>NW_027363447.1:0-600000 GCF_046119375.1 Phyllobates terribilis | reverse complement strand
TTCTCTGCTTGCTGTGTCTGCTGTAATCTAATGCTCTGCTTTGCTGATTCACCTCACTGGTACATGCTCTGCATAACTTCTCTGGTTGCTGTGTCTGCTGTAATCTAATGCTCTGCTTTGCTGATTCACCTCACTGGTACATGCTCTGCATAACTTCTCTGCTTTATCTGTCCCACTCCATTCAATACCCACATATGTCTGTCCCTTCCCCACTATAGATCTTATCTGATTTTTAGAGGTGCTAAACTGCAGAGACTAGAGTCCTAGCTCTGTGTTTGATCACCCAGCCATCTCCTGGTGAGACTACCAGCTGCTAATTTAGCCATATGCAGCTCCCACAATGCCCTTCACCTGATAGTTTAATGTGCCCTATATATTTAGAAGCTCTGTAAGGGGTGCACTTGTGCTGGGGTGTGCACGCGTTTTCCTGTGCAAAGTGGCTTCGGAGATAAGTGGCAGTTATTTCAGAGGCAGTTAGTCAGGGCAGGAGTCAGGTAACCAACACTTTGACCACTTACTCTCTTTTAACTATGTTTCTGTTAGCTCTCACTTTTTCCTCTATAGTCCTCCACTTTCTAGTAACCCCTCAAGTCCCTACACCTAGTAAGAAACTCTTCATCTCTCCCTCCATCCTCCCCATTCATCTCACCTCCTCCTCCAAATTATTCCTAAACATTCAATCCTGGATGTCCAAACACAGACAGCCACCTCATGCTCTCTCTTGCTCCCACCTGCTAACACTTTCTCTGCTCCTCCTCACTGCTGGAGATATCACTCCAAATCCTGGTCCTCCTTGCCATATCCCTACAGTTACTTCTTCCTCCTATCCACGACCTTCCACAAACTGTTGCAACCCTTCTAACCTCATACCCATCCAAACAATCCCCACTCCCTTAGTTGCTCTAACAGGAGCTCTATGGAATGCTCGCTCTGTCTGCAACAAACTTTCCTTCATCCACGATCTTTTCATTACAAACAAACTTTCCTTCCTTTCCGTCACTGAAACCTGGCTCACCCCCTCTGACACAGTCTCCCCAGCTGCACTTTCATATGGCGGATTCCACCTTTCCCACACCCCCCACCCCAACGGCAAACATGGCGGAGGCATAGGTTTTCTCCTATCAGAATACTGCGCTTTCACCCAAATCCCACTGCCATCTTCCGTTACACTCCCCTCTTTTGAGGTGCACTGTGTGCGCACCTATTCCCCCTCCATCCTCCAACTAGCCATCGTTTACCGACCCCCTGGGCAAGCCACCACCTTCTTAGACCACTTCACTACCTGGCTGCTTCACTTCCTCTCCACTGACATCCCCACTATCATAATGGGTGACTTCAACATCCCCATTAACACTTCCCACTCGTCTGTCTCTAAGTTCCTATCTCTCACTTCCTCCTTCGGACTCACTCAATGGTCTTCCACACCTACCCACAAAGATGGCCAGACACTGGACCTCATCTTCACCCGCCTCTGTTCCCTATCTAACCTCTCTAACTCACCTCTCCCTCTCTCTTTTCACAGCCTACTTACATTCTCTTCTCTCTCCTCCCTGGGGCAACAATCCCCACTCCACAAACTTGCATACCCTCGCAGAAATCTCAAACACCTTGACTTACACTCTCTCTCTGAATCCCTCCTCCCTCTTACAGACATAAATTCCTTACACGATGCAGACGTTGCTGCTGCTTCATATAACACCACAATAGCTGCAGCTCTAGACTCGATCGCCCCTCTCACACACACCACATCTCGCACATTCAACAGGCAACCCTGGCACACTAAACTTACTAAAGAACTGCGCCGGGCCTCCAGGGTTGCGGAGCGAAGATGGAAAAGGTCTCACTCCATCGAGCACTTCATCGCATTCAAGCAATCCCTCACTAATTTCAAGTCCGCACTCACTACAGCAAAACAAACTTACTTCTCATCTCTCATATCCTCCCTATCTCACAACCCTAAACAGCTATTTAACACTTTCAACTCTCTCCTTCGTCCCCCAGCACCTCCTCCCTCTTCTCTCATCTCAGCCGACGACTTTGCCTCATTCTTCAAACAGAAGATTGACACCATCAGACAAAACTTTTGCCTAAAGTCCACACAACCCCTCCTCATATCTATTCAACCCTCCTCCTCCAAACCCCACTTCTCCACCATTACAGAAGGTTAAGTCTCCTCTTTACTCTCCAAATCACACCTCACCACCTGTGAACTTGACCCAATCCCATCCCACCTCATTACTAACCTTACCACAGTCTTCATCCCAACCCTAACCCACCTCTTCAATCTGTCACTAACAACCGGTGTCTTCCCCTCAGGTTTCAAACATGCCGCAATCACACCCATCCTCAAAATGCCCTCCCTTGACCCTTCCTCTCTGACTAGCTACCGCCCCATATCACTCCTCCCCTTTGCCTCAAATCTACTAGAGCAACATGTCCACCTTGAACTGTCCTCCCACCTCTCCTCCTGCACCCTCTTCGACCGCCTGCAATCTGGCTTCCGACCGCATCACTCGACTGAAACTGCCCTCACCAAAGTCACCAACGACCTACTAAATGCCAAATCCAAGCGACACTACTCCATCCTCCTCCTTCTGGACCTGTCATCTGCCTTTGACACAGTGGACCATTCCCTCTTACTCCAGATTCTCTCATCTCTTGGCATCACGGACTTGGCTCTATCTTGGATCTCCTTATACTTAACAGACAGGACATTCAGCGTCACCCTCTCACGCACCACCTCCTCATCTCGCCCCCTATCTGTCGGTGTCTCCCAACGTTCAGTTCTAGGACCTCTGCTCTTCTCCATCTACACCTTTGGCCTGGGACAGCTCATAGAGTCTCACGGTTTTCAGTATCACCTCTATGCTGACGACACACAGATCTACCTCTCTGGACCCGATATCTCCTCTCTACTAACCAAAATCGCACAATGTCTGTCCACCATGTCATCCTTCTTCTCTGACAGATTTCTAAAACTCAACATGGATAAAACAGAGTTCATCATCTTTCCACCCTCTCATTCGTATTCCCCATCTGACCTATCCATCAACGTCAATGGCTGTTCACTCTCCCCAGTCCCAAAAGCTCGCTGCCTTGGAGTAACCCTGTCTCTGATCTCTCCTTCAAGCCACATATCCAAGCCCTTTCCACTTCCTGCCGACTCCAACTCAAAAACATCTCCCGGATCCGTGCATTCCTCAGCAAAGACTCTGCAAAAACACTAGTGCATGCCCTCATCATATCCCGCCTCGACTACGGCAACCTCCTGCTCCGTGGCCTCCCTTACAACACTCTTGCGCCTCTCCAATCTATCCTAAACTCTGCTGCTCGACTAATTCACCTGTCCCCCCGCTATTACCTGGCCTCTCCTCTCTGTCAATCTCTTCACTGGCTCCCCATTGTCCAGAGAATCCAGTTCAAAACTCTAACCATGGCATACAAAGCCATCCACAACCTGTCTCCCCCATACATCTGTGACCTAGTCTCCCGGTACTTACCTGCACGCAACCTCCGATCCTCACAAGATATCCTTCTCTACTCCCCTCTTATCTCCTCCTCCCAAAATCGTATACAAGATTTCTCCCGTGCATCCCCCCTACTCTGGAACTCTCTACCCCAACGCATCAGACTCTCGCCGACCATGGAAACCTTCAAAAGAAACCTGAAGACCCACATCTTCCGACAAGCCTACAACCTGCAGTAACCACCGCTGCACGACCAGCTCTACCCTCAACTAATGTATCCTAACCCATCCCTTCTAGAATGTGAGCCCTCGCAGGCAGGGTCCTCGCTCCTCCTGTACCAGTCGCTGACTCATTTTGTTAAGATTATGTAAATGATTTTGTTATGTATATCCCTATCACATGTAAAGCGCCATGGAATAAATGGCACTATAATAATAAATAATAATAATAATAATAATAATAATTATAATAATAAAAAGTCAATATCAATTCCCATAGGAAAAGTGGTGGAGGTTACAGTGGAATAAAAAGACAATATCAATGCCCCTTTGATGAGCTGTGGAATTCAGAGTGGTTTAACCAGACGGTTTTAATGCCCCTTGGAGGAGACGTGTAGGTCATAGTAACTTAATAAGATGATTTTAATGCCTCTTGGAAGAGTGGTGGAGGTCGCAGTGGTTTAAAAAGACAATATCACTGCCCCTTAGAAGAGTGGTGGAGGTTACATTGGAATAAAAAAACAATATCAATGCCCCGTGGAATAGACATGGAGGTTACAGCAGCTTAACAAGACAGTTTTAATGCCCCTTGAAAGAGCTGTGGAGTTCAGAGTGGTTTAACCAGACGGTTTTAATGCCCATTGGAAGTGACGTGGAGATCACAGTAGCTTAAAAAGACGTTTTTAATGCCCCTTGGAAAAGTGGTGGAGGACGCAGTGGATTAAAAAGACAATATCAATGCCCCTTGGAAGAGTGGTGGAGGTGGCAGTGGAATAAAAAGAATATATCAATGCCCCTTGGAAGAATGATGGAGGTCTCAGTGGAATAAAAAGACAATGTCAATGCCCATTGGAAGAGTGGTGGAGGTTAGAGTGGAATAAAAAGACAATACCAATGCCCCTTGGAAGAGCTGTGGAGTTCAGAGTGGTTTAACCAGATGGTTTTATTGCCCCTTGGAAGAGAAGTGGAGGTCTCAGTAGATTAACAAGACTGTTCTAATGCCACATGGAAGAGTGGTGGAGGTTGCAGTGGATTAAAAAGACAAAATCAATGCCCCGAGGAAGAGTGGTGGAGGTTACAGTGGAATAAAAAGACAATATCAATGCCCCGTGGAAGAGATGTAGAAGTCACTGTAGCTTAACAAAATGGTTTTAATGCCCCTTGGAAGAGTGGTGGAGGTCGCAGTGGAATAAAAAGAAAATTTCAATGCCCTGTGGAAGGGACGTGGAGGTCACAGTAGCCTTACAAGACAGTCTTAATGCCCATTGGAAGAGTGGTGGAGGTTGCAAGGGACTAAAAAGACAATAACAAAGCCCATTGGAAAAGTGGTGGAGGTCGCAGTGGCATAAAAAGACAAAATTAATGCCCCTTGGAAGAGTGGTGGAGGTTACAGTGGAATAAAAAGACATTATCAATGCCCCTTGGAAGAGCTGTGGAGTTCAGAGTGGTTTAACCAGACGGTTTTAATGCCCCTTGGAAGAGACGTGGAGGTCACAGTAGCTTAACAAGACTGTTTTAATGCCCCTTGGAAGAGTGGTGGAGGTCGCAATGGATTAAAAAGACAATTTCAATGCCCCTTAGAAGAGAGATGGAAGTCGCAGTGGAATAAAAAGACATTGTCAATGCCACTTAGAAGAGTGGTGGAGGTTACAGTGGAAGAAAAAGACAATATCAATGCCCCGTGGAATAGACATGTACGTGACAGTAGGTTAACATGATGGCTTAAATGTGCCTAGGAAGAGTGGTGCAGGTTGCAGTGGATTAAAAAGACAATAAAAATCAATGCCCATTGGAAGAGTGGTAGAGGTCGCAGTGGAATAAAAAGACAAAATCAATGCCCCTTGGAAGAGTGGTGAAGGTTACAGTGGAATAAAAAGACAATATCAATGCCCCATGGAAGAGTTGTGAAGGTCACTGTAGCTTAACAAGATGGTCTTAATGCCCCTTGGAAGAGTGGTGGAGGTCGCAGTGGAATAAATAGACAATATCAATGCCCCTTGAAAGAGTGGTAGAAGTTACAGTGAAATAAAAGACAATATCAATGCCCCTTGGAAGAGCTGTGGAGTACAGGGTGGATTAACCAAACGGTTTTAGTGCCCCTTGGAAGAGACGTGGAGGTCACTGTAGCTTAACAAGACGGTTTTAATGCCCCTTGGAAGAGTGGTGAAGGTCGCAGTGGATCAAAAGACAATATCAATGAACCTTGGAAGAGTGGTGGAGGTCACAGTGGATTAAAAGGCAATATCAATGCCTCTTGGAAGAGACTTGGAGGTCACAGTAGCTTAACAAGATGGTTTTAATGCCCCTTGGAAGACAGGTGGAGGTCATAGTGGAATAAAAAGACAATATCAATGCCCCTTGTAAGAGTGGTGGAGGTTACAGTGGAGTAAAACGACAATATCAATGACCCTTGGAAGAGTGGTGGAGGTCACAGTGGAATAAAAAGACAATATTAATGCCCCTTGGAAGAGTGTTGGAAGTTACAGTGGAATAAAAAGACAATATCAATGCCTCTTGTAAGAGCTGTGGAGTTGAGAGTGGTTTAAATTGACGGTTTTACTGCCCCTTGGAAGAGACGTGGAGGTCACAGTAGCTTAAGAAGACGGTTTTAATGCCCCTTGGAAGAGTGGTGGAGGGCGCAGTGGATTTAAAAGACATTATCGATGCCCCTTGAAAGAATGGTGGAGGTCGCAGTGGAATAAAAAGAAAATATCAATGCCCCTTAGAAGAGTGGTGGAGGTTACAGTGGAAAAAAAAGACAATATCAATGTTCCTTGGAAGGGGTGTGACGGTCGCAGTGGAATAAAAAGACAATATCAATGTATCTTGGAAGAGTGGTGGAGGTCGCAGTGGATTAAAAAGACAATTTCAATGGCCCTTGGAAGAGTGGTGGAGGTCGCAGTGGAATAAAAAGACAATATCAATGCCCCGTGGAAGGGACGTAGAGGTCACAGAAGCTTAACAAGACTGTTTTACTGCCCCTTGGACGAGTGGTGGAGGTCGCAGTGGATTAAAAAGACTATCAAATCCACTTGGAAGAGTGGTGGAAGTCACAGTGGAAAAAAAAGACAATATCAATGCCCCTTGGAAGAGTGGTGGAAGTTACAGTTGAATAAAAAGACAATATCAATGCCTCTTGGAAGAGCTGTGGAGTTCAGAGTGATTTAACCATGCGGTTTTAATGCCACTTGGAAGAGACGTGGAGGTCACAGAAGCTTATCAAGACTGTTTTAAACCCCTTGGAGGAGTGGTAGACGTCGCATTGGATTAAAAAAACAATATCAATGCCCCTTGGAAGAGTGGTGGAGGTTACAGTGGATTAACAAGACAATATCAATGCACCTTGGAGGAGTGGTGGAGGTTACAGTGGAATAAAAAGACAATATCAATGCCCCTTGGAAGAGTGGTGGAGGTTACAGTGGAATAAAAAGACAATATCAATGCCTCTTGGAAGAGTGGTGGAGGTTACAGTGGAATAAAAAGACAATATCAATGCCCCGTGGAAGAGACGTGGACATCACAGTAGCTTAACAAGACGGTTTTAATGCCCCTTGGCAGATTGGTGGAGGTCGCAGTGGAATAAAAAGACAATAACAATGCCCTGTGGAAGAGACGTGGAGGTCACAGTATCTTAACAAGACAGTTTTAATGCCCCTTAGGACAGTGGTGGAGGTTACAGTGGAATAAAAGACATTATCAATGCCCTTTGGAAGAGTGTTGGAGTTCTCAGTGGAATAAAAAGACAATATCAATGCCTCTTGGAAGAGTGGTGGAGGTCGCAATGGAATAACCTCACTGGTACATGCTCTGCATAACTTCTCTGCTTTATCTGTCCTAGTCCATTCAATACCCACATATGTCTGTCCCTTCCCCACTATAGATCTTATCTGATTTTAGAGGTGCTAAACTGCAGAGACTAGAGTCCTAGCTATGTGTTTGAACACCCAGCCATCTCTTGGTGAGACGACCAGCTGCTAATTTAGCCATATGCAGCTCCCACAATGCCCTTCACCTGATAGTTTAATGTGCCCTATATATTTAGAATCTCTGTAAGGGGTGCACTTGTGCTGGGGTGTGCTCGTGTATTCTTGTGCAAAGTGGCTTCGGAGATAAGTGGCAGTTATTTCAGAGGCAGCTAGTCAGGACAGGAGTCAGGTAACCAACACTTTGACCACTTACTCTCTTTTAACTATGTTTCTCTTAGCTCTCACTTTTTCCTCTTTAGTCCTCCACTTTCTAGTAACCCCTCAAATCCCTACACCTAGTAAGAAACTCTTCATCTCTCCCTCCATCCTCCCCATTCATCTCACCTCCTCCTCCAAATTATTCCTAAACATTCAATCCTGGATCTCCAAACACAGACAGCCACCTCATGCTCTCTCTTGCTCTCACCTGCTAACACTTTCTCTGCTCCTCCTCACTGCTGGAGATATGTCTCCAAATCCTGGTCCTCCTCGCCATATCCCACAGTTACTTCTTCCTCCTATCCACGACCTTCCACAAACTGTCGCAACCTTTCTAACCTCATACCCATCCAACCAATCCCCACTCCCTTAGTTGCTCTAACAGGAGCTCTATGGAACGCTCGCTCTGTCTGCAACAAACTTTCCTTCATCCACGATCTTTTCATTACAAACAAACTTTTCCTTCCTCGCCATCACTGAAACCTGGCTCACCCCCTCTGACACAGCCTCCCCAGCTGCACTTTCATATGGCGGATTCCACCTTTCCCACCCCCCCCCGCCCCAACGGCAAACATGGTGGAAGCGTAGGTTTTTTCCTATCAGAACACTGCGCTTTCACCCAAATCCCACTGCCACCCTCCGTTACACTCCCCTCACCGCCAGACAGCCTAGTGGAGATCCTGGCACAGCTCCCCAGAGATCCGGAGCGTGCACAGGCTGCGCTGGAGGACTTGGACCGGAGGATGGCCCGGGCACAGCAGGATGCGCTGGCCGAGTGGAGAAGGGAGATGGCCCGGCAGGCTGGAACCCGCCGGCAGGAGGCGCCACCCGCAACATGGAGCACGTCTGCCTCTGAGGATGGTGCAGGAGGGACGAAGGCCGGAGACGACGCCGCGGAGGGAGCCGCAAGGATTGAGGCAGGTAATGGGGACGTCATCACCCCGAGCCCAGCAGCCGTAAGCCTGCCCCAGCCTCCCGTCGCAGAGCCCGAAGCCCTACTCACCACACCCGTTGCCGCGCCGCCACTGCTCCCAACTAGGCCTCAAGCAGCAGGAGCCGCGGTCACGCCCCGTTCCGCGCCACACCCCTCGACCCCGGGCGCGGCAAAAGAGGAAGTACCACCGGCCTGGTCGCAAGGCCTGGTGAACCCGGGCGCCGCTGCCCCTCCAGCGCCCTCTTCCTCAACAGTGCCACCCCCAGACCAAACCGGAAGTTCCCCGGCCTGGTCGCAAGGCCGAGTAACCCGGGGCGCTGCTCCCCGATCGGGGCCTGTGGTGCCACCCTTGGGCGCAGATCTCTATGCGCAACATACCAGCCCGGACGGGCTGCCCTTCGTGTGGCCACCGGAGTACGTCAACCCCCGTCTCCGGAGGGAACGGCCCCTGTGTGAGCCTCTGATCCCGGCTCCGGAGCCCGCCAAAATCGCTCCGCTTCCGCTGGAGCATGCCCAGTTTGCATGGGACCCCACCGGTGAGAATCTCATAGGGTTCACCCAGGAGACCCGGGCGGACGCAGCCCGGCGTGAAGAGTGCTGCCGTCAACAGCTGGAGGTATTTGAAAGGGAACGGCGGGAGAGGCGAATCCGAGAAGAACAGCTGCAGGCCCGGAGCGCGGAGCAGAAGCGCAGGGCCCGACAAGATCCCCGAGCCGCCCGCGGTCCCCGAGTCAACGGGACCGTAATAAAGTTCCAGCTGGAGCATGGCTGGGGCTTTATCCGAGACCATCGAACCCCCGGCGACGTCTTTGTCACCCGCAGGGATGTCGAGAGCCACCTGCCGGAGGGACACCGCGGACGTGATCTCTACCCGGGTGATGTGGTCACCTTCACCCGGCACAAGGGTGCCAAGGGACCGTACGCCCTCCACGTTCACAGGCTCACGGAGGAGGAACTACAGTACCGCCCAGAAACAGAGTACACCGAGGGTCCGGATGGACCTGAAGACTACCCGGAAGAACAAGGAGGACACCATTATTAGAGAATGGTAAAGTGGAACTGTATATAGTTACCCGTCGGGGTACAAGAACTGTTGTGAAATTGTTGATTGTGTGAACTGTTACCTGTGTGCCCCTAATCCCTAACCAGGCTGAGGACTGTGAGCAGCCATTCCCCTATTCCCACTGGCCGAGGACTGAGAGCGGCCATACCCTTGTACATAGTTGCGCTTCTTAAAGCGCCCCCTACTGGTTTTATACAAGAACCGCAACGTCTACCTCAAGGTGGATTAAAATGGACTGTTGCACCTTTACCTGGTCGCAAGTTGCACAGTGGCCAGAGCTCAAGAATATGTTTTGAAAATGTTTTATTTGAAAATGTCTTATAATGGAAAGTTTAATATGCTGCTAAAATAGTAATGGCAAAAGTTTTATATGGTGTTTTGCAAAAAGAGTCCCAGTGGCTTTAGTAGAATGTTTTATAAAAAAAAAAAAAAAATGTTTTATACCAGTAACGTTAAGAAGAAAAGAGTACCTCCCATAAAGGGATGAGTGAAAAGTTAATTTCTTATATATGAGTGCACTTTAAAAATTTGTATGTTTTAAATTGTCTTTGCTCTTTTCCAGCCCGAGGACGTGCTGTGATTTACCAGGGGGGAATGTAGCACCCCGAGGACTCGGCTGCTACAGGGGTATTGCACCTCGAACCAGAGGTGTGATATTCCACTCCCGGGTAAGGATGGAGTGTGGACCGGGGCTCAGTAGGCTGCATGCACCACACACACACCCCATTTCCGAGGAACAGACCAACGGTGCTCCCACTAGACAGAGTGCAGGCACGACAGCTTCTGTTCCTGGCTGGAGTGGGGAGGGGGGAGGAAAACCCAGTGGTGTAGGAGCAGATAGGGGTGGGTTTCTGGGCATAGGTAGGAGCCCATTGGTTGCTAGTCACCTGGGCTCACACATAGAGGGAGGTATATAAGGTGGGCACCATCTTAGATCAGGGTTCAGTTCAGAGAGGAGGAGAAGAAGAGAGGAGCTCAGCCAGACAGGGCTGACAGGGAGCTGTGGCTCAGTCTGGGCCCAGCTCCAGAGGCAAGCCTGGAGTGGAGGCCTGAGACAGCAGAAAGAGAAAGGAGAAGGAACAGGAAGGAAAGTAAGAAAGGAACTGAAACGGAGGAGAAAGGAGGCAAGGAACACAAAGAAAGGCCCAGAGACACGAAGGCAGAAGGAACCCCATATAGTCCCTCACCTGGTGGACGCAGCACGGCTCGGGCTGTCACTGCTGGCCGAAGTGACCTGAGCAACAACTGTGAGTAAAGCTTTGGAAACTGCACCACACGTCTCTGTGATTCCTTGCCGCTCCAGCACCACTAGCACTGGGACCCTCGCACCATCACTACCACCATCATCCACATTAGCTGCCCTGAGGCAATACTTCTCCCGTGGGGAGTCATCCCATAGTCAGCTGCGCAAACAACATCAGCCTCAGCGGTCTGCAGCGCAGCGGCGGTCCCCACTGACCGCAATCCACGGGTGGCGTAGTCGGACACTTATTACCATACAAATAGACTGCCACTGGTTTGACCACCCTGGGCACGGACCGGGTCACCGCCACGGAGAACTACAACCCCCAGCGATCCGGCTCCGGGTATTCCCCCTGCACAGCAGCAGCGCACAGGCCCAGGGGGCGCGTCACATCCTCACCCATCCCTTCTAGAATGTGAACCCTCGTGGGCAGGGTCCTCGCTCCTCCTGTACCAGTCGCTGACTCGTTTTGTTAAGATTATGTAAATGCTTTTGTTATGTATATCCCTATCACATGTAAAGTGCCATGGAATAAATGGCGCTATAATAATAAATAATAATAATAATAATAAAAAGACAATATCAATTCCCATAGGAAAAGTGGTGGAGGTTACAGTGGAATAAAAAGACAATATCAATGCCCCTCGGAAGAGATGTGGAGTTCAGAATGGTTTAACCAGATGGTTTTATTGCCCCATGGAAGAGACGTGGAGGTCACAGTAGATTAACAAGACGGTTTTAATGCCCCTTGGAAAAGTGGTGGAGGTCAGAGTGGATTAAAAAGACAATAACAATGCCCGTGTAAGACACGTGGAGGTCACAGTAGCTTAACAAGACAGTTTTAATGCCCCTTGGAAGAGTGGTGGAGGTCGCAGGGGAATAAAAAGACAATATCAATGCCCCTTGGAAGAGTGGTGGAGGTTACAGTGAAATAAAAAGACAATATCAATGCCTCTTGAAAGAGCTATGGAGTTCAGAGTGGTTTAACCAGATGGTTTTAATGCCCCCTGGAAGAGTGGTGGAGGTCGCAGTGCATTAAAAAGACAATATCAATACCCCTTGGAAGAATGGTGGAGGTTACAGTGGAATAAAAAGACAATATCAAAGCCCCTTGGAAGAGCTGTGGAGTTCAGAGTGGTTTAACCAGACGGTTTTAATACCCCTTGGAAGAGATGTGGAGGTCACAGTAGCTTAACAAGACTGTTTTAATGCCTCTTGGAAGAGTGGTGGAGGTCGCAGTGGAATAAAAAGACAATATCAATGCCCCTTAGAAGAGAGGTGGAAGTCGCAGTGGAATAAAAAGACAATATCAATACCCCTTGGAAGAGTGGTGGAGGATACAGTGGAATAAAAAGACAATATCAATGCCCCGTGGAATAGACATGGACGTTAGAGTAGCTAAACAAGATGTTTTTAATGCACCTTGGGAGAGTGGTGGAAGTCGTAGTGGAATAAAAAGACAATATCAATGACCCTTGAAAGAGTGCTGTAGGTTTCAGTGGAGTAAAAAGACAATATCAATGCCTCCTGCAAGAGCTGTGGAGTTCAGTGTGGTTTAAATTGACGGTTTTAATGCACCTTGGAAGAGAAGTGGAGGTTACAGTAGCTTAACTAGACGGTTTTATTGCACCTTGGAGGAGAGGTGGAAGTTGCAGTGGAATAAAAAGACAATATCAATGCCCCTTCGAAGAGTGATGGAGATAACAGTGGAATAAAAAGACAATATCAATGCCACTTGGAACAGTGGTGGAGGTTACAGTTAAATAAAAAGACAATATCAATGCCCCGTGGAAGAGATGTGGAGGTCACAGTAGCTTAACAAGACGGTTTTAATGCCCCTTTGAAGAGTGGTGGAGGTCGCAGTGGATTAAAAAGACAATATTAATGAGCCTTGGTAGAGTGGTGGAGGTCGCAGTGGAATAAAAAGACATTATCAATGCGCCTTGGAAGAGTGATGGAGGTCGCAGTGGAATAAAAAGACAATATTAATGCCCCTTGGATGAGTGGTGGAGGTTACAGTGGAATAAAAAGACAATTTCAGTGCCCCGTGGAAGAGACGTGGAGGTCACAGTTGCTTAACCAGATGGTTTTAATGCCTCTTGGAGGACTGGTGGAGGTCGCAGTGGATTAAAAAGACAATTTCAATGCCCCTTGTAAGAGTGGTGGAGGTTACAGTTGAATAAAAATACAATAATAATGCCACTTGGAAGAGCTGTGGAGTTCAGAGTGATATAACCAGATGGTTTTAACGATCCTTGGAAGAGACGTCGACGTCACAGTAGCATAACAAGACGGTTTTAATGCCCCTTGGAAGAGTGGTGGAGTTTGCAGTGGATTAAAAAGACAATATCAATGCCCCTTGGAAGAGTGGTGGAGGTCGCAGTGATATAAAAAGACAATATCAATGCCCCATGGAAGGGACATGGAGGTCACTGTAGCTTAACAAGATGGTTTTAATGCCACTTGGAAGATTGGTGGAGGTTGCAGGGGATTAAAAAGACAATAACAATGCCCATTGGAAGAGTGGTGAAGGTCGCAGTGGAATAAAAAGACAAAATCAATGCCCCTTGGAAAAGTGGTGGAGGTTACAGTGGAATAAAAAGACAGCATCAATGCCCCTTGGAAGAGCTGTGGAGTTTAGAGTGGTTTAACCAGACGGTTTTAATGCCCCTTGGAAGAGTGGTGGAGGTCGCAGTGGAATAAAAAACTGTATCAATGCCCCTTGGAAGATTGATGGAGGTTACAGTGGAATAAAAAGACAATATCAATGCCCCGTGGAAGAGATATGGAGTTCACTGTAGATTAGCAATATGGTTTTAATGCCCCTTAGAAGAGTTGTGGAGGTCACAGTGGAATAAAAAGACAATGTCAATGCCCCTTGGAAGAGTGGTGGAGGTTAGAGTGGAATAAAAAGACAATACAAATGCCCCTTGGAAGAGCTGTGGAGTTCAGAGTGGTTTAACCAGATGGTTTTAATGCCACTTGGAAGAGAAGTCGACGTCACAGTAGCATAACAAGATGGTTTTAATGCCCCTTGGAAGAGTGGTGGAGTTCGCAGTGGATTAAAAAGACAATATCAATGCCCCTTGGAAGAGTGGTGGAGGTCGCAGTGGAATAAAAAGACAATATTAATGCCCGTGGAAGGGACGTGGAGGTCACAGTAGATTAACAAGATGGTTTTAATGCACCTTTGAAGAGTCTTGGAGGTTGCAGGGGATTAAAAAGACAATAACAATGCCCATTGGAAGAGTGGTGGAGGTGGCAGTGGAATAAAAAGACAAAATTAATGCCCCTTGGAAGAGTGGTGGAGTTTATAGTGGAATAAAAAGACAATATCAATGCCCCTTGGAAGAGCTGTGGAGTTCAGAGTGGTTTAACCATACGGTTTTAATGCCCATTGGAAGAGATGTGGAGGTCAAAGTAGCTTAACAAGACTGTTTGAATGCCCCTTAGAAGAGTGGTGGAGGTCGCAGTGGATTAAAAATACAATATCAATGCCCCTTAGAATAGAGGTGGAAGTCGCAGTGGAATAAAAAGACAATTTCAATGCCCCTTGTAAGAGTGGTGGAGGTTACAGTTGAATAAAAATACAATAATAATGCCCCTTGGAAGAGCTGTGGAGTTCAGAGTGATATAACCAGATGGTTTTAACGATCCTTGGAAGAGACGTCGACGTCGCAGTAGCATAACAAGACGGTTTTAATGCCCCTTGGCAGAGTGGTGGAGTTCGCAGTGGATTAAAAAGACAATATCAATGCCCCTTGGAAGAGTGGTGGAGGTCGCAGTGAAATAAAAAGACAATATCAATGCCCCATGGAAGGGACATGGAGGTCACAGTAGCTTAACAAGACGGTTTTAATGCCCCTTGGAAGATTGGTGGAGGTTGCAAGGGATTAAAAAGACAATAACAATGCCCATTGGAAGAGTGGTGAAGGTCGCAGTGGAATAAAAAGACAAAATCTATGCCCCTTGGAAAAGTGGTGGAGGTTACAGTGGAATAAAAAGACAGCATCAATGCCCCTTGGAAGAGCTGTGGAGTTTAGAGTGGTTTAACCAGACGGTTTTAATGCCCCTTGGAAGAGTGGTGGAGGTCGCAGTGGAATAAAAAACTGTATCAATGCCCCTTGGAAGATTGATGGAGGTTACAGTGGAATAAAAAGACAATATCAATGCCCCGTGGAAGAGATATGGAGTTCACTGTAGATTAACAATATGGTTTTAATGCCCCTTAGAAGAGTTGTGGAGGTCGCAGTGGAATAAAAAGACAATGTCAATGCCCCTTGGAAGAGTGGTGGAGGTTAGAGTGGAATAAAAAGACAATACAAATGCCCCTTGGAAGAGCTGTGGAGTTCAGAGTGGGTTAACCAGATGGCTTTAATGCCCCTTGGAAGAGAAGTCGACGTCACAGTAGCATAACAAGATGGTTTTAATGCCCCTTGGAAGAGTGGTTGAGTTCGCAGTGGATTAAAAAGACAATATCAATGCCCCTTGGAAGAGTGGTGGAGGTCGCAGTGGAATAAAAAGACAATATTAATGCCCGTGGAAGGGACGTGGAGGTCACAGTAGATTAACAAGATGGTTTTAATGCACCTTTGAAGAGTCTTGGAGGTTGCAGGGGATTAGAAAGACAATAACAATGCCCATTGGAAGAGTGGTGGAGGTCGCAGTGCATTAAAAAGACAATATCAATACCCCTAGGAAGAATGGTGGAGGTTACAGTGGAATAAAAAGACAATATCAATGCCCCTTGGAAGAGCTGTGGAGTTCAGAGTGGTTTAACCAGACGGTATTAATGCCCCTTGGAAGAGACGTGGAGATCACAGTAGCTTAACAAGACTGTTTTAATGCCTCTTGGAAGAGTGGTGGAGGTCGCAGTGGTTTAAAAAGACGTTTTCAATGCCCCTTAGAAGAGAGGTGGAAGTCGCAGTGAAATAAAAAGACAATATCAATACCTCTTGGAAGAGTGGTGGAGGATACAGTGGAATAAAAAGACAATATCAATGCCCAGTGGAATAGACACGGACGTTACAGTAGCTAAACAAGATGTTTTTAATGCACCTCGGGAGAGTGGTGGAAGTCGTAGTGGAATAAAAAGACAATATCAATGCCCCTTGAAAGAGTGCTGTAGGTTACAGTGGAGTTAAAAGACAATATCAATGCCTCTTGCAAGAGCTGTGGAGTTCAGAGTGGTTTAAATTGACGGTTTTAATGCACCTTGGAAGAGACGTGGAGGTCACAGTAGCTTAACAATACAGTTTTAATGCCTCTTGGAAGAGTGGTGGAGGTCGCAGTGGATAAAAAATACAATATCAATGCCACTTGGAAGAGTGGTGAAAGGTCCCAGTGGAATAAAAAGACAATATCAATGCCCCCTGCAAGAGTGGTGGAGGTTACAGTGGAATAAAAAAACAATATTAATGCCCCGTGAAAGAGACGTGGAGGTCACAGTAGCTTAACAAGACGGTTTTAATGCCCCTTGGAAGAGAGGTGGTAGTTGCAGTGGAATAAAAAGACAATATCAATGCCCCTTGGAAGAGTGCTGGAGGTTACATTGGAGTAAAAAGACAATATCAATGCCCCTTGCAAGAGCTGTGGAGTTCAGAGTGGTTTAAATTGACGGTTTTATTGCCCCTTGGAAGAGACGTGGAGGTGACAGTGGCTTAACAAGATGGTTTTAATGCCCCTTGGAAGAGTGGTGAAGGTCGCAGTGGATTAAAAAGACAATATGAATGCCCTTTGGAAGAGTGGTGGGGGTCGCAGTGGAATAAAAAGACAATATCAATGCCCCTTGGACGAGTTGTGGAGGTTGCAGTGGAATAAAAAGACAATTTCAATGCCCTGTGGAAGAAACGTGGAGGTCACAGTAGCTTAGCAAGACGGTTTTAATGCCTCTTGGAGGACTGGTGGAGGTCGCAGTGGAATAAAAAGACAATATCAATGCCCTTTGGAAGAGTGGTGGAGCTTACAGTGAAAAAAAGTAGACAATAATAATGCCCCTTGGAAGAGCTGTGGAGTTCAGAGTTGTATAACCACACGGTTTTAACGCTCCTTGGAAGAGACATGGAGGTCACAGTTACTTAACAAGACGGTTTTAATGCCCCTTGGAAGAGTGGTGGAGGTCACAGTGGAATAAAAAAACTAAATCAATGCCCCTTGGAAGAGTTGTGGAGGTTAGAGTGGAATAAAAAGACAATCCAAATGCCCCTTGGAAGAGCTGTGGAGTTCAGAGTGGTTTAACCTGATTGTTTTAATCACACTTGGAAGAGAAGTCGAAGTCAGAGTAGCATAACAAGACGGTTTTAATGCCCCTTGGAAGAGTGGTGGAGTTCGCAGTGGATTAAAAAGACAATATCAATGCCCCTTGGAAGAGTGGTGGAGGTCCAGTGGAATAAAAAGACAATATCAATGCCCCGTGGAAGGGACGTGGAGATCACAGTAGCTCAACAAGACGGTTTTAATGCCCCTTGGAAGAGACGTGGAGGTCACAGTAGATTAACAAGACTGTTTTAATGCCCCTTGGAAGAGTGGTGGAGGTCGAAGTGGATTAAAAAGACAATATCAATGCCACTTGGAAGAGTGGTGAAGGTCCCAGTGGAATAAAAAGACAATATCAATGCCCCTTGGAAGAGTGGTGGAGGTTACAGTGGAATATAAAAACAATATTAATGCCCCGTGAAAGAGACGTGGAGGTCACAGTAGCGTAACAAGGCTTTTTTAATGCCCCTTGGAAGAGAGGTGAAAGTTGCAGTGGAATAAAAAGACAATATCAATTCCCCTTGAAAGAGTGCTGGAGGTTACATTGGAATAAAAAGACAATGTCAATGCCCCTTGGAAGAGTGGTGGAGGTTATAGTCGAATAAAAAGACAATACCAGTGCTCTTTGGAAGAGCTGTGGAGTTCAGAGTGGTTAAATTGACGGTTTTAATGCCCCTTGGAAGAGACGTGGAGGTCACAGTGGATTAAAAAGACAAAATCAATGCCCCTTGGAAAAGTGGTGGAGGTCGCAGTGGATTAAAATGACAATATCAATGCCCCTTGGAAGAGACGTGGAGGTCACAGTGGATTAAAAAGACAAAATCAATGCCCCTTGGAAAAGTGGTGGAGGTCGCAGTGGATTAAAATGACAATATCAATGCCCCTTGGAAGAGTGGTGGAGGTCGCAGTGGAATAAAAAGACAATGTCAATGCCACTTGGAAGAGTGGTAGAGGTTACAGTGGAATAAAAAGACAATATCAATGCCCCGTGGAATAAACATGAACGTGACAGTAGCTTAACAAGACGGCTTTATTGCCCCTTGGAAGAGTGTTGGAGGTTGCAGTGGATTAAAAAGACAATATCAATGCACATTGAAAGAGTGGTAGAGGTAGCAGTGGAATAAAAAGGCAAAATCAATGCCCCTTGGAAGAATGGTGGAGGTTACAGTGGAATAAAAAGACAATATCAATGCCCCATGGAAGAGTTGTGGAGCTTACTGAAGCTTAACAAGGTGGTCTTAATGCCCCTTGTAGAAGTGGTGGAGGTCTCAGTGGAATAAATAGACAATGTCAATGCCCCTTGGAAGAGTGGTGGAGGTCGCAGTGGATTAAAAAGTCAATATCAATGCCCCTTGGAAGAGTGGTGGAGGTCTCAGTAGAATAAAAAGACAATATCAATGCCCCGTGGAAGGGACGTGGAGGTCACAGTAGCTTCACAAGACGGTTTTAATGCCCCTTGGAAGAGAGGTGGAGGTCGTAGTTGATTAAGAAGACAATATCAATGCCCCTTGGAAGAGTGGTGGAGGTCACAGAGGAATAAAAAGACAATATCAATGCCTCTTGTAAGAGCTGTGGAGTTCAGAGTGTTTAACCAGACAGTTTTAATGCCCCTTGGAAGAGATGAGGAGGTCACAGTAGCTTAACAAGACTGTTTTAATGCCCCTTGGAAGAGTGGTGGAGATCGTTGTGGATTTAAAAGACAATATCAATGCCCCTTAGAAGAGTGGTGGAGGTCGCAGTGGAATAAAAAGACAATATCAATGCCCCTTGGAAGATTGGTGGAGGTTACAGTGGAATAAAAGACAATATCAATGCCCCTTGGAAGAGTGATGGAGGTTACAGTGTAATAAAAAGACAACATCAATGCCCTGTGTAAGAAACTTGGAGTTCACAGTCGCTTAACAAGACGGTTTTAATGCCCCTTGGAAGAGTAATGGACGTCGCAGAGGAATAAAAAGACAATATCAATGCACTTGGAAGAGTGTAGAAAGTAACAATGGAATAAAAAGACATTGTCAATGCCCCTTGGAAGAGCTGTGGAGCTCAGAGCGGTATAACCAGACTGTTTTAATGCCCCTTGGAAGAGACTTGGAGGTCACAGTAGCTTAACAAGACGGTTTTAATGCCCCTTGGAAGAGTGGTGGAGGTCGCAATGGAATAAAAAGACAATATCAATGCCCCGTGGAAGGGACGTGGAGGTCACAGTAGCATAACAAGACGGTTTTAATGCCCATTGGAAGAGTGGTGGAGGTCGAAGTGGATAAAAAAGACAATATCAAAGCCCCTTGGAAGAGTGGTGGAGGTCGCAGTGGAAAACAGTCACAATATCAATGCCCCTTGGAAGAGTGGTGGAGGTTACAATCGAATAAAAAGACAATATCAATGCCTCTTGGAAGAGCTGTGGAGTACAGAGTGGTTTAACCAGACGGTTTAATGCCCCTTGGAAGAGATGTGGAGGTCACAGTAGCTTATCAAGACTGTTTTAATGCCCCTTGGAAGAGTGATGGAGGTCGCAGTAGATTAAAAAGACAAAATCAATTCCCCTTGGAAGAGATTTGGAGGTCACAGTGGAATAAAAAGACAATATCAATGCCTCGTGGAAGAGACTTGGAGGTCACAGTAGCTTAACAAGATGGTTTTAATGCCCCTTGGAAGAGAAGGTGGAGGTCGCAGTGGAATAAAAAGACATTATCAATGCCCCTTGGAAGGGTGGTGGAGGTTACAATGGACTAAAAAGACAATTTCAATGACCCATGGAAGAGTGTGGAGGTCGCAGTGGAATAAAAAGACAATATTAATGCCCATTGGAAGAGTAGTGGAGGTCGCAGTAAAATAAAAAGACAATATCAATGCCCCTTGGAAGAGTGGTCTAGTTTATAGTGGAATAAAAAGACAATATCAATGCCCCTTGGAAGAGCTGTGGAGTTCACAGTGGTTTAACCAGAAGTTTTTAAGGCACCGTGGAATAGACGTGGAGGTCATAGTAGCTAAACAAGACGGTTTTAATGCTTCTTGGAAGAGAGATGGAGGTCGCAGTGGATTAAAAAGACAAAATCAATGCCTCTTGGAAGAGTGGTGGAGGTTACAGTGGAATAAAAATACAATATCAGTGCCTCTTGCAAGAGCTGTGGAGTTCAGAGTGGTTTAAATTGACGGTTTTAATGCCCCTTGGAAGAGACATGGAGGTCACAGTAGCTTAAAAAGGCGGTTTTAATGCCCCTTGGAAGAGTGGTCGAGGTCGCAGTGGATTAAAAAGACATTATCGATGCCCCTTGGAAGAGTGGTGGAGGTCGCAGTGGAATAAAAAGAAAATATCATTGCCCCTTACAAGAGTGGTGGAGGTTACAGTGGAAAAAAAAGACAATATCAATGTTCCTTGGAAGAAGGGTGAAGGTCGCAGTGGAATAAAAAGACAATATCAATGTCCCTTGTAAGAGTGCAGAAGGTTACAATGGAATAAAAAGACATTGTCAATGCCCCTTGGAAGAGCTGTGGAGCTCAGAGCGGTTTAACCAGACGGTTTTAATGCCCCTTGGAAGAGACTTGGAGGTCACAGTAGCTTAATAAGACGGTTTTAATGCCCCTTGGAAGAGCGGTGAAGGTCGCAATGGAATAAAAAGACAATTTCAATGCCCCGTGGAAGAGTGGTGGAGGTCGCAGTGGAAAACAGAGACAATATCAATGCCCCTTGGAAGAGTGGTGGAGGTTACAGTCGAATAAAAACACAATATCAATGCCTCTTGGAAGAGCTGCGGAGTACAGAGTGGTTTAACCAGACGGTTTAATGACCCTTGGAAGAGACGTGGAGGTCACAGTAGCTTATCAAGACTGTATTAATGCCCCTTGGAAGAGTGGTGGAGGTCGCAGTGGATTAAAAAGACAATATCAATGCCCCTTAGAAGAGTGGTGGAGGTCGCAGTGGAATAAAAAGACAATATCAATTCCCCTTTGAAGAGATGTGGAGGTCACAGTGGAATAAAAAGACAATATCAATGACTCGTTGAAGAGACTTGGAGGTCACAGTAGCTTAACAAGATGGTTTTAATGTCCCTTCGAAGAGAGGTGGAGGTCGCAGTGGAATAAAAAGACATTATCAATGCCCCTTGGGAGGGTGGTGGAGGTTACAATGCAATAAAAAGACAATATCAATGACCCTTGGAAGAGTGGTGGAGTTCGCATTGGAATAAAAAGACAATATTAATGCCCCTTGAAAGAGAGGTGGAGGTCTCAGTAAAATAAAAAGACAATATCAATGCCCCTTGGAAGAGTGGTGGAGTTTACAGTGGAATAGAAAGACAAAAAACCAGAAGTTTTTAAGGCACCATGGAATAGACGTGGAGGTCATAGTAGCTAAAAAAGACGGTTTTAATGCCCCTTGGAAGAGTGGTGGAGGTCGCAGTGGATTATAAAGACTATCAAATCCCCTTGGAAGAGTGGTGGAGGTCGCAGTAGAAAAAAAAGACAATATCAATGCCCCTTGGAAGAGTGTTGGAGGTTACAGTTAAATAAAAAGACAATATCAATGCCTCTTGGAAGAGCTGTGGAGTTCAGAGTGGTTTAACCATGCTGTTTTAATGCCCCTTGGAAGAGACGTGGAGGTCACAGTGTAATAAAAAAACAATATTAATGCCCCTTGGAAGAGTGGTGGAGGTCGCAGAAAAATAAAAAGACAATATCAACGCCCCTTGGAAGAGTGGTGGAGGTTAGAGTGGAATAAAAAGACAAAATCAATGCCCCTTGGAATAGATGTTGAAGTCACAGTAGCTTAGCAAGACTGTTTCAATGTTTCTTGGAAGAGTGATGGAGGTCGCAGTGGATTAAAAAGACAATATCAATGCCCCTTGGAAGAGTGGTGGAGGTTACAGTGGAATAAAAAGACAATATCAATGACCTGTGTAAGAAACTTCGAGATCACAGTAGCTTAACAAGACGGTTTTAATGCCCCTTGGAAGAGTCGTGGACGTTGCAGAGGAATAAAAAGACAATATCAATGCACTTGGAAGAGTGCAGAAGGTTACAATGGAATAAAAAGACATTGTCAATGCCCCTTGGAAGAGCTGTGGATCTCAGAGCGGTTTAACAAGACTGTTTTAATGCCCCTTGGAAGAGACTTGGAGGTCACAGTAGCTTAACAAGACGGTTTTAATGTCCCTTGGAAGAGTGGTGGAGGTCACAGTGGAATAAAAATGCAATATCAATGCCCTTTGAAAGAGTGGTGGAAGTTACAGTGAAATAAAAAGACAATATCAATGCCCCTTGGAAGAGTTGTGGAGTACAGAGTGGTTTAACCAAACGGTTTTAGTGCCCCTTGGAAGAGACTTGGAGGTCACAGTAGCTTAACAAGACGGTTTTAATGCCCCTTGGAAGAGACGTGGAGGTCACAGTGTAATGAAAAAACAATATTAATGCCCCTTGGAAGAGTGGTGGAGGTTACAGTTAAATAAAAAGACAATATCAATGCCTCTTGGAAGAGCTGTGGAGTTCAGAGTGGTTTAACCATGCTGTTTTAATGCCCCTTGGAAGAGACGTGGAGGTCACAGTGTAATAAAAAAACAATATTAATGCCCCTTGGATGAGTGGTGGAGGTCGCAGAAAAATAAAAAGACAATATCAACGCCCCTTGGAAGAGTGGTGGAGGTTAGAGTGGAATAAAAAGAAAAAATCAATGCCCCTTGGAATAGATGTTGAAGTCACAGTAGCTTAGCAAGACGGTTTCAATGCTTCTTGGAAGAGTGATGGAGGTCGCAGTCGATTAAAAAGACAATATCAATGCCCCTTGGAAGAGTGGTGGAGGTTACAGTGGAATAAAAAGACTATATCAATGACCTGTGTAAGAAACTTCGAGATCACATTAGCTTAACAAGACGGTTTTAATGCCCCTTGGAAGAGTCGTGGACGTTGCAGAGGAATAAAAAGACAATATCAATGCACTTGGAAGAGTGCAGAAGGTTACAATGGAATAAAAAGACATTGTCAATGCCCCTTGGAAGAGCTGTGGATCTCAGAGCGGTTTAACAAGACTGTTTTAATGCCCCTTGGAAGAGACTTGGAGGTCACAGTAGCTTAACAAGACGGTTTTAATGTCCCTTGGAAGAGTGGTGGAGGTCACAGTGGAATAAAAATGCAATATCAATGCCCTTTGAAAGAGTGGTGGAAGTTACAGTGAAATAAAAAGACAATATCAATGCCCCTTGGAAGAGTTGTGGAGTACAGAGTGTTTAACCAAACGGTTTTAGTGCCCCTTGGAAGAGACTTGGAGGTCACAGTAGCTTAACCAGACGGTTTTAATGCCCCTTGGAAGAGACGTGGAGGTCACAGTTTAATGAAAAAACAATATTAATGCCCCTTGGAAGAGTGGTGGAGGTCGCAGTAGCTTAGCAAGACGGCTTCAATGCTTCTTGGAAGAGTGATGAAGGTCGCAGTGGATTAAAAAGACAATATCAATGCCCCTTGGAAGAGTGGTGGAGGTTACAGTGGAACAAAAAGACAATATCAATGACCTGTGTAAGAAACTTGGAGGTCATAGTAGCTTCACAAGATGGTTTTAATGCCCCTTGGAAGAGTGGTAAAAGTCGCAGTGGATTAAAAAGACAATATCAATGCCCCTTGGAAGAGTGGTGGAGGTTAGAGGGAAATAAAAATACAATATCAATGAATCTTGGAAGAGTGTTGGAAGTTACAGTGGCACAAAAAGACAATAACAATGCCCTGTGGAAGAGACGTGGAGGTCACAGTAGCTTAACAAGACGGTTTTAATGCCCCTTGGTAGAGTGGTGGAGGTCGCAGTGGAATAAAAAGACAATAACAATGCCCTGTGGAAGAGACATGGAGGTCACAGTAGCTTCACAAGATGGTTTTAATGCCCCTTGGAAGAGTGGTGGAAGTCGCAGTGGATTTAAAAAGACAATATCAATGAACCTTGGAAGAGTGGTGGAGGTCGCAGTGGAATAAAAAGACAATATCAATGCCCCTTGGAAGAGTGGTGGAGGTTACAGTGGAATAAAAAGACTATATCAATGACCTGTGTAAGAAACTTCGAGATCACATTAGCTTAACAAGACGGTTTTAATGCCCCTTGGAAGAGTCGTGGACGTTGCAGAGGAATAAAAAGACAATATCAATGCACTTGGAAGAGTGCAGAAGGTTACAATGGAATAAAAAGACATTGTCAATGCCCCTTGGAAGAGCTGTGGATCTCAGAGCGGTTTAACAAGACTGTTTTAATGCCCCTTGGAAGAGACTTGGAGGTCACAGTAGCTTAACAAGACGGTTTTAATGTCCCTTGGAAGAGTGGTGGAGGTCACAGTGGAATAAAAATGCAATATCAATGCCCTTTGAAAGAGTGGTGGAAGTTACAGTGAAATAAAAAGACAATATCAATGCCCCTTGGAAGAGTTGTGGAGTACAGAGTGGTTTAACCAAACGGTTTTAGTGCCCCTTGGAAGAGACTTGGAGGTCACAGTAGCTTAACAAGACGGTTTTAATGCCCCTTGGAAGAGACGTGGAGGTCACAGTGTAATGAAAAAACAATATTAATGCCCCTTGGAAGAGTGGTGGAGGTTACAGTTAAATAAAAAGACAATATCAATGCCTCTTGGAAGAGCTGTGGAGTTCAGAGTGGTTTAACCATGCTGTTTTAATGCCCCTTGGAAGAGACGTGGAGGTCACAGTGTAATAAAAAAACAATATTAATGCCCCTTGGAAGAGTGGTGGAGGTCGCAGAAAAATAAAAAGACAATATCAACGCCCCTTGGAAGAGTGGTGGAGGTTAGAGTGGAATAAAAAGAAAAAATCAATGCCCCTTGGAATAGATGTTGAAGTCACAGTAGCTTAGCAAGACGGTTTCAATGCTTCTTGGAAGAGTGATGGAGGTCGCAGTCGATTAAAAAGACAATATCAATGCCCCTTGGAAGAGTGGTGGAGGTTACAGTGGAATAAAAAGACTATATCAATGACCTGTGTAAGAAACTTCGAGATCACATTAGCTTAACAAGACGGTTTTAATGCCCCTTGGAAGAGTCGTGGACGTTGCAGAGGAATAAAAAGACAATATCAATGCACTTGGAAGAGTGCAGAAGGTTACAATGGAATAAAAAGACATTGTCAATGCCCCTTGGAAGAGCTGTGGATCTCAGAGCGGTTTAACAAGACTGTTTTAATGCCCCTTGGAAGAGACTTGGAGGTCACAGTAGCTTAACAAGACAGTTTTAATGTCCCTTGGAAGAGTGGTGGAGGTCACAGTGGAATAAAAATGCAATATCAATGCCCTTTGAAAGAGTGGTGGAAGTTACAGTGAAATAAAAAGACAATATCAATGCCCCTTGGAAGAGTTGTGGAGTACAGAGTGTTTAACCAAACGGTTTTAGTGCCCCCTGGAAGAGACTTGGAGGTCACAGTAGCTTAACCAGACGGTTTTAATGCCCCTTGGAAGAGACGTGGAGGTCACAGTGTAATGAAAAAACAATATTAATGCCCCTTGGAAGAGTGGTGGAGGTCGCAGTAGCTTAGCAAGACGGCTTCAATGCTTCTTGGAAGAGTGATGAAGGTCGCAGTGGATTAAAAAGACAATATCAATGCCCCTTGGAAGAGTGGTGGAGGTTACAGTGGAACAAAAAGACAATATCAATGACCTGTGTAAGAAACTTGGAGGTCATAGTAGCTTCACAAGATGGTTTTAATGCCCCTTGGAAGAGTGGTAAAAGTCGCAGTGGATTAAAAAGACAATATCAATGCCCCTTGGAAGAGTGGTGGAGGTTAGAGGGAAATAAAAATACAATATCAATGAATCTTGGAAGAGTGTTGGAAGTTACAGTGGCACAAAAAGACAATAACAATGCCCTGTGGAAGAGACGTGGAGGTCACAGTAGCTTAACAAGACGGTTTTAATGCCCCTTGGTAGAGTGGTGGAGGTCGCAGTGGAATAAAAAGACAATAACAATGCCCTGTGGAAGAGACATGGAGGTCACAGTAGCTTAACAAGACGGTTTTATTGCCCCTTGGAAGAGTGGTGGAGGTCGCAGTGGATTAAATAGACATTATCGATGCCCCTTGAAAGAGTGGTGGAGGTCGCAGTGGATTAAAAAGACAATATCAATGCCCCTTGGAAGAGTGGTGGAGGTTACAGTGGAACAAAAAGACAATATCAATGACCTGTGTAAGAAACTTGGAGGTCACAGTAGCTTCACAAGATGGTTTTAATGCCCCTTGGAAGAGTGGTGGAAGTCGCAGTGGATTTAAAAAGACAATATCAATGAACCTTGGAAGAGTGGTGGAGGTCGCAGTGGAATAAAAAGACAATATCAATGCCCCTTGGAAGAGTGGTGGAGGTTACAGTGGAATAAAAAGACTATATCAATGACCTGTGTAAGAAACTTCGAGATCACATTAGCTTAACAAGACGGTTTTAATGCCCCTTGGAAGAGTCGTGGACGTTGCAGAGGAATAAAAAGACAATATCAATGCACTTGGAAGAGTGCAGAAGGTTACAATGGAATAAAAAGACATTGTCAATGCCCCTTGGAAGAGCTGTGGATCTCAGAGCGGTTTAACAAGACTGTTTTAATGCCCCTTGGAAGAGACTTGGAGGTCACAGTAGCTTAACAAGACGGTTTTAATGTCCCTTGGAAGAGTGGTGGAGGTCACAGTGGAATAAAAATGCAATATCAATGCCCTTTGAAAGAGTGGTGGAAGTTACAGTGAAATAAAAAGACAATATCAATGCCCCTTGGAAGAGTTGTGGAGTACAGAGTGGTTTAACCAAACGGTTTTAGTGCCCCTTGGAAGAGACTTGGAGGTCACAGTAGCTTAACAAGACGGTTTTAATGCCCCTTGGAAGAGACGTGGAGGTCACAGTGTAATGAAAAAACAATATTAATGCCCCTTGGAAGAGTGGTGGAGGTTACAGTTAAATAAAAAGACAATATCAATGCCTCTTGGAAGAGCTGTGGAGTTCAGAGTGGTTTAACCATGCTGTTTTAATGCCCCTTGGAAGAGACGTGGAGGTCACAGTGTAATAAAAAAACAATATTAATGCCCCTTGGAAGAGTGGTGGAGGTCGCAGAAAAATAAAAAGACAATATCAACGCCCCTTGGAAGAGTGGTGGAGGTTAGAGTGGAATAAAAAGAAAAAATCAATGCCCCTTGGAATAGATGTTGAAGTCACAGTAGCTTAGCAAGACGGTTTCAATGCTTCTTGGAAGAGTGATGGAGGTCGCAGTCGATTAAAAAGACAATATCAATGCCCCTTGGAAGAGTGGTGGAGGTTACAGTGGAATAAAAAGACTATATCAATGACCTGTGTAAGAAACTTCGAGATCACATTAGCTTAACAAGACGGTTTTAATGCCCCTTGGAAGAGTCGTGGACGTTGCAGAGGAATAAAAAGACAATATCAATGCACTTGGAAGAGTGCAGAAGGTTACAATGGAATAAAAAGACATTGTCAATGCCCCTTGGAAGAGCTGTGGATCTCAGAGCGGTTTAACAAGACTGTTTTAATGCCCCTTGGAAGAGACTTGGAGGTCACAGTAGCTTAACAAGACGGTTTTAATGTCCCTTGGAAGAGTGGTGGAGGTCACAGTGGAATAAAAATGCAATATCAATGCCCTTTGAAAGAGTGGTGGAAGTTACAGTGAAATAAAAAGACAATATCAATGCCCCTTGGAAGAGTTGTGGAGTACAGAGTGTTTAACCAAACGGTTTTAGTGCCCCCTGGAAGAGACTTGGAGGTCACAGTAGCTTAACCAGACGGTTTTAATGCCCCTTGGAAGAGACGTGGAGGTCACAGTGTAATGAAAAAACAATATTAATGCCCCTTGGAAGAGTGGTGGAGGTCGCAGTAGCTTAGCAAGACGGCTTCAATGCTTCTTGGAAGAGTGATGAAGGTCGCAGTGGATTAAAAAGACAATATCAATGCCCCTTGGAAGAGTGGTGGAGGTTACAGTGGAACAAAAAGACAATATCAATGACCTGTGTAAGAAACTTGGAGGTCATAGTAGCTTCACAAGATGGTTTTAATGCCCCTTGGAAGAGTGGTAAAAGTCGCAGTGGATTAAAAAGACAATATCAATGCCCCTTGGAAGAGTGGTGGAGGTTAGAGGGAAATAAAAATACAATATCAATGAATCTTGGAAGAGTGTTGGAAGTTACAGTGGCACAAAAAGACAATAACAATGCCCTGTGGAAGAGACGTGGAGGTCACAGTAGCTTAACAAGACGGTTTTAATGCCCCTTGGCAGAGTGGTGGAGGTCGCAGTGGAATAAAAAGACAATAACAATGCCCTGTGGAAGAGACATGGAGGTCACAGTAGCTTAACAAGACGGTTTTATTGCCCCTTGGAAGAGTGGTGGAGGTCGCAGTGGATTAAATAGACATTATCGATGCCCCTTGAAAGAGTGGTGGAGGTCGTAGTGGATTAAAAAGACAATATCAATGCCCCTTGGAAGAGTGGTGGAAGTTACAGTGGAACAAAAAGACAATATCAATGACCTGTGTAAGAAACTTGGAGGTCACAGTAGCTTCACAAGATGGTTTTAATGCACCTTGGAAGAGTGGTGGAAGTCGCAGTGGATTTAAAAAGACAATATCAATGAACCTTGGAAGAGTGGTGGAGGTCGCAGTGGAATAAAAAGACAATATCAATGCCCCTTGGAAGAGTGGTGGAGGTTAGAGGGAAATAAAAATACAATATCAATGCATCTTGGAAGAGTGTTGTAGGTTACAGTGGCACAAAAAGACAATAACAATGCCCTGTGGAAGAGACGTGGAGGTCACAGTAGCTTAACAAGACGGTTTTAATGCCCCTTAGCAGAGTGGTGGAGGTCGCAGTGGAATAAAAAGACAATAACAATGCCCTGTGGAAGAGACATGGAGGTCACAGTAGCTTAACAAGACGGTTTTAATGCCCCTTGGAAGAGTGGTGGAGGTCGCAGTGGATTAAATAGACATTATCGATGCCCCTTGAAAGAGTGGTGGAGGTCGCAGTGGAATAAAAAGACAATATCAATGCCGCGTGGAAGAGACGTGGACATCACAGTAGCTTAACAAGACGGTTTTAATGCCCCTTGGCAGAGTGGTGGAGGTCGCAGTGGTATAAAAAGACAATAACAATGCCCTATGGAAGAGACGTGGAGGTCATAGTAGCTTAACAAGACGGTTTTAATGCCCCTTAGAACAGTGGTGGAGGTTACAGTGGAATAAAAGACAATATCAATGCCCTTTGGAAGAGTGGCGGAGGTCGCAGTGGAATAAAAAGACAATATCAATGCCCCTTGGAAGAGTGGTGGAGGTCGCAGTGGAATAACGTCACTGGTACATGCTCTGCATAACTTCTCTGCTTGCTGTGTCTGCTGTAATCTAATGCTCTGCTTTGCTGATTCGCCTCACTGGTACATGCTCTGCATAACTTCTCTGCTTGCTGTGTCTGCTGTAATCTAATGCTCTGCTTTGCTGTTTCACCTCACTGGTACATGCTCTGCATAACTTCTCTGCTTGCTGTGTCTGCTGTAATCTAATGCTCTGCTTTGCTGATTCACCTCACTGGTACATGCTCTGCATAACTTCTCTGCTTTATCTGTCCCACTCCATTCAATACCCACATATGTCAGTCCCTTCCCCACTATAGATCTTATCTGATTTTTAGAGGTGCTAAACTGCAGAGACTAGAGTCCTAGCTCTGTGTTTGATCACCCAGCCATCTCCTGGTGAGACGACCAGCTGCTAATTTAGCCATATGCAGCTCCCACAATGCCCTTCACCTGATAGTTTAATGTGCCCTATATATTTAGAAGCTCTGTAAGGGGTGCACTTGTGCTGCGGTGTGCACGCGTCTTCTTGTGCAAAGTGGCATCAGAGATAAAATGGCAGTTATTTCAGAGGCAGTTAGTCAGGGCAGGAGTCAGGTAACCAACACTTTGACCACTTACTCTCTTTTAACTATGTTTCTCTTAGCTCTCACTTTTTCCTCTATAGTCCTCCACTTTCTAGTAACCACTCAAATCCCTACACCTAGTAAGAAACTCTTCATCTCTCCCTCCATCCTCCCCATTCATCTCACCTCCTCCTCCAAATTATTCCTAAACATTCAATCCTGGATCTCCAAACACAGACAGCCACCTCATGCTCTCTCTTGCTCCCACCTGCTAACACTTTCTCTGCTCCTCCTCACTGCTGGAGATATCTCTCCAAATCCTGGTCCTCCTCGCCATATCCCCACAGTTACTTCTTCCTCCTATCCACGACCTTTCACAAACTGTCGCAACCCTTCTAACCTCATACCCATCCAACCAATCCCCACTCCCTTAGTTGCTCTAACAGGAGCTCTATGGAACGCTCGCTCTGTCTGCAACAAACTTTCCTTCATCCACGATCTTTTCATTACAACCAAACTTTCCTTCCTCGCCATCACTGAAACCTGGCTCACCCCCTCTAACACAGCCTCCCCAGCTGCACTTTCATGTGGCTGATTCCACCTTTCCCACACACCCCACCCCAACGGCAAACATGGCGGAGGCATAGGTTTTCTCATATCAGAACACTGCGCTTTCACCCAAATCCCACTGCCACCCTCCGTTACACTCCCCTCTTTTGAGGTGCACTGTGTGCCCATCTATTTCCCCTCCAACCTCCAACTGGCCGTCATTTACTGACCCCCAGGGCAAGCCACCACCTTCTTAGACCACTTCACCACCTGGCTGCTTCACTTCCTCTCGACTGACATCCCCACTATCATGATGGGTGACTTCAACATCCCCATTAACACTTCCCACTCGTCGGTCTCTAAGTTCCTATCTCTCACTTCCTCCTTCGGACTCACTCAATGGTCTTCCACACCCGCCCACAAAGATGGCCACACACTGGACCTCATCTTCACCCGCCTCTGTTCCCTATCTAACCTCTCTAACTCACCTCTCCCTCTCTCTGATCACAGCCTACTTACATTCTCTTCTCTTTCCTCCCCGGGTCAACAATCCCCACTCCACAAACTTGCATACCCTCGCAGAAATCTCAAACACCTTGACTTACACTCACTCTCTGAATCCCTCCTCCCTCTTACAGACATAAATTCCTTACAAGATGCAGACATTGCTGCTGCTTCATATAACACCACAATAGCTGCAGCTCTAGACTAGATCGCCCCTCTCACACACACCACATCTCGCACATTTAACAGGCAACCCTGGCACACTAAACTTACTAAAGAACTGCGCCGGGCCTCCAGGGTTGCGGATCGGAGATGGAAAAGGTCTCACTCCATCGAGCACTTCATCGCATTCAAGCAATCCCTCACTAATTTCAAGTCCGCACTCACTACAGCAAAACAAACCTACTTCTCATCTCTCATATCCTCCCTATCTCACAACCCTAAACAACTATTTAACACTTTCAACACTCTCCTTCGTTCCCCAGCACCTCTTATCTCTTCTCTCATCTCAGCGGACGACTTTGCCTCATTCTTCAAACAGAAGATTGACACCATCAGACAAAACTTTTGCCTAAAGTCCACACAACCCCTCCTCATATCTATTCAACCCTCCTCCTCCAAACCCCACTTCTCCACCATTACAGAAGGTCAAGTCTCCTCTTTACTCTCCAAATCACACATCACCACCTGCGAACTTGACCCAATCCCATCCCACCTCATCACTAACCTTACCACAGTCTTCATCCCAACCCTAACCCACCTCTGCAATCTGTCACTAACAACCGGTGTCTTCCCCTCATGTTTCAAACATGGCGCAATCACACCCATCCTCAAAAAGCCCTCCCTTGACCCTTCCTCTCTGACTAGCTACCGCCCCATATCACTCCTCCCCTTTGCCTCAAAACTACTAGAACAACATGTCCACCTTGAACTGTCCTCCCACCTCTCCTCCTGCTCCCTCTTCGACCGCCTGCAATCTGGCTTCCGACCGCATCACTTGACTGAAACTGCCCTGACCAAAGTCACCAACGACCTACTAAATGCCAAATCCAAGCGACACTACTCCATCCTCCTCCTTCTGGACCTGTCATCTGCCTTTGACACAGTGGACCATTCCCTCTTACTCCAGATTCTCTCATCTCTTGGCATCACGGACTTGGCTCTATCTTGGATCTCCTCATACTTAACAGACAGGACATTCAGCGTCTCCCACTCACGCACCACCTCCTCATCTCGCCCCCTATCTGTCGGTGTCCCCCAAGGTTCAGTTCTAGGACCTCTGCTCTTCTCCATCTACAACTTTGGCCTGGGACAGCTCATAGAGTCTCACGGTTTTCAGTATCACCTCTATGCTGACGACACACAGATCTACCTCTCTGGACCTGATATCTCCTCCCTACTAACCAAAATCCCAAAATATCTGTCTGCCATGTCATCCTTCTTCTCTGACAGATTTCTAAAACTCAACATGGATAAAACAGAGTTCATCATCTTTCCACCCTCTCATTCACATCCCCCATCTGACCTAGCCATCAACGTCAATGGCTGTTCACTCTCCCCAGTCCCACAATCTCGCTGCCTTGGAGTAACCCTGGACTCTGATCTCTCCTTCAAGCCACATATCCAAGCCCTTTCCACTTCCTGCCGACTCCAACTCAAAAACATCTCCCGGATTTGTGCATTCCTCAGCAAAGACTCTGCAAAAACACTAGTGCATGCCCTCATCATATCCCGCCTGCAACCTCCTGCTCCGTGGCCTCCCTTACAACACTCTTGTGCCTCTCCAATCTATCCTAAACTCTGCTGCTCGATTAATTCACCTGTCCCCCCACTATTCCCCGGCCTCTCCTCTCTGTCAATCTCTTCACTGGCTCCCCATTGCCCAGAGAATCCAGTTCAAAACTCTAACAATGGCATACAAAGCCATCCACAACCTGTCTCCCCCATACATCTGTGACCTAGTCTCCCGGTACTTACCTGCACGCAACCTCCGATCCTCACAAGATCTCCTTCTCTACTCCCCTGTTATCTCCTCCTCCCACAATCGTATACAAGATTTCTCCCGTGCATTCCCCCTTAGTCTGGAACTCTCTACCCCAACACATCAGACTCTCGCCGACCGTGGAAACCTTCAAAAGAAACCTGAAGACCCACCTCTTCCGACAAGCCTACAACCTGCAGTAACCACCGCTGCACGACCAGCTGTACCCTCACCTAATGTATCCTCACCCATCCCTTCTAGAATGTGAGCACTCGCGGGCAGGGTCCTCGCTCCCCCTGTACCTGTCGCTGACTCGTTTTGTTAAGATTATGTAAATGCTTTTGTTATGTATATACATATCACATGTAAAGAACATGGAATAAATGGAGCTATAATAATAATAAATAATAATATTAATAATAAAAAGACAATATCAATTCCCATAGGAAATGTGGTGGAGGTTACAGTGGAATAAAAAGACAATATCAATGCCCCTCTGATGAGCTGTGGAATTCAGAGTAGTTTAACCAGACGGTTTTAATGCCCCTTGGAAGAGACGTGGAGGTCATAGTAGCTTAATAAGATGTTTTTAATGCCTCTTGGAAGAGTGGTGGAGGTCGCAGTGGTTTAAAAAGACAATATCACTGCCCCTTAGAAGAGTGGTGGAGGTTACATTGGAATAAAAAGACAATATCAATGCCCCGTGGAAAAGACATGGAGGTTACAGCAGCTTAACAAGACAGTTTTAATGCCCCTTGGAAGAGTGGTGGAGGTTAAAGTGGAATAAAAAGACAATACCAATGCCCCTTGGAAGAGCTGTGGAGTTCAGAGTGGTTTAGCCAGACAGTTTTAATGCCCATTCGAATTGACGTGGAGGTCACAGTAGCTTAAAAATAAGTTTTTAATGTGCCTTGGAAAAGTGGTGGAGGTCACAATGGATTAAAAAGACAATATCAATGCCCCTTGGAAGAGTGGTGAAGGAGGCAGTGGAATAAAAAGACAATATCAATGCCCCTTGGAAGAATGATGGAGGTCGCAGTGGAATAAAAAGACAATGTCAATGCCCCTTGGAATAGTGGTGGAGGTTAGAGTGGAATAAAAAGACAATACCAATGCCCCTTGGAAGAGCTGTGGAGTTCAGAGTGGTTTAACAAGATGGTTTTATTGCCCCTTGGAAGAGACGTGGAGGTCACAGTAGATTAACAAGACGGTTTTAATGTCCCTTGGAATAGTGGTGGAGGTCACAATGGATTAAAAAGACAATATCAATGCCCCGTGGAAGACACGTGGAGGTCACAGTAGCTTAAAAAGACAGCTTTAATGCCCCTTGGAAGAGTGGAGGAGGTCGCAGTGGAATAAAAAGACAATATCAATGCCCCTTGAAAGAGTGGTGGAGGTTACAGTAAAATAAAAAGACAAATATCAATGCCTCTTGAAAGAGCTATGGAGTTCAGAGAGGTTTAACCAGATGGTTTTAATGCCCCTTGGAAGAGTGGATTAAAAAGACAATATCAATGCCCCTTAGAAGAGAGGTGGAAGTCGCAGTGGAATAAAAAGACAATTATCAATACCCCGTGAAATAGACATGGACGTTACAGTAGCTAAACAAGACTGTTTTAATGCCCCTTGGAAGAGTGGTGGAGGTCGCAGTGGATTAAAAAGACAATATCAATGCCCGGTGAAAGAGACGTGGAGGTCACAGTAGCCTAACAAGAGTGATGGAGGTTACAGTGGAATAAAAAGACAATATCAATGCCGCTTGGAACAGTGGTGGAGGTTACAGTTAAATAAAAAGACAATATCAATGCCCCGTGGTAGAGATGTGGAGGTCACAATAGCTTAACAAGACGGTTTTAATGCCCCTTGGAAGAGTGGTGGAGGTCGCAGTGGATTAAAAAGACAATATCAATGAGCCTTGGAAGAGTGGTGGAGGTCGCAGTGGAATAAAAAGACTTTATCAATGCCCCTTGAAAGAGTGGTGGAGGTCGCAGTGGAATAAAAAGACAATATCAATGCCCCTTGGACGAGTGGAGGAGGTTACAGTGGAATAAAAAGACAATTTAAATGCACCGTGGAAGAGACGTGGAGGTCACAGTAGCTTAACAAGACGGTTTTAATGCCTCTTGGAGGACTGGTGGAGGTCGCAGTGGAATAAAAAGACAATATCAATGCCCCTTGCAAAAGTGGTGGAGGTTACAGTGGAATAAAAAGACAATAATAATGCCCCTTGGAAGAGCTGTGGAGTTCAGAGTCGTTTAACCAGATGGTTTTAATGCCCCTTGGAAGAGAAATCAACGTCACAGTAGCATAACAAGACGGTTTTAATGCCCCTTGGAAGAGTGGTGGATTTCGCAGTGGATTAAAAAGACAATATCAATGCCCCTTAGAAGAGTTTTGGAGGTCGCAGTGGAATAAAAAGACAATATCAATGCCCCGTGGAAGAGATGTTGAGGTCACTGTAGCTTAACAATATGGTTTTAATGCCCCTTGGAAGAGTGGTGGAGGTCGCAGTGGAATAAAAAGACAATGTCAATGGCCCTTGGAAGAGTGGTGGAGGTTAGAGTGGAATAAAAGACAATACAAATGCCGCTTGGAAGAGCTGTGGAGTTCAGAGTGGTTTAACCAGATGGTTTTAATGCCCCTTGGAAGAGAAGTCGACGTGACAGTAGCATAACAAGACAGTTTTAATGCCCCTTGGAAGAGTGGTGGAGTTCGCAGTGGATTAAAAATACAATATCAATGCCCCTTGGAAGAGTGGTGGATTTCGTAGTGGAATAAAAAGACAATATCAGTGCACCGTGGAAGGGACGTGGAGGTCACAGTAGCTTAACAAGCTGGTTTTAATGCCCCTTGGAAGAGTGGTGGAGGTTGCAGGGGATTAAAAAGACAAAAACAATGCCCATTGGAAGAGTGGTGGAGCTCGCAGTGGAATAAAAAGACAAAATCGATGCCCCTTGGAAGAGTGGTGAAGGTTACAGTGGAATAAAAAGACAATATCAATGCCCGTTGGAAGAGCTGTGGAGTTCAGAGTGGTTTAACCAGACGGTTTTAATGTTCCTTGGAAGAGTGGTGGAGGTCGCAGTGGATTAAAAAGACAATATCAATGAGCCTTGGAAGAGTGGTGGAGGTCGCAGTGGAATAAAAAGACTTTATCAATGCCCCTTGGAAGAGTGGTGTAGGTCGCAGTGGAATAAAAAGACAATATCAATGCCCCTTGGAAGAGTTGTGGAGGTTACACTTGAATAAAAAGACAATATCAAAGCCCATTGGAAGAGTGATGGAGGTTACAGTGGAATAAAAAGACAATATCAATGCCCCTTGGAACAGTGGTGGAGGTTACAGTTAAATAAAAAGACAATATCAATGCCCCGTGGTAGAAATGTGGAGGTCACAATAGCTTTACAAGATGGTTTTAATGCCCCTTGTTAGAGTGGTGGAGGTCGCAGTGGATTAAAAAGACAATATCAATGAGCCTTGGAAGAGTGGTGGAGGTCGCAGTGGAATAAAAAGACTTTATCAATGCCCCTTGGAAGAGTGGTGGAGGTCGCCGTGGAATAAAAAGACAATATCAATGCCCCTTGGACGAGTGGAGGAGGTTACAGTGGAATAAAAAGACAATTTAAATGCCCCGTGGAAGAGACGTGGAGGTCACAGTAGCTTAACAAGACGGTTTTAATGCCTCTTGGAGGACTGGTGGAGGTCGCAGTGGAATAAAAAGACAATATCAATGCCCCTTGGAATAGTGGTGGAGGTTACAGTGGAATAAAAAGACAATAATAATGCCCCTTGGAAGAGCTGTGGAGTTCAGAGTCGTTTAACCAGATGGTTTTAATGCCCCTTGGAAGAGAAGTCAACGTCACAGTAGCATAACAAGACAGTTTTAATGCCCCTTGGAAGAGTGGTAGAGTTCGCAGTGGATTAAAAAGACAATATCAATGCCCCTTAGAAGAGATTTGGAGGTCGCAGTGGAATAAAAAGACAATATCAATGCCCCGTGGAAGAGATGTTGAGGTCAATGTAGCTTAACAATATGGTTTTAATGCCCCTTGGAAAAGTGGTGGAGGTCGCAGTGGAATAAAAAGACAATGTCAATGACCCTTGGAAGAGTGGTGGAGGTTAGAGTGGAATAAAAGACAATACAAATGCCCCTTTTAAGAGCTGTGGAGTTCAGAGTGGTTTAACCAGACGGTTTTAATGCCCCTTGGAAGAGAAGTCGACGAGACAGTAGCATAACAAGACAGTTTTAATGCCCCTTGGAAGAGTGGTGGAGTTCGCAGTGGATTAAAAAGACAATATCAATGCCCCTTGGAAGAGTGGTGGATTTCGTAGTGGAATAAAAAGACAATATCAGTGCACCGTGGAAGGGACGTGGAGGTCACAGTAGCTTAACAAGCTGGTTTTAATGCCCCTTGGAAGAGTGGTGGAGGTTGCAGGGGATTAAAAAGACAAAAACAATGCCCATTGGAAGAGTGGTGGAGCTCGCAGTGGAATAAAAAGACAAAATCGATGCCCCTTGGAAGAGTGGTGGAGGTTACAGTGGAATAAAAAGACAATATCAATGCCCGTTGGAAGAGCTGTGGAGTTCAGAGTGGTTTAACCAGACGGTTTTAATGTCCCTTGGAAGAGTGGTGGAGGTCGCAGTGGATTAAAAAGACAATATCAATGAGCCTTGGAAGAGTGGTGGAGGTCGCAGTGGAATAAAAAGACTTTATCAATGCCCCTTGGAAGAGTGGTGGAGGTCGCAGTGGAATAAAAAGACAATATCAATGCCCCTTGGAAGAGTTGTGGAGGTTACACTTGAATAAAAAGACAATATCAATGCCCATTGGAAGAGTGATGGAGGTTACAGTGGAATAAAAAGACAATATCAATGCCCCTTGGAACAGTGGTGGAGGTTACAGTTAAATAAAAAGACAATATCAATGCCCCGTGGTAGAAATGTGGAGGTCACAATAGCTTTACAAGACGGTTTTAATGCCCCTTGGAAGAGTGGTGGAGGTCGCAGTGGATTAAAAAGACAATATCAATGAGCCTTGGAAGAGTGGTGGAGGTCGCAGTGGAATAAAAAGACTTTATCAATGCCCCTTGGAAGAGTGGTGGAGGTCGCAGTGGAATAAAAAGACAATATCAATGCCCCTTGGACGAGTGGAGGAGGTTACAGTGGAATAAAAAGACAATTTAAATGCCCCGTGGAAGAGACGTGGAGGTCACAGTAGCTTAACAAGACGGTTTTAATGCCTCTTGGAGGACTGGTGGAGGTCGCAGTGGAATAAAAAGACAATATCAATGCCCCTTGGAATAGTGGTGGAGGTTACAGTGGAATAAAAAGACAATAATAATGCCCCTTGGAAGAGCTGTGAAGTTCAGAGTTGTTTAACCAGATGGTTTTAATGCCCCTTGGAAGAGAAATCAACGTCACAGTAGCATAACAAGACGGTTTTAATGCCCCTTGGAAGAGTGGTAGAGTTCGCAGTGGATTAAAAAGACAATATCAATGCCCCTTAGAAGAGATTTGGAGGTCGCAGTGGAATAAAAAGACAATATCAATGCCCCGTGGAAGAGATGTTGAGGTCAATGTAGCTTAACAATATGGTTTTAATGCCCCTTGGAAAAGTGGTGGAGGTCGCAGTGGAATAAAAAGACAATGTCAATGCCCCTTGGAAGAGTGGTGGAGGTTAGAGTGGAATAAAAGACAATACAAATGCCCCTTGGAAGAGCTGTGGAGTTCAGAGTGGTTTAACCAGATGGTTTTAATGCCCCTTGGAAGAGAAGTCGACGTGACAGTAGCATAACAAGACAGTTTTAATGCCCCTTGGAAGAGTGGTGGAGTTTGCAGTGGATTAAAAAGACAATATCAATGCCCCTTGGAAGAGTGGTGGATTTCGCAGTGGAATAAAAAGACAATATCAGTGCACCGTGGAAGGGACGTGGAGGTCACAGTAGCTTAACAAGCTGGTTTTAATGCCCCTTGGAAGAGTGGTGGAGGTTGCAGGGGACTAAAAAGACAAAAACAATGCCCATTGGAAGAGTGGTGGAGCTCGCAGTGGAATAAAAAGACAAAATCGATGCCCCTTGGAAGAGTGGTGGAGGTTACAGTGGAATAAAAAGACAATATCAATGCCCGTTGGAAGAGCTGTGGAGTTCAGAGTGGTTTAACCAGACGGTTTTAATGTCCCATTGAAGAGACATTGAGGTCACAGTAGCTTAACAAGACTGTTTTAATGCCCCCTGGAAGAGTGGTGGAGGTCGCAGTGGATTAAAAAGACAATATCAATGCCCCTTAGAAGAGAGGTGGAAGTCGCAGTCAAATAAAAAGACAATGTCAATGCCACTTGGAAAAGTGGTGGAGGTTACAGTCCAATAAAAAGACAATATCAATGCTCAGTCGAATAGGCATGGACGTGACAGTAGCTTAACAAGACGGCTTTATTGCCCCTTGAAAGAGTGGTGGAGGTTGCAGTGGATTAAAAAGACAATTTCAATGCCCATTGGAAGAGTGGTAGAGGTCGCAGTGGAAAAAAAGACAAAATCAATGCCCCTTGGAAGAGTGGTGGAGGTTACAGTGGAATAAAAAGACAATATCAATGCCCCATGGAAGAGTTGTGGAGGTTAGAGTGAAATAAAAAGATAATACCAGTGCTCCTTGGGGGAGCTGTGGAGTTCAGAGTTGTTTAAAGTGACGGTTTTAATGCCCCTTGGAAGAGACGTGAAGGTCACAGTGGATTAAAAAGACAATATCAATGCCCCTTGGAATAGTGGTGGAGGTCGCAGTGGATTAAAATGACTATGTCAATCCCCATTGGAAGAGGAGTGGAGGTCGCATTGGAATAAAAAGACAATATCAATGCCTCGTGGAAGAAACTTGGAGGTCACAGTAGCTTAACAAGATGGTTTTAATGCCCGTTGGAGGAGAGGTGGAGGTCGCAGTGGAATGAAAAGACAATATCAATGCCCCTTGGAAGAGTGGTGGAGGTTACAGTGGAATAAAAAGACAATATCAATGACCCTTGGAAGAGTGGTGGAGGTCGCAGTGGAATAAAAAGACAATATTAATGCCCCTTGGAAGAGTGATGGAGGTCGCAGTAAAATAAAAAGACAATATCAATGCCCCTTGTAAGAGTGGTGGAGGTTATAGTGTAATAAAAAGACAATATCATTGCCCCTTGGAAGAGCTGTGGAGTTCAGAGTGGTTTAACCAGAAGGTTTTAAGGCACCGTAGAATAGACGTGGTGGTTAAAGTAGCTAAAAAAGACGGTTTTAATGCTTCTTGGATGAGTGATGGAGGTCGCAGTAGATTAAAAAGACAAAATCAATGCCCCTTGGAAGAGTGGTGGAGGTTAAAGTGGAATAAAAAGACAATATCAATGCCTCTTGCAAGAGCTGTGGAGTTCAGAGTGGTTTAAATTGACGGTTTTAATGCCCCTTGGAAGAGACGTGGAGGTCACAGTAGCTTAACAAGACGGTTTTAATGCCCCTTGCAAGAGTGGTGGAGGTTACAGTCGAATGAAAAGACAATATCATTGCCTCTTGGAAGAGCTGTGGAGTTCAGAGTGGTTTATCCAGACGCTTTTAATGCCCCTTGGAAGAGACGTGGAGGTCACAGTAGATTATCAAAACTGTTTTAATGCCCCTCAGAAGAGTGGTGGACGTCGCAGGGATAAAATGACAATATCAATTCCACTTGGAAGAGATGTGGAGGTCGCAGTGGAATAAAAAGAAAATATCAATGCCCCTTAGAAGAGTGGTGGAGGTTACAGTGGCAAAAATAGACAACATCAATGTTACTTGGAAGAGGGGTGAATGTCGCAGAGGAATAAAAAGACAATATCAATGTCCCTTGGAAGAGTGGTGGAGGTCGCAGTGGACTAAAAAGAAAATATCAATGTCCCTTGGAAGAGTGGTGGAGGTCACAGTGGAATAAAAGGACAATATCAATGCCCCGTGGAAGGGACGTGGAGCTCACAATAGCTTAAAAAGACGGTTTTAATGCCCCTTGGAAGAGTGGTGGAGGTCACAGTGCATTAAAAAGACAATATCAATGCCCATTGGAAGAGTGGTGAAGGTTAGAGTTGAATAAAAAGACAATATAAATGCCTCTTGGAAGAGCTGTGGAGTTCAGAGTTGTTTAAACATGCTGTTTTAATGCCCATTGGAAGAGACGAGGAGGTCACAGTAGCTTAACAAGACTGTTCTAATGCCCCTTGGAAGAGTGGTGGAGATCGTTGTGGATTTAAAAGATAATATCAATGCCCCTTAGAAGAGTGGTGGAGGTCGCAGTGGAATAAAAAGACAATATCAATGCCCCGAGGAAGAGTGGTGGAGGTCGCAGTGGAATAAAAAGACAATATCAATGCCCCGTGGAAGAGACATGGAGGTCACAGTAGCTTAACAAGATGGTTTTAATGCCATTTGGAAGAGTGGTGGAGGTCACAGTGGATTAAAAAGACAATATCAATGCCCTTTGGAAGAGTGGTGGAGGTCGCAGTGGAATAAAAATACAATATCAATGTCCCTTGGTAGAGTGGTGGAGGTTACAGTGGAATTTAAAGACAATATTAATGCATTGTGGAAGAGATGTGGAGGTCACTGTAGCTTAACAAAACAGTTTTAATGCCCCTTGGAAGAATGGTGGAGGTCACAGTGGAATAAAAAGACAATGTCAATGCCCCTTGGAAGAGTGGTGGAGGTTAGAGTGGAATAAAAAGACAATACCAATTCCCCTTGGAAGAGCTGTGGAGTTCAGAGTGGTTTAACCAGATGCTTTTACTGCCCCTTGGACGAGACGTGGAGGTCACAGTAGATAAACAAGATGGTTGTAATGCCCCTTGGAAAAGTCGTGGAGGTCACAGTGGATTAAAAAGACAATATCAATGCCCCGTGGAAGACACGTGGAGGTCACAGTAGCTTAACAAGACAGTTTAATGCCCCTTGGAAGAGTGGTGAAGGTTGCAGTGAAATAAAAAGACAATATCAATGCCCCTTGAAAGAGTGGTGGAGGTCACAGTGAAATAAAAAGACAATATCAATGCCTCTTGAAAGAGCTATGGAGTTCAGAGTGGTTTAACCAGATGGTTTTAATGCACCTTGGAAGAGTGGTGGAGGTCGCAGTGCATTAAATAGACAATATCAATACCCCTTGGAAGAATGGTGGAGTTTACAGTGGAATAAAAAAACAATATCAATGCCCCTTGGAAGAGCTGTGGAGTTCAGAGTGGTTTAACCAGACGGTTTTAATGCCCCTTGGAAAAGATGTGGAGGTCAAAATAGCTTAACAAGACTGTTTTAATGCCTCTTGGAAGAGTGGTGGAGGTCGCAGTTGATTAAAAAGACAATATCAATGCCCCTTAGAAGAGAGGTGGAAGTCGCAGTGGAATAAAAAGACAATATCAATGCCCCATGGAAGATTGGTGGATGATACAGTGGAATAAAAAGACAATGTCATTGCCCCGTGGAATAGACATGGACGTTACAGTAGCTAAACAAGATGTTTTTAATGCACCTTGGGAGAGTGGTGGAAGTCGTAGTGGAATAAAAAGACAATATCAATGCCCCTTGAAAGAGTGCTGTAGGTTACAGTGGAATAAAAAGACTATCAATAGCTCTTGCAAGAGCTGTGTAGTTCAGAGTGGTTTAAATTAACAGTTTTAATGCACCTTGGAAGAGACGTGGAGGTCACAGTAGCTTAAAAAGATGGTTTTAATGCCCCTTGGAAGAGTGGTGGAGGTCGCAGTGGATTAAAAAGACAATATCAATGCCCCTCAGAAGAGTGGTGGAGGTCGCAGTGATAAAATGACAATATCAATTCCACTTGGAAGAGATGTGGAGGTCGCAGTGGAATAAAAAGAAAATATCAATGCCCCTTAGAAGAGTGGTGGACGTTACAGTGGCAAAAAAAGACAACATCAATGTTCCTTGGAAGAGGGCTGAAGGTCGCAGTGGAATAAAAAGACAATATCAATGTCCCTTGGAAGAGTGGTGGAGGTCGCAGTGGACTAAAAAGACAATATCAATGCCCCTTGGAAGAGTGGTGGAGGTCGCAGTGGAATAAAAGGACAATATCAATGCCCCGTGGAATGGATGTGGAGGTCACAGTAGCTTAAAAAGATGGTTTTAATGCCCCTTGGAAGAGTGGTGGAGGTCACAGTGGATTAAAAAGACTATCACATCCCCTTGGAAGAGTGGTGGAGGTCACAGTGGAAAAAAAAACAATATCAATGCCCATTGGAAGAGTGGTGAAGGTTAGAGTTGAATAAAAAGACAATATAAATGCCTCTTGGAAGAGCTGTGGAGTTCAGAGTCGTTTAACCATGCGGTTTTAATGCCCCTTGGAAGAGACGAGGAGGTCACAGTAGCTTAACAAGACTGTTCTAATGCCCCTGGAAGAGTGGTGGAGATCGTTGTGGATTTAAAAGATAATATCAATGCCCCTTAGAAGAGTGGTGGAGGTCGCAGTGGAATAAAAAGACAATATCAATGCCCCGAGGAAGAGTGGTGGAGGTCGCAGTGGAATAAAAAGACAATATCAATGCCCCGTGGAAGAGACATGGAGGTCACAGTAGCTTAATAAGATGGTTTTAATGCCATTTGGAAGAGTGGTGGAGGTCACAGTGAAATAAAAAGACAATATCAATGTCCTTTGGAAGAGTGGTGGAGGTAGCAGTGGAATAAAAATACAATATCAATGCCCCTTGGTAGAGTGGTGGAGGTTACAGTGGAATTTAAAGAAATTATTAATGCACCGTGGAAGAGATGTGGAGGTCACTGTAGCTTAACAAAACAGTTTTAATGCCCCTTGGAAGAATGGTGGAGGTCGCAGTGGATTAAGAAGACAATATCAATGACTCTTGGAAGAGTGGTGAAGGTCCCAGTGGAATAAAAAGACAATATCAATGCCCCTTGGAAGAGTGGTGGAGGTAACAGTGGAATAAAAAGACAATATCAATGCCCCGTGAAAGAGACGTGGAGGTCACAGTAGCTTAACAAGACGGTTTTAATGCCACTTGGAAGAGAGGTGCAAGTTGCAGTGGAATAAAAAGACAATATCAATGCCTCTTGCAACCGTGCTGGAGGTTACATTGGAATAAAAAGACAATATCAATAACCCTTGGAAGAATGATGGAGGTCGCAGTGGAATAAAAAGACAATGTCAATGCCCCTTGGAAGAGTGGTGGAGGTTAGAGTGGAATAAAAAGACAATACCAGTGCTACTTGGAAGAGCTGTGGAGTTCAGAGTGGTTTAAATTGATGGTTTTAATGCCCCTTGGAAGAGACGTGGAGGTCGCAGTGGATTAAAAAGACAATATCAATGCCCCTTAGTAGAGTGGTGGAGGTCGCAGTGGAATAAAAAACAATATCAAAGCCCCTTGGAAGAGTAGTGGAGGTCGCAGTGGAGTAAAAAAACAATATCAATGCCCCTTGGAAGAGTGGTGGAGGTAACAGTGGATTAAAAATACAATATCAATGCCCCTTGGAAGAGCAGTGGAGTTCAGAGTAGTTAAACCAGACGGTTTTCATGCCCATTGGAAGTGACGTGGAGGTCACAGTCGCTTAACAAGACGGTTTTAATGTCCCTTGGAAGAGAGGTGGAAGTTGCAGTGGAATAAAAAGACAATATCAATGCCCCTTGCAAGAACTGTGGAGTTCAGAGTGCTTTAAATTGACGGATTTAATGCCCCTTGGAAGGGACGTGGAGGTGACAGTAGCTTAACAAGACGGTTTTAATGCCCCTTGGAAGAGTGGTTGAGGTCGCAGTGGATTAAAAAGACAATATGAATGCCCCTTGGAAGAGTGGTGCAGGTCACAGTGGAATAAAAAGACAATATCAATGCCCCTTGGAAGAGTGGTGGAGGTTACAGTTGAATAAATAGACAATATCAATGCCCCTTGGAAGAGTGATGGAGGTTACAGTGGAATAAAAAGACAATATCAATGCCCTTTGGAACAGTGGTGGAGGTTACAGTTAAATAAAAAGACAATATCAATGCCCAGTGGAAGAGATGTGGAGGTCACAATAGCTTAAAAAGAAGGTTTTAATGCCCCTTGGAAGAGTGGTGGACGTTGCAGTGGATTACAAAGACAATATCAATGGGCATTGGAAGAGAGGTGGAGATCGCAGTGGAATAAAAATACATTATCAATGCCCCTTGGAAGAGTGATGGAGGTCGCAGTGGAATAAAAATACAATATCAATGCCCCTTGGACGAGTGGTGGAGGTTACAGTGGAATAAAAAGACAATTTCAATGCCCCGTGGAAGGGATGTGGAGGTCACAGTAGCTTAACAAGACGGTTTTAATGCCTCTTGGAGGACTGTTGGAGGTCGCAGTGGAATAAAAAGACAATATCAATGCCCCTTGGAAGAGTGGTGGAGGTTACAGTGAAATAAAAAGACAATAATAATGCCCCTTGGAAGAGCTGTGGAGATCAGAGTGTTATAACCAGACGGTTTTAATGCACCTTGAAAGAGTGGTGGAGGTCGCAGTGGAATAAAAAAACAATATCAATGCCCCTTGGAAGAAAGGTGGAGGTTACAGTTGAATAAAAAGACAATATCAATGCCCCATGGAAGAGATGTGGAGGTCACTGTAGATTAACCTTATGGTTTTAATGCCCCTTGGAAGAGTGGTGGAGGTCGCAGTGCAATAAAAAGACAATGTCAATGCCCCTTGGAAGAGTGGTGGAGGTTAGAGTGGAATAAAAAGACAATACAAATGCCCCTTGGAAGAGCTGTGGAGTTCAGAGTGGTTTAACCAGATGGTTTTAATGCCCCTTGGAAGAGAAGTCAACGTCACAGTAGCATAACAAGACGGTTTTAATGCCCCCTGGAAGAGTGGTGGAGTTCACAGTGGATTAAAAAGACAATATCAATGCCCCTTGGAAGATTGGTGGAGGTTACAGTGGAATAAAAAGACAATATCAATGCCTCTTGGAAGAGTGGTGGAGGTTACAGTGGAATAAAAAGACAATATCAATGCCCCGTGGAAGAGACGTGAACATCACAGTAGCTTAACAAGACGGTTTTAATGCCCCTTGGCAGAGTGATGGAGGTCGCAGTGGAATAAAAAGACAATAACAATGCCCTGTGGAAGAGACGTGGAGGTCACAGTAGCTTAACAAGATGGTTTTAATGTCCCTTGGAAGAGTGGTGGAGGTCGCAGTGGATTAAAAAGACAATATCAATGCACCTTGGAAGAGTGGTGGAGGTCGCAGTGGAATAAAAAGACAATATCAATGCCCCGTGGAAGGGACGTGGAGGTCACAGTAGCTAAACAAGATGGTTTTAATACCCCTTGGAAGAGTGGTGGAGGTCGCAGTGGAATAACCTCACTGATTCATGCTCTGCATAACTTCTCTGCTTGCTGTGTCTGCTGTAATCTAATGCTCTGCTTTGCTGATTCACCTCACTGGTACATCCTCTGCATAACTTCTCTGCTTGCTGTGTCTGCTGTAATCTAATGCTCTGTTTTGCTGATTCACCTCACTGGTACATGCTCTGCATAACTTCTCTGCTTTATCTGTCCCACTCCATTCATTACTCACATATGTCTATCCCTTCCCCACTATAGATCTTATCTGATTTTTAGAGGCGCTAAACTGCAGAGACTAGAGTCCTTGCTCTGTGTTTGATCACCCAGCCATCTCCTAGTGAGGCGACCCGCTGCTAATTTAGCCATATTCAGCTCCCACAATGCCCTTCACCTGATAGTTTAATGTGCCCTATATATTTAGAAGCTCTGTAAGGGGTGCACGCGTCTTCTTGTACAAGGTGGCTTCGGAAATAAGTGGCAGTTATTTCAGAGGCAGTTAGTCAGGGCAGGAGTCAGGTAACCAACACTTTGACGACTTACTCTCTTTTAACTATGTTTCTGTTAGCTCTCACTTTTTCCTCTATAGTCCTCCACTTTCTAGAAACCCCTCAAATCCCTACACCTAGTAAGAAACTCTTCATCTCACCTCCTCCTCCAAATTATTCCTAAACATTCAATCCTGGATCTCCAAACACAGACAGCCACCTTATGCTCTCTCTTGCTCCCACCTGCTAACACTTTCTCTGCTCCTCCTCACTGCTGGAGATCTCTCTCCAAATCCTGGTCTTCCTCGCCATATCCCCACAGTTACTTCTTCCTCCTATCCACGACCTTCCACAAACTGTCGCAGCCCTTCTAACCTCATACCCATCCAACCAATCCCCACTCCCTTAGTTGCTCCAACAGGAGCTCTATGGAACGCTCGCTCTGTCTGCAACAAACTTTCCTTCATCCACGATCTTTTCATTACAAACAAACTTTCCTTCCTCGCCATCACTGAAACCTAGCTCACCCCCTCTGACACAGCCTCCCCAGCTGCACTTTCATATGGCGGATTCCACCTTTCCCACACCCCCCGCCCCAACGGCAAACATGGCGGAGGCGTAGGTTTTCTCCTATCAGAACACTGCGCTTTCACCCAAATCCCACTGCCACCCTCCATAACACTCCCCTCTTTTGAGGTGCACTGTGTGCGCATCTACTCTACCTCCAACCTCCAACTGGCCGTCGTTTACCGACCCCCAGGGCAAGCCACCACCTTCTTAGACCACTTCACCACCTGGCTGCTTCACTTCCTCTCCACTGACATCCCCACTATCATAATGGGTGACTTCAACATCCCCATTAACACTTCCCACTCGTCTGTCTCTAAGTTCCTATCTCTCACTTCCTCCTTCGGACTCACTTAATGGTCTTCCACACCCACCCACAAAGATGGCCACACACTGGACCTCATCTTCACCCGCCTCTGTTCCCTATCTAACCTCTCTAACTCACCTCTCCCTCTCTCTGATAACAGCCTACTTACATTCTCTTCTCTCTCCTCCCCGGGGCAACAATCCCCACTACACAAACTTGCATATCATCGTAGAAATCTCAAACACCTTGACTTACACTCACTCTCTGAATCACTCCTCCCTCTTATAGACATAAATTCCTTACACGATGCAGACGTTGCTGCTGCTTCATATAACACCACAATAGCTGCAGCTCTAGACTCGATCGCCCCTCTCACACACACCACATCTCGCACATTCAACAGGCAACCCTGGCACACTAAACTTACTAAAGAACTGCGCCGGGCCTCCAGGGTTGCGGAGCGGAGATGGAAAAGGTCTCACTCCATCGAGCACTTCATCGCATTCAAGCAATCGCTCACTAATTTCAAGTCCGCACTCACTACAGCAAAACAAACCTACTTCTCATCTCTCATATCCTCCCTATATTCACAACCCTAAACAGCTATTTAACACTTTCAACTCTCTCCTTCGTCCCCCAGCACCTCCTCCCTCTTCTCTCATCTCAGCCGACGACTTTGCCTCATTCTTCAAACAGAAGATTGACACCATCAGACAAAACTTTTGCCTAAAGTCCACACAACCCCTCCTCATATCTATTCAACCCTCCTCCTCCAAACCCCACTTCTCCACCATTACAGAAGGTCAAGTCTCCTCTTTACTCTCCAAATCACACCTCACCACCTGCGAACTTGACCCAATCCCATCCCACCTCATCAATAACCTTACCACAGTCTTCATCCCAACCCTAGCCCACCTCTTCAATCTGTCACTAACAACCGGTGTCTTCCCCTCATGTTTCAAACATGCCGCAATCACACCCATCCTCAAAAAGCCCTCCATTGACCCTTCCTCTCTTACTAGCTACCGCCCCATATCACTGTCCTCCCACCTCTCCTCCTGCTTCCTCTTCGACCGCCTGCAATCTGGCTTCCGACCGCATCACTCAACTGAAACTGCCCTGACCAAAGTCACCAACGCACTACTAAATGCCAAATCCAAGCGACACTACTCCATCCTCCTCCTTTTGGACCTGTCATCTGCCTTTGACACAGTGGACCATTCCCTCTTACTCCAGATTCTCTCATCTCTTGGCATCACGGACTTGGCTCTATCTTGGATCTCCTTATACTTAACAGACAGGACATTCAGCGTCTCCCACTCACGCACCACCTCCTCATCTCGCCCCCTATCTGTCGGTGTCCCCCAAGGTTCAGTTCTAGGACCTCTGCTCTTCTCTATCCACACCTTTGGCCTGGGACAGCTCATAGAGTCTCACGGTTTTCAGTATCACCTCTATGCTGACGACACACAGATCTACCTCTCTGGACCCAATATCTCCTCCCTACTAACCAAAATCCCACAATGTCTGTCCGCCATGTCATCCTTCTTCTCTGACAGATTTCTAAAACTCAACATGGATAAAACAGAGTTCATCATCTTTCCACCCTCTCATTCACATGCCCCATATGACCTAGCCATCAATGTCAATGGCTGTTCACTCTCCCCAGTCCCACAAGCTCGCTGCCTTGAAGTAACCCTGGACTCTGATCTCTCCTTCAAGCCACATATCCAAGCCCTTTCCACTTCCTTCCGACTCAAACTCAAAAACATCTCCCGGATCCGTGCATTCCTCAGCAAAGACTCTACAAAAACACTAGTGCATGCCCTCCTCATATCCCGCCTCGACTACTGCAACCTCCTGCTCTGTGGCCTCCCTTACAACACTCTTGCGCCTCTCCAATCTATCCTAAACTCTGCTGCTCGACTAATTCACCTGTCCCCCCACTATTCCCCGGCCTCTCCTCTCTGTCAATCTCTTCACTGGCTCCCCATTACCCAGAGAATCCAGTTCAAAACTCTAACCATGGCATACAAAGCCATCCACAACCTGTCTCCCCCATACATCTGTGACCTAGTCTCCCGGTACTTACCTGCACGCAACCTCCGATCTTCACAAGATCTCCTTCTCTACTCCCCTCTTATCTCCTCCTCCCACAATCGTATACAAGATTTCTCCCGTGCATCCCCCCTACTCTGGAACTCTCTACCCCAACACACCAGACTCTCGCCGACCATGGAAACCTTCAAAAGAAACCTGAAGACCCACCTCTTCCGACAAGCCTACAACCTGCTGTAACCACCGCTGCACGGCCAGCTCTACCGTCACCTAATATATCCTCACCCATCTCTTCTAGAATGTGAGCCCTCGCGGGCAGGGTCCTCGCTCCTCCTGTACCAGTCGCTGACTCATTTTGTTAAGATTATGTAAATGCTTCTGTTATGTATATCCCTATCACATGTAAAGCTCCATGGAATAAATGGCTCTATAATAATAAATAATAATAATAATAATAATAATAAAAAGACAATATCAATTCCCATAGGAAATGTGGTGGAGGTTACAGTGGAATAAAAAGACAATATCAATGCCCTTTTGATTAGCTGTGGTGTACACATTGGTTTAACTAGACGGTTTAATGCCCCTTGGAAGAGATGTGGAGGTCACAGTAGCTTATCAAGACTGTTTTAATGCCCCGTGGAAGAGTGGTGGAGGTCGCAGTGGATTAAAAACACAATATCAATGCCCCTTGGAAGAGCAGTGGAGTTTAGAGTAGTTAAACCAGACGGTTTTAATGCCCACTGGAAGTGACATGGAGGTCACAGTAGCTTAAAAAGACATTTTTAATGCCCCTTGGAAAAGGGGTGAAGGTCGCAGTGGATTAAAAAGACAATATCATATCCCCTTGGAAGAGTGGTGGAGGTCGCAGTGGAAAACAGAGACAATATTAATGCCCCTTGGAAGAGTGGTGGAGGTTACAGTTGAATAAAAAGACAATATTAATGCCTCTTGGAAGAGCTGTGGAGTACAGAGTGGTTTAACCAGACGGATAATGCCCCTTGGAAGAGACGTGAAGGTCACAGCAGCTTATCAAGGTGGTTGAGGTCGCAGTGGATTAAAAAGACAATATCAATGCCCCTTAGAAGAGTGGTAGAGGTCGCAGTGGAATAAAAAGACAATATCAATTCCCCTTGGAAGAGATGTGGAGGTCGCAGTGGAATAAAAAGACAACATCAATGCCTCGTGGAAGAGACTTGGAGGTCACAGAAGCTTAACAAGATGGTGTTAATGCCCCTTGGCAGAGAGGTGGAGGTCGCAGTGGAATAAAAAGACAATATCAATGCCCCTTGGAAGAGTGGTGGAGGTTACAGTGGAATAAAAAGACAATATCAATGACCCTTGGAAGAGCGGTGGAGGTTGCAGTGGAATAAAAAGACAATATTAATGCCCCTTGGAAGAGCGGTGGAGGTCGCAGTAAAATAAAAAGACAATATCAATGCCCCTTGGAAGAGTGGTGGAGGGTACAGTGGAATAAAAAGACAATATCAATGCCCCTTGGAAGAGCTGTGGAGTTCACAGTGGTTTAACCAGATGGTTTTAAGGCACCGTGGAATAGACATCGACGATACAGTAGCTAAACAAGATGTTTTTAATGCACAAGGGGAGAGTGGTGGAAGTCTCAGTTGAATAAAAAGACAATATCAATGTCCCTTGGAAGAATGTTGGAGGTTACAGTGGAATAAAAAGACAATATCAATGCCCCTTGGAAGAGTGGTGGAGGTTCCAATTAAATAAAAAGACAATCTCAATGCCCCTTGGAAGAGACGTGGAGGTCACAGTGGAATAAAAAGACAATATTAATGCCCCTTGGAAGAGTGATGGAGGTCGCAGTAAAATAAAAAGACAATATGAATGCCCCTTGGAAGAGTGGTGGAGGTTAGAGTGGAATAAAAAGACAATTTTAATGCTCCTTCGAAGAGCTGTGGAGTTCACAGTGGTTTAACAAGATGGTTTTAATGCCCCTTGGAAGAGAAGTCGACGTCACAGTAGCATAACAAGACGGTTTTAATGCCCCTTGGAAGAGTGGTGGAGTTTGCAGTGGATTAAAAAGACAATATCAATGTCCCTTGGAAGAGTGGTGGAGGTCGCAGTGGAATAAAAAGACAAAATCAATGCCCCTTGGAATAGTGGTGGAGGTTACAGTGTAATAAAAAGACAATTTCAATGCCCCTTCGAAGAGCTGTGGAGTTCACAGTGGTTTAACCAGACCGTTTTAATGCCCCTTGGAAGAGACGTGGAGGTCACAGTAGCTTAACAAGACTGTTTTAATGCCCCTTGGAAGAGTGGTGGAGGTCGCAGTGGATTAAAAAGACAATATCAATGCCCCTTAGAAGAGAGGTGGAAGTTGCAGTGGAAAAAAAAGACAATGTCAATGCAACTTGGAAGAGTGGTGGAGGTTACAGTGGAAAAAAAAGACAATATCAATGCCCCGTGGAATAGACATGGACTTGACAGTAGCTTAACAAGACGGCTTTAATGCCCCTTGGAAGAGTGGTGGAGGTTGCAGTGGATTGAAAAGACAATATCAATACCCATTAGAGGAGTGGTAGAGGTCGCAGTGGAATAAAAAGACAAAATTAATGCCCCTTGGAAGAGTGGTGGAGGTTACAGTGGAGTAAAAAGACAATATCAATGCCCCATGGAAGAGTTGTGGAGGTCTCTGTAACTTAACAAGAAGGTCTTAATGGCCCTTGGAAGAGTGGTGGAGGTCGCAGTGGAATTAATAGACAATTTCAATGCCTCTTGGAATAGTGGTAGAGGTTAGAGTGGAATAAAAAGACAATACCAGTGCTCCTTGGAAGAGCTGTGTAGTACTGAGTGGTTTAAATTGACGGTTTTAATGACCCTTGGAAGAGACGTGAAGGTCACAGTGGATTAAAAAGACAATATCAATGCCCCTTGGAAGAGTGGTGGAGGTCGCAGTGGATTTAAAATACAATATCAATTCCACTTGGAAGAGTGGTGGAGGTCGCAGTGGAATAAAAAGACAATATCCATGCCCCGTGGAAGGGACTAAGAGGTCACAGTAGCTTCACAAGACGGTTTTAATGCCACTTGGAAGAGAGGTGGAGGTCGCAGTTGATTAAAAAGTCAATATCAATGCACCTTGGAAGAGTGGTGGAGGTTGCAGTGGAATAAAAAGACAATATCAATGCCCCATGCAAGAGTTGTGGAGGTCTCTGTGGCTTAACAAGAAGGTCTTAATGCCCCTTGGAAGAGTGGTGGAGGTCGCAGTGGAATTAATAGACAATGTCAATGCCTCTTGGAATAGTGGTAGAGGTTAGAGTGGAATAAAAAGACAATACCAGTGCTCCTTGGAAGAGCTGTGTAGTTCAGAGTGGTTTAAATTGACGGTATTAATGCCCCTTGGAAGAGACGTGGAGGTCACAGTGGATTAAAAAGACAATATCAATGCCCCTTGGAAGAGTGGTGGAGGTTGCAGTGGATTAAAAAGACAATATCAATGCCCCGTGGAAGAGACGTGGAGGACACAGTAGCTTAACAAGACGGTTTTAATGCCTCTTGGAGGACTGGTGGAGGTCACAGTGGAATAAAAAGACAAAATCAAAGCCCCTTTGAAGAGTGGTGGAGGTTAGAGTGGAATAAAAAGACAATAATAATGCCCCTTGGAAGAGCTGTGGAGTTCAGAGTGGTATAACGAGACTGTTTTAACTCTCCTTGGAAGAGACGTGGAGTTCACAGTAACTTAACAACACGGTTTTAATGCCCCTTGGAAGAGTGGTGGAGGTCGCAGTGGAATAAAAAGACAATGTCATTGCCCCTTGGAAGAGTGGTGGAGGTTAGGGTGGAATAAAAAGACAATACAAATGCCCCTTGGAAGAACTGTGGAGTTCAGAGTGGTTTAAAAAGATGGTTTTAATGCCCCCTGGAAGAGAAGTCGACGTCACATTAGCATAACAAGACGGTTTTAATGCCCCTTGGAAGAGTGGTGGAGTTCGCAGTGGGTTAAAAAGACAATATCAATGTCCCTTGGAAGAGTGGTGGAGGTCGCAGTGGAATAAAAAGACAATATCAATGCCCCGTGGAAGGGACGTGGAGGTCACAGTAGTTTAACAAGACGGTTTTAATGCCTCTTGGAAGAGTGGTGGAGGTTGCAGGGGATTAAAAAGACAATAACAATGCCCATTGGAAGAGTGGTGGAGGTCGCAGTGGAAGAAAAAGACAAAATCAATGCCCCTTGGAATAGTGGTGGAGTTTACAGTGGAATAAAAAGACAATTTCAATGCCCCTTCGAAGAGCTGTGGAGTTCACAGTGGTTAAACCAGACCGTTTTAATGCCCTTTGGAAGAGACGTGGAGGTCACAGTAGCTTAGCAAGACTGTTTTAATGCCCCTTGGAAGAGTGGTGGAGGTCGCAGTGGATTTAAAAGACAATATCAATGCCCCTTAGAAGAGAGGTGGAAGTCGCAGTGTAAAAAAAAGACAATGTCAATGCAACTTGGAAGAGTGGTGGAGGTTACAGTGAAAAAAACGACAATATCAATGCCCCGTGCAATAGACATGGACTTGACAGTAGCTTAACAAGACAGCTTTAATGCCCATTGGAAGAGTGGTGGAGGTTGCAGTGGATTGAAAAGACAATATCAATGCCCATTCGAGGAGTGGTAGAGGTCGAAGTGGAATAAAAAGACAAAATCAATGCCCCTTGGAAGAGTGGTGGAGGTTACAGTGGCGTAAAAAGACAATATCAATGCCCCATGGAAGAGTTGTGGAGGTCTCTGTAGCTTAACAAGAAGGTCGTAATGCCCCTTGGAAGAGTGGTGGAGGTCGCAGTGGAATTAATAGACAATGTCAATGCCTCTTGGAATAGTGGTAGAGGTTAGAGTGGAATAAAAAGACAATACCAGTGCTCCTTAGAAGAGCTGTGTAGTTCAGAGTGTTTTAAATTGACGGTTTTAATGCCCCTTGGAAGAGACGTGGAGGTCACAGTGGATTAAAAAGACAATATCAATGCCCCTTGGAAGAGTGGTGGAGGTCGCAGTGGATTAAAAATACAATATCAATGCCACTTGGAAGAGTGGTGGAGGTCGCAGTGGAATAAAAAGACAATATCAATGCCCCGTGGAAGGGACGTGGAGGTCACAGTAGCTTCACAAGACGGTTTTAATGCCCCTTGGAAGAGAGGTGGAGGTCGCAGTTGATTAAAAAGACAATATCAATGCACCTTGGAAGAGTGGTGGAGGTTGCAGTGGAATAAAAAGACAATATCAATGCCCCATGGAAGAGTTGTGGAGGTCTCTGTAGCTTAATAAGAAGGTCTTAATGCCCCTTGGAAGAGTGGTGGAGGTCGCAGTGGAATTAATAGACAATGTCAATGCCTCTTGGAATAGTGGTAGAGGTTAGAGTGGAATAAAAAGACAATACCAGTGCTCCTTGGAAGAGCTGTGTAGTTCAGAGTGGTTTAAATTGACGGTATTAATGCCCCTTGGAAGAGACGTGGAGGACACAGTAGCTTAACAAGACGGTTTTAATGCCTCTTGGAGGACTGGTGGAGGTCACAGTGGAATAAAAAAACAAAATCAAAGCCCCTTTGAAGAGTGGTGGAGGTTACAGTGGAATAAAAAGACAATAATAATGCCCCTTGGAAGAGCTGTGGAGTTCAGAGTGGTATAACGAGACTGTTTTAACTCTCCTTGGAAGAGACGTGGAGTTCACAGTAACTTAACAACACGGTTTTAATGCCCCTTGGAAGAGTGGTGGAGGTCGCAGTGGAATAAAAAGACAATGTCAATGCCCCTTGGAAGAGTGGTGAAGGTTAGGGTGGAATAAAAAGACAATACAAATGCCCCTTGGAAGAACTGTGGAGTTCAGAGTGGTTTAAAAAGATGGTTTTAATGCCCCCTGGAAGAGAAGTCGACGTCACATTAGCATAACAAGACGGTTTTAATGCCCCTTGGAAGAGTGGTGGAGTTCGCAGTGGGTTAAAAAGACAATATCAATGTCCCTTGGAAGAGTGGTGGAGGTCGCAGTGGAATAAAAAGACAATATCAATGCCCCGTGGAAGGGACGTGTAGGTCACAGTAGTTTAACAAGACGGTTTTAATGCCTCTTGGTAGAGTGGTGGAGGTTGCAGGGGATTAAAAAGACAATAACAATGCCCATTGGAAGAGTGGTGGAGGTCGCAGTGGAAGAAAAAGACAAAATCAATGCCCCTTGGAATAGTGGTGGAGTTTACAGTGGAATAAAAAGACAATTTCAATGCCCCTTCGAAGAGCTGTGGAGTTCACAGTGGTTTAACCAGACCGTTTTAATGCCCCTTGGAAGAGACGTGGAGGTCACAGTAGCTTAACAAGACTGTTTTAATGCCCCTTGGAAGAGTGGTGGAGGTCGCAGTGGATTAAAAAGACAATATCAATGCCCCTTAGAAGAGAGGTGGAAGTCGCAGTGTAAAAAAAAGACAATGTCAATGCAACTTGGAAGAGTGGTGGAGGTTACAGTGAAAAAAACGACAATATCAATGCCCCGTGGAATAGACATGGACTTGACAGTAGCTTAACAAGACAGCTTTAATGCCCATTGGAAGAGTGGTGGAGGTTGCAGTGCATTGAAAAGACAATATCAATGCCCATTCGAGGAGTGGTAGAGGTCGCAGTGGAATAAAAAGACAAAATCAATGCCCCTTGGAAGAGTGGTGGAGGTTACAGTGGCGTAAAAAGACAATATCAATGCCCCATGGAAGAGTTGTGGAGGTCTCTGTAGCTTAACAAGAAGGTCGTAATGCCCCTTGGAAGAGTGGTGGAGGTCGCAGTGGAATTAATAGACAATGTCAATGCCTCTTGGAATAGTGGTAGAGGTTAGAGTGGAATAAAAAGACAATACCAGTGCTCCTTGGAAGAGCTGTGTAGTTCAGAGTGCTTTAAATTGACGGTTTTAATGCCCCTTGGAAGAGACGTGGAGGTCACAGTGGATTAAAAAGACAATATCAATGCCCCTTGGAAGAGTGGTGGAGGTCGCAGTGGATTAAAAATACAATATCAATGCCACTTGGAAGAGTGGTGGAGGTCGCAGTGGAATAAAAAGACAATATCAATGCCCCGTGGAAGGGACGTGGAGGTCACAGTAGCTTCACAAGACGGTTTTAATGCCCCTTGGAAGAGAGGTGGAGGTCGCAGTTGATTAAAAAGACAATATCAATGCACCTTGGAAGAGTGGTGGAGGTTGCAGTGGAATAAAAAGACAATATCAATGCCCCATGGAAGAGTTGTGGAGGTCTCTGTAGCTTAATAAGAAGGTCTTAATGCCCCTTGGAAGAGTGGTGGAGGTCGCAGTGGAATTAATAGACAATGTCAATGCCTCTTGGAATAGTGGTAGAGGTTAGAGTGGAATAAAAAGACAATACCAGTGCTCCTTGGAAGAGCTGTGTAGTTCAGAGTGGTTTAAATTGACGGTATTAATGCCCCTTGGAAGAGACGTGGAGGTCACAGTGGATTAAAAAGACAATATCAATGCCCCTTGGAAGAGTGGTGGAGGTCGCAGTGGATTAAAAATACAATATCAATGCTACTTGGAAGAGGGGTGGAGGTCGCAGTGGAATAAAAAGACAATATCAATGCCCCGTGGAAGGGACGTGGAGGTCACACTAGCTTCACAAGACGGTTTTAATGCCCCTTGGAAGAGAGGTGGAAGTCGCAGTTGATGAAAAAGACAATATCAATGCCCCTTGGAAGAGTGGTAGAGGTCGCAGTGGAATAAAAAGACAATATCAATGCACTTGGAAGAGTGGTGGATGTTATAGTCGAATTAAAAGACAATATCAATGAATCCTTTAAGAGCTGTGGAGTTCAGAGTGTTTAACCAGACGGTTTTAATGCCCCTTGGAAGAGACGAGGAGGTCACAGTAGCTTAACAAGACTGTTTTAATGCCCCTTGGAAGAGTGGTGGAGATCGTTGTGGATTTAAAAGACAATATCAATGCCCCTTAGAAGAGTGGTGGAGGTCGCAGTGCAATAAAAAGACAATATCAATGCCCCTTGGAAGAATGGTGGAGGTTACAGTGGAATAAAAAGACAATATCAATGCCCCTTGGAAGAGTGGTGGAGGTTACAGTGGAATAAAAAGACAATATCAATGCCCTGAGTAAGAAACTTGGAGGTCACAGTAGCTTAACAAGACGGTTTTAATGCCCCTTGGAAGAGTCGTGGACGTCGCAGAGGAATAAAAAGACAATATCAATGCGCTTGGAAGAGTGCAGAAGGTTACAATGGAATAAAAAGACATTGTCAATGCCCCTTGGAAGAGCTGTGGAGCTCAGAGCGGTTTAACCAGACGGTTTTAATGCCCCTTGGAAGAGTGGTGGATGTCGCAATGGAATAAAAAGACAGTATCAATGCCCCGTGGAAGGGACGTGGAGGTCACAGTAGCATAACAAGACGGTTTTAATGCCCATTGGTAGAGTGGTGGAGGTCGCAGTGGATAAAAAAGACAACATCATATCCCCTTGGAAGAGTGGTGGAGGTCGCAGTGGAAAACAGAGACAAAATTAATGCCCCTTGGAAGAGTGGTGGAGGTTACAGTTGAATAAAAAGACAATATCAATGCCTCTTGGAAGAGCTGTGGAGTACAGAGTGGTTTAACTAGACGGATAATGCCCCTTGGAAGAGACGTGGAGGTCACAGTAGCTTATGAAGACTGTTTTAATGCCTCTTGGAAGGGTGGTGGAGGTCGCAGTGGATTAAAAAGACAATATCAATGCCCCTTGGAAGAGTGGAATAAAAAGAAAATACCAATGCCCCTTGGAAGAGCTGTGGAGTTCAGAGTGGTTTAACCAGATGGTTTTAATGCCCCTTGGAAGAGATATGGAGGTCACAGTAGCTTAACAAGACTGTTTTAATGCCTCTTGGAAGAGTGGTGGACATCGCAGTGGATTAAAAAGACAATATCAATGCCACTTGGAAGAATGGTGAAGGTCCCAGTGGAATAAAAAGACAATATCAATGTGCCTTGGAAGAGTGGTGGAGGTTACAGTGGAATAAAAAGACAATATCATTGCCTCGTGAAAAAGACGTGGAGGTCACAGTAGCTTAACAAGACGGTTTTAATGCCCCTTGGAAGAGAGGTGGAAGTTGCAGTGGAATAAAAAGACAATATCAATGCCCCTTGGAAGATTGCTGGAGGTTACATTGCAATAAAAAGACAATATCAATGCCCCTTCCAGAGCTGTGGAGTTCAGAGTGGTTTAAATTGACGGTTTTAATGCGCCGTGGAATTGACGTGGAGGTCAAAGCAGCTTAACAACACGGTTTTAATGGCCCTTGGAAGAGTGGTGGAGGTCGCAGTTGATTAAAAAGACAATATAAATGCCCCTTAGAAGAGTGGTGGAGGTCGCAGTTGATTAAAAAGACAATATAAATGCCCCTTAGAAGAGTGGTGGAGGTCGCAGTGGAATAAAAAGACAATACCAATGCCTTTTGGAAGAGTTGTGGAGTTCAGAGTGGTTTAACCATGCGGTTTTAATGCCCCTTGGAAGAGACGTGGAGGTCACAGAAGCTTATCAAGACTGTTTTAAAACGACTTGGAGGAGTGCTAGAGGTCGCAGTGGATTAAAAAGACAATATCAACGCCCCTTGGAGGAGTGGTGGAGGTTACAGTGAAATAAAAAGACAAAATCAATGCCCCTTTTAAGAGTGGTGTAGGTAACAGTGGATTAAAAAAACAATATCAATGCCCCTTGGAAGAGCAGTGGAGTTCAGAGTAGTTAAACCAGACGGTTTTAATGCCCATTGGAAGTGACGTGGAGGTCACAGTAGCTTAAAAAGACGTTTTAATGCCCCTTGGAAAAGTGGTGGAGATCGCAGTGGATTAAAAAGACAACATCAATGCCCCTTGGAAGAGTGGTGGAGGTGGCAGTGGAATAAAAAGACAATATGAATGCCCCTTGGAAGAGTGGTGGAGTTTACAGTTGAATAAAAAGACAATATCAATGCCCCGTGAAAGAGACGTGGATGTCACAGTAGCTTAACAAGACGGTTTTAATGCCCCTTGGAAGAGAGGTGAAAGTCGCAGTGGAATAAAAAGACAATATCAATGCCCCTTGGAAGAGTTCTGGAGGTTACAGTGGAATAAAAAACAATATCAAAGCCCCTTGCAAGAGCTGTGGAGTTGAGAGTGGTTTAAGTTGACGGTTTTAATTCCCCTTGGAAGCGACGTTGAGGTCACAGTAGATTAACAAGACTGTTTTAATGCCCCTTGGAAGAGTGGTGGAGGTTAAAGTGGATTAAAAAGACAATGTCAATGCTAATTGAAGGAGTGGTTGAAGTCTCAGTGGAATAAAAAGACAATATCAATGCACCTTGGAAGAGTGTTGGAGGTTCCAGTGGAATTTAAAGACAATATCAATGCCCTGTGGAAAAGAGACATGGAGGTCACAGTAGCTTAACTAGACGGTTTTAATGCACCTTTGAAGAGTGGTGGAGGTCGCAGTGGAATAAAAAGACAATTTCAATGCCCCTTGGAAGAGTGGTGTAGGATACAGTGGAATAAAAAGACAATATCAATGCCCCTTGGAAGATCTGTGGAGTTCAGATTGGTTTAACCATATGGTTTTAATGCCCCTTGGAAAAGACATGGAGGTCACAGTAGCTTAACAAGACGGTTTTAATGCCCCTTGGAAGAGTGGTGGAGGTCGCAGTGGATTAAAAAGACAATATCAATGAGCCTTGGAAGAGTGGTGGAGGTCGCAGTGGAATAAAAAGACATTATAAATGCCCCTTGGAAGAGTGGTGGAGGTCGCAGTGGAATAAAAAGACAATATCAATGCCCCTTAGACGAGTGGTGGAGGTTACAGTGGAATAAAAAAACAATTTCAATGCCCCGTGGAAGAGATGTGGAGGTCACAGTAGCTTATCAAGACGGCTTTAATGCCTCTTGGAGGACAGGTGGAGGTCTCAGTGGAATAAAATGAAAATATCAATGCCCCTTGGAAGAGTGGTGGAGGTTACAGTGGAATAAAAAGACAATAATAATGCCCCTTGGAAGAGCTGTGGAGTTCAGAGTGGTATAATCAGACGGTTTTAACGATCCTTGGAAGAGAGGTGGAGGTCACAGTAACTTAACAAGACGGTTTTAATGCCCCTTGGAGGAGTGGTGGAGGGAGAAGTGGATTAAAAAGACAATGTCAATGCTCCTTGAAGGAGTGGTTGAAGTCTCAGTGGAATAAAAAGACAATATCAATGCACCTTGGAAGAGTGTTGGAGGTTCCAGTGGAATAAAAAGACAATATCAATGCCCTGTGGAAGAGACATGGAGGTCACAGTAGCTTAACAAGACTGTTTTAATGCACCTTTGAAGAGTGGTGGAGGTCGCAGTGGAATAAAAAGACAATATCAATGCCCCTTGAAAGAGTGGTGGTGGTTACAGTGAAATAAAAAGACAATATCAATGCCTCTTGAAAGAGCTATGGAGTTCAGAGTGGTTTAACCAGATGGTTTTAATGCCCATTGGAAGAGTGGTGAATGTCGCAGTGCATTAAAAAGACAATATCAATACCCCTTGTAAGAATGGTGGAGGTTACAGTGGAATAAAAAGACAATATCAATGCCCCTCTTAAGAGCTGTGGAGTTCAGAGTGGTTTAACCAGACGGTGTTAATGCCCCTTGGAAGAGACGTGGAGGTCACAGTAGCTTAACAAGACAGTTTTAATGCCTCTTGGAAGAGTGGTGGAGGTCGCAGTGGATTAAAAAGACAATATCAATGCCCCTTAGAAGAGAGGTGGAAGTCGCAGTGGAATAAAAACGCAATATCAATACCCCTTGGAAGAGTGGTGGAGGATACAGTGGAAGAAAAAGACAATATCAATGCCCCGTGGAATAGACATGGATGTTACAGTAGATAAACAAGATGTTTTTAATGCCCCTTGGAAAAGTGGTGGAGGTCACAGAGGATTAAAAAGACAATATCAATGCCCCGTGGAAGACACGTGTAGGTCACAGTAGCTTAACAAGACAGTTTTAATGCCCCTTGGAAGAGTGGTGGTGGTCGCAGTGGAATAAAAAGACAATATCAATGCCCCTTGAAAGAGTGGTGGAGGTTACAGTGAAATAAAAAGACAATATCAATGCCTCTTGAAAGAGCTATGGAGTTCAGAGTGGTTTAACCAGATGGTTTAAATTCCCTTTGGAAGAGACGTGGAGGTCACAGTAGCTTAACAAGACTGTTTTATTGCCTCTTGGAAGAGTGGTGGAGGTCGCAGTGGATTAAAAAGACAATATCAATGCCCCTTAGAAGAGAGGTGGAATTCGCAGTGGAATAAAAAGACAATATCAATACCCCTTGGAAGAGTGGTGGAAGATACAGTGGAATAAAAAGACAATATCAATGCCCCGTGGAAGAGTTCTGGAGGTTACAGTGGAATAAAAAACAATATCAAAGCCCCTTGCAAGAGCTGTGGAGTTGAGAGTGGTTTAAGTTGACGGTTTTAATTCCCCTTGGAAGAGACGTTGAGGTCACAGTAGATTAACAAGACTGTTTTAATGCCCCTTGGAAGAGTGGTGGAGGTTAAAGTGGATTAAAAAGACAATGTCAATGCTAATTGAAGGAGTGGTTGAAGTCTCAGTGGAATAAAAAGACAATATCAATGCACCTTGGAAGAGTGTTGGAGGTTCCCGTGGAATTTAAAGACAATATCAATGCCCTGTGGAAAAGAGACATGGAGGTCACAGTAGCTTAACTAGACGGTTTTAATGCACCTTTGAAGAGTGGTGGAGGTCGCAGTGGAATAAAAAGACAATTTCAATGCCCCTTGGAAGAGTGGTGTAGGATACAGTGGAATAAAAAGACAATATCAATGCCCCTTGGAAGATCTGTGGAGTTCAGATTGGTTTAACCATACGGTTTTAATGCCCCTTGGAAAAGACATGGAGGTCACAGTAGCTTAACAAGACGGTTTTAATGCCCCTTGGAAGAGTGGTGGAGGTCGCAGTGGATTAAAAAGACAATATCAATGAGCCTTGGAAGAGTGGTGGAGGTCGCAGTGGAATAAAAAGACATTACAAATGCCCCTTGGAAGAGTGGTGGAGGTCGCAGTGGAATAAAAAGACAATATCAATGCCCCTTAGACGAGTGGTGGAGGTTACAGTGGAATAAAAAGACAATTTCAATGCCCCGTGGAAGAGATGTGGAGGTCACAGTAGCTTATCAAGACGGTTTTAATGCCTCTTGGAGGACAGGTGGAGGTCTCAGTGGAATAAAATGAAAATATCAATGCCCCTTGGAAGAGTGGTGGAGGTTACAGTGGAATAAAAAGACAATAATAATGCCCCTTGGAAGAGCTGTGGAGTTCAGAGTGGTATAATCAGACGGTTTTAACGATCCTTGGAAGAGAGGTGGAGGTCACAGTAACTTAACAAGACGGTTTTAATGTCCCTTGGAGGAGTGGTGGAGGGAGAAGTGGATTAAAAAGACAATGTCAATGCTCCTTGAAGGAGTGGTTGAAGTCTCAGTGGAATAAAAAGACAATATCAATGCACCTTGGAAGAGTGTTGGAGGTTCCAGTGGAATAAAAAGACAATATCAATGCCCTGTGGAAGAGACATGGAGGTCACAGTAGCTTAACAAGACTGTTTTAATGCACCTTTGAAGAGTGGTGGAGGTCGCAGTGGAATAAAAAGACAATATCAATGCCCCTTGAAAGAGTGGTGGTGGTTACAGTGAAATAAAAAGACAATATCAATGCCTCTTGAAAGAGCTATGGAGTTCAGAGTGGTTTAACCAGATGGTTTTAATGCCCATTGGAAGAGTGGTGAATGTCGCAGTGCATTAAAAAGACAATATCAATACCCCTTGGAAGAATGGTGGAGGCTACAGTGGAATAAAAAGACAATATCAATGCCCCTCTTAAGAGCTGTGGGGTTCAGAGTGGTTTAACCAGACGGTTTTAATGCCCCTTGGAAGAGACGTGGAGGTCACAGTAGCTTAACAAGACAGTTTTAATGCCTCTTGGAAGAGTGATGGAGGTCGCAGTGGATTAAAAAGACAATATCAATGCCCCTTAGAAGAGAGGTGGAAGTCGCAGTGGAATAAAAACGCAATATCAATACCCCTTGGAAGAGTGGTGGAGGATACAGTGGAATAAAAAGACAATATCAATGCCCCGTGGAATAGACATGGATGTTACAGTAGATAAACAAGATGTTTTTAATGTCCCTTGGAAAAGTGGTGGAGGTCACAGAGGATTAAAAAGACAATATCAATGCCCCGTGGAAGACACGTGTAGGTCACAGTAGCTTAACAAGACAGTTTTAATGCCCCTTGGAAGAGTGGTGGAGGTCGCAGTGGAATAAAAAGACAATATCAATGCCCCTTGAAAGAGTGGTGGAGGTTACAGTGAAATAAAAAGACAATATCAATGCCTCTTGAAAGAGCTATGGAGTTCAGAGTGGTTTAACCAGATGGTTTAAATTCCCTTTGGAAGAGACGTGGAGGTCACAGTAGCTTAACAAGACTGTTTTATTGCCTCTTGGAAGAGTGGTGGAGGTCGCAGTGGATTAAAAAGACAATATCAATGCCCCTTAGAAGAGAGGTGGAATTCGCAGTGGAATAAAAAGACAATATCAATACCCCTTGGAAGAGTGGTGGAGGATACAGTGGAATAAAAATACAATATCAATGCCCCGTGGTATAGACATGGATGTTACAGTAGCTAAACAAGATGTTTTTAATGCACCTTGGGAGAGTGGTGGAAGTCGTAGTGGAATAAAAAGACAATATTAATGCCCGTTGAAAGAGTGCTGTAGGTTACAATGGAGTAAAAAGACAATATCAATGCCTCTTGCAAGAGCTGTGGAGTTCAGAGTGGTTTAAATTGACGGTTTTAATGCACCTTGGAAGAGACGTGGAGGTCACAGTAGTTTAACAATATGGTTTTAATGCCCCTTGGAAGAGTGGTGGAGGTCGCAGTGGATTAAAAAGACAATAACAATGCCACTTTGAAGAGTGGTGAAGGTCCCAGTGGAATAAAAAGACAATATCAATGCCCTTTGGAAGAGTGGTGGAGGTTACAGTGGAATAAAAAGACAATATCAATGCCCCGTGAAAGAGTGGTGAAGGTTACAGTTGAATAAAAAGACAATATCAATGCCACTTGGAAGAGTGATGGAGGTTACAGTGGAATAAAAAGACAATATCAATGCCCCTTGGAACAGTGGTGGAGGTTACAGTTAAAGGAAAGACAATATCAATGCCCCGTGGAAGAGATGTGGAGGTCACAATAGCTTAACAAGACGGTTTTAATGCCCTTGGAAGGGTGGTGGAGGTCACAGTGGATAAAAAAGACAATATCAATGAGCCTTGGAAGAGAGGTGGAGATTGCAGTGTAATAAAAAGACATTATAAATGCCCCTTGGAAGAGTAGTGGAGGTCGCAGTGGAATAAAAAGACAATATCAATGCACCTTGGACGAGTGGTGGAGGTTACAGTGGAATAAAAAGACAATTTCAATGCCCCATTGAAGAGACGTTGAAGTCACAGTAGCTTAACAAGACCATTTTAATGCCTCTTGGATGACTGGTGGAGGTCGCAGGGGAATAAAATGACAATATCAATGCCCCCTGGAAGAGTGGTGGAGGTTACAGTGGAATAAAAAGACAATAATTATGCCCCTTGGAAGAGCTGTGGAGTTCAGAGTGGTATAACCATACGGTTTTAACGCTCCTTGGAAGAGACGTGGAGGTCACAGTATCTTAACAAGACGGTTTTAATGCCCCTTGGAAGAGTGGTGGAGGTTACAGTGGAATAAAAAGACAATATCAATGCCCCGTGGAAGAGATGTGGAGGTCACTGTAGCTTAACAATATGGTTTTAATGCCCCTTGGAAGAGTGGTGGAGGTCGCAGTGGAATAAAAAGACAATGGCAATGCCCCTTGGAAGAGTGGTGGAGGTGGCAGTGGAATAAAAAGACAATATCAATGTCCCGTGGAAGGGACGTGGAGGTCACAGTAGCTTAACAAGACGGTTTTAATGCCCCTTGGAAGAGTGGTGGAGGTTGCAGGCGATTAAAAAGACAATAACAATGCCCATTGGAAGAGTGGTGGAGGTCGCAGTGGAATAAAAAGACAAAATCAATGCCCCTTGGAAGAGTGGTGGAGGTTACAGTGGAATAAAAAGACAATATAAATGCCCCTTGGTAGAGCTGTGGAGTTCAGAGTGGTTTAACCAGATGGTTTTAATGCCCCTTGGAAGAGACGTGGAGGTCACAGTTGCTTAACAACACTGTTTTAATGCCCCTTGGAAGAGTGGTGGAGGTCGCAGTGGATTAAAAAGACAATATCAATGCCCCTTAGAAGAGAGGTAGAAGTTGCAGTGGAATAAAAATACAATGTCAATGCCACTTGGAAGAGTGGTGGAGGTTTTAGTGGAATAAAAAGACAATATCAATGCCCCGTGGAATAGACATGGACTTGACAGTAGCTTAACAAGACGGCTTTATTGCCCCTTGGAAGGGTGGTGGAGGTTGCAGTGGATTAAAAAGACAATATCAATGCCCAATGGAAGAGTTGTGGAGGTCACTGTAGCTTAACAAGATGGTCTTAATTCCCCTTGGAAGAGTGGTGGAGGTCGCAGTGGAATAAATAGACAATGTCAATGCCCCTTGGAAGTGTGGTGGAGGTTAGAGTGGAATGAAAAGACAATACCAGTGCTCCTTTGCAGAACTGTGGAGTTCAGAGTGGTTTAAATTGACGGTTTTAATGCTCCCTTGGAAGAGACGTGGAGGTCACAGTGGATTAAAAAGACAATATCAATGCCCCTTGGAAGAGTGGTGGAGGTCGCAGAGGAATAAAAAGACAATATCAATGCCCCGTGGAAGAGACGTGGAGGTCACAGTAGCTTCACAAGACGGTTTTAATGTCCGTTGGAAGAGAGGTGGAGGTCGCAGATAATTAAAAAGATAATATCAATGCCCCTTGGAAGAGTGGTGGTGGTCGCAGTGGAATAAAAAGACAATATCAATGCCGCTTGGAAGAGTGGTGGATGTTAGAGTCGAAAAAAAAGACAATATCAATGCCTCTAGTAAGAGCTGTGGAGTTCAGAGTGTTTAACCAGACATTTTTAATGCCCATTGGAAGAAACGAGGAGGTCACAGTAGCTTAAGAAGACTGTTTTAATTGCCCTTGGAAGAGTGGTGGAGATCGTTGTGGATTTAAAAGACAACATCACTGCCCCTTAGAAGAGTGGTGGAGGTCGCAGAGGAATAAAAAGTCAATATCAATGCCCCTTGGAAGAATGGTGGAGGTTACAGTGGAATAAAAAGACAATATCAATAGTCCTTGAAAGAGTGGTGGAGGTTACAGTGGAATAAAAAGACAATATCAATGCCCTGTGTAAGAAACTTGGAGGTCACAGTAGCTTAACAAGACGATTTTAATGCCCCTTGGAAGAGTTGTGGATGTCGCAGAGGAATAAAAAGACAATATCAATGCACTTGGAAGAGTGCAGAAGGTTACAGTGGAATAAAAAGACATTGTCAATGCCCATTGGAAGAGCTGTGGAGCTCAGAGCGGTTTAACCAGACGGTTTTAATGCCCCTTGGAAGGGACTTGGAGTTCACAGTAGCTTAACAAGATGGTTCTAATGCGCATTGGAAGAGTGGTGGAGGTCGTAGTGGATAAAAAAGACAATATCAAAGCCCCTTGGAAGAGTCGTGGAGGTCGCAGTGGAAAACAGAGACAATATCAATGCCCCTTGGAAGAGTGGTGGAGGTTACAGTCAAATAAAAAGACAATATCAATGCCTCTTGGAAGAGCTGTGGAGTACAGAGTGGTTTAACCAGACGGTTTAATGCCCCTTGGAAAAGATGTGGAGGTCACAGTAGCTTATCAAGACTGTTTTAATGCCCCTTGGAAGAGTGGTGGAGGTCGCAGTGGATTAAAAAGACAATATCAATGCCCCTTAGAAGAGAGGTGGAGGTCGCAGTGGAATAAATAGACAATATCAATTCCCCGTGGAATAGACATTGAGGTTACAGCAGCTTAACAAGATGGTTTTAATGCCCCTTGGGAGAGTAGTGGAAGTCGCAGTGGAATGAAAAGACAATTGCACTTCGAAGAGTGCTGGAGATTACAATGGAATAAAAAGACAATATTAATGCCCCTTGCAAGAGCTGTGGAGTTCAGAGTGGCTTAAATTGACGGCTTTAATGCCCCTTGTAAGATAAGTGGAGGTCACAGTAGCTTAATAAGACGGTTTTAATGCCACATGGAAAAGTGGTGGTCGTCGCAGTGGATTAAAAGGACAATATCAATGCCCCGAGGAAGAGTGGTGGAGGTCGCAGTGGAATAAAAAGACAATATCAATACCCCTTGGAAGAGTGGTGGAGGTTACAGTGGAAAAAAAAGACAATATTAATGCCCCGTGGAAGAGACGTGGAGGTCACAGTAGCTTAACAAGACGGTTTTAATGCCCTTTGGAAGAGTGTTGAAGGCCATAGTTGATTAACAAGACTGTTTTAATGCCCCTTGGAAGAGTGGTGGAGGTCGAAATGGATTAAAAAGACAATGTCAATGCTCCTTGAAGGAGTGGTTGAAGTCTCAGTGGAATAAAAAGACAATATCAATGCCCCTTGGAAGAGTGTTGGAGGTTCAAGTGGAATAAAAAGACAATATCAATGCCCTGTGGAAGAGACATGGAGGTCACAGTAGCTTAACAAGACGGTTTTAATGCCCCTTGGAAGAGTGGTGGAGGTCGCAGTGGAATAGAAAGACAATATCAATGCCCCTTGGAAGAGTGGTGGAGGATACAGTGGAATAAAAAGACAATATCAATGCCCCTTGGATTATCTATGGAGTTCAGATTGGTTTAACCATACGGTTTTAATGCCCCTTGGAAGAGACGTGAAGGTCACAGTAGCTTAACAAGATGGTTTTAATGCCACATGGAAGAGTGGTGGAGGTGGCAGTGTAATAAAAAGACCATATTAATGCCCCGTGAAAGAGACGTGGAGGTCACAGTAGCTTAACAAGATGGTTTTAATGCCCTTTGGAAGAGTGGTGGAGGTTGCAGTGGATTAAAAAGACAATATCAATGCCCTTTGGAAGAGTGGTGGAGGTTGCAGTGGAATAAAAATACAATATCAATGCCCCTTGGTAGAGTGGTGGAGGTTAGAGTGGAATAAAAAGACAATACCAATGCCCCTTGGAAGAGCTGTGGAGTTCAGAGTGGTTTAACCAGACGGTTTTAATGCCCATTTCAAGTGACCTGGAGGTCACAGTAGCTTAAAAAGACATTTTTTGTGCCCCTTGGAAAAGTGGTGGAGGTCGCAGTGGATTAAAAAGACAATATCAATGCCCCTTGGAAGAGTGGTGGAGGTGGCAGTGGAATAAAAGGACAATATCAATGCCTCTTGGAAGAATGATGGAGGTCGCAGTGGAATAAAAAGACAATGTCAATGCCCCTTGGAAGAGTGGTGGAGGTTAGAGTGGAATAAAAAGACAACACCAATGCCCATTGGAAGAGCTGTGGAGTTCAGAGTGGTTTAACCAGATGGTTTTATTGCCAATTGGTAGAGACGTGGAGGTCACAGTAGATTAACAAGACGGTTTTAATGCCCCTTGGAAGAGAGGTGGAAGTTGCAGTGGAATAAAAAGACAATATCAATGCGCCTTGGAAGAGTGCTGGAGGTTACATTGGAAAAAAAAGACATTATCAATGCCCCTTGCAAGAGCTGTGGAGTTCAGAGTGGATTAAAAAGACAAAATGAATGCCCCTTGGAAGAGTGATGGAGGTTACAGTGGAATAAAAAGACAATATCAATGCCCCTTGGAACAGTGGTGGAGGTTACAGTTAAAGGAAAGACAATATCAATGCCCCGTGGAAGAGATGTGAAGGTCACAATAGCTTAACAAGACGATTTTAATGCCCCTTGGAAGAGTGGTGGAGGTCGCAGTGGATTAAAAAGACAATATCAATGAGCCTTGGAACAGTGGTGGAGGTCGCAGTGGAATAAAAAGACATTATAAATGCCCCTTGGAAGAGTGGTGGAGGTCGCAGTGGAATAAAAAGACAGTATAAATGCAACTTGGACTAGTGGTGGAGGTTACAGTGGAATAAAAAGACAGTTTCAATGCCCCGCTGAAGAGACGTGGAGGTCACAGTAGCTTAACAAGACCGTTTTAATGCCTCTTGGAGGACTGGTGGAGGTCGCAGTGGAATAAAATGAGAATGTCAGTGCCCCTTGGAAGAGTGGTGGAGGTTACAGTGGAATAAAAACACAATAATAATGCCCCTTGGAAGAGCTGTGGAGTTCAGAGTGCTATAACCATACTTTTTTAACGCTCCTTGGAAGAGACGTGGAGGTCACAGTGAAATAAAAAAACAATATAAATGCCCGTTGGAAGATTGGTGGAGTTTACAGAGGAATATAAAGACAATATCAATGCCCCGTGGAAGAGATGTGAAGGGCACTGTAGCTTAACAATATGGTTTTAATGCCCCTTGGAAGAGTGGTGGAGGTCGCAGTGGAATAAAAAGACAATGGCAATGCCCCTTGGAAGAGTGGTGGAGGTAGCAGTGGAATAAAAAGACAATATCAATGCCCCGTGGAAGGGATGTGGAGGTCACAGTAGCTTAACAAGATGGTTTTAATGCCCCTTGGAAGAGTGGTGGAGGTTGCAGGCGATTAAAAAGACAATAACAATGCCCATTGGAAGAGTGGTGGAGGTCGCAGTGGAATAAAAAGACAATATAAATGCCCCTTGGTAGAGCTGTGGAGTTCAGAGTCGTTTAACCAGACGGTTTTAATGCCCCTTAGAAGAGACGTGGAGGTCACAGTAGCTTAACAAGACTGTTTTAATGCACCTTGGAAGAGTGGTGGAGGTCGCAGTGGATTAAAAAGACTATATCAATGCCCCTTAGAAGAGAGGTAGAAGTCGCAGTGGAATAAAAATACAATGTCAATGCCATTTGGAAGAGTGGTGGAGGTTACAGTGGAATAAAAAGACAATATCAATGCCCCGTGGAATAGACATGGACTTGACAGTAGTTTAACAAGACGGCTTTATTGCCCCTTGGAAGAGTGGTGGAGGTTGCAGTGGATTAAAAAGACAATATCAATGCCCATTGGACGAGTGGTAGAGGTCGCAGTGGAATAAAAAGACCAAATCAATGCTCCTTGGAAGAGTGGTGGAGGTTACAGTGGAATAAAAGGACAATATCAATGCCCAATGGAAGAGTTGTGGAGGTCACTGTAGCTTAACAAGATGGTCTTAATTCCCCTTGGAAGAGTGGTTGAGGTCGCAGTGGAATAAATAGACAATGTCAATGCCCCTTGGAAGTGTGGTGGAGGTTAGAGTGTAATAAAAGACAATACCAGTGCTCCTTGGAAGAACTGTGGAGTTCAGAGTGCTTTAAATTGACGGTTTTAATGCTCCCTTGGAAGAGTTGTGGAGGTCACAGTGGATTAAAAAGACAATATCAATGCCCCTTGGAAGAGTAGTGGAGGTCGCAGTGGATTAAAAAGACAATAATCAATGCCCCTTGGAAGAATGGTGGAGGTCGCAGAGGAATAAAAAGACAATATCAATGCCCCGTGGAAGAGACGTGGAGGTCACAGTAGCTTCACAAGACGGTTTTAATGTCCGTTGGAAGAGAGGTGGAGGTCGCAGATGATTAAAAAGACAATATCAATGCCCCTTGGAAGAGTGGTGGTGGTCGCAGTGGAATAAAAAGACAATATCAATACCCCTTCGAAGAGTGGTGGAGGATACAGTGGAATAAAAAGACAATATCAATGCCCATGGAATAGATATGGACGTTACAGTTGCTAAACAAGATGTTTTTAATGCACCTTGGGAGAGTGGTGGAAGTCATAGTGGAATAAAAAGACAATATCAATGCCCCTTGAAAGAGTACTGTAGGTTACAGTGGAATAAAAAGACAATATCAATGCCTCTTGCAAGAGCTGTGAAGTTCAGAGTGGTTTAAATTGATGGTTTTAATGCACCTTGGAAGAGACGTGGAGGTCACAGTAGCTTAACAATACGGTTTTAATGCCCCTTGGAAGAGTGGTGGAGGTCGCAGTGGATTAAAAAGACAATATCAATGCCACTTGGAAGAGTGGTGAAGGTCCCAGTGGAATAAAAAGACAGTATAAATGCCACTTGGAAGAGTGGTGGATGTTACAGTGGAATAAAAAGACAATATCAATGCCGCTTGGAAGAGTGGTGGATATTACAGTCGAAAAAAAAGACAATATCAATGCCACTTGGAAGAGTGGTGGAGGTCGCAGAGGAATAAAAAGACAATATCAATGCCCCGGGAAGAGACGTGGAGGTCACAGTAGCTTCACAAGACGGTTTTAATGTCCGTTGTAAGAGACGTGGAGGTCACAGTAGATTAACAAGACGGTTTTAATGCCCCTTGGAAAAGGGGTGGAGGTCACAGTGGATTAAAAAGACAATATCAATGCCCCGTGGAAGACACGTGGAGGTCAGAGTAGCTTAACAAGACAGTTTTAATGCCCCTTGGTAGAGTGGTGGATGTAGCAGTGGATTAAAAAGACAATATCAATGCCCCTTGAAAGAGTGGTGGAGGTTACAGTGAAATAAATAGACAATATCAATGCCCCTTGAAACAGCTATGGAGTTCAGAGTGGTTTAACCAGATGGTTTTAATGCCCTTGAAAGAGAGGTGGAGGTCGCAGCGCATTAAAAAGACAATATAAATGCCCTTTGGAAGAATGGTGGAGGTTACAGTGGAATAAAAAGACAATATCAATGTCCCTTGGAAGAGCTGTGGAGTTAACAGTGGTTTAACCAGATGGTTTTAATGCCCCTTGGAAGAGATGTGGAGGTCACAGTAGCTTAACAAGACTGTTTTAATGTCTCTTGGAAGAGTGGTGGAGGTCGCAGTGGATTAAAAAGACAATATCAATGCCCCTTAGAAGAGAGGTGGAACTCGCAGTGGAATAAAAAGACAATATCAATACCCCTTCGAAGAGTGGTGGAGGATACAGTGGAATAAAAAGACAATATCAATGCCCCATGGATTAGACATGGACGTTACAGTAGCTAAACAAGATGTTTTTAATGCACCTTGGGAGAGTGGTGGAAGTCGTAGTGGAATAAAAAGACAATATCAATGCCCCTTGAAAGAGTGCTGTAGGTTAGAGTGGAATAAAAAGACAATATCAATGCCTCTTGCAAGAGCTGTGAAGTTCAGAGTGGTTTAAATTGACGGTTTTAATGCACCTTGGAAGAGACGTGGAGGTCAAAGTAGCTTAACAATACGGTTTTAATGCCCCTTGGAAGAGTGGTTGAGGTCGCAGTGGATTAAAAAGACAATATCAATGCCACTTGGAAGAGTGGTGAAGGTCCCAGTGGAATAAAAAGACAGTATCAATGTCACTTGGAAGAGTGGTGGAGGTTACAGTGGAATAAAAAGACAATATCAATGCCCCGTGAAAGAGACGTGGAGATCACAGTAGTTTAACAAGACGGTTTTAATGCCCCTTGGAAGAGAGGTGGAAGTTGCAGTGAAATAAAAAGACAATATCAATGCCCCTTGGAAGAGTGCTGGAGGTTACATTGGAATAAAAAGACAATATCAATGCCCCTTGCAAGAGCTGTGGAGTTCAGAGTGGTTTAAATTGACGGTTTTAATGCACCGTGGAATTGACGTGGAGGTCAAAGTAGCTTAACAACACGGTTTTAATGGCCCTAGGAAGAGTGGTGGAGGTCGCAGTTGATTAAAAAGACAATATAAATGCCCCTTAGTAGAGTGGTAGAGCTGGCAGTGGAATAAAAAGACAATATCATTGACCCTTGGAAGAGTAGTGGAGGTCGCAGTGGAAGAAAAAAACAATATCAATGCCCCTTGGAAGAGCAGTGGAGTTCAGAGTAGTTAAACCAGACGGTTTTAATGCCCATTGGAAGTGACGTGGAGGTCACAGTAGCTTAAAAAGACATTTTTAATGCCCCTTGGAAAAGTGGTGGAGGTCGCAGTGGATTAAAAAGACAATATCAATGCCCCTTGGAAGAGTGGTGGGAGTGGCAGTGGAATAAAAAGACAATATCAATGCCCCTTGGAAGAGTGGTGGAGATTACAGTGGAATAAAAAACAATATCAAAACCATTGCAAGAGCTGTGGAGCTGAGAGTGGTTTAAATTGACGGTTTTAATGCCCCTTGGAAGAGACGTGGAGGTCACAGTAGATTAACAAGAATTTTTTAATGCCCCTTGGAAGAGTGGTTGTGGTCGAAGTGGATTAAAAAGACAATGTCAATACTCCTTGAAGGAGTGGTTGAAGTCTCAGTGGAATAAAAAGACATTATCAATGCACCTTGGAAGAGTGTTGGAGGTTCCAGTGGAATAAAAAGACAATATCAATGCCCTGTGGAAGAGACATGGAGGTCACAGTAGTTTAACAAGATGGTTTTAATACCCCTTGGAAGAGTGGTGGAGGTCGCAGTGGAATAAAAAGACAATATCAATGCCCCTTGGAAGAGTGGTGGAGGATACAGTGGAATAAAAAGACAATATCAATGCCCCTTGGAAGATCTGTGGAGTTCAGATTGGTTTAACCATATGGTTTTAATGCCCCTTGAAAGACACGTGGAGGTCGCAGTAGCTTAACAAGACGGTTTTAATACACATGGAAGAGTGGTGGAGCATGCAGTGGATTAAAAAGACAATATCAATGCCCCGAGGAAGAGTGGTGGAGGTCCCACTGGAATAAAAATACAATATCAATGCCCCTTTGTAGAGTGGTGGAGGTTACAGTGGAATTTAAAGACAATATCAATGCCCCGTGGAAGAGATGTGGAGGTCACTGTAGCTTAACAGGACAGTTTTAATGCCCCTTGGAAGAATGGTGGAGGTCGCAGTGGAATAAAAAGACAATGTCAACGCCCCTTGGAAGAGTGGTGGAGGTTAGAGTGGAATGAAAAGACAATACCAATGCCCCTTGGAAGAGCTGTGGAGTTCAGAGTGGTTTAACCAAACAGTTTTAATGGCCATTGGAAGTGACTTGGAGGTGACAATAGCTTAAAAAGACGTTTTTAATGCCCTTTGGAAAAGTGATGGAGGTCGCAGTGGATTAAAAAGACAATATCAATGCCCCTTGGAAGAGTGGTGGAGGTGGCAGTGGAATAAAAAGACAATATCAATGCCCCTTGGAAGAATGATGGAGGGTAGAGTGGAATAAAAAGACAATACCAATGCCCCTTGGAAGAGCTGTGGAGTTCAGAGTGGTTTAACCAGATGGTTTTATTGCCCCTTGGAAGAGACGTGGAGGTCACAGTAGATTGATTAACAAGATGGTTTTAATGCCCTTGGAAAAGTGGTGGAGGTCACTGTGGATTAAAAAGACCATATCAATGCCCCGTGGAAGACACGTGGAGGACACAGTAGCTTACCAAGTCAGTTTTAATGCCCCTTGGTAGAGTGGTGGAGGTCGCAGTGGAATAAAAAGACAATATCAATGCCCCTTGAAAGAGTGGTGGAGGTTACAGTGAAATAAAAAGACAATATCAATGCCTCTTGAAAGAGCTATGGAGTTCAGAGTGGTTTAACCAGATGGTTTTAATCCCCCTTGGAAGGGTGGTGGAGGTCGCAGTGCATTAAAAAGACAATATCAATACCATTTGGAAGAATGGTGGAGGTTACAGTGGAATAAAAAGAATATCAATGCCCCTTGGAAGAGCTGTGGAGTTCAGAGTGGTTTAGCCAGACAGTTTTAATGCCCCTTGGAAGAGATGTGGAGGTCACAGTAGCTTAACAAGACTGTTTTAATGTCTCTTGGAAGAGTGGTGGAGGTCGCAGTGGAATAAAAAGACAATATCAATGCCCCTTAGAAGAGAGGTGGAAGTCGCAGTGGAATAAAAAGGCAATATCAATATCCCTTCGAAGAGTGGTGGAGAATACAGTGGAATAAAATGACAGTATCAATGCACCGTGGAATAGACATGGACATTATAGTAGCTAAACAAGATGTTTTTAATGCACCTTGGGAGAGTGGTGGAAGTCGTAGTGGAATAAAAAGACAATATCAATGCCCCTTGAAAGAGTGTTGTAGGTTACAGTGGAGTAAAAAGACAATATCAATGCCTCTTGCAAGAGCTGTGGAGTTCAGAGTGGTTTAAATTTATGGTTTTAATGCACCTTGGAAGAGACGTGGAGGTCACAGTAGCTTAATAATACGGTTTTAATACCCCTTGGAAGAGTGGTGGAGGTCGCAGTGGATTAAAAAGACAATATCAATGCCACTTGGAAGAGTGGTGAAGGTCCCAGTGGAATAAAAAGACAACATCATTGCCCCTTGGAAGAGTGGTGGAGGTTACAGTGGAATAAAAAGACAATATCAATGCCCCTTGGAAGAGTGCTGGAGGTTACATTGGAATAAAAAGACAATATCAATACCCCTTGCAAGAGCTGTGGAGTTCAGAGTGGTTTAAATTGACGGTTTTAATGCCCCTTGGAAGGGACGTGGAGGTGACAGTAGCTTAACAAGACGGTTTTAATGCCCCTTGGAAGAGTGGTGGAGGTCGCAGTGGATTAAAAAGACAATATCAATGCCCCTTAGAAGAGAGGTGGAAGTCGCAGTGGAATAAAAAGACAATGTTAATGCCACTTGGAAGAGTGGTGGAGGTTAGAGTGGAATAAAAAGACAATATCAATGCTCCGTGGAAGAGCTGTGGAGTCCAGAGAGGTTTAAATTGATGGCTTTAATGCCCCTTGGTAGAGACGTGGAAGTCACAGTGGATTAAAAAGACAATATCAATGCCCCTTGGAAGAGTGGTGGAGGTCGCAGTGGAATAAAAAGACAATATCAACGCCCCGTGGAAGGGACGTGGCGGTCACAGTAGCTTCACAAGACGGTTTTAATGCTCCTTCAAAGAGAGGTGGAGGTCGCAGTTGATTAAAAAGACAATATCAATGTCCCTTGGAAGAGTGGTGGAGTTCGCAGTGGATTAAAAAGACAATATCAATGCCCCTTGGAAGAGTGGTGGAGGTCGCAGCGGAATAAAAAGACAATATCAACGTTCCGTGGAAGAGACGTGGAGGTCACAGTAGCTTCACAAGACGGTTTTAATGCTTCTTGGAAGAGAGGTGGAGGTCGCAGTTGATTAAAAAGACAATATCAATGCCTTTGGAAGAGTCATGGACGTCGCAGAGGAATAAAAAGACAATATCAATGCACTTGGAAGAGTGCAGGAGGTTACAATGGAATAAAAAGACATTGTCAATGCCCATTGGAAGAGCTGTGGAACTCAGAGCGGTTTAACTAGACGATTTTAATTCCCCTTGGAAGAGACTTGTAGGTCACAGTAGCTTAAAAAGACGGTTTTAATGCCCCTTGGAAGAGTGGTGGTGGTTGCAATGGAATAAAAAGACAATACCAATGCCCTGTGGAAGAGTGGTGGAGGTCGCAGTGGAAAACAGAGACAATATCAATGCCCCTTGGAAGAGTGGTGGAGGTTACAGTCGATTAAAAAGACAATATCAATGCCTCTTGGAATTACTGTGGAGTACAGAGTGGTTTAACCAGACAGTTTAATGCCCCTTGGAAGAGAAGTGGAGGTCACAGTAGCTTATCAAGGCTGTTTTAATACCCCTTGGAAGAGTGGTGGAGGTCGCAGTGGATTAAAAAGACAATATCAACGCCCCTTAGAAGAGTGGTGGAGGTCGCAGTGGAATAAAAAGACAATATCAATTCCCCTTGGAAGAGATGTGGTGGTCGCAGTGGAATAAAAAGACAATATCAATGCCTCGTGGAAGAGACTTGGAGGTCAGAGTAGCTTAACAAGTTGGTTTTAATGTTCCTTGGAAGAGAGGTGGAGGTAGCAGTGGAATAAAAAGACAATATCAGTGCCCCTTGGAAGAGTGGTGGAGGTTACAGTGGAATAAAAAGACAATATCAATGACTCTTGGAAGAGTGGTGGAGGTCGCAGTGGAATAAAAAGACAATATTAAAGCCCCTTGGAAGAGTGGTGGAGGTTAAAGTCGAATAAAAAGACAATATCAATGCCTCTTGGAAGAGCTGTGGAGTTCAGAGTGGTTTAACCAGACGGTTTTAATGCCCCTTGGAAGAGACGTGGAGGTCACAGTAGCTTATCAAAACTGTTTTAATGCACCTTGGAAGAGAGGTGGAGGTCGCAGTGGAATAAAAAGATAATATCAATGCCCCTTGGAAGAGTGGTGGAGTTTACAGTGGAATAAAAAGACAATATCAATGACCCTTGGAAGAGTGGTGGAGGACGCAGTGGAATAAAAAGACAATATTAATGCCCCTTGGAAGAGTGGTGGAGGTCGCAGTAAGATAAAAAGACAATATCAATGCCCCTTGGAAGAGTGGTGGAGGTTACAGTGGAATTAAAAAGACAATATCAATGCCCCTTGGAAGAGCTGTGGAGTTCACAGTGGTTTAACCAGAAGGTTTTAAGGCACCTTGGAATAGACGTGGAGGTCACAGTAGCTAAACAGGACGGTTTTAATGCTTCTTGGAAGAGTGATGGAGGTCGCAGTGGATTAAAAAGACAAAATCAATGCCCCTTGTAAGAGTGGTGGAGGTTACAGTGGAATAAAAAGACAATATCAATGCCTCTTGTAAGAGCTGTGGAGTTCAGAATGGTTTGAATTGGCGGTTTTAATGCCCCTTGGAAGAGACGTGGAGGTCACAGTAGCTTAACAAGACGGTTTTAATGCCCCTTGGAAGAATGGTGGAGGTTACAGTCGAATAAAAAGACAATATCAATGCCTCTTGGAAGAGTGGTGGAGGTCGCAGTGGAATAAAAAGACAATATTAATGCCCCTTGGAAGAGTGGACGAGGTCGCAGTAAAATAAAAAGACAATATCCATGCCCCTTGGAAGAGCTGTGGAGTTCACAGTGGTTTAACCAGAAGGTTTTAAGACACCGTGGAATAGACCCGGAGGTTACAGTAGCTAAACAAGACGGTTTTAATGCTTCTTGGAAGAGAGATGGAGGTCGCAGTGGATTAAAAAGACAAAATCAATGCCCCTTGGAAGAGTGGTGGAGGTTACAGTGGAATAAAAAAACAATATCAATGCCTCTTGCAAGAGCTGTGGAGTTCAGAGTGGTTTAAATTGACGGTTTTAATGCCCCTTGAAAGAGACGTGGAGGTCACAGCAGCTTAACAAGATGGTTTTAATGCCCCTTGGAAGAGTGGTGGAGGTCGCAGTGGATTAAATAGACATTATCGATGCCCCTTGGAAGAGTGGTGGAGGTCGCAGTGGAATAAAAAGAAAATATCAATGACCCTTAGAAGAGTAGTGGAGGTTACAGTGGAAAAAAAGGACAATATCAATGTTCATTGGAAGAGGGGTGAAGGTCGCAGTGGAATAAAAAGACAATATCAATTCCCCTTGGAAGAGATATGGAGGTCTCAGTAGCTTAACAAGATGGTTTTAATGCCCCATGGAAGAGAGGTGGCGGGCGCAGTGGAATAAAAAGACAATATCAATGCCCCTTGGAAGAGTGGTGGTTGTTACAGTGGAATGAAAAGACAGTATCAATTACCCTTGGAAGAGTGGTGGAGGTCACAGTGGTATAAAAAGACAATATTAATGTCCCTTGGAAGAGTGGTGGAGGTCGCAGTAAAATAAAAAGACAATATCAATGCCCCTTGGAAAAGTGGATGAGGTTACCGTGGAATTAAAATGACAATATCAATGTCCCTTGGAAGAGCTGTGGAGTTCACAGTGGTTTAACCAGAAGGTTTTAAGGCACCGTGGAATAGACGTGGAGGTCACAGTAGCTAAACAAGACGGTTTTAATGCTTCTTGGAAGAGTGATGGAGTTCGCAGTGGATTAAAAAGACAAAATCCATGCCCCTTGGAAGAGTGGTGGAGGTTACATTGGAATAAAAAGTCAATATCAATGCCTCTTGCAAGAGCTGTGGAGTTCAGAGTGGTTTGAATTGACAGTTGTAATACCACTTGGAAGAGACGTTGAGGTCACAGTAGCTTAACAAGATGCTTTTAATGCCCCTTGGAAGAGTGGTGGAGGTTACAGTCGAATAAAAAGACAATATCAATGCCCCTTGGAAGAGTGGTGGAGGTCGCAGTGGAAAAAAAAGACAATATCAATGCCCCGTGGAAGGGACGTGGAGATCACAGTAGCTTAACAAGACGGTTTTAATGCCCCTTGGAAGAGTGGTGGAGGTCGGAGTGGATTAAAAAGATTATCAAATCCCCTTGGAAGAGTTGTGGAGGTCGCAGTGGAAAAAAAGACAATATCAATGCCGCTTGGAAGAGTGGTGGAGGTGAGAGTTGAATAAAAAGACAATATCAATGCCTCTTGGAAGAGTAGTGGAGTTCCAAGTGATTTAACCATGCAGTTTTAATTCTCCTTGGAAGAGACGTGGAGGTTACAGAAGCTTATCAAGACTGTTTTAAAGCCCCTTGGAGGAGTGGTAGAGGTCGCAGTGGATTAAAAAGACAATATCAATGCCCCTTGGAAGAGTGGTGGAGGTTACAGTAGAATAAAAAGACAATATAAATGCCCATTGGAAGAGTGGTGGAGGTTACAGTGGAATAAAAAGACAATATCAATGTCCCTTGGAAGAATGGTGGAGGTTACAGTGGAATAAAAAGACAATATCAATGCCCCTTGGAAGAGTGGTGGAGGTTACAGTAAAATAAAAAGACAATATTAATGCCCCTTGGAAGAGTGGTGGAGGTTACAGTGGAATAAAAAGACAATATCAATGTCCCTTGGAATAGCTGTGGAGTTCACAGTGGTTTAACCAGAAAGTTTTAATGCACCGTGGAATAGACGTGGAGGTCACAGTAGCTAAACAAGACGGTTTTAATGCTTCTTGGTAGAGTGATGGAGGTCACAGTGGATTAAAAAAACAATATCAATGCCCCTTGGAAGAGTGGTGGAGGTTACAGTGGAATAAAAAGACAATATCAATGCCCTGTATAAGAAACATGGAGGTCACAGTAGCTTAACAAGACGGTTTTAATGCTCATTGGAAGAGTCGTGGACGTCGCAGAGGAATAATAAGACAATATCAATGCACTTGGAAGAGTGCAGAAGTTTACAATGGAATAAAAAGACATTGTCAATGCCCCTTGGAAGAGCTGTGGAGCTCAGAGTGGTTTAACCAGACGGTTTTAATGCCCCTTGGAAGAGACTTGGAGGTCACAGTAGCTTAACAAGACGGTTTTAAAGCCCCTTGGAAAAGTGGTGGAGGTCACAGTGGAATAAAATTACAATATCAATGCCAATTGAAAGAGTGGTGGAAGTTACAGTGAAATAAAAAGACAATATTAATGCCCCTTGGAAGAGCTGTGGAGGTCACAGTAGCTTAACAAGACGGTTTTAATGCCCCTTAGAAGAGTTTTGGAGGTCGCAGTGGATTAAAAAGACAATATCAATGAACCTTGGAAGAGTGGTGGAGGTCGCAGTGGAATAAAAAGACAATATCAATGCCCGTTGGAAGAGTGGTGGTGGTTACAGTGGAATAAAAAGACAATATCAATGCCTCTTGGAAGAGTGGTGGAGGTTACAGTGGAATAAAAAGACAATGTCAATGCCCCGTGAAAGAAACGTGGACATCACAGTAGCTTGACAAGACGGTTTTAATGCCCCTTGGCAGAGTGGTGGAGGTCGCAGTGGAATAAAAAGACAATAACAATGCCCTGTGGAAGAGACGTGGAGGTCACAGTAGCTTAACAAGATGGTTTTAATGCCCCTTAGAACAGTGGTGGAGGTCGCAGTGGATTAAAAAGACAATATCAATGAACCTTGGAAGAGTGGTGGAGGTCGCAGTGGAATAAAAAGACAATATCAATGCCCGTTGGAAGAGTGGTGGAGGTCGCAGTGGATTAAAAAGACAATATCAATGCCCTTTGGAAGAGTGGCGGAGGTCGCAGTGGAATAAAAAGACAATATCAATTACCCTTGGAAGAGTGGTGGAGGTCACAGTGGTATAAAAAGACAATATTAATGCCCCTTGGAAGAGTGGTGGAGGTCGCAGTAAAATAAAAAGACAATATCAATGCCCCTTGGAAAATTGGATGAGGTTACCATGGAATTAAAATGACAATATCAATGCCCCTTGGAAGAGCTGTGGAGTTCACAGTGGTTTAACCAGAAGGTTTTAAGGCACCGTGGAATAGACGTGGAGGTCACAGTAGCTAAACAAGACGGTTTTAATGCTTCTTGGAAGAGTGATGGAGTTCGCAGTGGATTAAAAAGACAAAATCCATGCCCCTTGGAAGAGTGGTGGAGGTTACATTGGAATAAAAAGTCAATATCAATGCCTCTTGCAAGAGCTGTGGAGTTCAGAGTGGTTTGAATTGACAGTTGTAATACCACTTGGAAGAGACGTGGAGGTCACAGTAGCTTAACAAGATGGTTTTAATGCCCCTTGGAAGAGTGGTGGAGGTTACAGTCGAATAAAAAGACAATATCAATGCCCCTTGGAAGAGTGGTGGAGGTCGCAGTGGAAAAAAAAGACAATATCAATGCCCCGTGGAAGGGACGTGGAGATCACAGTAGCTTAACAAGACGGTTTTAATGCCCCTTGGAAGAGTGGTGGAGGTCGGAGTGGATTAAAAAGACTATCAAATCCCCTTGGAAGAGTTGTGGAGGTCGCAGTGGAAAAAAAGACAATATCAATGCCGCTTGGAAGAGTGGTGGAGGTCAGAGTTGAATAAAAAGACAATATCAATGCCTCTTGGAAGAGCAGTGGAGTTCAGAGTGATTTAACCATGCAGTTTTAATTCTCCTTGGAAGAGACATGGAGGTCACAGAAGCTTATCAAGACTGTTTTAAAGCCCCTTGGAGGAGTGGTAGAGGTCGCAGTGGATTAAAAAGACAATATGAATGCCCCTTGGAAGAGTGGTGGAGGTTACAGTAGAATAAAAAGACAATATAAATGCCCCTTGGAAGAGTGGTGGAGGTTACAGTGGAATAAAAAGACAATATCAATGTCCCTTGGAAGAATGGTGGAGGTTACAGTGGAATAAAAAGACAATATCAATGCCCCTTGGAAGAGTGGTGGAGGTTACAGTAAAATAAAAAGACAATATTAATGCCCCTTGGAAGAGTGGTGGAGGTTACAGTGGAATAAAAAGACAACATCAATGTCCCTTGGAATAGCTGTGTAGTTCACAGTGGTTTAACCAGAAAGTTTTAATGCACCGTGGAATAGACGTGGAGGTCACAGTAGCTAAACAAGACGGTTTTAATGCTTCTTGGTAGAGTGATGGAGGTCGCAGTGGATTAAAAAAACAATATCAATGCCCCTTGGAAGAGTGGTGGAGGTTACAGTGGAATAAAAAGACAATATCAATACCCTGTATAAGAAACATGGAGGTCACAGTAGCTTAACAAGACAGTTTTAATGCTCCTTGGAAGAGTCGTGGACGTCGCAGAGGAATAAAAAGACAATATCAATGCACTTGGAAGAGTGCAGAAGTTTACAATGAAATAAAAAGACATTGTCAATGCCCCTTGGAAGAGCTGTGGAGCTCAGAGTGGTTTAACCAGACGGTTTTAATGCCCCTTGGAAGAGACTTGGAGGTCACAGTAGCTTAACAAGACGGTTTTAAAGCCCCTTGGAAAAGTGGTGGAGGTCACAGTGGAATAAAATTACAATATCAATGCCAATTGAAAGAGTGGTGGAAGTTACAGTGAAATAAAAAGACAATATTAATGCCCCTTGGAAGAGCTGTGGAGGTCACAGTAGCTTAACAAGACGGTTTTAATGCCCCTTAGAAGAGTTTTGGAGGTCGCAGTGGATTAAAAAGACAATATCAATGAACCTTGGAAGAGTGGTGGAGGTCGCAGTGGAATAAAAAGACAATATCAATGCCCGTTGGAAGAGTGGTGGTGGTTACAGTGGAATAAAAAGACAATATCAATGCCTCTTGGAAGAGTGGTGGAGGTTACAGTGGAATAAAAAGACAATATCAATGCCCCGTGAAAGAAACTTGGACATCACAGTAGCTTGACAAGACGGTTTTAATGCCCCTTGGCAGAGTGGTGGAGGTCGCAGTGGAATAAAAAGACAATAACAATGCCCTGTGGAAGAGACGTGGAGGTCACAGTAGCTTAACAAGATGGTTTTAATGCCCCTTAGAACAGTGGTGGAGGTCGCAGTGGATTAAAAAGACAATATCAATGAACCTTGGAAGAGTGGTGGAGGTGGCAGTGGAATAAAAAGACAATATCAATGCCCTTTGGAAGAGTGGCGGAGGGCGCAGTGGAATAAAAAGACAATATCAATGCCCCTAGGAAAAATGGTGGAGGTCGCAGTGGAATAACCTCACTGTTACATGCTCTGCATAACTTCTCTCCTTGCTGTGTCTGCTGTAATCTAATGCTGTGCTTTGCAGATTCACCTCACTGGTACATACTCTGCATAACTTCTTTGCTTGCTGTGTCTGCGGTAATCTAATGCTCTGCTTTGCTGATTCACCTCACTGGTACATGCTCTGCATAACTTCTCTGCTTGCTGTGTCTGCTGTAATCTAATGCTCTGCTTTGCTGATTCACCTCACTGGTACATGCTCTGCATAACTTCTCTGCTTGCTGTGTCTGCTGTAATCTAATGCTCTGCTTTGCTGATTCACCTCACTGGTTAATGCTCTGCATAACTTCTCTTCTTTATCTGTTCCACTCCATTCAATACCCACATATGTCTGTCCCTTCCCCACTATAGATCTTATCTGATTTTTAGAGGTGCTAAACTGCAGAGACTAGAATCCTAGCTCTGTGTTTGATCACCCAGACATCTCCTGGTGAGAAGACCAGCTTCTAATTTAGCCATATGCAGCTCCTACAATGCCCTTCACCTGATAGTTTAATGTGCCCTATATATTTAGAAGCTCTGTAAGGGGTGCACTTGTGCTGGGGTGTGCACGCGTCTTCTTGTGCAAAGTGGCTTCGGAGATAAGTGTCAGTTATTTCAGAGGTAGTTAGTCAGGGCAGGAGTCAGGTAACCAACACTTTGACCACTTACTCTCTTTTAACTATGTTTCTGTTACCTCTCACTTTTTCCTGTATAGTCCTCCACTTTCTAGTAACCCCTTAAATCCCTACACCAAGTAAGAAACTCTTCATCTCTCCCTCCATCCTCCCCATTCATCTCACCTCCTCCTCCAAATTATTCCTAAACATTCAATCCTGGATCTCCAAACACAGACAGCCACCTCATGCTCTCTCTTGCTCCCACCTGCTAACACTTTCTCTGCTCCTCCTCACTGCTGGAGATATCTCTCCAAATCCTGGTCCTCCTCGCCATATCCCCACAGTTACTTCTTCCTCCTATCCACGACCTTCCACAAACCTCCTCACTGCTGGAGATATCTCTCCAAATACTGGTCCTCCTTGCCATATCCCCACAGTTACTTCTTCCTCCTATCCACGACCTTCCACAAACTGTCGCAACCCTTCTAACCTCATACCCATCCAACCAATCCCCACTCCCTTTGTTGCTCTAACAGGAGCTTTATGGAACGCTCGCTCTGTCTGAAACAAACTTTCCTTCATCCACGATCTTTTCATTACAAACAAACTTTCCTTCCTCGCCATCACTGAAACCTGGCTCACCCCCTCTGACACAGCCTCCCCTGCTGCACTTTCTTATGGCGAATTCCACCTTTCCCACACCCCCCGCCCAAACGGCAAACATGGCGGAGGCGTAGGCTTTCTCCTATCAGAACACTGCTCTTTCACCCAAATCCGACTGCCACCCTCCGTTACACTCCCCTCTTTTGAGGTGCACTGTGTGCGCATCTATTCCCCGTCCAGCCTCCAACTGGCCGTCGTTTACCGACCCCCAGGGCGAGCCACCACCTTCTTAGACCACTTCACCACCTGGCTGCTTCACTTCCTCTCCACTGACATCGCCACTATTATAATGGGTGACTTCAACATCCCCATTAACACTTCCCACTCGTCTGTCTCTAAGTTCCTATCTCTCACTTCCTCCTTCGGACTCACTCGATGGTCTTCCACACCGACCCACAAAGATGGCCCCACACTGGACCTCGTCTTCACCCGCCTCTGTTCCCTATCTAACCTCTCTAACTCACCTCTCCCTCTCTCTGATCACAGCCTACTTACATTCTCTTCTCTCTCCTCCCCGGGGCAACAATCCCCACTCCACAAACTTGCATACCCTCGCAGAAATCTCAAACACCTTGACTTACACTCACTCTCTGAATCCCTCCTCCCTCTTACAGACATAAATTTCTTGCACGATGCAGACTTTGCTGCTGCTTCATATAACACCACAATAGCTGCAGCTCTAGACTCGATCGCCCCTCTCACACACACCACATCTCGCACATTCAACAGGCAACCCTGGCACACTAAACTTACTAAAGAACTACGCCGGGCTTCCAGGATTGCGGAGCGGAGATGGAAAAGGTCTCACTCCATCGAGCACTTCATCGCATTCAAGCAATCCCTCACTAATTTCAAGTCCGCACTCACTACAGCAAAACAAACCTACTTCTCATCTCTCATATCCTCCCTATCTCACAACCCTAAACAGCTATTTAACACTTTCAACTCTCTTCTTCGCCCCCCAGCACCTCCTCCCTGTTCTATCATCTCAGCCGACGACTTTGCCTCATTCTTCAAACAGAAGATTGACACCATCAGACAAAACTTTTGCCTAAAGTCCACACAACCCCTCCTCATATCTATTCAACCTTCCTCCTCCAAACACCCACTTCTCCACCATTACAGAAGGTCAAGTCTGCTCTTTACTCTCCAAATCACACCTCACCACCAGCGAACTTGACCCAATCCCATCACACCTCATCACTAACCTTACCACAGTCTTCATCCCAACCCTAACCCTCCTCTTCAATCTGTCACTAACAACCGGTGTCTTGCCCTCATATTTCAAACATGCCGCAATCACACCCATCCTCAAAAAGCCCTTCCATGACCCTTCCTCTCTGACTAGCTACCGCCCCATATCACTCCTCCCCTTTGCCTCCAAACTACTAGAACAACATGTCCACCTTGAACTGTCCTCCCACCTCTCCTCCTGCTTCCTCTTCGACCGCCTGCAATCTGGCTTCCGACCGCATCACTCGACTGAAACTGACCTGACCAAAGTCACCAACGACATACTAAATGCCAAATCCAAGTGACACTACTCCATCCTCCTCCTTCTGGACCTGTCATCTGCCTTTGACACAGCGGACCATTCCCTCTTACTCCAGATTCTCTCATCTCTTGGCATCACGGACTTGGCTCTATCTTGGATCTCCTCATACTTAACAGACAGGATATTCAGCGTCTCCCACTCAGGCACCACCTCCTCATCTCGCCCCCTATCTGTCGGTGTCTCCCAAGGTTCAGTTCTAGGACCTCTGCTCTTCTCCATCTACACCTTTGCCCTGGGACAGCACATAGAGTCTCACGGTTTTCAGTATCACCTCTATGCTCATGACACACAGATCTACCTCTCTGGACCCGATATCTCCTCCCTACTAACCAAAATCCCACAATGTCTGTCCGCCATGTCATCCTTCTTCTCTGACAGATTTCTAAAAATCAACATGGATAAAACAGAGTTCATCATCTTTTCACCCTCTCATTCACATCCCCCATCTGACCTAGCCATCAACGTCAATGGCTGTTCACTCTCCCCAGTCCCACAAGCTCGCTGCCTTGGAGTAACCCTGGACTCTGATTTCTCCTTCAAGCCACATATCCAAGCCCTTTCCACTTCCTGCCGACTCCAACTCAAAAACATCTACCTGATCCATGCATTCCTCAGCAAAGACTCTAGTGCATGCCCTCATCATATCCCGCCTCGACTACTGCAACCTTCTGTTCCGTGGCCTCCCTTACAACACTCTTGCGCCTCTGCTGCTCGACTAATTCACCTGTCCCCCCGCTATTCCCCGGCCTCTCCTCTCTGTCAATCTCTTCACTGGCTCCCCATTGCCCAGAGAATCCAGTTCAAAACTCTAACCATGGCATACAAAGCCATCCACAACCTGTCTCCCACAGACATCTGTGACCTAGTCTCCCGGTACTTACCTGCACACAACCTCCGATCCTCACAAGATCTCCTTCTCTACTCCCCTCTTATCTCCTCCTCCCACAATTGTATACAAGATTTCACCCTGCATCCCCCCTACTCTGGAACTCTCTACCCCAACACATCAGACTCTCGCCGATCGTGGAAACCTTCAAAAGAAACCTGAAGACCCACCTCTTCCGACAAGCCTACAACCTGCAGTAACCACAGCTGCACAACCAGCTCTACCCTCACCTAATGTATCCTCACCCATCCCTTCTAGAATGTGAGCCCTCGCGAGCAGGGTCCTCGCTCCTACTGTACAAGTCGCTGACTCATTTTGTTAAGATTATGTAAATGCTTTTGTTATGTATATCCCTATCACATGTAAAGTGCCATGGAATAAATGGCGCTATAATTATTATTATTATTAATAATAATAATAATAATAATAAAAAGACAATATCCATTCCCATAGGAAAAGTGGTGGAGGTTACAGTGGATTAAAAAGACAATATCAATGGCCCTTAGAAGAAAGGTGGAAGTCGCAGTGGAATAAAAAGACAATGTCAATGCCCCGTCAAAGAGACGTGGAGGTCACAGTAGCTTAACAAGATGGTTTTAATGCCACGTGGAATTGACGTGGAGGTCAAAGTAGCTTAACAAGACAGGTTTTAATGGCCCTTGGAAGAGTGGTAGAGATCGCAGTGGAATAAAAAGCAATATCAATGCCCCTTGGAAGAGTGGTGGAGGTCGCAGTGGAATAAAAAGACAATATCAATGCCACTTGGAAGAGTGGTGAAGGTCCCACTGGAATAAAAAGGCAATATCAATGCCCCTTGGAAGAGTGGTGGAGGTTACAGTGGAAAAAAAAGACAATATCAATGCCCCGTCAAAGAGACGTGGAGGTCACAGTAGCTTAACAAGACGGTTTTAATGCCACGTGGAATTGACGTGGAGGTCAAAGTAGCTTAACAAGACAGGTTTTAATGGCCCTTGGAAGAGTGGTGGAGGTCGCAGTGGAATAAAAAGACAATATCAATGCCCCTTGGAAGAGTGGTGGAGGTCGCAGTGGAATAAAAAGACAATATCAATGCCCCTTGGAAGAGTGGTTGAGGTAACATTGGATTAAAAAGACAATATCAATGCCCCTTGGAAGAGCAGTGGATTTCAGAGTAGTTAAACGAGACAGTTTAAATGTCCATTGGAAGAGACGTGGAGGTCACAGTAGCTTAAAAAGACGTTTTTAATGCCCCTTGGAAAATAGGTGGAGGTCGCAGTGGATTAAAAAGACAATATCAATGCCCCTTGGAAGAGTGGTGGAGGTTACAGTGGAATAAAAAACAATATCAAAGCCCCTTGCAAGAGATGTGGAGTTGAGAGTGGTTTGAATTGACGGTTTTAATGCCCCTTGGAAGAGACGTGGATGTCACAGTAGATTAACAAGACTGTTTTAATGCCCCTTGGAAGAGTGGTGGAGGTCGAAGTGGATTAAAAAGACAATGTCAATTCTCCTTGAAGGAGTGGTTGAAGTCTCAGTGGAATAGAAAGACAATATCAATGCACCTTGGAAGAGTGTTGGAGGTTCCAGTGGAATAAAAAGACAATATCAATGTCCTGTGGAAGAGACATGGAGGTCACAGTAGCTTAACAAGACGGTTTTAATGCCCCTTGCAAGAGTGGTGGAGATCGCAGTGGAATGAAAAGACAATATCAATGTCCCTTGGAAGAGTGGTAGAGGATACAGTGGAATAAAAAGACAATATCAATGCCCCGCGGAATAGACATGGACCTTACAGTAGCTAAACATTATGTTTTTAATGCACCTTGGGAGAGTGGTGGAAGTCGTAATGGAATAAAAAGACAATATCAATACCCCTTGAAAGAGTGCTGTAGGTTACAGTGGAGTAAAAAGACAATATCAATGCCGCTTGGAAGAGTGGTGGAGGTTACAGTGGAATAAAAAGACAATATCAATGCCACTTGGAAGAGTGGTGAAGGTCCCAGTGGAATAAAAAGACAATATCAATGCCCCTTGGAAGAGTGGTGGAGGTTGCAGTGGAATAAAAAGACAATATCAATGCCCCTTGGAAGAGTGGTGAAGGTCCCATTGGAATAAAAAGACAATATCAATTCCCCTTGAAAGAGAGGTGGAAGCTGCAGTGGAATAAAAAGACAATATCAATGCCCCTTGGAAGAGTGCTGGAGGTTATATTGGAGTAAAAAGACAATATCAATGCCCCTAGGAAGAGCTGTGGGGTTCAGAGTGGTTTAAATTGAAGATTTTAATGCCCCTTGGAAGAGACGTGTAGGTGACAGTAGCTTAACAAGTCCGTTTTAATGCCCCTTTGAAGAGAGGTGGAGGTCGCAGTGGATTAAAAAGACAATATGAATGCCCCTTGGAAGAGCGGTGGAGGTTACAGTTGAATAAAAAGACAATATCAATTCCCCTTGGAAGAGTGGTGGAAGTCGCAGTGGAATGAAAAGACAATACCAATGCCCCTTGGAAGAGTGCTGGAGATTACAATGGAATAAAAAGACAATATCAATGCCTCTTGCAAGAGCTGTGGGGTTCAGAGTGGTTTAAATTGACGGCTTTAATGCCTCATGGAAGAGAAGTGGAGGTCACAGTAGCTTAATAAGACGGTTTTATTGCCACATGGAAAAGTGGTGGAGGTCGCAGTGGATTAAAGAGACAATATCAATGCCCTTTGGAAGAGTGGTGGAGGTGGCAGTGGAATAAAAAGACAATATCAATGCCCCTTGGAAGAGTGGTGGAGTTTACAGTGGCATAAAAAGACAATTTCAATGCCCCGTGAAAGAGATGTGGATGTCACAGTAGCTTATCAAGACGGTTTTAATGTCGCTTGGAAGAGAGGTGAAAGTCGCAGTGGAATAAAAAGACAATATCAATGCCCCTTGGAAGAGAGGTGGAGGTTACAGTGGAATAAAAAACAATATCAAAGCCCCTTGCAAGAGCTGTGGAGTTGAGAGTTGTTTAAATTGACGGTTTTAATGCCCCTTGGAACAGACGTGGAGGTCACAGTAGATTAACAAGACTGTTTTAATGCCCCTTGGAATAGTGGTGGAGGTCGCAGTGGATTAAAAAGAGAATATCAATGCCCATAATATGAGTGGTGGAGGTGGCAGTGGAATAAAAAGTCAATATCAATGCCCCTTGGAAGAATGATGGAGGTCGCAGTGGAATAAAAAGACAATGTCGATGCCCCTTGGAATAGTGGTGGAGGTTGGAGTGGAATAAAAAGACAATACCAATGCCCCTTGGAAGAGCTGTGGAGTTCAGAGTGGTTTAACCAGATGGTTTTATTGCCCCTTGGAAGAGACGTGGAGGTCACAGTAGATTAACAAGACGGTTTTAATGCCCCTTCGAAAAGTGGTGGAGGTCACAGTGGATTAAAAAGACAATATCAATGCCCCGTGGAAGACACGTGGAGGTCACAGTAGATTAACAAGACAATTTTAATGCCACTTGGAAGAGTGGTGGAGGTCACAGTGGAATAAAAAGACAATATCAATGCCCCTTGAAAGAGTGGTGGAGGTTACAGTGAAATAAAAAGACAATATCAATGCCTCTTGAAAGAGCTATGGAGTTCAGAGTGGTTTAACCAGATGGTTTTAATGCCCCTTGGAAGAGTGGTGGAGGTCGCAGTGCATTAAAAAGACAATATCAATACCCCTTGAAAGAATGATTCAGGTTACAGTGGAATAAAAAGACAAAATCAATGCCCCTTGGAAGAGCTGTGGAGTTCAGAGTCGTTTAACCAGACGGTTTTAATGCACCTTGGAAGAGATGTGGAGGTCACAGTAGCTTAACAAGACTGTTTTAATGCCTCTTGGAAGAGTGGTGGAGGTCGCAGTGGATTAAAAAGACAATATCAATGCCCCTTAGAAGAGAGGTGGAGGTCGCAGTGGAATAAAAAGACAATATCAATACCCCTTGGATGAGTGGTGGGGGATACATTGGAATAAAAAGACAATATCAATGCAACGTGGAATAGACATGGACCTTACAGTAGCTAAACAAGATGTTTTTAATGCACCTTGGGAGAGTGTTGGAAGTAGTAATGGAATAAAAAGACATTATCAATACCCCTTGAAAGAGTGCTGTAGGTTACAGTGGAGTAAAAAGACAATATCAATGCCGCTTGGAAGAGTGGTGGAGGTTACAGTGGAATAAAAAGAAAATATCAATTCCACTTGGAAGAGTGGTGAAGGTCCCAGTGGAATAAAAAGACAATATCAATGCCCCTTGGAAGAGTGGTGGAGGTTGCTGTGGAATAAAAAGACAATATCAATGCCCCTTGGAAGAGTGGTGAAGGTCCCAGTGGAATAAAAAGACAATATCAATGACCCTTGAAAGAGAGGTGGAAGTTGCAGTGGAATAAAAATACAATATCAATGCCCCTTGGAAGAGTGCTGAACGTTACATTGGAATAAAAAGACAATATCAATGCCCCTTGCAAGAGCTGTGGAGTTCAGAGTGCTTTAAATTGATGATTTTAATGCCCCTTGGAAGAGACGTGGAGGTGACAGTAGCTTAACAAGACCGTTTTAATGCCACATGGAAGAGTGGTGGAGGTCGCAGTGGATTAAAAAGACAATATGAATGCCCCTTGGAAGAGTGGTCGTGGTCGAAGTGAAATAAAATGACAATATCAATGCCCCTTGGAACAGTGGTGGAGGTTACAGTTCAATACAAAGACAATATCAATGCCCCTTGGAACAGTGTTGGAGGTAACAGTTAAATAAAAAGACAATATCAGTGCCCCGTGGAAGAGATGTGGAGGTCACAATAGCTTAACAAGACGGTTTTATTGCCCCTTGGAAGAGTGGTGGAGGTCACAGTGGATTAAAAAGACAATATCAATGAGCCTTGGAAGAGTGGTGGAGGTCGCAGTGGAATAAAAAGACATTATCAATGCCCCTTGGAAGAGTGGTGGAGGTCGCAGTGGAATAAAAGGACAATATCAATGCCCCTTGGACGAGTAGTGGAGGTTACAGTGGAATAAAAAGACAATATCAATGCAACTTGGAAGAGCTGTGGAGTTCACAGTGGTTTAACCAGAAGGTTTTAAGGCAACGTGGAATAGACGTGGAGGTCACAGTAGCTGAACAAGACGGTTTTAATGCTTCTTGGAATAGTGATGGAGGTCGCAGTGGATTGAAAAGAAAAAATCAATGCCCCTTGGAAGAGTGGTGAAGGTTACAGTGGAATAAAAAGACAATATCAATGACCCTTGGTAGAGTGGTGGAGGTCGCAGAGCAATAAAAAGACAATATTAATGCCCCTTGGAAGAGTGGTGGAGGTCCCAGTAAAATAAAAAGACAATATTAATGCCCCTTGGAAGAGTGGTGGAGGTTACAGTGGAATAAAAAGACAATATCAATGCCTCTTGCAAGAGCTGTGGAGTTCAGAGTGGTTTAAATTTACGGTTTTAATGCCCCTTGGAAGAGACGTGGAGGTCACAGTAGCTTAACAAGACGGTTTTAATGGCCCTTGGAAGAGTGGTGGAGGTCGCAGTGGATGAAAAAGACATTATCGATGCCCCTTGGAAGAGGGGTGGAGGTTACAGTGGAATAAAAAGATAATATCAATGACCCTTGGAAGAGTATTGGAGGTTTCGGTGGAATAAAAAGACAATATCAATGCCTCTTGGAAGAGAGGTGGAGGTCGCAGTGGAATAAAAAGACAATATCAATGACCCTTGGAAGAGTGGTGGAGGTCGCAGTGGAATAAAAAGACAATATCAATGCCCCTTGGAAGAGTGGTGGAGGTTACAGTGGAATAAAAAGACAATATCAATGACCCTTGGAAGAGTGGTGGAGGTCGCAGTGGAATAAAAAGACAATATTAATGCCCCTTGGAATAGTGGTGGAGGTCGCAGTAAAATAAAAAGACAATATCAATGCCCCTTGGAAGAGTGGTGGAGGTTACAGTGGAATAAAAAGACAATATCAATGCCCCTTGGAAGAGCTCTGGAGTTCACAGTGGTTTAACCAGAAGGTTTTAAGGCACCGTGGAATAGACGTGGAGCTCACAATAGCTAAACAAGATGGTTTTAATGCCTCTTGGAAGAGTGATGGAGGTCGCAGTGGATTAAAAAGACAAAATCAATGCCCCTTGGAAGAGTGGTGGAGGTTACAGTGGAATAAAAAGACAATATCAATGCCTCTTGAAAGAGCTGTGGAGTTCAGAGTGGTTTAAATTAACGGTTTTAATGCCCCTTGGAAGAGACTTGGACGTCACAGTAGCTTAACAAGACGGTTTTAATGCCCCTTGGAAGAGTGGTGGAAGTCGCAGTGGAATGAAAAGACAATATCAATGCCCCTTGGAAGAGTGCTGGAGATTACAATGGAATAAAAAGACAATATCAATGCCTCTTGCAAGAGCTGTCGAATTCAGAGTGATTTAAATTGACGGCTTTAATGCCCCATGGAAGAGAAGTGGAGGTCACAGTAGCTTAATAAGACGGTTTTATTGTCACATGGAAAAGTGGTGGAGGTCGCAGTGGATTAAAAAGACAATATCAATGCCCTTTGGAAGAGGGGTGGAGGTGGCAGTGGAATAAAAAGACAATATCAATGGCCCTTGGAAGAGTGGTGGAGTTTACAGTGGAATAAAAAGACAATTTCAATGTCCAGTGAAAGAGACGTGGATGTCACAGTAGCTTAACAAGACGGTTTTAATGTCCCTTGGAGGAGAGGTGAAAGTCGCAGTGGAATAAAAAGACAATATCAATGCCCATTGGAAGAGTGGTGGAGCTTACAGTGGAATTAAAAACAATATCAAAGCCCCTTGCAAGAGCTGTGGAGTTGAGAGTGGTTTAAATTGATGGTTTTAATGCCCCTTGGAACAGACGTGGAGGTCACAGTAGATTAACAAGACTGTTTTAATGCCCCTTGGAAGAGTGGTGGAGGTCGAAGTGGATTAAAAAGACAATGTCAATGTTCCTTGAAGGAGTGGTTGAAGTCTCCGTGGAATAAAAAGACAATATCAATGCCCCTTGGAAGAGTGTTGGAGGTTCCAGTGGAAAAAAAAGACAATATCAATGCCCTGTGGAAGAGACATGGAGGTCACAGTAGCTTAACAAGACGGTTTTAATGACGCTTGGAAGAGTAGTGGAGGTCGTAGTGGAATAAAAAGACTATATCAATGCCCCTTGGAAGAGTGGTGGAGGATACAGTGGAATAAAAAGACAATATCAATGCCCCTTGGAAGATCTGTGGAGTTCAGATTGGATAACCATACGGTTTTAATGCCCCTTGGAAGAGACGTGGAGGTCACAGTAGCTTAACAAGACGGTTTTAATGCCACATGGAAGAGTGGTGGAGGATGCAGTGGAATAAAAAGACAATATCAATGCCCCGTGGAAGAGACGTGGAGGTCACAGTAGCTTAACAAAGTGGTGTTAATGCCCTTTGGAAAAGTGGTGGAGGTCGCAGTGGATTAAAAAGACAATATCAATGACCTTTGGAAGAGTGGTGATGGTGGCAGTGGAATAAAAATAAAATATCAATGCCCCTTGTTAGAGTGTTGGAGGTTACAGTGGAAATTAAAGACAACATCAATTCCCCGTGGAAGAGATGTGGAGGTCACTTTAGCTTAACAAGACAGTTTTAATGCCCCTTGGAAGAATGGTGGAGGTCGCAGTGGAACAAAAGGACAATGTCAATGCCCCTTGGAAGAGTGGTGGATTTTAGAGTGGAATAAAAAGACAATACCAATGTCCCTTGGAAGAGCTGTGGAGTTCAGAGTGGTTTAACCAGACGGTTTTAATGCCCCTTGGAAAAGACTTGGAGGTCACAGTAGCTTAACAAGACGATTTTAATGCCCCTTGGACTAGTGGTGGATGTCGCAATGGAATAAAAAGACAATATCAATGCCCCGTGGAAGGGACATGAAGGTCACATTAGCATAACAAGATGGCATTAATGCCCATTGGTAAATTGGTGGAGGTCGCAGTGGATAAAAAAGACAGTATCAAAGCCCCTTGGAAGAGTGGTGGAGGTCGCGGTGGAAAACAGACAATATCAATGCCCCTTGGAAGAGTGGTGGAGGTTACAGTCGAATAAAAAGACAATATCAATGCCTCTTGGAAGAGCTGTGGAGCACAGAGTGGTTTAACCAGACTGTTTAATGCCCCTTGGAAGAGACGTGGAGGTCACAGTAGCTTATCAAGACTGTTTTAATGCCCCTTGGAAGAGTGGTGGAGGTCGCAGTGGAATAAAAAGACAATATCAATGCCTCGTGGAAGAGACTTGGAGGTCACAGTAGCTTAAAAGGACGGTTTTAATGCCCCTTGGAAGAGAGGTGGAGGTCGCAGTGGATTAAAAAGACAATATCAATGACCCTTTGAATAGTGGTGGAGGTTACAGTGGAATAAAAAGACAATATCAATGACCCTTGGAAGAGTGGTGGAGGTCGCAGTGGAATAAAAAGACAATATCAATGCCCCTGGGAAGAGTGGTGGAGGTTAAAGTGGAATAAAAAGACAATATCAATGCCCCCTGGTAGAGCTGTGGAGTTCACAGTGGTTTTACCAGAAGGTTTAAAGGCACCGTGGAATAGACGTGCAGGTCACAGTAGCTAAACAAGACGTTTTCAATGCCCCTTGGAAGAGTGGTGGAGGTTACAGTGGAATAAAAAGACAATATCAATGCCTCTTGCAAGAGCTGTGGAGTTCAGAGTGGTTTAAATTGACGGTTTTAATCCCCCTTGGAAGAGACATGGAGGTCACAGTAGCTTAGCAAGACATTTTAATGCCCCTTGGAAGAGTGGTGGAGGTGACAGTCGAATAAAAAGACAATATCAATGCCTCTTGGAAGAGCTGTGGAGTTCAGAGTGGTTTAATCAGACGGATTTAATGCCCCTTGGAAAAGACGTGGAGGTCACTGTAGCTTAACAAAACTGTTTTAATGCCCCTTGGAAGAGTGGTGGAGGTCGCAGCGGATTAAAAAGACAATATCAGTGCCCCTTAGAAGAGTGGTGTAGGTCGCAGTGGAATGAAAAGACAATATCAATTCCCCTTGGAAGAGATGTGAAGGTCGCAGTGGAATAAAAAGACAATATCAATGCCTCCTGGAAGAAACTTGGAGGTCACAGTAGCTTAACAAGATGGTTTTAATGCCCCTTGGAAGGGAGGTGGAGGTCGCAGTGGAATAAAAAGACAATATCAATGCCCCTTGGAAGAGTGGTGGAGGTTAGAGTGGAATAAAAAGACAATATCAAACACCCTTGGAAGTGCGGTGGAGGTCGCAGTGGAATAAAAAGACAATATTAATGCCCCTTGGAAGAGTGGTGGAGGTCGCAGTAAAAAAAAAGACAATTTCAATGTCCCTTGAAAGAGTGGTGTAGGTTGCAGTGGAATAAAAAGACAATATCAATGCCCCTTGGAAGAGCTCTGGAGTTCACAGCGGTTTAACCAGAACGTTTTAAGGCACCGCGGAATAGACGTGGAGGTCACATTAGCTAAACAAGACGGTTTTAATGCTTCTTGGAAGAGAGTTGGAGGTCACAGTGGACTAAAAAGACAAAATCAATGCCCCTTGGAAGAGTGGTGGAGGTTGCAGTAGAATAAAAAGCAATATCAATGCCTCTTGCAAGAGCTGTGGAGTTCAGAGTGGTTTAAATTGAAGGTTTTAATGACCCTTGGAAGAGACGTGGAGGTCACAGTAGCTTAAGAAGATGGTTTTAATGCCCCTAGGAAGAGTGGTGGAGGTCGCAGTGGAATAAAAAAACAATATCAATGTCTGTTGGAAGAGTGGTGGAGGTCGCAGTGGATTAAAAAGACATTATCAATGCCCCTTGGAAGAGTGGTGGAGGTCGCAGTGGAATAAAAAGACAATATCAATGCCCCGTGGAAGGGACGTGGGGGTCACAGTAGCTTAACAAGACGGTTTTAATGCCCCTTGGAAGAGTGGTGGATGTCGCAGTGGAATAAAAAGACAATATCAATGCCCCGAGGAAGGGAAGTGGAGGTCACAGTAGCTTAACAAGACTGTTTTAATGCCCCTTGGAAGAGTGGTGGAGGTTGCAGGGGATTAAAAAGACAATAACAATGCCCCTTAGAAGAGTGGTGGAGGTTACAGTCGAATAAAAAGACAATATCAATGCCTCTTGGAAGAGCTGTGGAGTACAGAGTGGTTTAACCAGACTGTTTAATGCCCCTTGGAAGAGACGTGGAGGTCACAGTAGCTTATCAAGACTATTTTAATGCCCCTTGGAAGAGTGGTGGAGGTCACAGTGGAATAAAAAGACAATATCAATGCCTCGTGGAAGAGACTTGGAGGTCACAGTAGCTTAACAAGAAGGTTTTAATGCCCCTTGGAAGAGAGGTGGAGGTCGCAGTGGATTAAAAAGGCAATATCAATGCCCTTTGGAAGAGTGGTGGAGGTTACAGTGGAATAAAAAGACAATATCAATGCCCCTTGGAAGAGCTCTGGAGTTCACAGTGGTTTAACCAGAAGGTTTTAAGGCACCGTGGAATAGACGTGGAGGTCACAGTAGCTAAACAAGACGGTTTTAATGCTTCTTGGAAGAGAGTTGGAGGTCGCAGTGGATTAAAAAGACAAAATCAATGCCCCTTGGAAGAGTGGTGGAGGTTGCAGTGGATTAAAAAGACAATATCAATGCCTCTTGCAAGAGCTGTGGAGTTCAGAGTGGTTTAAATTGAAGGTTTTAATGCCCCTTGGAAGAGACGTGGAGGTCACAGTAGCTTAAGAAGATGGTTTTAATGCCCCTAGGAAGAGTGGTGGAGGTCGCAGTGGGTTAAAAAGACATTATCGATGCCCCTTGGAAGAGTGGTGGAGGTCGCAGTGGAATAAAAAGAAAATATCAATGCCCCTTGGAAGAGTGGTGGAGGTTACAGTGGAAAAAAAGACAATATCAGTGTTCATTGGAAGAGGGGTGAAGCTCGCAGTTTAATAAAAAGACAATATCAATGTCTGTTGGAAGAGTGGTGGAGGTCGCAGTGGATTAAAAAGACATTATCAATGCCCCTTGGAAGAGTGGTGGAGGTCGCAGTGGATTAAAAAGACAATACCAATGCCCCGTGGAAGGGACGTGGGGGTCACAGTAGCTTAACAAGACGGTTTTAATGCCCCTTGGAAGAGTGGTGGATGTCGCAGTGGAATAAAAAGACAATATCAATGCCCCGTGGAAGGGAAGTGGAGGTCACAGTAGCTTAACAAGACTGTTTTAATGCCCCTTGGAAGAGTGGTGGAGGTTGCAGGGGATTAAAAAGACAATAACAATGCCCCTTGGAAGAGTGGTGGAGGTTACAGTCGAATAAAAAGACAATATCAATGCCTCTTGGAAGAGCTGTGGAGTACAGAGTGGTTTAACCAGACAGTTTAGTGCCCCTTGGAAGAGACGTGGAGGTCACAGTAGCTTATCAAGACTGTTTTAATGCCCCTTGGAAGAGTGGTGGAGGTCGCAGTGGAATAAAAAGATAATATCAATGCCTCGTGGAAGAGACTTGGAGGTCACAGTAGCTTAACAAGACGGTTTTAATGCCCCTTGGAAGAGAGTTGGAGGTCGCAGTGGATTAAAAAGGCAATATCAATGCCCCTTGGAATAGTGGTGGAGGTTACAGTGGAATAAAAAGACAATATCAATGACCCTTGGAAGAGTGGTGGAGGTCGCAGTGGAATAAAAGGACAATATTAATGCCCATTGGAAGAGTGGTGGAGGTCGCAGTAAAATAGAAAGACAATATCAATGCCCCTGGGTAGAGTGGTGGAGGTTACAGTGGAATAAAAAGACAATATCAATGTCCCTTGGAAGAGCTGTGGAGTTCACAGTGGTTTAACCAGAAGGTTTTAAGGCACCGTGGAATAGACGTGGAGGTCACAGTAGCTAAACAAGACGTTTTCAATGCTTCTTGGAAGAGTGATGGAGGTCGCAGTGGATTAAAAAGACAAAATCAATGCCCCTTGGAAGAGTGGTGGAGGTTACAGTGGAATAAAAAGACAATATCAATGCCTCTTGCAAGAGCTGTGGAGTTCAGAGTGGTTTAAATTGACGGTTTTAATACCCCTTGGAAGAGACGTGGAGGTCACAGTAGCTTAACAAGACGGTTTTAATTCCCCTTGGAAGAGTGGTGGAGGTGACAGTCGAATAAAAAGACAATATCAATGCCTCTTGGAAGAGCTGTGGAGTTCAGAGTGGTTTAACCAGACGGTTTTACTGCCCCTTGGAAAAGACGTGGAGGTCACAGTAGCTTAACAAAACTGTTTTAATGCCCCTTGGAAGAGTGGTGGAGGTCGCAGTGGATTAAAAAGACAATATCAATGCCCCTTAGAAGAGTGGTGGAGGTCGCAATGGAATGAAAAGACAATATCAATTCCCCTTGGAAGAGATGTGAAGGTCGCAGTGGAATAAAAAGACAATATCAATGCCTCGTGGAAGAGACTTGGAGGTCACAGTAGCTTCACAAGATGGTTTTAATGCCCCTTGGAAGAGAGGTGGAGGTCGCTGTGGAATAAAAAGACAATATTAATGCCCCTTGGAAGAGTGGTGGAGGTCGCAGTAAAAAAAAAGACAATTTCAATGCCCCATGGAAGAGTGGTGGAGGTTACAGTGGAATAAAAAGACAATATCAATGCCCCTTGGAAGAGCTCTGGAGTTCATAGTGGTTTAACCAGAAGGTTTTAAGGCACCGTAGAATAGACATGGAGGTCACAGTAGCTAAACAAGACGGTTTTAATGCTTCTTTGAAGAGAGATGGAGGTCGCAGTGGATTAAAAAGACAATATCAATGCCCCTTGGAAGAGTGGTGGAGGTTGCAGTGGAATAAAAAGACAATATCAATGCCTCTTGCAAGAGCTGTGGAGTTCAGAGTGGTTTAAATTGAAGGTTTTAATGCCCCTTGGAAGAGACGTGGAGGTCACAGTAGCTTAAGAAGATGTTTTTAATGCCCCTTGGAAAAGTGGTGGGGGTCGCAGTGGGTTAAAAAGACATTATCGATGCCCCTTGGAAGAGTGGTGGAGGTCGCAGTGGAATAAAAAGAAAATATCAATGCCCCTTAGAAGAGTGGTGGAGGTTACAGTGGAAAAAAGACAATATCAATGTTCATTGGAAGAGGGGTGAAGGTCGCAGTGGAATAAAAAGACAATATCAATGTCTGTTGGAAGAGTGGTGGAGGTCGCAGTGGATTAAAAATACATTATCAATGCCCCTTGGAAGAGTGGTGGAGGTCGCAGTGGAATAAAAAGACAATATCAATGCCCCGTGGAAGGGACGTGGGGGTCACAGTAGCTTAACAAGACTGTTTTTATGCCCCTTGGAAGATTGGTGGAGGTTGCAGGGGATTAAAAAGACAATAACAATGCCCATTGGAAGAGTGGTGGAGGTCGCAGTGGAATAAAAAGACAAAATCAATTCCCCTTGGAAGAGTGGTGGAGGTTACAGTGGAATAAAAAGACAATATCAATGCCCCTTGGAAGAGCTGTGGAGTTCAGAGTGGTTTAACCAGACGGTTTTAATGCCCCTTGGAAGAGACATGGAGGTCACAGTAGCTTAACAAGACGGTTTTAATGCCCCTTGGAAGAGTGGTGGATGTCGCAGTGGAATAAAAAGACAATATCAATGCCCCGTGGAAGGGAAGTGGAGGTCACAGTAGCTTAACAAGACTGTTTTAATGCCCCCTGGAAGAGTGGTGGAGGTTGCAGGGGATTAAAAAGACAATAACAATGCCCCTTGGAAGAGTGGTGGATGTTACAGTCGAATAAAAAGACAATATCATTGCCTCTTGGAAGAGCTGTGGAGTACAGAGTGGTTTATCCAGACTGTTTAATGCCCCTTGGAAGAGACGTGGAGGTCACAGTAGCTTATCAAGACTGTTTTAATGCCCCTTGGAAGAGTGGTGGAGGTCACAGTCGAATAAAAAGACAATATCAATGCCTCGTGGAAGAGACTTGGAGGTCATAGTAGCTTAACAAGACGGTTTTAATGCCCCTTGGAAGAGAGGTGGAGGTCGCAGTGGATTAAAAAGGCAATATCAATGCCCCTTGGAAGAGTGGTGGAGGTTACAGTGGAATAAAAAGACAATATCAATGCCCCTTGGAAGAGCTCTGAAGTTCACAGTGGTTTAACCAGAAGGTTTTAAGGCACCGTGGAATAGACGTGGAGGTCACAGTAGCTAAACAAGACGGTTTTAATGCTTCTTGGAAGAGAGTTGGAGGTCGCAGTGGATTAAAAAGACAAAATCAATGCCCCTTGGAAGAGTGGTGGAGGTTGCAGTGGAATAAAAAGACAATATCAATGCCTCTTGCAAGAGCTGTGGAGTTCAGAGTGGTTTAAATTGAAGGTTTTAATGCCCCTTGGAAGAGACGTGGAGGTCACAGTAGCTTAAGAAGACGGTTTTAATGCCCCTAGGAAGAGTGGTGGAGGTCGCAGTGGGTTAAAAAGACATTATCGTTGCCCCTTAGAAGAGTGGTGGAGGTTACAGTCGAAAAAAAGACAATATCAATGTTCATTGGAAGAGGGGTGAAGGTCGCAGTTTAATAAAAAGACATTATCAGTGCCCCGTGGAACGGACGTGGGGGTCACAGTAGCTTAACAAGACGGTTTTAATGCCCTTTGGAAGAGTGGTGGATGTCGCAGTGGAATTAAAAAGACAATATCAATGCCCCGTGGAAGGGAAGTGGAGGTCACAGTAGCTTAACAAGACTGTTTTAATGCCCCTTGGAAGAGTGGTGGAGGTTGCAGGGGATTAAAAAGACAATAACAATGCCCCTTGGAAGAGTGGTGGAGGTTACAGTCGAATAAAAAGACAATATCAATGCCTCTTGGAAGAGCTGTGGAGTACAAAGTGGTTTAACCAGACTGTTTAATGCCCCTTGGAAGAGACGTGGAGGTCACAGTAGCTTATCAAGACTATTTTAATGCCCCTTGGAAGAGTGGTGGAGGTTGCAGTGGAATAAAAAGACAATATCAATGCCTCGTGAAAGAGACTTGGAGGTCACAGTAGCTTAACAAGACGGTTTTAATGCCCCTTGGAAGAGAGGTGGAGGTCGCAGTGGATTAAAAAGGCAATATCAATGCCCCTTGGAATAGTGGTGGAGGTTACAGTGGAATAAAAAGACAATATCAATGACCCTTGGAAGAGTGGTGGAGGTCGCAGTGGAATAAAAAGACAATATTAATGCCCATTGGAAGAGTGGTGGAGGTCGCAGTAAAATAGAAAGACAATTTCAATGCCCCATGGAAGAGTGGTGGAGGTTACAGTGGAATAAAAAGACAATATCAATGCCCCTTGGAAGAGCTCTGGAGTTCATAGTGGTTTAACCAGAAGGTTTTAAGGCACCGTGGAATAGACGTGGAGGTCACAGTAGCTAAACAAGACGGTTTTAATGCTTCTTGGAAGAGAGATGGAGGTCGCAGTGGATTAAAAAGACAAAATCAATGCCCCTTGGAAGAGTGGTGGAGGTTGCAGTGGAATAAAAAGACAATATCAATGCCTCTTGCAAGAGCTGTGGAGTTCAGAGTGGTTTAAATTGAAGGTTTTAATGCCCCTTGGAAGAGACGTGGAGGTCACAGTAGCTTAAGAAGATGTTTTTAATGCCCCTTGGAAGAGTGGTGGAGGTCGCAGTGGGTTAAAAAGATATTATCGATGCCCCTTGGAAGAGTGGTGGAGGTCGCAGTGGAATAAAAAGAAAATATCAATGCCCCTTAGAAGAGTGGTGGAGGTTACAGTGGAAAAAAAGACAATATCAATGTTCATTGGAAGAGGGGTGAAGGTCGCAGTGGAATAAAAAGACAATATCAATGTCTGTTGGAAGAGTGGTGGAGGTCGCAGTGGATTAAAAAGACATTATCAATGCCCCTTGGAAGAGTGGTGGAGGTCGCAGTGGAATAAAAAGACAATATCAATGCCCCATGGAAGGGACGTGGGGGTCACAGTAGCTTAACAAGACGGTTTTAATGCCCCTTGGAAGAGTGGTGGATGTCGCAGTGGAATAAAAAGACAATATCAATGCCCCGTGGAAGGGACGTGGGGGTCACAGTAGCTTAACAAGACTGTTTTTATGCCCCTTGGAAGATTGTTGGAGGTTGCAGGGGATTAAAAAGACAATAACAATGCCCATTGGAAGAGTGGTGGAGGTCGCAGTGGAAAAAAAAAAAAAATCAATTCCCCTTGGAAGAGTGGTGGAGGTTGCAGTGGAATAAAAAGACAATATCAATGCCCCTTGGAAGAGCTGTGGAGTTCAGAGTGGTTTAACCAGACGGTTTTAATGCCCCTTGGAAGAGACGTGGAGGTCACAGTAGCTTAACAAGACTGTTTTAATGCCCCTTGGAAGAGTGGTGGAGGTCGCAGTGGATTAAAAAGGCAATATCAATGCCTCTTAGAAGAGAGGTGGAAGTCGCAGTGGAATAAAAAGACAATGTCAATGCCACTTGGAAGAGTGGTGGAGGTTACAGTAGAATAAAAAGACAATATCAATGCACCGTGGAATAGACATGGACGTGACAGTAGCTTAGCAAGACGGCTTTAATGCCCCTTGGAAGAGTGTTGGAGCTTACAGTGGATTAAAAAGACAATATCAATGCCCATTGGAAGAGTGGTGGAGGTCGCAGTGGAATAAAAAGACAATATCAATGCCCCTTGGAAGAGTGGTGGAGGTTACAGTTAAATAAAAAACAATATCAATGCCCCTTGGAAGAGTGATGGAGGTTGCAGTGGAATTTAAAGACAATATCAATGCCCCCTGGAACAGTGGTGGAGGTTACAGTTAAATAAAAAGACAATATCAATGCCCCGTGGAAGAGATGTGGAGGTCACAATAGCTTAATAAGACGGTTTTAATGCCCCTTGGAATAGTGGTGGAGGTCGCAAAGGATTAAAAAGACAATATTAATGAGCCTTGGAAGAGTGGTGGAGGTCGCAATGGAATAAAAAGATATTATCAATGCCCCTTGGAAGAGTGGTGGAGGTCGCAGTGGAAAAAAAAGACAATATCAATGCCCCTTGGACGAGTGGTGTAGGTTACAGCGGAATAATAAGACAATTTCAATGCCCCGAGGAAGAGAAGTGGAGGTCAGAGTGGTATAACCAGACGGTTTTAACACTCCTTGGAAGAGATGTGTAGTTCACTGTAGCTTAACAATATGGTTTTAATGCCCTTTAGAAGAGTGGTCGAGGTCGCAGTGGAATAAAAAGACAATGTCAATGCCCCTTGGAAGAGTGGTGGAGGTTAGAGTGGAATAAAAAGACAATACAAATGCCCCTTGGAAGAGATGTGGAGTTCAGAGTGGTATAACCAGACGGTTTTAACACTCCTTGGAAGAGACGTGGAGGTCACAGTAACTTAACAAGACGGTTTTAATGCCCCTTGGAAGAGTGGTGGAGTTCGCAGTGGATTAAAAGACAAGATCAATGCCCAATGGAAGAGTGGTGGAGGTCGCAGTGGAAAAAAAAGACAATATCAATGCACCGTGGAAGGGACGTGGAGGTCACAGTAGCTTAACAAGACGTTTTTAATGCCCCTTCGAAGAGTGGTGGAGGTTGCAGGGGATTAAAAGGACAATAACAATGCCCATTGGAAGAGTGGTGGAGGTCACAGTGGAATAAAAAGACAAAATCAATGCCCCTTGGAAGAGTGGTGGAGGTTGCAGTTGAATAAAAAGACAATATCAATGCCCCTTGGAAGAGCTGTGGAGTTCAGAGTGTTTTAACCAGACAGTTTTAATGCTCCTTGGAAGAGACGTGGAGGTCACAGTAGCTTAACAAGACTGTTTTAATGCCCCTTGGTAGAGTGGTGGAGGTCGCAGTGCATTAAAAGGACAATATCATTGCCCCTTAGAAGAGAGGTGGAAGTCACAGTGGAATAAAAAGACAATGTCAATGCCACTTGGAAGAGTGGTGGAGGTTACAGTGGAATAAAAAGACAATATCAATGCCTCTTATAAGAGCTGTGGAGTTCAGAGTGTTTTGACCAGACGGTTTTAATGCCGCTTGGAAGAGACGTGGAGGTCACAGTAGCTTAACAAGACGGCTTTAATGCCCCTTGGAAGAGTGGTGGAGGTTGCAGTGGATTAAAAAGACAATATCAATGCCCATTGGAAGAGTGGAAGAGGTCGCAGTGGAATAAAAAGACAAAATCAATGCCCCTTGGAAGAGTGGTGGAGGTTACAGTGAATTAAAAAGACAATATCAATGCCCCATGGAAGAGTTGTGGAGGTCACTGTAGCTTAAAAAGATGGTCTTAATGCCCCTTGGAAGAGTGGTGAAGGTCGCAGTAGAATAAATAGACAATGTCAATGACCCTTGGAAGAGTGGTGGAGGTTAGAGTGGAATAAAAAGACAATACCAGTGCTCCTTGGAAGAGCTGTGGAGTTCAGAGTGGTTTAAATTGACGGTTTTAATGCCCCTTAGAAGAGACGTGGAGGTCACAGTGGATTAAAAAGACAATATCAATGCCCCTTGGAAGAGTGGTGGAGGTCGCAGTGGATTAAAAAGACAATATCAATGCCCCTTGGAACAGTTGTGGAGGTCGCAGTGGAATAAAAAGACAATATCAATGCCCCGTGGAAGGGCCTTGGAGGTCACAGAAGCTTCACAAGATGGTTTTAATGCCCCTTGGAAGAGAGATGGAGGTCGCAGTTGATTAAAAAGACAATATCAATGCCCCTTGGAAGAGTGGTGGAGGTCGCAGTGGAATAAAAAGACAATATCAATGCCGTTTGGAAGAGTGGTGGATGTTACAGTCGAATAAAAAGACAATATCAATGCCTCTTGTAAGAGCTGTGGAGTTCAGAGTGTTTAACCAGATGGTTTTAATGCCCCTTGGAAGAGACGAGGAGGTCACAGTAGCTTAACAAGACTGTTTTAATGCCCCTTGTAAGAGTGGTGGAGGTTGCAGTGGAATAAAAAGACAATATCAATGCCCCTTGGAAGATTGGTGGAGGTTACAGTGGAATAAAAAGACAATATCAATGCCCCTTGGAAGAGTGGTGGAGGTTACAGTGGAATAAAAAGACAATATCAATGCCCTGCGTAAGAAAATTGGAGGTCACAGTAGCTTAACAAGACGGTTTTAATGCCCCTTGGAAGAATTGTGGACGTCGCAGAGGAATAAAAAGACAATGTCAATGCACTTGGAAGAGTGCAGAAGGTTACAATGGAATTAAAATACATTGTCAATGCCCCTTGGAAGAGCTGTGGAACTCAGAGCGGTTTAACCAGACGGTTTTAATGCCCCTTGGAAGAGACTTGGAGGTCACAGTAGCTTAACAAGTCGGTTTTAATGCCCCTTGGAAGAGTGGTGGAGGTCGCAATGGAATAAAAGGACAATATCAATGCCCCGTGGAAGGGACGTGGAGGACGCAGTGGAAAACAGAGACAATATTAATGCCCCTTGGAAGAGTGGTGGAGGTTACAGTCGAATAAAAAGACAATATCAAGGCCTCTTTGAAGAGCTGTGGAGTACAGAGTGGTTTAACCAGATGGTTTAATGCCCCTTTGTAGAGACGTGGAGGTCACAGTAGCTTAACAAGACGGTTTTAATGCCCCTTGGAAGAGTGGTGGAGGTCGCAATGGAATAAAAAGACAATATCAGTACCCCGTGGAAGGGACGTGGAGGTCACAGTACCATAAAAAGATGGTTTTAATGCCCATTGGAAGAGTGGTGGAGGTCGCAGTGGATAAAAAGACAATATCAAAGCCCCTTGGAAGAGTGGTGAAGGTCGCAGTGGAAAACAGAGACAATATTAATGCCCCTTGGAAGAGTGGTGGAGGTTGCAGTGGAATAAAAACACAATATCAATGCCCCGTGGAATAGACATGGACGCGACAGTAGCTTAACAAGACGGCTTTAATGGCCCTTGTAAGAGTGGTAGAGGCTGCAGTGGATTAAAAAGACAATATCAATGCCCATTGAAAGAGTGGTAGAGGTCGCAGTGGAATAAAAAGACAAAATCAATGCCCCTTGGAAGAGTGGTGGAGGTTACAGTGAATTAAAAACACAATATCAATGCCCCATGGAAGAGTTGTGGAAGTCACTGTAGCTTAACAAGATGGTCTTAATACCCCTTGGATGAGTGGTGGAGGTCGCAGTGGAACAAATAGACAATGTCAATGACCCTTGGAAGAGTGGTGGAGGATAGAGTGGAATAAAAAGACAATACCAGTGCTCCTTGGAAGAGCTGTGGAGTTCAGAGTGGTTTAAATTGACGGTTTTAATGGACCCTTGGAAGAGACGTGGAGGTCACAGTGGATTAAAAAGACAATATCAATGGCCCTTGGAAGAGTGGTGGAGGTCGCAGTGGATTAAAAAGACAATATCAATGGCCCTTGGAAGAGTGGTGGAGGTCGCAGTGGAATAAAAAGACAATATCAATGCCACGTGGAAGGATCGTGGAGGTCACCGTAGTATCATAAGACGGTTTTAATGCCCCTTGGAACAGGGGTGGAGGTCGCAGTTGATTAAAAAGACAATATCAATGCCCCTTGGAAGAGTGGTGGAGGTCGCAGTGGAATAAAAAGACAATATCAATGCCACTTGGAAGAATGGTGGATGTTACAGTCGAATAAAAAGACAATATCAATGCCTCTTGTAAGAGCTGTGGAGTTCAGAGTGTTTAACCAGATGGTTTTAATGCCCCTTGGAAGAGACGACGAGGTCACAGTAGCTTAACAAGACTGTTTTAATGCCCCTTGGAAGAGTGGTGGAGATCGTTGTGGATTTAAAAGACAATATCAATGCCCCTTAGGAGAGTGGTGGAGGTTGCAGTGGAATAAAAAGACAATATCAATGCCCCTTGGAAGATTGGTGGAGGTTACAGTGGAATAAAAAGACAATATCAATGCCCCTTGGAAGAGTTGTGGAGGTTACAGTGGAATAAAAAGACAATATCAATGCCCTGCGTAAGAAACTTGGAGGTCACAGTAGCTTAACAAGACGGTTTTAATGCCCCTTGGAAGAATTGTGGACGTCGCAGAGGAATAAAAAGACAATATCAATGCACTTGGAATAGTGCAGAAGGTTACAGTGGAATTAAAAGACATTGTTAATGCCCCTTGGAAGAGCTGTGGAGCTCAGAGCGGTTAACCAGACGGTTTTAATGCCCCTTGGAAGAGACTTGGAGGTCACAGTAGCTTAACAAGTCGATTTTAATGCCCCTTGGAAGAGTGGTGGAGGTCGCAATGGAATAAAAAGACAATATCAATGCCCCGTGGAAGGGACGTGGAGGTCGCAGTGGAAAACAGAGACAATATTAATGACCCTTGGAAGAGTGGTGGAGGTTACAGTCGAATAAAAAGACAATATCAAGGACTCTTTGAAGAGCTGTGGAGTACAGAGTGGTTTAACCAGATGGTTTAATGCCCCTTTGTAGAGACGTGGAGGTCACAGTAGCTTATCAAGACTGTTTTAATGTCCCTTGGAAGAGTGGAGGAGGTCACAGTGGATTAAAAAGATAATACCAATGCCCCTTAGAAGAGTGGTGGAGGTCGCAGTGGAATAAAATGACAATATCAATTCCCCTTGGAAGAGATGTGGAGGTCGCAGTGGAATAAAAAGACAATATTAATGCCTCGTGGAAGAGACTTGGAGGACACAGGAGCTTAAAAGGATGGTTTTAATGCCCCTTGGAAGAGAGGTGGAGGCCGCAATGGAACAAAAGACAATATCAATGCCCCTTGGAAGAGGGGTGGAGGTTACAGTCGAATAAAAAGACAATATCAATGCCTCTTGGAAGAACTGTGGAGTTCAGAGTGGCTTAACCAGATTGTTTTAATGCCCCTTGGAAGAGACGTGGAGGTCACAGTAGCTTATCAAAACTGTTTTAATGCCCCTTGGAAGAGTGCTGGAGGTCGCAGTGTATTAAAAAGACAATATCAATGCCCCTTAGAAGAGTGGTGGAGGTCGCAGTGGAATAAAAAGACAATATCAATTCCACTTGGAAGAGATGTGGAGGTAGCAGTGGATTAAAAAGACAATATCAATGTTCCTTGGAAGAGGGGTGATGGTCGCAGTGGAAAAAAAAGACAATATTAATGCCCCTTGGAAGAGTGGTGGAGGTCGCAGTAAAATAAAAATACAATATCAATGCCCCTTAGAAGAGTGCTGGAGGTTACATTGGAATAAAAAGACAATATCAATGCCCCGTGGAATAGATATGGAGGTTACAGCTGCTTAACAGGACAGTTTTAATGCCCCTTGGGAGAGTGGTGGAAGACGCAGTGGAATAAAAATACAATATCAATGCCCCTTGGAAGAGTGCTGGAGGTTACAGTGGAATAAAAAACAATATCACAGCCCCTTGCAAGAGCTGTGGAGTTGAGAGTGGTTTAAATTGACGGTTTTATTGCCCCTTGGAAGAGACGTGGAGGTCACAGTAGATTAACAAGACTGTTTTAATGCGCCTTGGAAGAGTGGTGGAGGTCGCAGTGGAATAAAAAAACAATATCAATGCCCCTAGGAAGATTGGTGGAGGTTACAGTGGAATAAAAAGATAATATTAATGCCCCGTGGAAGAGATGTGGAGGTCACTGTAGCTTAAAAATATGGTTTTAATGCAACTTGGAAGAGTGGTGGAGGTGGCAGTGGAATAAAAAGACAATGTCAATGCCCATTGGAAGAGTGGTGGAGTTCAGAGTGGTTTAACCAGACGGTTTAATGCCCCTTGGAAGAGACGTGGAGTTCACAGTAGCTTATCAAGACTGTTTTAATGCCCCTTGGAAGAGTGGTGGAGGTCGCAGTGGATTAAAAAGACAATGTCAATGCCCATTGGAAGAGTGGTGGAGTTCAGAGTGGTTTAACCAGACGGTTTAATGCCCCTTGGAAGAGACGTGGAGTTCACAGTAGCTTATCAAGACTGTTTTAATGCCCCTTGGAAGAGTGGTGGAGGTCGCAGTGGATTAAAAAGACAATATCAATGCCCCTAAGAAGAGTGGTTGAGGTCGCAGTGAAATAAAAAGACAATATCAATTCCCCTTGGAAGAGATGTGGAAGTCGCAGTGGAATAAAAAGACAATATCAATGCCCCTTGGAAGAGCTGTGGAGTTCACAGTGGTTTAACCAGTAGGTTTTAAGGCACCGTGGAATAGACGAGGAGGTCACAGTAGCTTAACAAGACGGTTTTAATGCCCCTTGGAAGAGTGGTGGAGGTCGCAGTGGATTAAAAAGACATTCTCGATGCCCCTTGGAAGAGTGGTGGAGGTTACAGTGGAATAAATAGAAAAAATCAATGCCCCTTAGAAGAGTGGTGGATTTTACAGTGGGAAAAAAAGACAATATCAATGCCCCTTGGAAGAGTGGTGAAGGTTTCAGTGGAATAAAAAGACAATATCAATACACCTTGCAAGAGCTGTGGAGTTCAGAGTGGTTTAAATTGACAGTTTTAATGCCCCTTGGAAGAGACGTGGAGGTCACAGTGTCTTAACAAGACCGTTTTAATGCCCCTTGGAAGAGTGGTGGAGGTCGCAGTGGATTAAAAAGACATTATCGATGCCCCTTGGAAGAGTGGTGGAGGTCGCAGTAGAATAAAAAGAAAATATCAATGTCCCTTAGAAGAGTGGTGGAGGTTATAGTGGAAAAAAAAGACAACGTCAATGCCCCTTGGAAGAGTATTGGAGGTTACAGTGGAATAAAAAGACAATACCAATGCCCCTTCGAAGAGCTGTGGAGTTCACAATGGTTTAACCAGAAGGTTTTAAGGCAGCGTGGAATAGACGAGGAGGTCACAATAGCTAAACAAGATGGTTTTAATGCTTCTAGGAAGAGAGATGGAGGTCGCAGTGGATTAGAAAGACAAAATCAATGCCCCTTGGAAGAGTGGTGGAGGCTACAGTGGAATAAAAAGACAATATCAATGCCTCTTGCAAGAGCTGTGGAGTTCAGAGTGGTTTAAATTGATGGCTTTAATGCCCCTTGAAAGAGGCGTGGAGGTCACAGTAGCTTAACAAGACAGTTTTAATGCCCTTGGAAGAGTGGTGGAGGTCGCAGTGGATTAAAAAGACATTATCGATGCCCCTTGGAAGAGTGGTGGAGGTCGCAGTGGAATAAAAAGAAAATATCAATGCCCCTTAGAAGAGTGGTGAAGGTTACAGTGGAATAAAAAGACAATATCAATGCCCCTCGGATGAGCTGTGGAGTTCACAGTGGTTTAACCAGAAGGTTTTAAGTCACCGTGGAATAGACGAGGAGGTCACAGTAGCTAAACAAGACGGTTTTAATGCTTCTTGGAAGAGAGATGGAGGTCGCAGTGGATTAAAAAGACAAAATCAATGCCCCTTGGAAGAGTGATGGATGTTACAGTGGAATAAAAAGACAATATCAATGCCTCATGCAAGAACTGTGGAGTTCAGAGTGGTTTAAATTGACGGTTTTAATGCCCCTTGGAGGAGTGGTGGAGGTCGCAGTGGAATAAAAAGAAAATATCAATGCCCCTAAGAATAGTGGTGGAGGTTACAGTGGAAAAAAAAGACAATATCAATGTTTCTTGGTAGAGGGGTGAAGGTCGCAGTGGAATAAAAAGACAATACCAATGTCCCTTGGAAGAGTGGTGGAGGTCGCATTGGATTAAAAAAACAATATCAATGCCCCTTGGAAGAGTGGTGGAGGTCGCAGTGGAATAAAAAGACAATATCAATGCCCCGTGGAAGGGACGTGGAGGTCACAGTAGCTCAACAAGACGGTTTTAATGCAACTTGGAAGAGTGGTGGAGGTTGCAGTGGATTAAAAGGGCTATCAAATCCCCTTGGAAGAGTGGTGGAGGTCGCAGTGGAAAAAAAAGACAATATCAATGCCCCTTGGAAGAGTGGTGGAGGTTACAGTGGAATAAAAAGTCAATATCAATGCCCCTTGGAAGAGTGGTGGAGGTTACAGTGGAATAAAAAGACAATATTAATGTCCCTTGGAAGAATGGTGGAGGTTACAGTGGAATAAAAAGACAATATCATTGCCCCTTGGAAGAGTGGTGGAGGTTCCAATTAAATAAAAAAAATATCAATGACACCTTGGAAGAGACGTGGAGGTCACAGTAGCTTAACAAGACGGTTTCAATGCTTCTTGGAAGAGTCGTGGACGTCGCAGAGGAATAAAAAGACAGTATCAATGCACTTGGAAGAGTGCAGAAGGTTACAATGGAATAAAAAGACATTGTCAATGCCCCTTGGAAGAGCTGTGGAGCTCAGAGCGGTTTAACCAGAAGGTTTTAATGCCCCTTGGAAGAGACTTGGAGGTCACAGTAGCTTAACAAAAAGGTTTTAATGCCCCTTGGAAGAGTGGTGGAGGTCACAGTGGAATAAAAATACAATATCAATGCCACTTGAAAGAGTGGTGGAAGTTACAGTGAAATAAAAAGACAATATCAATGCCCCTTGGAAGAGCTGTGGAGTACAGAGTGGTTTAAACAAACGGTTTTAGTGCCCCTTGGAAGAGACGTGGAGGTCACAGTAGCTTAACAAGACATTTTTAATGCCCCTTGGAAGAGTGGTGGAGGTCGCAGTGGAATAAAAAGACAATATCAATGCCTCTTGGAAGAGTGGTGGAGGTTACAGTGGACTAAAAAGACAATATCAATGCCTCTTGGAAGAGTGGTGGAGGTTACAGTGGAATAAAAAGACAATATCAATGCCCCGTGGAAGAGACGTGGACATCACAGTAGCTTAACAAGATGGTTTTAATGCCCCTTGGCAGAGTAATGGAGGTCGCAGTGGAATAAAAAGACAATAACAATGCCCTGTGGAAGAGACGTGGAGGTCACAGTATCTTAGCAAGACGGTTTTAATGCCCCTTAGAACAGTGGTGGAGGTTACAGTGGAATAAAAGACAATATCAATGCCCCTTGGAAGAGTGATGGAGTTCACAGTGGAATAACCTCACTGGTACATGTTCTGCATAACTTCTCTGCTTGCTGTGTCTGCTGTAATCTAATGCTCTGCTTTGCTGATTCACCTCACTGGTACATGCTCTGCATAACTTCTCTTCTTGCTGTGTCTGCTGTAATCTAATGCTCTGCTTTGCTGATTCACCTCACTGGTACATGCTCTGCATAACTTCTCTGCTTGCTGTGTCTGCTGTAATCTAATGCTCTGCTTTGCTGATTCACCTCACTGGTACATGCTCTGCATAACTTCTGTGCTTTATCTGTCCCACTGCATTCAATACCCACATATGTCTGTCCCTTCCCCACTATAGATCTTATCTGATTATTAAAGGTGCTAAACTGCAGAGACTAGAGTCCTAGCTCTGTGTTTGATCACCCAGTCATCTCCTGGTGAGACGACCAGCTGCTAATTTAGCCATATGCAGCTCCCACAATGCTCTTCCAGTGATAGTTTAATGTGCCCTATATATTTAGAAGCTCTGTATGGGGTGCACTAGTGCTGGGGTGTGCACTCGTCTTCTTGTGCAAAGTGGCTTTGGAGATAAGTGGCAGTTATTTCAGAGGCAGTTAGTCAGGGCAGGAGTCAGGTAACCAACACTTTGACCACTTACTCTCTTTTAACTATGTTTCTGTTAGCTCTCACTTTTTCCTCTATAGTCCTCCACTTTCTAGCAACCCCTCAAATCACTACACCTAGTAAGAAACTCTTCATCTCTCCCTCCATCCTCCCCATTCATCTCACCTCCTCCTCCAAATTATTCCTAACGATTCAATCCTGGATGTCCAAACACAGACAGCCACCTCATGCTCTCTCTTGCTCCCACCTGCTAACACTTTCTCTGCTCCTCCTCACTGCTGGAGATATCACTCCAAATCCTGGTCCTCCTTGCCATATCCCTACAGTTACTTCTTCCTCCTATCCACGACCTTCCACAAACTATCGCAACCCTTCTAAACTCATACCCATCCAACCAATCCCCACTCCCTTAGTTGCTCTAACAGGAGCTCTATGGAACGCTCTCTCTGTCTGCAGCAAACTTTCCTTCATCCACGATCTTTTCATTACAAACAAACTTTCCTTCCTCGCCATCACTGAAACCTGGCTCACCCCCTCTGACACAGTCTCCCCAGCTGCACTTTCATATGGCGGATTCCACCTTTCCCACACCCCCCGCCCCAACAGTAAACATGGCAGAGGAGTAGGTTTTCTCCTATCAGAACACTGCGCTTTTACCCAAATCCCACTGCCACCCTTCGTTACACTCCGCTCTTTTGAGGTGCACTGTGTGCGCATCTATTCTCCCTCCATCCTCCAACTGGCCATTGTTCATCGACCCCCAGGGCAAGCCACCACCTTCTTAGACCACTTCACCACCTGGCTGCTTCACTTCCTCTCCACTGACATCCCCACTATCATAATAGGTGACTTCAACATCCCCATTAACACTTCCCACTCGTCTGTCTCTAAGTTTCTATCTCTCACTTCCTCCTTCAGACTCACTCAATGGTCTTCCACACCCACCCACAAAGATGGCCACACACTGGACCTCATCTTCACCCGCCTCTGTTCCCTATCTAACCTCTCTAACTCACCTCTCCTTCTCTCTGATCACAGCCTACTTACATTCTCTTCTCTCTCCTCCCCGGGGCAACAAACCCACTCCACAAACTGGCATACCCTCGCAGAAATCTCAAACACCTTGAATTACACTCACTGAATCCCTCCTCCCTCTTACAGACATAAATTCCTTACACGATGCAGACGTTGCTGCTGCTTCATATAACACCACAATAGCTGCAGCTCTAGACTCGATCGCCCCTCTCACACACACCACATCTCGCACAATCAACAGGCAACCCTGGCACACTAAACTTACTAAAGAACTGCGCCGGGCCTCCAGGGTTGCGGAGCGGAGATGGAAAAGGTCTCACTTCATCGAGCACTTCATCGCATTCAAGCAATCCCTCACTAATTTCAAGTCCGCACTCACTACAGCGAAACAAACCTACTTCTCATCTCTCATATCCTCCCTATCTCACAACCCTAAACAGCTATGTAACACTTTCAACTCTCTCCTTTATCCCCCAGCACCTGCTGCCTCTTCTCTCATCTCATCCGACGACTTTGCCTAATTCTTCAAACAGAAGATTGACACCATCAGACAAAACTTTTGCCTAAAGTCCACACAACCCCTCCTCATATCTATTCAACCCTCCTCCTCCAAACCCCACTTCTCCACCATTACAAAAGGTAAAGTCTCCTCTTTACTCTTCAAATCACACCTCACCACCTGCGAACTTGACCCAATCCCATCCCACCTCATCACTAACCTTACCACAGTCTTCATCCCAACCCTAACCCACCTCTTCAATCTGTCACTAACAACCGGTGTCTTCCCCTCATGTTTCAAACATGCCGCAATCACACCCATCCTCAAAAAGCCCTCCCTTTACCCTTCCTCTCTGACTAGCTACCGCCCCATATCACTCCCCCCTTTGCCTCAAAACTACTAGAACAACATGTCCACCTTGAACTGTCCTCCCACCTCTCCTCCTGTTCCCTCTTCGACCGCTTGCAATCTGGCTTCCGACCGCATCACCCGACTGAAACTGCCCTGACCAAAGTCACCAACGACCTACTAAATGCCAAATCCAAGCGACACTACTCCATCCTCCTCCTTCTGGACCTGTCATCTGCCTTTGACACAGTGGAACATTCCCTCTTACTCCAGATTCTCTCATCTCATGGCATCCTGGACTTGGCTCTATCTTGGATCTCCTCATACTTAACAGACAGGACATTCAGTGTCTCCCACTCACGCACCACCTCCTCATCTCGCCCCCTATCTGTCGGTGTCCCCCAAGGTTCAGTTCTAGGACCTCTGCTCTTCTCCATCTACACCTTTGGCCTGGGACAGCTCAAAGAGTCTCACGGTTTTTAGTATCACCTCTATGCTGACGACACACAGATCTACCTCTCTGGACCCGATATCTCCTCCCTTCTAACCAAAATCCCAGAATGTCTGTCCACCATGTCATTTTTCTTCTCTGACTGATTTCTAAAACTCAACATGGATAAAACAGAGCTCATTATATTTCCACCCTCTCATTCACATCCCCCATCTGACCTAGCCATCAACATCAATGGCTGTTCACTCTCCCGAGTCTCACAAGCTTGCTGAAATGGAGTAACACTGGACTCGGATCTCTCCTTCAAGCGACATATCCAAGCCCTTTCCTCTTCCTGCCTATTCCAACTCAAAAACATCTCCCGGATCCGTGCATTCCTCAGCAAAGACTCTGCAAAAACACTAGTGCACGCCTTCTTTATATCTCGCCTCGACTACTGCAACCTCCTGCTCCATGGCCTCCCTTACAACACTCTTGCGCCTCTCCAATCTATCTTAAACTCTGCTGCTCGACTAATTCACCTGTCCCCCCGCTAATCCCCGGCCTCTCCTCTCTGTCCATCTCTTCACTGGCTCCCCATTGCCCAGTTCAAAACTCTAACCATGGCATACAAAGCCATCCACAACCTGTCTCCCCCATACATCTGTGACCTAGTCTCCCGGTGCTTACCTGCACGCAACCTCTGATCCTCACAAGATCTCCTTCTCTACTCCCCTCTTATCTCCTCCTCCCACAATCGTATACAAGATTTCTCCAGTGCATCCCTCCTACTCTGGAACTCTCTACCCCAACACATCAGACTCTCGCCGACCGTGGAAACCTTTAAAAGAAACCTGAAGACCCACCTCTTCCGACAAGCCTACAACCTGCAGTAACCACCGCTGCACTACCAGTTCTACCCTCACCTAATGTATCCTCACCCATCCCTTCTAGAATGTGAGCCCTCGCGGGCAGGGTCCTCGCTCCTCCTGTACCAGTCACTGACTCGTTTTGTTAAGATTATGTAAATGCTTTTGTTATGTATATCCCTATCACATGTAAAGCGCCATGGAATAAAAGGTGCTATAATAAATAATAATAATAATAATAAAAAGACTATATCAATTCCCGTAGGAAAAGTGGTGGAGGTTACAGTGGAATAAAAAGACAATATCAATGCCCTGTGGAAGAGACATGGAGGTCACAGTAGCTTAACATGACGGTTTTAATGCACCTTGGAAGAGTGGTGGAGGTATCAGTGACATAAAAAGACAATACCAATGCCCCTTGGAAGAGTGATGGAGGATACAGTTTAATAAAAAGACAATATCAATGCCCCATGGAAGATCTGTGGAGTTCAGATTGGTTTAACCAAACGGTTTTAATGCCCCTTGGAAGAGACGTGGAGGTCACAGTAGCTTAAAAACATGGTTTTAATGCCACATGGAAGGGTGGTGGAGGTTGCAGTGGATTAAAAAGACAATATCAATGCCCCGAGGAAGAGTGGTGGAGGTCGCAGTGGAATGAAAAGACAATGTCAATGCCCCGTGGAAGAGACGTGGAGGTCACAGTAGCTTAACAAGATGGTTTTAATGCCCTTTGGAAGAGTGGTGGAGGTCCCAGTGGAATAAAAAGACAATATCAATGCCCCTTGGTAGAGTGGTGGAGGTTACAGTGGAATTTAAAGACAATATCAATGCCCCGTGGAAGAGATGTGGAGGTCACTGTAGCTTAACAAGACAGTTTTACTGCCCTTTGGAAGAATGGTGGAGGTCGCCGTGGAATAAAAAGACAATGTCAATGCCCCTTGGAAGAGTGGTGAAGGTTAGAGTGGAATAAAAAGACAATACCAATGCCCCTTGGAAGAGCTGTGGAGTACAGAGAGGTTTAACCAGATGGTTTTAATGCCCATTGGAAGTGACGTGGAGGTCACAGTAGTTAAAAAGACATTTTTAATGCCCCTTGGAAAAGTGGTGGAGGTCGCAGTGAATTAAGAAGACAATATCAATTCCCCTTGGAAGAGTGGTGGTGGTGGCAGTGAAATAAAAAGACAATATCAATGCCCCTTGGAAGAATGATGGATGTCGCAGTGGAATAAAAAGACAATGTCAATGCCCCTTGGAATAGTGGTGAAGGTTAGAGTGGAATAAAAAGACAATACCAATGCCCCTTGGAAGAGCTGTGGAGTTCAGAGTGGTTTAACCAGATGGTTTTATTGCCCCTTGGAAAAGACGTGGAGGTCATAGTAGAATATCAAGATGGATTTAATGCCCCTTGGAAAAGTGGTGGAGGTCACAGTGGATTAAAATGACAATATCAATGCCCCGTGGAAGATACGTGGAGGTCACAGTAGCTTAACAAGACAGTTTTACTGCCCCTTGGAAGTGTGGTGGAGGTCGCAGTGGAATAAAAAGACAATATCAATGCCCCTTGAAAGAGTGGTGGAGGTTACAGTGAAATAAAAAGACAATATCAATGCCTCTTGAAAGAGCTATGGAGTTCAGAGTGGTTTAACCAGATGGTTTTAATGCCCCTTGGAAGAGTGGTGGAGGTCGCATTGCATTAAAAAGACAATATCAATACCCCTTGGAAGAATGGTGGAGATTACAGTGGAATAAAAAGACAATATCAATGCCCCTTGGAAGAGCTATGGAGTACAGAGTGGTTTAACCAAACGGTTTTAATACCCATTGCAAGAGATGTGGATGTCACAGTAGCTTAACAGGACTGTTTTAATGCCTCTTGGAAGAGTGGTGGAGGTAGCAGTGGATTAATAAGACAATATCAATGCCCCTTAGAAGAGAGGTGGAAGTCGCAGTGGAATAAAAAGACAATATCAATACCCCTTGGAAGAGTGGTGGAGGATACAGTGGAATAAAAAGACAAAATCAATGCACCGTGGAATAGACATGGACTTTACAGTAGCTAAACAAGATGTTTTTAATGCACCTTGGGAGAGTGGAGGAAGTCGTAGTGCAATAAAAAGACAATATCAATGCCCCTTGAAAGAGTGCTGTAGGTTACAGTGGAGTAAAAAGACAATATCAATGCCTCTTGCAATAGCTGTGGAGTTCAGAGTGGTTTAAATTGACGGTTTTAATGCACCTTGGAAGAGACGTGGAGGTCACAGTAGCTTAACAATACTGTTTTAATGCCCCTTGGAAGAGTGGTGGAGGTCGCAGTGGATTAAAAAACAATATCAATGCCCCTTGGACGAGTGTTGGAGGTTACTGTTGAATAAAAAGTCAATTTCAATGCCCCGTGGAAGAGACGTGGAGGTCATAGTAGCTTAACAAGACGGTTTTAATGCCTCCTGGAGGACTGGTGGAGGTCGCAGTGGAATAAAAAGACAATTCAATGACCCTTAGAAGAGTGGTGGAGTTTACAATGGAATAAAAAGACAATAATAATGCCCCATGGAAGAGCTGTGGAGTACAGAGTGTTATAACCAGATGGTTTTAACGCTCCATGGAAGAGACGTGAAGGTCACAGTAACTTAACAAGACGGTTTTAATGCCCCTTGGAAGAGTGGTGGAGGTCGCAGTGGAATAAAAAAACAATATCAATGCCCCTTGGAAGATTGGTGGAGGTTACAGTGGAATAAAAAGACAATATCAATGCCCCGTGGAAGAGATGTGAAGGTCACTGTAGCTTAACAATATGGTTTTAATGCCCCTTGGAAGAGTGGTGGAGGTCGCAGTGGAATAAAAAGACAATGTCAATGCCCCTTGGTAGAGTGGTGGAGGTTAGAGTGGAATAAAAAGACAATACAAATGCCCCTTGGAAGAGCTGTGGAGTTCAGAGTGGTTTAACTAGATGGTTTTAATGCCCCTTGGAAGAGAAGTCGACGTCACAGTAGCATAACAAGACGGTTTTAATGCCCATTGGAAGAGTGGTGGAGTTCGCAGTGGATTAATAAAACAATATCAATGCCCCTTGGAAGAGTGGTGGAGGTCGCAGTGGAATAAAAAGACAATATCAATGCCCCGTGGAAGGGACGTGGAGGTCACAGTAGCTTAGCAAGATGGTTTTAATGCCTCTTGGAAAAGTGGTGGAGGTCGCAGTGGAATAAAAAGACAATAACAATGCCCTGTGGAAGAGACGTGGTGGTCACAGTAGCTTAACAAGACAGGTTTAATACCCCTTAGAACAGTGGTGGAGGTTACAGTGGAATTAAAGACAATATCAATGCCCTTTGGAAGAGTGGCGGAGGTAGCATTGGAATAAAAAGACAAAATCAATATCACTTGGAAGAGTGGTGGAGGTTACAATGGAATAAAAAGACAATATCAATGCCCCGTGGAAGGGACGTGGAGGTCACAGTAGCTTAACAAGACGGTTTTAATGCCCCTTGGCAGAGTGGTAGAGGTCGCAGTGGAATAAAAAGACAATAACAATGCCCTGTGGAAGAGACGTGGTGGTCACAGTAGCTTAACAAGACAGGTTTAATACCCCTTAGAACAGTGGTGGAGGTTACAGTGGAATTAAAGACAATATCAATGCCCTTTGGAAGAGTGGCGGAGGTAGCATTGGAATAAAAAGACAATATCAATGCACCTTGGAAGAGTGGTGGAGGTCGCAGTGGAATAACCTCACTGGTACATGCTCTGCATAACTTCTCTGCTTGCTGTGTCTGCTGTTATCTAATGCTCTGCTTTGCTGATTCACCTCACTGGTACATGCTCTGCATAACTTCTCTGCTTGCTGTGTTTGCTGTAATCTAATGCTCTGCTTTGCTGATTCACCTCACTGGTACATGCTCTGCATAACTTCTCTGCTTTATCTGTCCCACTCCATTCAATACCCACATATGTCTGTCCTTTCCCCACTATAGTACTTATCTGATTTTTAGAGGTGCTAAACTGCAGAGACTAGAGTCCTAGCTCTGTGTTTGATCACCCAGCCATCTCCTGGTGAGACAACCAGCTGCTAATTTAGGCATATACAGCTCCCACAATGCCCTTCACCTGATAGTTTAATGTGCCCTATATATTTAGAAGCTCTGTAAGGGGTGCACGCGTCTTCTTGTGTAAAGTGGCTTCGGAGATAAGTGGCAGTTATTTCAGAGGCAGTTAGTCAGGGCAGGAGTCAGGTAACCAACACTTTGACCACTTACTCTCTTTTAACTATGTTTCTGTTAGCTCTCACTTTTTCCTCTATAGTCCTCCACTTTCTAGTAACCCCTCAAATCCCTACACCTAGTAAGAAACTCTTCATCTCTCCCTCCATCCTCCCCATTCATCTCACCTCCTCCTCCAAATTATTCCTAAACATTCAATCCTGGATCTCCAAACACAGACAGCCACCTCATGCTCTCTCTTGCTCAAACCTGCTAACACTTTCTCTGCTCCTTCTCACTGCTGGAGATATCTCTCCAAATCCTGGTCCTCCTCACCATATCCACACAGTTACTCCTTCCTCCTATCCACGACCTTCCACAAACTGTTGCAACCATTCTAACCTCATACCCATCCAACCAATCCCCACTCCCTTAGTTGCTCTAACAGGAGCTCTATGGAACGCTCGCTCTGTCTGCAACAAACTTTCCTTCATCCACGATCTTTTCATTACAAACAAACTTTCCTTCCTCGCCATCACAGAAACCTGGCTCACCTCCTCTGACACAGCCTCCCCAGCTGCACTTTCATATGGCGGATTCCACCTTTCCCACACCCCCCGCCCCAACGGCAAACATGGCAGAGGCGTAGGTTTTCTCCTATCAGAACACTGCGCTTTCAACCAAATCCCACTGCCACCCTCCGTTACACTCCCCTCTTTTGAGGTGCACTGTGTGCGCATCTATTCCCCCTCCAATCTCCAACTGGCCGTCGTTTACCGACCCCCAGGGCAAGCCACCACCTTCTAAGACCACTTCACCACCTGGCTGCTTCACTTCCTCTCCACTTGCATCCCCACTATCATAATGGGTGACTTCAACCTCCCCATTAACACTTCCCACTCGTCTGTCTCTAAGTTCCTATCTCTCACTTCCTCCTTCGGACTCACTCAATGGTCTTCCACACCCACCCACAAAGATGGCCACACACTGGACCTCATCTTCACCCGCCTCTGTTCCCTATCTAACCTCTCTAACTCACCTCTCCCTCTCTCTGATCACAGCCTACTTACATTCTCTTCTCTCTCCTCCCCGGGGCAACAATCCCCACTCAACAAACTTGCATACTCTCGAAGAAATCTCAAACACCTTGACTTACACTCACTCTCTGAATACCTCCTCTCTCTTACAGACATAAATTCCTTACACGATGCAGACGTTGCTGCTGCTTCATATAACACCACAATAGCTGCAGCTCTAGACTCGATCGCCCCTCTCACACACACCACATCTCGCACATTCAACAGGCAACCCTGGCACACTAAACTTACTAAAGAACTACGCCGGGCTTCCAGGATTGCGGAGCGGAGATGGAAAAGGTCTCACTCCATCGAGCACTTCATCGCATTCAAGCAATCCCTCACTAATTTCAAGTCCACACTCACTACAGCAAAACAAACCTGCTTCTCATCTCTCATATCCTCCCTATCTCACAACCCTAAACAGCTATTTAACACTTTCAACTCTCTCCTTCATCCCATAGCACCTCCTCCCTCTTCTCTCATCTCAGGGACGACTTTGCCTCATTCTTCAAACAGAAGATTGACACCATCAGACAAAACTTTTGCCTAAAGTCCACACAACCCCTCCTCATATCTATTCATCCCTCCTCCTCCAAACCCCACTTCTCCACCATTACAGAAGGTCAAGTCTCCTCTTTACTCTCCAAATCACACCTCACCACCTGCGAACTTGACCCAATCCCATCCCACCTCATCACTAGCCTTACCACAGTCTTCATCCCAACCCTAACCCACCTCTTCAATCTGTCACTAACAACCGGTGTCTTCCCCTCATGTTTCAAACATGCCGCAATCACACCCATCCTCAAAAAGCCCTTCCTTGACCCTTCCTCTCTGACTAGCTACTGCTCCATATCACTCCTCCCCTTTGCCTCAAAACTACTAGAACAACATGTCCACCTTGAACTGTCCTCCCACCTCTCCTCCTGCTCCCTCTTCGACCGCCTGCAATCTGGCTTCCGACCGCATCACTCGACTGAAACTGCCCTGACCAAAGTCACCAACGACCTACTAAATGCCAAATGCAAGCGACACTACTCCATCCTCCTCCTTCTGGACCTGTCATCTGCCTTTGACACAGTGGACCATTCCCTCTTACTCCAGATTCTCTCATCTCTTGGCATCACGGACTTGGCTCTATCTTGGATCTCCTCATACTTAACAGACAGGACATTCATTGTCTCCCACTCACGCACCACCTCCTCATCTCGCCCCCTATCTGTCGGTGTCCCCCAAGGTTCAGTTCTAGGACCTCTGCTCTTCTCCATCTACACCTTTGGCCTGGGAAAGCTCATAGAGACTCACGGATTTCAGTATTACCTCTATGCTGACGACACACAGATCTATCTCTCTGGACCCGATATCTCCTCCCTACTATCCAAAATCCCACAATGTCTGTCCGTCATGTCATCCTTCTTCTCTGACAGATTTCTAAAACTCAACATGGATAAAACAGAGTTCAACATCTTTCCACCCTCTCATTCACATCCCCCATCTGACCTAGCCATCAACGTCAATGGCTGTTCACTCTCCCCAGTCCAACAAGCTTGCTGCCTTTGAGTAACCCTGGACTCTGATCTCTCCTTCAAGCCACATATCCAAGCCCTTTCCACTTCCTACCGACTCCAACTCAAAAACATCTCCCGGATCCGTGCATTCCTCTGCAAAGACTCTGCAAAAACACTAGTGCATGCCCTCATCATATCCCGCCTCGACTACTGCAACCTCCTGCTCCGTGGCCTCCCTTACAACACTCTTGCGCCTCTCCTAAACTCTGCTGCTCGACTAATTCACCTATCCCCCCGCTATTCCCCGGCCTCTCCTCTCTGTCAATCTCTTCACTGGCTCCCCATTGCCCAGAGAATCCAGTTCAAAACTCTAACCATGGCATACAAAGCCATCCACAACCTGTCTCTCCCATACATCTGTGACCAACTCTCCTGGTACTTACCTGCACGCAACCTCCGATCCTCACAAGATCTCCTTCTCTACTCCCCTCTTATCTCCTCCTCCCACAATCATATACAAGATTTCTTCCATGCATTCCCCCTACTCTGGAACTCTCTACCCCAACACATCAGACTCTCGCCGACCGTGGAAACCTTCAAAAGAAACCTGAAGACCCATCTCTTCCGACAAGCCTACAACCTGCAGTAACCACCGCTGCACGACATGCTCTACCCTCACCTAATGTATCCTTACCCATCCCTGTTAGAATGTGAGCCTCGCGGGCAGGGTCCTCTCTCCTCCTGTACCACTCGCTGACTCGTTTTGTTAAGATTATGTAAACGCTTTTGTTATGTATACCCCTATCACGTGTAAAGCGCCATGGAATAAATGGCGCTATAATAATAAATAATAACAATAATATAAAGACAATATCAATTACCATATTAAAAGTGTTGGAGGTTACAGTGGAAAAAAAGACAATATCAATGCCCTGTGGAAGAGACATGGAGGTCACAGTAGCTTAACAAGACAGTTTTAATGCCCCTTGAAAGATTGGTGGAGGTCGCTATGGAATAAAAAGACAATATCAATGTCCCTTGGAAGAGTGGTGGAGGAAACAGTGGAATAAAAAGACAATATGAATGCCCCTTGGAAGATCTGTGGAGTTCAGATTGGTTTAACCATACGGTTTTAATGCCCCTTGGAAGAGACGTGGAGGTCACAGTAGCTTAACAAGACGGTTTTAATGCCACATGGAAGAGTGGTGGCGGTTGCAGTGGATTAAAAAGACAATATCAATGCCACAAGGAAAAGTGGTGGAGGTCGCAGTGGAATAAAAAGACAATATCAATGCCCCGTGGAAGAGACGTGGAGGTCACAGTAGCTTAACAAGACGGTTTTAATGCCACATGGAAGAGTGGTGGCGGTTGCAGTGGATTAAAAAGACAATATCAATGCCCCGAGGAAGAGTGGTGGAGGTCGCAGTGGAATAAAAAGACAATATCAATGCCCCGTGGAAGAGACGTGGAGGTCACAGTAGCTTAACAAGATGGTTTTAATGCCCTTTGGAAGAGTGGTGGAGGTCACAGTGGATTAAAAAGACAATATCAATGCCCTTTGGAAGAGTGGTGGAGGTCGCAGTGGAATAAAAATACAATATCAATGTCCCTTGGTATAGTGGTGGAGGTTACAGTGGAATTTAAAGACAATATCAATGCCCTGTGGAAGAGATGTGGAGGTCACTGTAGCTTAACAACACAGATTTAATGCCCCTTGGAAGAATGGTGGAGGGCGCAGTGGAATAAAAAGACAATGTCAATGCCCCTTGGAAGAGTGGTGGAGGTTAGAGTGGAATAAAAAGACAATACCAATGCCCATTGGAAGAGCTGTGGAGTTCAGAGTGGTTTAACCAGATGGTTTTAATGCCCATTGGAAGTGACGTGAAGGTCACAGTAGCTTAAAAAGACGCTTTTAATGCCCCTTGGAAAAGTGGTGTAGGTCGCAGTGGATTAAAAAGACAATATCAATGCCTCTTGGAAGAGTGGTGGAGGTGGCAGTGGAATAAAAAGTTAATATCAATGTCCCTTGGAAGAATGATGGAGGTCACAGTGGAATAAAAAGACAATGTCAATGCCCCTTGGAAGAGTGGTGGAGGTTAGAGTGGAATAAAAAGACAATATCAATGCCCCTTGGAAGAGCTGTGGAGTTCAGAATGGTTTAACCAGTTGGTTTTATTGCCCCTTGGAAGAGAAGTGGAGGTCACAGTAGATTAACAAGACGGTTTAAATGCCCCTTGGAAAAGTGGTGGAGGTCACAGTGGATTAAAAAGACAATTTCAATGCCCCGTTGAAGACACGTGGAGGTCAGAGTATCTTAAAAAGACAGTCTTAATGCCCCTTGGAAGAGTGGTGGAGGTCGTAGTGGAATAAAAAGACAATGTCAATGCCCCTTGAAAGAGTGGTGGAGGTTACAGTGGAGTAAAAAGACAATATCAATGCCTCTTGAAAGAGCTATGGAGTTCAGAGTGGTTTAACCAGATGGTTTTAATGCCCCTTGGAAGAGTGGTGGAGGTCGCAGTGCATTAAAAAGACAATATCAATACCCCTTGGAAGAATGGTGGAGGTTACAGTGGAATAAAAAGACAATATCAATGCACCTTGGAAGAGCTGTGGAGTTCAGAGTGGTTTAAACAGATGGTTTTAATGACCCTTGGAAGAGATGTGGAGGTCACAGTAGCTTAACAAGACTGTTTTAATGCCTCTTGGAAAAGTGGTGGAGGTCTCAGTGAATTAAAAAGACAATAGCAATGCCCCTTAGAAGAGAGGTGGAAGTCGCAGTGGAATAAAAAGAAAATATCAATACACCTTGGAAGAGTGGTGGAGGATACAGTGGAATAAAAAGACAATATCAATGCCCCGTGGAATAGACATGGATGTTACAGTAGCTAAACAAGATGTTTTTAATGCACCTTGGGAGAGTGGTGCAGGTCGTAGTGGAATAAAAAGACAATATCAATGCCCCTTGAAAGAGTGCTGTAGGTTACAGTGGATTAAAAAGACAATATCATTGCCTCTTGCAATAGCTGTGGAGTTCAGAGTGGTTTAAATTGACGGTTTTAATGCACCTTGGAAGAGAAGTGGAGGTCACAGTAGCTTAAAAATACGATTTTAATGCCCCTTGGAAGAGTGGTGGATGTCGCAGTGTATTAAAAAGACAATATCAATGCCACTTGGAAGAGTGGTGAAGGTCCCAGTGGAATAAAAAGACAATATCAATGCCCCTTGGATGAGTTGTGGAGGTTACAGTGGAATAAAAAGACAATATCAATGCCCCTTGGAAGAGTGGTGGAGGTTACAGTGGAATAAAGGACATTATCAATGCCCCTTGGAACAGTGGTGGAGGTTACAGTTAAATAAAAAGTCAATATCAATGCCCCGTGGAAGAGATGTTGAGGTCACAATAGCTTAACAATACGGTTTTAATGCCCCTTGGAAGAGTGGTGGAGGTCGCAGTGGATTAAAAAGACAATATCAATGCCACTTGGAAGAGTGGTGAAGGTCCCAGTGGAATAAAAAGACAATATCAATGCCCCTTGGATGAGTTGTGGAGGTTACAGTGGAATAAAAAGACAATATCAATGCCCCGTGAAAGAGACGTGGAGGTCACAGTAGCTTAACAAGACGGTTTTAATGCCCCTCGTAAGAGAGGTGGAAGTTGCAGTGGAATAAAAAGTCAATATCAATGCCCCTTGGAAGAGTGCAGGAGGTTATATTGGAATAAAAAGACAATATCAATGCCCCTTGCAAGAGCTGTGGAGTTCAGAGTGGTTTAAATTGACGGTTTTAATGCCCCTTGGAAGGGACGTGGAGGTGACAGTAGCTTAACAAGACGGTTTTAATGCCCCTTGGAAGAGTGCTGGAGGTCGCAGTGGATTAAAAAGACAATATGAATGCCCCTTGGAAGAGAGGTGGAGGTCCCAGTGGAATAAAAAGACAATATCAATGCCCCTTGTAAGAGTGGTGGAGGTTACAGTGGAATAAAAAGACAATATCAATGCCCCTTGGAAGAGTGATGGAGGTTACAGTGGAATAAAAAACAATATCAATGCCCCTTGGAACACTGGTGGAGGTTACAGTTAAATAAAAAGTCAATATCAATGCCCCGTGGAAGAGATGTTGAGGTCAAAATAGCTTAACAATACGGTTTTAATGCCCCTTGGAAGAGTGGTGGAGGTCGCAGTGGATTAAAAAGACAATATCAATGAGCCTTGGTAGAGTGGTGGAGGTCGCAGTGGAATAATAAGACATTATCAATGCCCCTTGGAAGAGTGGTGGAGGTCGCAGTGGAATAAAAAGACAATATCAATGTACCTTGGACGAGTGCTGGAGGTTACAGTGGAATAAAAAGACAATTTCAATGCCCCGTGGAAGAGACGTGGAGGTCACAGTAGCTTAACAAGACGTTTTTAATGCCTCTTGGAGTACTGGTGGAGGTCGCAGTGGAATAAAAAGATAATATCAATGCCCCTTGGAAGAATGGTGAAGGTTAAAGTGGAATAAAAAGACAATAATAATGCCCCTTGGAAGAGCTGTGGAGTTCACAGTGGTATAACCAGACGGTTTTAACGCTCCTTTGGAAGAGACGTGGAGGTCACAGTAACTTAACAAGATGGTTTTAATGCCCCTTGGAAGGGTGGTGGAGGTCGCTCTGGAATAAGAAAACAATATCAATGCCCCTTGGAAGATTAGTGGAGGATCCAGTGGAATAAAAAGACAATATCAGTGCCCCGTGGAAGAGATGTGGAGGTCACTGTAGCTTAACAATATGGTTTTAATTCCCCTTGGAAGAGTGGTGGAGGTCGCAGTGGAACAAAAAGACAAAGTCAATGCCCCTTGGAAGAGTGGTGGAGGTTAGAGTGGAATAAAAAGACAATACAAATTCCACTTGGAAGAGCTGTGGAGTTCAGAGTGGCATAACCAGATGGTTTTAATGCCCCTTGGAAGAGAAGTCGACGTCACAGTAGCATAACAAGACGGTTTTAATGCCCCTTGGAAGAGTGGTGGAGTTCGCAGTGGATTAAAAAGACAATATCAATGCCCCATGGAAGAGTGGTGGAGGTCGCAGTGGAATAAAATGACAATATCAATGCCCCGTGGAAATGACGTGTAGGTCACAGTAGCTTAACAAGACGGTTTTAATGCCCATGGAAGGGTGGTGGACGTTGCAGGGGATTAAACAGACAATAACAATGCCCATTGGAAGAGTGGTTGAGGTCGCAGTGGAATAAAAAAACAAAATCAATGCCCCTTGGAAGAGTGGTGGAGGTTACAGTGGAATAAAAAGACAATATCAATGCCCCTTGGAAGAGCTGTGGAGTTCAGAGTGGTTTAACCAGACGGTTTTAATGCCCCTTGGAAGAGAGGTGGAGGTCACAGTAGCTTAACAAGACTGTTTTACTGCCCCTTGGAAGAGTGGTGGAGGTCGCAGTGGATTAAAAAGACAATATCAATGCCCCTTAGAAGAGATGTGGAAGTCGCAGTGAAATAAAAAGACAATGTCAATGCCACTTGGAAGAGTGGTGGAGGTTACAGTGGAATAAAAAGACAATATCAAAGCACCGTGGAATAGACATGGACGCGACAGTAGCTTAACAAGACGGCTTTAATGCCCGTTGGAACAGTGTTGGAGGTCGCAGTGGAATAAATAGACAAAGTCAATGCCCCTTGGAAGAGTGGTGGAGGTTAGAGTGGAATAAAAAGACAATACCAGTGCTCATTGGAATGGCTGTGGAGTTCAGAGAGGTTTAAATTGACGGTTTTAACTCCCCTTGGAAGAGACGTGGAGGTCAAAGTGGATTAAAAAGACAATATCAATGCCCATTGGGAGAGTGGTGGAGGTCGCATTGGATTAAAAAGACAATATCAAAACCCTTTATAAGAGAGGCTGAGGTCGCAGTGGAATAAAAAGAAAATATCAATGCCCCTTGGTAGAGTGGTTGAGGTTACAATGGAATAAAAAGACAATATCAATGCCCTGTGTAAGAAAGTTGGAGGTCACAGTAGCTTATCAAGACGGTTTTAATGCCCCTTGGAAGAGTCGTGGACGTCGCAGAGGAATAAAAAGACAATATCAATGTCCCTTGGAAGAATAGTGGAGGTTACAGTGGAATAAAAAGTCAATATCAATGTCCCTTGGAAGAATGGTGGAGGTTAAAGTAGAATAAAAAGACAATATCAATGTACTTTGGAAGAATGGTGGAGGTTACAGTGGAATAAAAAGACAATATCAATGCCCATTGGAAGAGTGGTGGAGGTCCCAATTAAATAAAAAGACAATATCAATGCCTCTTGGAAGAAACGTGGTGGTCACAGTGGAATAAAAAGACAATATTAATAAGCCTTGGAAGAGTGGTGGAGGTCGCAGTAAAATAAAAAGACAATATCAATGCCCCTTGGAAGAGTGGCGGAGGTTAGAGTGGAATAAAAAGACAATATCAATGCCCCTTGAAAGAGCTGTGGAGGTCTCAGTGGTTTAACCAGAAGTTTTAATGCACCGTGGAATAGACGTGGAGGTCACAGTAGCTTAACAAGACGGTTTCAGTGCTTCTTGGAAGAGTCATGCCGCTCACAGTGGATTAAAAAGACAATATCAATGCCCCTTGGAAGAATGGTGGAGGTTACAGTGGAATAAAAAGACAATATCAATGCCCTGTGTAAGAAACTTGGAGGTCACTGAAGCTTAACAAGACGGTTTTAATGCTCACTTGGAAGAGTTGTGGACATTGCAGAGGAATGAAAAGACAATATCAATGCACTTGGAAGAGTGCAGAAGTTTACAATGGAATAAAAAGACAATGTCAATGACCCTTGGAAGAGCTGTGGAGCTCAGAGCGGTTTAATCAGACGGTTTTAATGCCCCTTGGAAGAGTGGTGGAGGTCACAGTGGAATAAAAAGACAATATTAATGCCCCTTGGAAGAGTGGTGGAGGTCGCAGTAAAATAAAAAGACAATATCAATGCCCCTTGGAAGAGTGGTGGAGGTTACAGTGGAATAAAAAGACAATATCAATGCCCCTTGGAAGAGCTGTGGAGTTCACAGTGGTTTAACCAGAAGGTTTTAAGGCACCGTGGAATAGACGTGGAGGTCACAGTAGCTAAACAAGATGGTTTTAATGTTTCTTGGAACTGAGATGGAGGTCGCAGTGGATTAAAAAGACAAAATCAATGCCCCTTGGAAGAGTGGTGGAGGTTACAGTGGAATAAAAAGATAATATCAATGCCACTTGCAAGAGCTGTGGAGTTCAGAGTGGTTTAAATTTACGGTTTTAATGCCCCTTGGAAGAGACGTTTAGGTCACAGTAGCTTAACAAGACGGTTTTAATGCCGCTTGGAAGAGTGGTGGAGGTTACAGTGGAAAAAAAAGACAATATCAATGTTCCTTTGAAGTGGGGAGAGGGTCGCAGTGGAATAAAAAGACAATATCAATGTCCCTTGGAAGAGTGGTGGAGGTCGCAGTGGATTAAAAAGACAATATCAATGCCCCTTGGAAGAGTGGTGGAGGTCGCAGTGGAATAAAATGACAATATCAATGCCCCGTGGAAATGACGTGTAGGTCACAGTAGCTTAACAAGACGGTTTTAATGCCCATGGAAGGGTGGTGGACGTTGCAGGGGATTAAACAGACAATAACAATGCCCATTGGAAGAGTGGTTGAGGTCGCAGTGGAATAAAAAAACAAAATCAATGCCCCTTGGAAGAGTGGTGGAGGTTACAGTGGAATAAAAAGTCAATATCAATGCCCCGTGGAAGAGATGTTGAGGTCAAAATAGCTTAACAATACGGATTAATGCCCCTTGGAAGAGTGGTGGAGGTCGCAGTGGATTAAAAAGACAATATCAATGAGCCTTGGTAGAGTGGTGGAGGTCGCAGTGGAATAATAAGACATTATCAATGCCCCTTGGAAGAGTGGTGGAGGTCGCAGTGGAATAAAAAGACAATATCAATGTACCTTGGACGAGTGCTGGAGGTTACAGTGGAATAAAAAGACAATTTCAATGCCCCGTGGAAGAGACGTGGAGGTCACAGTAGCTTAACAAGACGTTTTTAATGCCTCTTGGAGTACTGGTGGAGGTCGCAGTGGAATAAAAAGATAATATCAATGCCCCTTGGAAGAATGGTGAAGGTTAAAGTGGAATAAAAAGACAATAATAACGCCCCTTGGAAGAGCTGTGGAGTTCACAGTGGTATAACCAGACGGTTTTAACGCTCCTTTGGAAGAGACGTGGAGGTCACAGTAACTTAACAAGATGGTTTTAATGCCCCTTGGAAGGGTGGTGGAGGTCGCTCTGGAATAAGAAAACAATATCAATGCCCCTTGGAAGATTAGTGGAGGATCCAGTGGAATAAAAAGACAATATCAGTGCCCCATGGAAGAGATGTGGAGGTCACTGTAGCTTAACAATATGGTTTTAATTCCCCTTGGAAGAGTGGTGGAGGTCGCAGTGGAACAAAAAGACAAAGTCAATGCCCCTTGGAAGAGTGGTGGAGGTTAGAGTGGAATAAAAAGACAATACAAATTCCACTTGGAAGAGCTGTGGAGTTCAGAGTGGCATAACCAGATGGTTTTAATGCCCCTTGGAAGAGAAGTCGACGTCACAGTAGCATAACAAGACGGTTTTAATGCCCCTTGGAAGAGTGGTAGAGTTCGCAGTGGATTAAAAAGACAATATCAATGCCCCATGGAAGAGTGGTGGAGGTCGCAGTGGAATAAAATGACAATATCAATGCCCCGTGGAAATGACGTGTAGGTCACAGTAGCTTAACAAGACGGTTTTAATGCCCATGGAAGGGTGGTGGACGTTGCAGGGGATTAAACAGACAATAACAATGCCCATTGGAAGAGTGGTTGAGGTCGCAGTGGAATAAAAAAACAAAATCAATGCCCCTTGGAAGAGTGGTGGAGGTTACAGTGGAATAAAAAGACAATATCAATGCCCCTTGGAAGAGCTGTGGAGTTCAGAGTGGTTTAACCAGACGGTTTTAATGCCCCTTGGAAGAGAGGTGGAGGTCACAGTAGCTTAACAAGACTGTTTTACTGCCCCTTGGAAGAGTGGTGGAGGTCGCAGTGGATTAAAAAGACAATATCAATGCCCCTTAGAAGAGATGTGGAAGTCGCAGTGAAATAAAAAGACAATGTCAATGCCACTTGGAAGAGTGGTGGAGGTTACAGTGGAATAAAAAGACAATATCAAAGCCCCGTGGAATAGACATGGACGCGACAGTAGCTTAACAAGACGGCTTTAATGCCCGTTGGAACAGTGTTGGAGGTCGCAGTGGAATAAATAGACAAAGTCAATGCCCCTTGGAAGAGTGGTGGAGGTTAGAGTGGAATAAAAAGACAATACCAGTGCTCATTGGAATGGCTGTGGAGTTCAGAGAGGTTTAAATTGACGGTTTTAACTCCCCTTGGAAGAGACGTGGAGGTCAAAGTGGATTAAAAAGACAATATCAATGCCCATTGGGAGAGTGGTGGAGGTCGCATTGGATTAAAAAGACAATATCAAAACCCTTTATAAGAGAGGCTGAGGTCGCAGTGGAATAAAAAGAAAATATCAATGCACCCTTGGTAGAGTGGTTGAGGTTACAATGGAATAAAAAGACAATATCAATGCCCTGTGTAAGAAAGTTGGAGGTCACAGTAGCTTATCAAGACGGTTTTAATGCCCCTTGGAAGAGTCGTGGACGTCGCAGAGGAATAAAAAGACAATATCAATGTCCCTTGGAAGAATAGTGGAGGTTACAGTGGAATAAAAAGTCAATATCAATGTCCCTTGGAAGAATGGTGGAGGTTAAAGTAGAATAAAAAGACAATATCAATGTACTTTGGAAGAATGGTGGAGGTTACAGTGGAATAAAAAGACAATATCAATGCCCATTGGAAGAGTGGTGGAGGTCCCAATTAAATAAAAAGACAATATCAATGCCTCTTGGAAGAAACGTGGTGGTCACAGTGGAATAAAAAGACAATATTAATAAGCCTTGGAAGAGTGGTGGAGGTCGCAGTAAAATAAAAAGACAATATCAATGCCCCTTGGAAGAGTGGCGGAGGTTAGAGTGGAATAAAAAGACAATATCAATGCCCCTTGAAAGAGCTGTGGAGGTCTCAGTGGTTTAACCAGAAGTTTTAATGCACCGTGGAATAGACGTGGAGGTCACAGTAGCTTAACAAGACGGTTTCAGTGCTTCTTGGAAGAGTCATGCCGCTCACAGTGGATTAAAAAGACAATATCAATGCCCCTTGGAAGAATGGTGGAGGTTACAGTGGAATAAAAAGACAATATCAATGCCCTGTGTAAGAAACTTGGAGGTCACTGAAGCTTAACAAGACGGTTTTAATGCTCACTTGGAAGAGTTGTGGACATTGCAGAGGAATGAAAAGACAATATCAATGCACTTGGAAGAGTGCAGAAGTTTACAATGGAATAAAAAGACAATGTCAATGACCCTTGGAAGAGCTGTGGAGCTCAGAGCGGTTTAATCAGACGGTTTTAATGCCCCTTGGAAGAGTGGTGGAGGTCACAGTGGAATAAAAAGACAATATTAATGCCCCTTGGAAGAGTGGTGGAGGTCGCAGTAAAATAAAAAGACAATATCAATGCCCCTTGGAAGAGTGGTGGAGGTTACAGTGGAATAAAAAGACAATATCAATGCCCCTTGGAAGAGCTGTGGAGTTCACAGTGGTTTAACCAGAAGGTTTTAAGGCACCGTGGAATAGACGTGGAGGTCACAGTAGCTAAACAAGATGGTTTTAATGTTTCTTGGAACTGAGATGGAGGTCGCAGTGGATTAAAAAGACAAAATCAATGCCCCTTGGAAGAGTGGTGGAGGTTACAGTGGAATAAAAAGATAATATCAATGCCACTTGCAAGAGCTGTGTTCAGAGTGGTTTAAATTTACGGTTTTAATGCCCCTTGGAAGAGACGTTTAGGTCACAGTAGCTTAACAAGACGGTTTTAATGCCGCTTGGAAGAGTGGTGGAGGTTACAGTGGAAAAAAAAGACAATATCAATGTTCCTTTGAAGTGGGGAGAGGGTCGCAGTGGAATAAAAAGACAATATCAATGTCCCTTGGAAGAGTGGTGGAGGTCGCAGTGGATTAAAAAGACAATATCAATGCCCCTTGGAAGAGTGGTGGAGGTCGCAGTGGAATAAAAAGACAATATCAATGCCCCGTGGAAGGGACGTGGAGGTCACAGTAGCTTAACAAGACGGTTTTAATGCCCCTTGGAAGAGTGGTGGAGGTCGCAGTGGATTAAAAAGACTATCAAATCCCCTTGGAAGAGTGGTGGAGGTCGCAGCGGAAAAAAAAGACAACATCAATGCCCCTTGGAAGAGTGGTGGAGGTTACAGTTGAATAAAAAGACAATATCAATGCCTCTTGGAAGAGCTGTGAAGTTCAGAGTGGTTTAACCATGCGGTTTTAATGCCCCTTGGAAGAGACGTGGAGGTCACAGAAGCTTACCAAGACTGTTTTAATGCCCCTTGTAGGATTGGTAGAGGTCAGAGTGGATTAAAAAGACAATATCAATGCCCCTTGGAAGAGTGGTGGAGGTCACAGTGGAATAAAAAGACAATATCAATGCCCCTTGGAAGAGTGGTAGAGGCTACAGTGGAATAAAAAGACAATATCAATGTCCCTTGGAAGAATGGTGGATGTTACAGTGGAATAAAAAGACAATATCAATGCCCCTTGGAAGAGTGGTGGAGGTTCCAATTAAATGAAAAGACAATATCAATGCCCCTTGGAAAAGACGTGGAGGTCACAGTGGAATAAAAAGACAATATCAATGCCCCTTGGAAGAGTGGTGGAGGTCGCAGTAAAATAGAAAGACAATATCAATGCCCCTTGGAAGAGTGGTGGAGGTTAGAGTGGAATAAAAAGACAATATCAATGCCCCTTGAAAGAGCTGTGGAGTTCACAGTGGTTCAACCAGAAAGTTTTAATGCACCGTGGAATTGATGTGGAGGTCACCGTAGCTTAACATGGCGGTTTCAATGCTTCTTGGAAGAGTGATTGAGGTCGCAGTGGATTAAAAAGACAATATCAATGCCACTTGGAAGAGTGGTGTAGGCTAAAGTGGAATAAAAAGACAATATCAATGCCCTGTTTAAGAAACTTGGAGATCACAGTAGCTTAACAAGACAGTTTTAATGTCCCTTGGAAGAGTCGTGGACGTAGCAGAGAAATATCAATGCACTTGGAAGAGTGCAGAAGGTTGCAATGGAATAAAAAGATATTGTCAATGACACTTGGAAGGGCTGTGGAGGTCACAGAAGCTTAACAAGTCTGTTTTAATGCCTCTTGGAAGAGTGGTGGAGGTCGCAGTGGATTAAAAAGACAATATCAATGCCCCTTAGAAGAGAGGTGGAATTCGCAGTGGAATAAAAAGGCAATATCAATACCCCTTGGAAGAGTGGTGGAGGATAAAGTGGAATAAAAAGACAATTTCAATGCCCCGTGGAATAGACATGGACGTTACAGTAGCTAAACAAGATGTTTTTAATGCACCTTAGGAGAGTGGTGGAAGTCGTAGTGGAATAAAAAGACAATATGAATGCCCATTGAAAGAGTGCTGTAGGTTACAGTGGAGTAAAAAGACAATATCAATGCCTCTTGCAAGAGCTGTGGAGTTCAGAGTGGTTTAAATTGACGGTTTTAATGCTCCGTGGAATTGACGTGGAGGTCAAAGTAGCTTAACAATATGGTTTTAATGCCCCTTGCACAAGTGGTGGATGTTACAGTGGAATTAAAAGACAATCCCAATGCCCCGTGGAAGAGACGTGGAGGTCAAAGTAGCTTAACAAGATGGTTTTAATGCCCCTTGGAGGACTGGTGAAGGTCGCAGAGGAATAAAAAGACAATATCAATGCCCCTTGGAAGAGTGGTGGAGGTTACAGTGGAATAAAAAGACAATAATAATGCCCCTTAGAAGAGTTGTGGAGTTCAGGGTGGAATAACCAGATGGTTTTAACGCCCCTTGAAAGAGACGTGGTGGTCACAGTAACTTATCAAGACGGTTTTATTGCCCCCTGTTAGAGTGGTGGAGGTCGCAGTAGATTAAAAAGACAATATTAATGCCCCTTGGAAGAGTGGTGAAGGTCGCAGTGGAATAAAAAAGCAATATCAATGCCCCTTGGAAGATTGGTGGAGGTTACAGATGAATAAAAAGACAATATCAATGCCCCTTCGAAGAAACGTGGAGGTCACAGTAGCTTAACAAGACGGTTTTAATGCCCCTTGGAGACGGGTGGACTTCGCAGTGCACTAAAAATACAATATCAATGCCCCTTGGAAGAGTGGTGTAGGTCGCAGTGGAATAAAAAGACAATGTCAATGCCCCTTGGAAGAGTGGTGTAGGTCGCAGTGGAATAAAAAGACAATACAAATGCCCCTTGGAAGAGCTGTGGAGTTCAGAGTGGTTTAACCAGATGGCTTTAATGCCCCTTGGAAGAGACTTCGAGGTCACAGTAGCTTAACAAGACAGTTTTAATGCCCCTTGGAAGAGTGGTGGAGGTCGCAGTGGATTAAAATGACAATATCAATGCCCCTTGGAAGATTGGTGGAGGTCGCAGTGGAATAAAAAGACAAAATCAATGCCCCTTGGAAGAGTGGTGGGGGTTACAGTGGAATAAAAAGACAATATCAATGCCCCTCGGAAGAGCTGTGGAGTTCAGAGTGGTTTAACCAGACGGTTTTAATGCCCCTTGGAAGAGACGTGGCGGTCACAGCAGATAACAAGACTGTTTTAATGCCCCTTGGAAGAGTGGTGAAGGTCGCAGATGATTAAAAAGACAATATCAATGCCCCGTGGAATAGACATGGAAGTGAAAGTAGCTTAACAAGACGGTTTTAATGTCCCTTGGAAGAGTGGTGGAGGTCACAGTGGATTAAAAAGACAATATCAATGCCCTTTGGAAGAGTCGTTAAGGTCGCAGTGGAATAAAAAGACAAAATCAATGCCCCTTGGAAGAGTTTTGGAGGTTACAGTGGAAAAAAAAGACAATATCAATGTCCCCTGGAAGAGCTGTGGAGTTCAGAGTCGTTTAACCAGACGGTTTTAATGCCCCTTGGAAGAGACGTTGAGGTCACAGTAGCTTAAAAAGACTGTTTTAATGCCCTTGGAAGAGTGGAAGAGGTCGCAGTGGATTAAAAAGACAATTATCAATGCCCTTTGGAAGAGTGGTGGAGGTCGCAGTGGAATAAAAAGACAATGTCAATGCCGCTTGGAAGAGTGGTGGAGGTTAGAGTGGAATAAAAAGACAATACAAATGCCCCTTGGAAGAGCTGTGGAGTTCAGAGTGGTTTAACCAAATGGTTTTATTGCCCCTTGGAAGAGACTTCGACGTCACAGTAGCGTAACACGACAGTTTTAATGCCCCTTGGAAGAGTGATGGAGGTCGCAGTGGATTAAAAAGACAATATCACTGCCCCTTAGAAGAGTGGTGAGGGTCACATTGGAATAAAAAGACAATATCAATGCCCCGTGGAATAGACATGGATGTTACAGCAGCTTAACAAGACGGTTTTATTGTCCCTTGGGAGAGAGGTGGAAGTCGCAGGGGAATGAAAAGACAATATCAATGCCCCTTGGAAGAGTGCTGGAGATTACAATGGAATAAAAAAACAATATCAATGCCTCTTGCAAGAGCTGTGGAGTTCAGAGTGGTTTAAATTGATGGCTTTAATGCCCCTTGGAAGAGAAGTGGATGTCACAATAGCTTAATAAGACAGTTTTAATGCCACATGGAAAAGTGGTGGAGGTCGCAGTGGATTAAAAAGACAATATCAATGCCCCGAGGAAGAATGGTGGAGGTCGCAGTGGAATAAAAAGACAATATCAATGCCCCTTAGAAGAGTGGTGGATGTTACAGTGGAAAAAAAAGACAATATCAATGCCCCGTGGAGGAGACATGGAGGTCACAGTAGCTTAACAAGACGGTTTTAATGCCCCTTGGAAGAGTGGTGGAGGTCGCAGTGGATTAAAAAGACAATAACAATTCCCATTGGAAGAGTGGTTAAGGTTGCAGTGGAATAAAAAGACAAAATCAATACCCCTTGGAAGAGTTTTGGAGGTTACAGTGGAAAAAAAAGACAATATCAATGCCCCTCGGAAGAGCTGAGGAGTTCAGAGTGGTTTAACCAGACGGTTTTAATGCCCCTTGGAAGAGACGTGGAGGTCACAGTAGCTTAACAAGACTGTTTTATTGCCCTTGGAAGAGTGGTGGAGGTCGCAGTGGATTAAAAAGACAATATCAATGCCCTTTGTAAGAGTGGTGGAGGTCGCAGTGGAATTTAAAAACAATATCAATGCCCCTTGGAAGAGTGGTGGAGGTTACAGTGGAATAAAAGACAATATCAATGCCTCGTGGAAGAGTTGTGGAGGTCACTGCAGCTTAACAAGATCGTCTTAATGCCGCTTGGAAGAGTGGTGGAGGTCACAGTGGAATAAAAAGACAACACCAATGCTCCTTGGAAGAGCTTTAGAGTTCAGAATGGTTTAAATTTACGGTTTTAATGCCCCTTGGAAGAGACGTGGAGGTCACAGTGGATTAACAAGACAATATCAATGCCCCGTTGAAGGGACGTGGAGGTCACAGTAGCTTAACAAGACGGTTTTAATGCTTCTTGGAAGAGAGATGGATGTCGCAGTGGATTAAAAAGACAAAGTCAGTGCCCCTTGGAAGAGTGGTGGAGGATACAGTGGAATAAAAAGACAATACCAATGCCTCTTGCAAGAGCTGTGGAGTCCAAAGTGGTTTAAATTGACGATTTTAATGCCCCTTGGAAGAGACGTGGAGGTCACAGTAGCTTAACAAGACGGTTTTAATGCCCCTTGGAAGAGTGGTGGAGGTCGCAGTGGATTAAAAAGACATTATCGATGCCCCTTGGAAGAGTGGTGGAGGTTACAGTGGAAAAAAAAGACAATATCAATGTTCCTTGGAAGAAGGGTGAAGGTTGCAGTGGAATAAAAAGACAATATCAATGTCCCTTGGAAGAGTGGTGGAGGTCGCAGTGGATTAAAAAGACAATATCAATGCCCCTTGGAAAAGTGGTGGAGGACGCATTGGAATAAAAAGACAATATCAATGCCCCGTGGAAGGGACGACGAGGTCACAGTAGCTTAACAAGACAGTTTTAATGCCACTTGGAAGAGTGGTGGAGGTCGCAGTGGATTAAAAAGACTATCAAATCCCCTTGGAAGAGTGGTGGAGGTCGCAGTGGAAAAAAAAGACAATATCAATGCCACTTGGAAGAGTGGTGGAGGTTACAGTTGAACAAAAAGACAATATCAATGCCTCTTGGAAGAACTGTGGAGTTCACAGTGGTTTAACCATGCGTATTTAATGCCCCTTGGAACAGACGTGGAGGTCACAGAAGCTTATCAAGACTGTTTTAAAGCCCCTTGGAGGAGTGGTAGAGGTCGCAGTGGATTAAAAAGACAATATCAATGCCCCTTGGAAGAGTGGTGGAGGTTACAGTTTAATAAAAAGTGTAACGGGTCTGGGAGGCGGAACCTCTGAGCTACTATACAAGGGGGCGGTCCTTGTAAGGGAGCGGGTAGCGACCAGGGAAGACGGGCAGGCGGTCACAGCAGGTGACCGGGACAGTCTCTGGGTGAACGGGCAGGAGGTCACGGCAAGTGACCGGGGCAGTCTCTGGATGATCGGGCTGGAGGTCACGGCAAGTGACCGGGGCAGTCTCTGCATGAACGGGCTGGAGGTCACGGCAAGTGACCGGGGCAGTCTCTGGGTAAAGGGTAGGAGTCTCTGGAATAGCAGGTGGTCACAGCACGTGACGGCGGAGCCTCCAGGTAGGCTAGCAGGCAGGTAGCAGATGTGCGCTCCCAGGTGAGCGGCCAAGCTGGTCCATAGACAGACTGTCAGGAGTAAGAAGGCAGACCGTCGGACCTCAGGCTAGCAAGCAGGTAGCAGGAATATCAGGCAGGAAACAGACAGCAAACTGGCAGGACTCTGGCAGGAATCAGGCAGGTAACTGACAGGAAACTGGCAACGGGACCTGAGGGCTGAAGCAGAGTAGTGAACAGTGCAACAACATTGCTCGGGCACCTCCATTTTGGAGGAGGTGCCTTATATATGGTGAAGTCCTCCGGCCATTGGCCGGGGACTCCTTGGGACGGCGCGCGCGGCCCCTTTAAGAGGGAGGGAGCATGCGCGCGCGCGCCCTAAGCACAGTGGCCGGGAAGGGGCGCGCGCTGCCAGCAGAGCGGGAGGAGGACGCCGGGCTCGGAGCAGAGAGGTGAGGGGAACAGCGTCCCTGCCTAGCAGAGGGCAGGGACGCCGACGCTACAGTACCCCCCCCTTTAGGCCCCCCCTTTTTTTGGCCAGACAGAAATTTAGCAAGGATGAGAAGGGCATGGATGTTCTCCCGGGGCTCCCACGTTCTCTCTTCAGGACCAAACCCCTTCCAATCTACTAGAAAAAAGGTCTTCCCTCTTACCCTTTTGGTGGCCAGAATGTTCTCTACCTCAAATTCGTTTTCAGCGGAAACCGGAGCAGGAGGCGTGCCTGTAGACTTGGAAAAAGAGTTAAGTACCACGGGTTTGAGGAGAGATACATGGAAGGAGTTAGGAATCCGCAAGTTGGCCGGGAGTTTCAATTTATAGGCCACCGGGTTGATCGGACTGATGACCTCCAGAGGACCGATGAACCGAGGCCCTAACTTATAGGAAGGAATCTTGAGCCGGACATACTTGGACGAGAGCCAGACCTTATCCCCAGGACGGAATTGAGGAGGATCCAGACGTTTTTTGTCAGCATGTCTTTTCATACGCTCGGATGACAGAAGGAGTGCGGACCGGGTACTCTCCCATATGGAGGAAAATTTGTTAACAAGAGATTCCGCAGCCGGATTGTCCACCGAGGTGGAGACGGGAAACGGGATCCGAGGATGCTGACCGAAGACTACAAAAAACGGGGATTTGGAGGAAGATTCGCTCTCGTGATTGTTGTACGAGAATTCGGCCCATGGCAGGAGATCCACCCAGTCAGAATGGTGGGCATTAACGAAGTGCCGGAGGTAACTGGTCAGGATCTGATTGATCCGCTCCACTTGACCATTAGACTGTGGGTGGTAAGCGGAGGAGAAGTCCAGGGTGACGTCTAGCAGTTTACAAGTGGCTCTCCAGAAACGAGAAGTGAACTGTACCCCACGATCCGACACGATGTGACGGGGCAGGCCATGAAGACGGAAGATGTGGCGGATAAAGTCTTTAGCCAGCTCGGGTGCAGACGGGAGGCCTGGCAGGGGAATGAAGTGAGCCATCTTGGAAAAGCGGTCAGCGACCACCCAAATGACCGTACAACCGGCAGAGACGGGAAGATCAGTTATGAAGTCCATCACTATATGCTGCCAGGGGGCAGCAGGTACTGGCAGAGGAAGGAGGCGACCGGCTGGCAGGTGTCTCGGAACTTTGTTGCGGGCGCAGGACACACAGGCAGAAACAAAGTCCATTACATCCTTGTGCAGGTTAGGCCACCAGTAGTGCCGGGTAATAAGCTGGAGGGTCTTTTTCTGACCGGCGTGGCCAGCTAGTTTAGACGAATGACCCCAGTGTAGGATCTTCTCCCGATCAGGTACCGATACGAACGTCTTACCGGGAGGGAGATGATTTAGACTCACGGGAGCCACCTGCATTACTCTGGCGGGATCGATGATATGTTTAGGTTCTTCCTCGAGGTCAGATACCAGAAAGGATCGGGACAAGGCGTCCGCTTTGATGTTCTTGTCAGCCGGGCGAAAATGTAGAACAAAATCAAAGCAAGCAAAAAACAAGGACCACCGGGCTTGGCGCGGGTTAAGTCTCTGGGCATGCTGGAGATAAGCCAAGTTCTTGTGGTCAGTGTAAATTATTACCGGATGAAGAGCCCCCTCGAGCAGGTAACGCCACTCCTCCAATGCCAGCTTGATGGCCAATAACTCTCGGTCTCCTATGGAATAATTGCGCTCAGAAGAGGAGAAGAGTTTGGAGAAGAAGCCGCAAGTTACCATCCTCCCGGAAGATGATTTTTGAGTAAGTACAGCTCCGGCTCCAGAGGAGGAGGCGTCAACCTCCAGGAAGAACTGCTTGTTGCCATCCGGACGATGCAGCACCGGGGCGGAAGAGAAGGCCTGTTTTAAGGAAAGAAAGGCCTCCTCTGCTTCGGACGGCCACTCCTTGGGATTAGTACCCTTACGGGTGAGCGCGGAAATTGGGGCAGTCCGGGAAGAGAAGTGTGGTATGAAGAGGCGGTAGTAGTTGGCGAAGCCCAGGAACCGCTGAATGGCCTTCAACCCCTCCGGTCGGGGCCATTTCTCGATGGCAGACAGTTTCTCTGGATCCATTCGTACGCCGGTCTGAGAAATAATGTAGCCCAAAAACGGAAGCGAGGTCTGCTCAAAGAGGCACTTCTCATATTTAGCGAAGAGGTGATTCTGCCTGAGCCTGAGCAGGACCTGACGAACGTCCCTCCGGTGAGTCTGGAGATCCGGAGAGAAGACCAAGATGTCATCCAGGTACACCACAACGCAGGAGTAGAGAAGGTCCCGGAAGATGTCATTGACCAACTCTTGAAAGACGGCAGGAGCGTTACAGAGACCAAAGGGCATTACCAGATATTCATAGTGGCCGTCCCGGGTGTTGAATGCAGTCTTCCATTCATCCCCTTGACGGATACGGACCAGGTTGTACGCCCCACGGAGGTCCAGTTTGGTGAAGACTCTAGACCCCCTCAGGCGATCAAATAATTCTGGAATGAGCGGAAGGGGGTACTTATTCTTCACCGTGATCTGGTTAAGGCCTCTATAGTCTATACAGGGACGGAGAGAGCCGTCCTTCTTTTTTACGAAGAAGAAGCCTGCTCCCGCTGGGGAGGTAGATTTCCGGATGAATCCCCTGGCCAAATTCTCCTCAATATATTCGGACATCGACCGGGTCTCAGCAGCGGACAATGGGTAAATACGCCCACGGGGAGGAGTAGTACCGGGTAACAGGTCGATAGGACAGTCGTATGGTCTATGAGGGGGTAATGTCTCTGCCTCCTTTTTATTAAAGACATCAGCAAATGACCAATAGGGAATCGGAAGTCCAGGTAGATTAGTTGGGGTAGGAGAAGGACGGACGGGATGAACAGGAACCAAACAAGTCTTATGACAGTCCTGTCCCCAGCGAAGGACTTCTCCGGTCTGCCTGTCAAGCACGGGTGCATGTCTCTGGAGCCAAGGTAGACCTAGTAAGAGGGCGTGAGAGAGTCCAGGCAGAACATGAAAAGAGATGCTCTCAGAATGCAGCATTCCCACCTGCAGAGTTATGGATTCGGTGATGAGTTGGATGGGACGTGGTAAGAGGCCCCCATCCATAGCAGCGACAGATAATGGTACAGCCAGAGGTTTGGTGGGAATGCGGTATTTTTTTACCAGGGACTGTGAAATAAGATTCCCGGCCGCTACAGAGTCAAGTTGGGCTAGTTCGAAATAATGATTCTCCCCGCAGATAATAGAGACTGACAGTAGCAGAGATGGAGAGGATTTATTCTTGTCTAGGTCGACCTCTCTGAGCGAACCTAGACACAGGCGTTTCCCGACCTCTCCGGGCAGGTACGGATCCGGTGCTCCTTACTGCCACAGTAGAAGCAGCTCCCTTCGGCACGGCGTAAGTCCTGACGGGTTTTGACCATCTTGGTCTGGTCGACCTGCATAGGCTCAGGAGAGTGTACCTGGGGAGAAACGGAGGGAGTGACGGGTTTCTGAAAAGTAGGAGCTAGACGTGGAAACCTCCTCTCACGGGTGACCTCTTTGGCACGCTCCTGGAACCGTAGGTCAATCCGGGTGGCAAGAGTTATTAAGTCATCGAGAGTGGTAGGAATGTCCCGACCGGCGAGTTCATCTTTAATACGGCCGGACAGACCCTCCCAGAAGACAGATACCAGAGCGTCGTTATCCCAAGCCAGCTCCGAGGCAAGGGTACGGAACCGTATGGCATATTGGCCCACGGTGAGATTTCCCTGGTGGAGGCGTAGCAGAGATGATGCGGATGAGGTCTTCCGTCCGGGTTCGTCAAAGACTTTCCGGAAAGCCGTGAGAAAGGCAGGCAAGTCGGACACCAGGGGGTCTCCTCTCTCCCATAGAGGATTTAGCCAGGCCAGGGCCTCCCCGGTGAGATGGGACATGATGAAGGCAATTTTAGCCCGGTCGGAGTTAAACTGGTGGGACAGGAGTTCAAAGTGCAGGGTGCACTGATTTATGAAGCCCCGAGCCTGAGCGGAGTCGCCTCCGAAGCGAGGAGGTGCAGAAAGCCGGGGTCCGGGGTAGGATACCATGGTATTGGTGGGCAGCGGAGCTGCCGGGTTGCGAGTCATGGCACTGGCAGTGGTTGCTGGTGGAGCAGTCAGAGTGTCCAGGCGAGAATTGACATTCCGCAGGTGACCCAGGATGGACTCCTGTTGGGACCTCTGACGGGACAGTTCATGACAGAGGTCCGAGAGCGAGGGAGCTTGGGTGCCACCGGGTTCCATGGCCCGAGCAAACTGTAACGGGTCTGGGAGGCGGAACCTCTGAGCTACTATACAAGGGGGCGGTCCTTGTAAGGGAGCGGGTGGCGACCAGGGAAGACGGGCAGGCAGTCACAGCAGGTGACCGGGACAGTCTCTGGGTGAACGGGCAGGAGGTCACGGCAAGTGACCGGGGCAGTCTCTGGATGATCGGGCTGGAGGTCACGGCAAGTGACCGGGGCAGTCTCTGGATGAACGGGCTGGAGGTCACGGCAAGTGACCGGGGCAGTCTCTGGATGAACGGGCTGGAGGTCACGGCAAGTGACCGGGGCAGTCTCTGGATGAACGGGCTGGAGGTCAGGCAAGTGACCGGGGCAGTCTCTGGGTAAAGGGTAGGTACGACCTGTGATGGCTGAACCTCCAGGTAGGCTAGCAGGCAGATGGAAGATGTGTGCTCCCAGGTGAGCAAGCGAGAGTCTCTGGATGAACGGGTGGTCACAGCATGTGACGGCGGATCCTCCAGATAGGCAAACAGGCAGGTAGCGGAGGAGCGCTCCCAGGTGAGCGGGCAGGAGTCTCTGGAATAGCAGGTGGTCACAGCACGTGACGGTGGAGCCTCCAGGTAGGCAAGCAGGCAGGTAGCAGAGGAGCGCTCCCAGGTGAGCGGGCAAGAGTCTCTGGAATAGCAGGTGGTCACAGCACGTGACGGCGGAGCCTCCAGGTAGGCTAGCAGGCAGGTAGCAGATGTGCGCTCCCAGGTGAGCGGCCAAGCTGGTCCATAGACAGACTGACAGGAGTAGGAAGGCAGACCATCGGACCTCAGGCTAGCAAGCAGGTAGCAGGAATATCAGGCAGGAAACAGACAGCAAACTGGCAGGACTCTGGCAGGAATCAGGCAGGTAACTGACAGGAAACTGGCAAAGGGACCTGAGGGCTGAAGCAGAGTAGTGAACAGTGCAACAACATTGCTCGGGCACCTCCATTTTGGAGGAGGTGCCTTATATATGGTGAAGTCCTCCGGCCATTGGCCGGGGACTCCTTAGGACGGCGCGCGCGGCCCCTTTAAGAGGGAGGGAGCGCGCGCCCTAAGCACATTGGCCGGGAAGGGGCGCGCGCTGCCAGCAGAGCGGGAGGAGGACGCCGGGCTCTGAGCAGAGAGGTGAGGGGAACAGCGTCCCTGCCTAGCAGAGGGCAGGGACGCCGACGCTACAAAAAGACAATACCAATGCCCCTTGGAAGAGTGGTGGAGGTTACAGTGGAATAAAAAGACAATATCAATGTCCCTTGGAAGAATGGTGGAGATTACAGTGGAATAAAAAGACAATATCAATGCCCCTTGGAAGAGTGGTGGAGGTTCCAATTAAATAAAAAGACAATATCAATGCCCCTTGGAAGAGACGTGGAGGTCACAGTGGAATAAAAAGACAATATTAATGTCAATTGGAAGAGTGGTGGAGGTCGCAGTGGAATAAAAAGACAATATTAATGCCCCGTGAAAGGAACATGGAGGCCACAGTAGCTTCACAAGACGGTTTTAATGCCCCTTGGAAGAGAGGTGGAGGTCGCAGTTGATTAAAAAGACAATATCAATGCCCCTTGGAAGAGTGGTGGAGGTCGCAGTGGAATAAAAAGACAATATCAATGCCCCGTGAAAGGGACGTGGAGGTCACAGTATCTTCACAAGACGGTTTAAATGCCCCTTGGAAGAGAGGTGGAGGTTGCAGTTGATTAAAAAGACAATATCAATGCACTTGGAAGAGTGCAGATGGTTACAATGGAATAAAAAGACATTGTCAATGACCCTTGGAAGAGCTGTGGAGCTCAGAGCGGTTTAATCAGACGGTTTTAATGCCCCTTGGAAGAGACTTGGAGGTCACAGTAGCTTAAGAAGACGGTTTTAATGCCCCTTGGAAGGGTTGTGGAGGTCACAGTGGAATAAATATACAATATCAATGCCCCTTGAAAGAGTGGTGGAAGTTGCAGTGAAATAAAAAGACAATATCAATGCCCCTTGGAAGAGCTGTGGAGTACGGAGTTGTTTAACCAAACGGTTTTAGTGCCCCTTGGAGGAGTGGTGGAGGTCGCAGTGGATTAAAAGACAATATCATTGAACCTGGGAATAGTGGTGGAGGTCGCAGTGGAATAAAAAGACAATATCAATGCCCCTTGGAAGAGTGGTGGAGGTTACAGTGGAATAAAAAGACAATATCAATGCCCCGTGGAAGAGACGTGGACATCACAGTAGCTTAACAAGACGGTTTTAATGCACCTTGCAGAGTGGTGGAGGTCGCAGTGGAATAAAAAGACAATAACAATGCCCCTTAGATGAGTGGTGGCGGTTGCAGTGGAATGAAAAGACAATATCAGTTCCCCTTGGAAGAGATGTGGAGGTCGCAGTGGAATAAAAAGACAATATCAATGCCTCATGGAAGAGACTTGGAGGTCACAGTAGCTTAACAAGATGGTTTTAATGCCCCTTGGAAGAGAAGTGGAGGTCGCAGTGGAATAAAAAGACAATATCAATGCCCCTTGGAAGAGTGGTGGAGGTTACAGTGGAATAAAAAGACAATATCAATGACCCTTGGAAGAGTGGTGGAGGTCGCAGTGGAATAAAAAGTCAATATTAATGCCCCTTGGCAGAGTGGTGGAGGTCGCAGTAAAATAAAAAGACAATATCAATGCCCCTTGGAAGAGTGGTAGAGGTTACAGTGGAATAAAAAGACAATATCAATGCCCCTTGGAAGAGCTGTGGAGTTTACAGTGGTTTAACCAGAAGGTTTTAAGGCACCGTGGAATGGACGTGGAGGTCACAGTAGCTAAACAAGATGGTTTTAATGCTTCTTGGAAGAGTGATGGAGGTCGCAGTGGATTAAAAAGACAAAATCAATGCCCCTTGGAAGAGTAGTGGAGGTGGGAGTGGAATAAAAATACAATATCAATGCCTCTTGCAAGAGCTGTGGAGTTCAAAGTGGTTTAAATTGACGTTTTTAATGCCCCATGGAAGACACGTGGAGGTCACAGGAGCTTAACAAGACGGTTTTAATGCCCCTTGGAAGAGTGGTGGAAGTCGCAGTGGAATGAAAAGACAATATCAATGCTCCTTGGAAGAGTGCTGGAGATTACAATGGAAAAAAAAGACAATATCAATGCCCAGTGGAAGAGACGTGGAGTTCACACTAGCTTAACAAGACGGTTTTAATGCCCCTTGGAAGAGTGGTGAAGGTCACAGTGGATTAAAAAGACAATATCAATGCCCCTTGGAAGAGTGGTGGAGGATACAGTGGAATAAAAAGGCAATATTTATGCCCTGTGGAATTGACGTGGAGGTCAAAGTAGCTTAACAACACGGTTTTAATGGCCCTTGGAAGAGTGGTGGAGGTCGCAGTTGATTAAAAAGACAATATAAATGCCCCTTAGAAGAGTGGTGGAGGTCGCAGTGGAATAAAAAGACAATATCCATGCCCCTTGGAAGAGTAGTGGAGGTTGCAGTGGAATAAAAAAACAATATCAATTCCCCTTGGAAGATTGGTGGAGGTAACAGTGGATTAAAAAGACAATATCAATGCCCCTTGGAAGAGCAGTGGAGTTTATAGTACTTAAACCAGAGGGTTTTAATGCCCATTGGAAGTGACGTGGAGGTCACAGTAGCTTAAAAAGACGTTTTTAATGCCCCTTGGAAAAATGGTGGAGGTCGCAGTTGATTAAAAAGACAATATCTATGCCCCTTGGAAGTGTGGTGGAGGTGGCGGTGGAATAAAAAGACAATATCAATGCCCCTTGGAAGAGTGCTGGAGGTCACAGTGGAATAAAAAACAATATCAAAGCCCCTTGCAAGAGCTGTGGAGTTGAGAGTGGTTTAAATTGACGGTTTTAATGCCCCTTAGAAGAGACGTGGAGGTCACAGTAGATTAACAAGATTGTTTTAATGTCCCTTGGAAGAGTGGTGTAGGTCGAAGTGGATTAAAAAGACAATGTCAATGCTCCTTGATGGAGTGGTTGAAGTCTCAGTGGAATAAAAAGACGATATTAATGCCCCTTGGAAGAGTGTTGGAGGTTCCAGTGGAATAAAAAGGCAATATCAATGCACCTTGGTAGAGTGGTGGAGGTAACAGTGGATTAAAAAGACAATATCAATGTCCCTTGGAAGAGCAGTGGAGTTTATAGTAGTTAAACCAGACGGTTTTAATGCCCATTGGAAGTGACGTGGAGGTCACAGTAGCTTAAAAACACGTTTTTAATACCCCTTGGAAAAATGTTGGAGGTCGCAGTGGATTAAAAAGACAATATCAATGCCCCTTGGAAGAGTGGTGGAGGTGGCAGTGGAATAAAAAGACAATATCAATGCCCCTTGGAAGAGTGGTGGAGTTTACAGTGGAATAAAAATACAATATCAATGCCCCGTGAAAGAGACGTGGATGTCACAGTAGCTGAACAAGACATTTTTAATGTCCCTTGGAAGAGAGGTGCAAGTCGCATTGGAATAAAAGGACAATATCAATGCCCCTTGGAAGAGTGCTGGAGGTTACAGTGGAATAAAAAACAATATCAAAGCCCCTTGCAATAGCTGTGGAGTTGAGAGTGGATTAAATTGAAGGTTTTAATGCCCCTTGGAAGAGAAGTGGAGGTCACAATAGATTAACAAGACTGTTTTAATGCCCCTTGGAAGAGTGGTGGAGGTCGAAGTGGATTAAAAAGACAATGTCAATGACCTTGAAGGAGTGGTTGAAGTCTCAGTGGAATAAAAAGACAATATCAGTACCCCTTGGAAGAGTGTTTGAGGTTCCAGTGGAATAAAAAGACAATATCCATGCCCTGTGGAAGAGACATGGAGGTAACAGTAGCTTAAAAAGACGGTTTTAATGTCCCTTGGAAGAGTGGTGGAGGTCGCAGTGGAATAAAAAGACGATATCAATGCCCCTTGGAAGAGTGGTGGAGGATACAGTGGAATAAAAAAACAATATCAATGCCCCTTGGAAGATCTGTGGAGTTCAGATTGGTTTAACCATACGATTTTAATGCCCCTTGGAAGAGACGTGGAGGTCACAGTAGCTTAACAAGACGGTTTTATTGCTACATGGAAGAGTGGTGGAGGTTAGAGTGGAATAAAAAGACAAAATCAATGCCCTGTGGAAGAGACGTGGAGGTCACAGTAGCTTAACAAGATGGTTTTAATGCCCTTTGGAAGAGTGGTGGAGGTTACAGAGGAATAAAAAGACAATATCAATGCCCTTTGGAAGAGTGGTGGAGGTCGCAGTGGAATAAAAATACAATGTCAGTGCCCCTTGGTAGAGTGATGGAGGTCACAGTGGAATTTAAAGACAACATCAATGCCCTGTGGAAGAGATGTGGAGGTCACTGTAGCTTAACTAGAGAGTTTTAATGCCCCTTGGAAGAATGGTGGAGGTCGCAGTGGAATAAAAAGACAATGTCAATGCCCATTGGAAGAGTGGTGGAGGATACAGTGGAATAAAAAGACAATATCAGTGCCCCGTGGAATAGACATGGACATTACAGGAGCTAAACAAGATGTTTTTAATGCACCTTGGGAGAGTGGTGGAAGTCGTAGTGGAATAAAAAGACAATATCAATGCCCCTTGAAAGAGTGCTGTAGGTTTCAGTGGAGTAAAAAGACAATATCAATATCTCTTGCAAGAGCTGTGGAGTTCAAAGTGGTTTAAATTGACTATTTTACTACACCTTGGAAGAGACGTGGATGTGACAGTAGCTTAACAATGCGGTTTTAATGCTGCTTGGAAGAGTGGTGGAGGTCGCAGTGGATTAAAAAGACAATATCAATGCCACTTGGAAGAGTGGTGAAGGTCCCAGTGGAATGAAAAGACAATATCAATGCCCCTTGTAAGAGTGGTGGAGGTTACAGTGGAATAAAAAGACAATATCAATGCCCCGTGAAAGAGACGTGGAGGTCACAGTAGCTTAACAAGATGGTTTTAATGCTTCTTGGAAGAGAGATGGAGGTTGCAGTGTATTAAAAAGACAAAATCAATGCCCCTTGGAAGAGTGGTGGAGGTTACATTGGAATAAAAAGACAATATCAATGCCTCTTGCTGTGGAGTTCAGAGTGGTGTAAATTGATGGTTTTAATGCCCCTTAGAAGAGACGTGGAGGTCACAGTAGCTTAACAAGACAGTTTTAATGCCCCTTGGAAGAGTGGTGGAGGTCGCAGTGGATTAAAAGACATTATGGATGCCCCTTGGAAGTGTGGTGGAGGTCGCAGTGGAATAAAAAGAAAATATCAATGACCCTTAGAAGAGTTGTGGAGGTTACAGTGGAAAAAAAAGACAATATCAATGTTCCTTGGAAGAGGGGTGAAGGTCGCAGTGGAATAAAAAGACAATATCAATGTCCCTTGGAAGAGTGTTGGAGGTCGCAGTGGATTATAAAGACAATATCAATGCCCCTTGGAAGAGTGGTGGAGGTCGCAGTGGAATAAAAAGACAATATCAATGCCCCGTGGAAGGGACGTGGAGGTCACAATAGCTTAACAAGACTGTTTTAAAGCCCCTTGGAGAAGTGGTAGAGGTCGCAGTGGATTAAAAAGACAATATCATTGCCCCTTGGAAGAGTGGTGGAGGTTACAGTGGAATAAAAAGACAATATCAATGCCCCTTGGAAGAGTGGTGGAGGTTACAGTGGAATAAAAAGTAGATATCAAAGTCCCTTGGAAGAATGGTGGAGGTTACAGTGGAATAAAAGGACAATATCACTGCCCCTTGGAAGAGTGGTGGAGGTTCCATTTAAATAAAAAGACATTATCAATGCCCCTTGGAAGAGACGTGGAGGTCACAGTGGAATAAAAAGACAATATTATTGCCCTTTGGAAGAGTGGTGGAGGTCGCAGTAAAATAAAAACACAATATCAATGCCCCTTGGAAGAGTGGTGGAGGTTAGAGTGGAATAAAAAGACATTATCAATGCCCCTTGGAAGAGCTGTGGAGTTCACAGTGGTTTAACCAGAAAGATTTATTGCACCGTGGAATAGACGTGGAGGTCACAGTAGCTTAACCAGACGGTTTCAATGCTTCTTGGAAGAGTGGTGGAGGTCGCAGTGGATTAAAAAGACTATCAAATCCCCTTGGAAGAGAGGTGGAGGTCGCAGTGGAATAAAAAAACAATATCAATAACCTGTGGAAGAGCTGCGGAGTTCACAGTGGTTTAACCAGAAGGTTTTAAGGCACCGTGGAATAGACGTGGAGGTCACAGTAGCTAAACAAGATGTTTTTAATGCACCTTGGGAGAGTGGTGGAAGTCATAGTGGAATAAAAAGACAATATCAATGCCCCTTGAAAGAGTGCTGTAGGTTACAGTGGAGTAAAAAGGCAATATCAATGCCTCTTGCAAGAGCTGTGGAGTTCAGAGTGGTTTAAATTGACGGTTTAAATGCAACTTGGAAGAGACGTGGAGTTCACAGTAGCTTAACAATACTGTTTAATGCACCTTGGAAGAGTGGTGGAGGTCGCAGTGGAACAAAAAGACAATATCAATGCCCCTTGGAAGAGTGCTGGAGGTTACAGTGGAATAAAAAGACAATATCAATGCCTCGTGAAAGAGACTTTGAGGTCACAGTAGCTTAACAAGATGGTTTTAATGCCCCTTGGAAGAGAGGTAGAGGTCGCAGTGGAATAAAAAGACAATATCAATGCCCCTTGGAAGAGTGGTGGAGGTTACAGTGGAATAAAAAGACAATAATAATGCCCCTTGGAAGAGCTGTGGAGTTCAGAGTGGTATAACCAGATGGTTTTTATGCTCCTTGGAAGAGACGTGGAGGTCACAGTAACTTAACAAGACGGTTTTAATGCCCCTTGGAAGAGTGGTGGAGGTCGCAGTGGAATAAAAAGAAAATATCAATGACCCTTGGAAGAGTGGTGGAGGTTAGAGTGCAATAAAAGGACAATACAAATGCCCCTTGGAAGAGCTGTGGAGTTCAGTGTGGTTTAACCAGATGGTTTTAATGCCCCTTGGAAGTGAAGTCGATGTCACAGTAGCATAACAAGACGGTTTTAATGCCCCTTGGAAGAGTGGTGGAGGTCGCAGTAGAATAAAAAGACAATATCAATGCCCCGTGGAAGAGTGGTGGAGGTCGCAGTGGAATAAAAAGACAAAATCAATGCCTCGTGGAAGGGACGTGGAGGTCACAGTAGCTTAAGAATACACTTTTAATGACCCTTGGAAGAGTGGTGGAGGTCGCAGCGGAATAAAAAGACAATATCAATGCCCCTTGGAAGAGTGGTGGAGGTTACAGTGGAATAAAAAGACAATAATAATGCCCCTTGGAAGAGCTGTGGAGTTCAGAGTGGTATAACCAGACGGTTTTAACGTTCCTTGGAAGAGACGTGGAGGTCACAGTAACTTAACAAGCCGGGTTTAATGCCCCTTGGAAGAGTGGTTGAGATCGCAGTGGATTAGAAAAGACAATATCAATGCCCCTTGGAAGATTGGTGGAGGTTACAGTGGAATAAAAAGAAAAAATCAATGCCCCGTGGAAGAGATGTGGAGTTCACTGTAGCTTATCAATATTGTTTTAATGCCCCTTGGAAGAGTGGTGGAGGTCGCAGTGGAAAAAAAAGACAATGTCAATGCCCCTTGGAAGAGTGGTGGAGGTTACAGTGTAATAAAAAGACAATACAAATGCCCCTTGGAAGAGCTGTGCATTTCAGAGTGGTTTAACCAGATGGTTTTAATGCCCCTTGGAAGAGAAGTCGACGTCACAGTAGCTTAACAAGACGGTTTTAAAGCCCCTTGGAAGAGTGGTGGAGTTCGCAGTGGATTAGAAAAGACAATATCAATGCCCCTTGGAAGACTAGTGGAGGTCGCAGTGAAATAAAAAGACAAAATCAATGCCCCGTGAAAGAGTGGTGGAGGTCGCAGTGGAATAAAAAGACAATATCAGTGCCCCGTGGAAGGGACGTGGAGGTCACAGTAGCTTCAAAAGACGGTTTTAATGCCCCTTGGAAGTGAGGTGGAGGTCACAGTTGATTAAACAGACAATATCAATGCTCATTGGAAGAGTGGTGGAGGTCGCAGTGGAATAAAAAGACAATATCAATGCCGCTTGGAAGAGTGGTGGATGTTACAGTCGAATAAAAAGACAATATCAATGCCTCTTGTAAGAGCTGTGGAGTTCAGAGTGTTTAACCCCATGGTTTTAATGCCCCTTGGAAGAGACGAGGACGTCACAGTAGCTTAGCAAGACTGTTTTGATGTCCCTTGGAAGAGTGGTGTAGATCGTTGTGGATTTAAAAGACAATATCATTGCCCCATAGAAGAGTGGTGGAGGTCGCAGTGGAATAAAAAGAAAATATCAATGCCCCTTGGAAGATTGGTGGAGGTTACAGTGGAATAAAAAGACAACATCAATGCCCCTTGGAAGAGTGGTGGAGGTTACAGAGGAATAGAAAGACAATATCAATGCCCTGTGTAAGAAACTTGGAGATCACAGTAGCTTAACAAGACGGTTTTAATGCCCCTTGGAAGAGTTGTGGACGTCTCAGAGGAATAAAAAGACAATATCAATGCACTTGGAAGAGTGCAGAAGGTTACAATGTAATAAAAAGACATTGTCAATGCCCCTTGGATGAGCTGTGGAGCTCAGAGCGGTTTAACCAGACGGTTTTAATGCCCCTTGGAAGAGACTTGGAGGTCACAGTAGCTTAACAAGACAGTTTTAATGCCCCTTGGAAGAGTGGTGGAGGTCGCAATGGAATAAAAAGACAATATCAATGCCCCGTGGAAGGGACGTGGAGGTCACAGTAGCATAACAAGACGGTTTTAATGACCATTGGAAGAGTGGTGGAGGTCGCAGTGGATAAAAAAGACAATTATCAAAGCCCCTTGGAAGAGTGGTTGAGGTCGCTGTGAAAATCGAGACAATATCAATGCCCCTTGGAAGAGTGGTGGAGGTTAGAGTCGAATAAAAAGACAATATCAATGCCTCTTGGAAGAGCTGTGGAGTACAGAGTGGTTTAACCAGACGGTTTAATTCCCCTTGTAAGAAACGTGGAGGTCACAGTAGCTTATCAAGACTGTTTTAATGCCCCTTGGAAGAGTGGTGGAGGTCGCAGTGGATTAAAAAGACAATATCAATGCCTCGTGAAAGAGACTTTGAGGTCACAGTAGCTTAACAAGATGGTTTTAATGCCCCTTGGAAGAGAGGTAGAGGTCGCAGTGGAATAAAAAGACAATATCTATGCCCCTTGGAAGAGTGGTGGAGGTTAGAGTGGAATAAAAAGACAATATCAATGACCCTTGGAAGAGTGGTGGAGGTCGCAGTGGAATAAAAAGTCAATATTAATGCCCCTTGGCAGAGTGGTGGAGGTCGCAGTAAAATAAAAAGACAATATCAATGCCCCTTGGAAGAGTGGTAGAGGTTACAGTGGAATAAAAAGACAATATCAATGCCCCTTGGAAGAGCTGTGGAGTTTACAGTGGTTTAACCAGAAGGTTTTAAGGCACCGTGGAATGGACGTGGAGGTCACAGTAGCTAAACAAGATGGTTTTAATGCTTCTTGGAAGAGTGATGGAGGTCGCAGTGGATTAAAAAGACAAAATCAATGCCCCTTGGAAGAGTAGTGGAGGTGGGAGTGGAATAAAAATACAATATCAATGCCTCTTGCAAGAGCTGTGGAGTTCAAAGTGGTTTAAATTGACGTTTTTAATGCCCCATGGAAGACACGTGGAGGTCACAGGAGCTTAACAAGACGGTTTTAATGCCCCTTGGAAGAGTGGTGGAAGTCGCAGTGGAATGAAAAGACAATATCAATGCTCCTTGGAAGAGTGTTGGAGATTACAATGGAAAAAAAAGACAATATCAATGCCCAGTGGAAGAGACGTGGAGTTCACACTAGCTTAACAAGACGGTTTTAATGCCCCTTGGAAGAGTGGTGAAGGTCACAGTGGATTAAAAAGACAATATCAATGCCCCTTGGAAGAGTGGTGGAGGATACAGTGGAATAAAAAGGCAATATTTATGGCCCGTGGAATTGACGTGGAGGTCAAAGTAGCTTAACAACACGGTTTTAATGGCCCTTGGAAGAGTGGTGGAGGTCGCAGTTGATTAAAAAGACAATATAAATGCCCCTTAGAAGAGTGGTGGAGGTCGCAGTGGAATAAAAAGACAATATCCATGCCCCTTGGAAGAGTAGTGGAGGTTGCAGTGGAATAAAAAAACAATATCAATTCCCCTTGGAAGATTGGTGGAGGTAACAGTGGATTAAAAAGACAATATCAATGCCCCTTGGAAGAGCAGTGGAGTTTATAGTAGTTAAACCAGAGGGTTTTAATGCCCATTGGAAGTGACGTGGAGGTCACAGTAGCTTAAAAAGATGTTTTTAATGCCCCTTGGAAAAATGGTGGAGGTCGCAGTTGATTAAAAAGACAATATCTATGCCCCTTGGAAGTGTGGTGGAGGTGGCGGTGGAATAAAAAGACAATATCAATGCCCCTTGGAAGAGTGCTGGAGGTCACAGTGGAATAAAAAACAATATCAAAGCCCCTTGCAAGAGCTGTGGAGTTGAGAGTGGTTTAAATTGACGGTTTTAATGCCCCTTAGAAGAGACGTGGAGGTCACAGTAGATTAACAAGATTGTTTTAATGTCCCTTGGAAGAGTGGTGGAGGTCGAAGTGGATTAAAAAGACAATGTCAATGCTCCTTGATGGAGTGGTTGAAGTCTCAGTGGAATAAAAAGACGATATTAATGCCCCTTGGAAGAGTGTTGGAGGTTCCAGTGGAATAAAAAGGCAATATCAATGCACCTTGGTAGAGTGGTGGAGGTAACAGTGGATTAAAAAGACAATATCAATGTCCCTTGGAAGAGCAGTGGAGTTTATAGTAGTTAAACCAGACGGTTTTAATGCCCATTGGAAGTGACGTGGAGGTCACAGTAGCTTAAAAACACGTTTTTAATACCCCTTGGAAAAATGTTGGAGGTCGCAGTGGATTAAAAAGACAATATCAATGCCCCTTGGAAGAGTGGTGGAGGTGGCAGTGGAATAAAAAGACAATATCAATGCCCCTTGGAAGAGTGGTGGAGTTTACAGTGGAATAAAAATACAATATCAATGCCCCGTGAAAGAGACATGGATGTCACAGTAGCTGAACAAGACATTTTTAATGTCCCTTGGAAGAGAGGTGCAAGTCGCATTGGAATAAAAGGACAATATCAATGCCCCTTGGAAGAGTGCTGGAGGTTACAGTGGAATAAAAAACAATATCAAAGCCCCTTGCAATAGCTGTGGAGTTGAGAGTGGATTAAATTGAAGGTTTTAATGCCCCTTGGAAGAGAAGTGGAGGTCACAATAGATTAACAAGACTGTTTTAATGCCCCTTGGAAGAGTGGTGGAGGTCGAAGTGGATTAAAAAGACAATGTCAATGACCTTGAAGGAGTGGTTGAAGTCTCAGTGGAATAAAAAGACAATATCAGTACCCCTTGGAAGAGTGTTTGAGGTTCCAGTGGAATAAAAAGACAATATCCATGCCCTGTGGAAGAGACATGGAGGTAACAGTAGCTTAAAAAGACGGTTTTAATGTCCCTTGGAAGAGTGGTGGAGGTCGCAGTGGAATAAAAAGACGATATCAATGCCCCTTGGAAGAGTGGTGGAGGATACAGTGGAATAAAAAAACAATATCAATGCCCCTTGGAAGATCTGTGGAGTTCAGATTGGTTTAACCATACGATTTTAATGCCCCTTGGAAGAGACGTGGAGGTCACAGTAGCTTAACAAGACGGTTTTATTGCTACATCGAAGAGTGGTGGAGGTTAGAGTGGAATAAAAAGACAAAATCAATGCCCTGTGGAAGAGACGTGGAGGTCACAGTAGCTTAACAAGATGGTTTTAATGCCCTTTGGAAGAGTGGTGGAGGTTACAGAGGAATAAAAAGACAATATCAATGCCCTTTGGAAGAGTGGTGGAGGTCGCAGTGGAATAAAAATACAATGTCAGTGCCCCTTGGTAGAGTGATGGAGGTCACAGTGGAATTTAAAGACAACATCAATGCCCTGTGGAAGAGATGTGGAGGTCACTGTAGCTTAACTAGAGAGTTTTAATGCCCCTTGGAAGAATGGTGGAGGTCGCAGTGGAATAAAAAGACAATGTCAATGCCCATTGGAAGAGTGGTGGAGGATACAGTGGAATAAAAAGACAATATCAGTGCCCCGTGGAATAGACATGGACATTACAGGAGCTAAACAAGATGTTTTTAATGCACCTTGGGAGAGTGGTGGAAGTCGTAGTGGAATAAAAAGACAATATCAATGCCCCTTGAAAGAGTGCTGTAGGTTTCAGTGGAGTAAAAAGACAACATCAATGTCTCTTGCAAGAGCTGTGGAGTTCAAAGTGGTTTAAATTGACTATTTTACTACACCTTGGAAGAGACGTGGATGTGACAGTAGCTTAACAATGCGGTTTTAATGCTGCTTGGAAGAGTGGTGGAGGTCGCAGTGGATTAAAAAGACAATATCAATGCCACTTGGAAGAGTGGTGAAGGTCCCAGTGGAATGAAAAGACAATATCAATGCCCCTTGTAAGAGTGGTGGAGGTTACAGTGGAATAAAAAGACAATATCAATGCCCCGTGAAAGAGACGTGGAGGTCACAGTAGCTTAACAAGATGGTTTTAATGCTTCTTGGAAGAGAGATGGAGGTTGCAGTGTATTAAAAAGACAAAATCAATGCCCCTTGGAAGAGTGGTGGAGGTTACATTGGAATAAAAAGACAATATCAATGCCTCTTGCTGTGGAGTTCAGAGTGGTGTAAATTGATGGTTTTAATGCCCCTTAGAAGAGACGTGGAGGTCACAGTAGCTTAACAAGACAGTTTTAATGCCCCTTGGAAGAGTGGTGGAGGTCGCAGTGGATTAAAAGACATTATGGATGCCCCTTGGAAGTGTGGTGGAGGTCGCAGTGGAATAAAAAGAAAATATCAATGACCCTTAGAAGAGTTGTGGAGGTTACAGTGGAAAAAAAAGACAATATCAATGTTCCTTGGAAGAGGGGTGAAGGTCGCAGTGGAATAAAAAGACAATATCAATGTCCCTTGGAAGAGTGTTGGCGGTCGCAGTGGATTATAAAGACAATATCAATGTCCCTTGGAAGAGTGGTGGAGGTCGCAGTGGAATAAAAAGACAATATCAATGCCCCGTGGAAGGGACGTGGAGGTCACAATAGCTTAACAAGACTGTTTTAAAGCCCCTTGGAGAAGTGGTAGAGGTCGCAGTGGATTAAAAAGACAATATCATTGCCCCTTGGAAGAGTGGTGGAGGTTACAGTGGAATAAAAAGACAATATCAATGCCCCTTGGAAGAGTGGTGGAGGTTACAGTGGAATAAAAAGTAGATATCAAAGTCCCTTGGAAGAATGGTGGAGGTTACAGTGGAATAAAAGGACAATATCACTGCCCCTTTGAAGAGTGGTGGAGGTTCCATTTAAATAAAAAGACATTATCAATGCCCCTTGGAAGAGACGTGGAGGTCACAGTGGAATAAAAAGACAATATTATTGCCCTTTGGAAGAGTGGTGGAGGTCGCAGTAAAATAAAAACACAATATCAATGCCCCTTGGAAGAGTGGTGGAGGTTAGAGTGGAATAAAAAGACATTATCAATGCCCCTTGGAAGAGCTGTGGAGTTCACAGTGGTTTAACCAGAAAGATTTATTGCACCGTGGAATAGACGTGGAGGTCACAGTAGCTTAACCAGACGGTTTCAATGCTTCTTGGAAGAGTGGTGGAGGTCGCAGTGGATTAAAAAGACTATCAAATCCCCTTGGAAGAGAGGTGGAGGTCGGAATAAAAAAACAATATCAATAACCTGTGGAAGAGCTGCGGAGTTCACAGTGGTTTAACCAGAAGGTTTTAAGGCACCGTGGAATAGACGTGGAGGTCACAGTAGCTAAACAAGATGTTTTTAATGCACCTTGGGAGAGTGGTGGAAGTCATAGTGGAATAAAAAGACAATATCAATGCCCCTTGAAAGAGTGCTGTAGGTTACAGTGGAGTAAAAAGGCAATATCAATGCCTCTTGCAAGAGCTGTGGAGTTCAGAGTGGTTTAAATTGACGGTTTAAATGCAACTTGGAAGAGACGTGGAGATCACAGTAGCTTAACAATACTGTTTAATGCACCTTGGAAGAGTGGTGGAGGTCGCAGTGGAACAAAAAGACAATATCAATGCCCCTTGGAAGAGTGCTGGAGGTTACAGTGGAATAAAAAGACAATATCAATGCCTCGTGAAAGAGACTTTGAGGTCACAGTAGCTTAACAAGATGGTTTTAATGCCCCTTGGAAGAGAGGTAGAGGTCGCAGTGGAATAAAAAGACAATATCTATGCCCCTTGGAAGAGTGGTGGAGGTTAGAGTGGAATAAAAAGACAATATCAATGACCCTTGGAAGAGTGGTGGAGGTTGCAGTGGAATAAAAAGACAATATCAATGCCCCTTGGAAGAGTGGTGGAGGTTACAGTGGAATAAAAAGACAATAATAATGCCCCTTGGAAGAGCTGTGGAGTTCAGAGTGGTATAACCAGATGGTTTTTATGCTCCTTGGAAGAGACGTGGAGGTCACAGTAACTTAACAAGACGGTTTTAATGCCCCTTGGAAGAGTGGTGGAGGTCGCAGTGGAATAAAAAGAAAATATCAATGACCCTTGGAAGAGTGGTGGAGGTTAGAGTGCAATAAAAGGACAATACAAATGCCCCTTGGAAGAGCTGTGGAGTTCAGTGTGGTTTAACCAGATGGTTTTAATGCCCCTTGGAAGTGAAGTCGATGTCACAGTAGCATAACAAGACGGTTTTAATGCCCCTTGGAAGAGTGGTGGAGGTCGCAGTAGAATAAAAAGACAATATCAATGCCCCGTGGAAGAGTGGTGGAGGTCGCAGTGGAATAAAAAGACAAAATCAATGCCTCGTGGAAGGGACGTGGAGGTCACAGTAGCTTAAGAATACACTTTTAATGACCCTTGGAAGAGTGGAGGAGGTCGCAGCGGAATAAAAAGACAATATCAATGCCCCTTGGAAGAGTGGTGGAGGTTACAGTGGAATAAAAAGACAATAATAATGCCCCTTGGAAGAGCTGTGGAGTTCAGAGTGGTATAACCAGACGGTTTTAACGCTCCTTGGAAGAGACGTGGAGGTCACAGTAACTTAACAAGACGGGTTTAATGCCCCTTGGAAGAGTGGTTGAGATCGCAGTGGATTAGAAAAGACAATATCAATGCCCCTTGGAAGACTGGTGGAGGTTACAGTGGAATAAAAAGAAAAAATCAATGCCCCGTGGAAGACATGTGGAGTTCACTGTAGCTTATCAATATTGTTTTAATGCCCCTTGGAAGAGTGGTGGAGGTCGCAGTGGAAAAAAAAGACAATGTCAATGCCCCTTGGAAGAGTGGTGGAGGTTACAGTGTAATAAAAAGACAATACAAATGCCCCTTGAAAGAGCTGTGCATTTCAGAGTGGTTTAACCAGATGGTTTTAATGCCCCTTGGAAGAGAAGTCGACGTCACAGTAGCTTAACAAGACGGTTTTAAAGCCCCTTCGGAGAGTGATGGAGTTCGCAGTGGATTAGAAAAGACAATATCAATGCCCCTTGGAAGACTAGTGGAGGTCGCAGTGAAATAAAAAGACAAAATCAATGCCCCGTGAAAGAGTGGTGGGGTCGCAGTGGAATAAAAAGACAATATCAGTGCCCCGTGGAAGGGACGTGGAGGTCACAGTAGCTTCAAAAGACGGTTTTAATGCCCCTTGGAAGTGAGGTGGAGGTCACAGTTGATTAAACAGACAATATCAATGCTCATTGGAAGAGTGGTGGAGGTCGCAGTGGAATAAAAAGACAATATCAATGCCGCTTGGAAGAGTGGTGGATGTTACAGTCGAATAAAAAGACAATATCAATGCCTCTTGTAAGAGCTGTGGAGTTCAGAGTGTTTAACCCCATGGTTTTAATGCCCCTTGGAAGAGACGAGGAGGTCACAGTAGCTTAGCAAGACTGTTTTGATGTCCCTTGGAAGAGTGTTGTAGATCGTTGTGGATTTAAAAGACAATATCATTGCCCCATAGAAGAGTGGTGTAGGTCGCAGTGGAATAAAAAGAAAATATCAATGCCCCTTGGAAGATTGGTGGAGGTTACAGTGGAATAAAAAGACAACATCAATGCCCCTTGGAAGAGTGGTGGAGGTTACAGAGGAATAGAAAGACAATATCAATGCCCTGTGTAAGAAACTTGGAGATCACAGTAGCTTAACAAGACGGTTTTAATGCCCCTTGGAAGAGTTGTGGACGTCTCAGAGGAATAAAAAGACAATATCAATGCACTTGGAAGAGTGCAGAAGGTTACAATGTAATAAAAAGACATTGTCAATGCCCCTTGGATGAGCTGTGGAGCTCAGAGCGGTTTAACCAGACGGTTTTAATGCCCCTTGGAAGAGACTTGGAGGTCACAGTAGCTTAACAAGACAGTTTTAATGCCCCTTGGAAGAGTGGTGGAGGTCGCAATGGAATAAAAAGACAATATCAATGCCCCGTGGAAGGGACGTGGAGGTCACAGTAGCATAACAAGACGGTTTTAATGACCATTGGAAGAGTGGTGGAGGTCGCAGTGGATAAAAAAGACAATTATCAAAGCCCCTTGGAAGAGTGGTTGAGGTCGCTGTGAAAATCGAGACAATATCAATGCCCCTTGGAAGAGTGGTGGAGGTTAGAGTCGAATAAAAAGACAATATCAATGCCTCTTGGAAGAGCTGTGGAGTACAGAGTGGTTTAACCAGACGGTTTAATTCCCCTTGTAAGAAACGTGGAGGTCACAGTAGCTTATCAAGACTGTTTTAGTGCCCCTTGGAAGAGTGGTGGAGGTCGCAGTGGATTAAAAAGACAATATCAATGCCTCGTGAAAGAGACTTTGAGGTCACAGTAGCTTAACAAGATGGTTTTAATGCCCCTTGGAAGAGAGGTAGAGGTCGCAGTGGAATAAAAAGACAATATCTATGCCCCTTGGAAGAGTGGTGGAGGTTAGAGTGGAATAAAAAGACAATATCAATGACCCTTGGAAGAGTGGTGGAGGTTGCAGTGGAATAAAAAGACAATATCAATGCCCCTTGGAAGAGTGGTGGAGGTTACAGTGGAATAAAAAGACAATAATAATGCCCCTTGGAAGAGCTGTGGAGTTCAGAGTGGTATAACCAGATGGTTTTAATGCTCCTTGGAAGAGACGTGGAGGTCACAGTAACTTAACAAGACGGTTTTAATGCCCCTTGGAAGAGTGGTGGAGGTCGCAGTGGAATAAAAAAACAATATCAATGCCTCTTGGAAGATTGGTGGAGGTTACAGTGGAATAAAAAGACAATATCAATGCCCCGTGGAAGAGATGTGGAGGTCTCTCTAGCTTAACAATATGGTTTTAATGCCCCTTGGAAGAGTGGTGGAGGTCGCAGTGGAATAAAAAGAAAATATCAATGACCCTTGGAAGAGTGGTGGAGGTTAGAGTGCAATAAAAGGACAATACAAATGCCCCTTGGAAGAGCTGTGGAGTTCAGAGTGGTTTAACCAGATGGTTTTAATGCCCCTTGGAAGTGAAGTCGATGTCACAGTAGCATAACAAGACGGTTTTAATGCCCCTTGGAAGAGTGGTGAAATTCGCAGTGGATTAAAAAAGACAATATCAATGCCCCTTGGAAGAGTGGTGGAGGTCGCAGTAGAATAAAAAGACAATATCAATGCCCCGTGGAAGAGTGGTGGAGGTCGCAGTGGAATAAAAAGACAATATCAATGCCTCGTGGAAGGGACGTGGAGGTTACAGTAGATTAACAATACACTTTTAATGACCCTTGGAAGAGTGGTGGAGGTCGCAGCGGAATAAAAAGACAATATCAATGCCCCTTGGAAGAGTGGTGGAGGTTACAGTGGAATAAAAAGACAATAATAATGCCCCTTGGAAGAGCTGTGGAGTTCAGAGTGGTATAACCAGACGGTTTTAACGCTCCTTGGAAGAGACGTGGAGGTCACAGTAACTTAACAAGACGGGTTTAATGCCCCTTGGAAGAGTGGTTGAGGTCGCAGTGGAATAAGAAAACAATATCACTGCCCCTTGGAAGATTGGTGGAGGTTACAGTGGAATAAAAAGAAAAAATCAATGCCCCGTGGAAGAGATGTGGAGTTCACTGTAGCTTATCAATATTGTTTTAATGCCCCTTGGAAGAGTGGTGGAGGTCGCAGTGGAATAAAAAGACAATGTCAATGCCCCTTGGAAGAGTGGTGGAGGTTAGAGTGGAATAAAAAGACAATATCAATGACCCTTGGAAGAGTGGTGGAGGTTGCAGTGGAATAAAAAGACAATATCAATGCCCCTTGGAAGAGTGGTGGAGGTTACAGTGGAATAAAAAGACAATAATAATGCCCCTTGGAAGAGCTGTGGAGTTCAGAGTGGTATAACCAGATGGTTTTAATGCTCCTTGGAAGAGACGTGGAGGTCACAGTAACTTAACAAGACGGTTTTAATGCCCCTTGGAAGAGTGGTGGAGGTCGCAGTGGAATAAAAAAACAATATCAATGCCTCTTGGAAGATTGGTGGAGGTTACAGTGGAATAAAAAGACAATATCAATGCCCCGTGGAAGAGATGTGGAGGTCTCTCTAGCTTAACAATATGGTTTTAATGCCCCTTGGAAGAGTGGTGGAGGTCGCAGTGGAATAAAAAGAAAATATCAATGACCCTTGGAAGAGTGGTGGAGGTCAGAGTGCAATAAAAGGACAATACAAATGCCCCTTGGAAGAGCTGTGGAGTTCAGAGTGGTTTAACCAGATGGTTTTAATGCCCCTTGGAAGTGAAGTCGATGTCACAGTAGCATAACAAGACGGTTTTAATGCCCCTTGGAAGAGTGGTGAAATTCGCAGTGGATTAAAAAAGACAATATCAATGCCCCTTGGAAGAGTGGTGGAGGTCGCAGTAGAATAAAAAGACAATATCAATGCCCCGTGGAAGAGTGGTGGAGGTCGCAGTGGAATAAAAAGACAATATCAATGCCTCGTGGAAGGGACGTGGAGGTTACAGTAGATTAACAATACACTTTTAATGACCCTTGGAAGAGTGGTGGAGGTCGCAGCGGAATAAAAAGACAATATCAATGCCCCTTGGAAGAGTGGTGGAGGTTACAGTGGAATAAAAAGACAATAATAATGCCCCTTGGAAGAGCTGTGGAGTTCAGAGTGGTATAACCAGACGGTTTTAACGCTCCTTGGAAGAGACGTGGAGGTCACAGTAACTTAACAAGACGGGTTTAATGCCCCTTGGAAGAGTGGTTGAGGTCGCAGTGGAATAAGAAAACAATATCACTGCCCCTTGGAAGATTGGTGGAGGTTACAGTGGAATAAAAAGAAAAAATCAATGCCCCGTGGAAGAGATGTGGAGTTCACTGTAGCTTATCAATATTGTTTTAATGCCCCTTGGAAGAGTGGTGGAGGTCGCAGTGGAATAAAAAGACAATGTCAATGCCCCTTGGAAGAGTGGTGGAGGTTAGAGTGGAATAAAAAGACAATATCAATGACCCTTGGAAGAGTGGTGGAGGTTGCAGTGGAATAAAAAGACAATATCAATGCCCCTTGGAAGAGTGGTGGAGGTTACAGTGGAATAAAAAGACAATAATAATGCCCCTTGGAAGAGCTGTGGAGTTCAGAGTGGTATAACCAGATGGTTTTAATGCTCCTTGGAAGAGACGTGGAGGTCACAGTAACTTAACAAGACGGTTTTAATGCCCCTTGGAAGAGTGGTGGAGGTCGCAGTGGAATAAAAAAACAATATCAATGCCTCTTGGAAGATTGGTGGAGGTTACAGTGGAATAAAAAGACAATATCAATGCCCCGTGGAAGAGATGTGGAGGTCTCTCTAGCTTAACAATATGGTTTTAATGCCCCTTGGAAGAGTGGTGGAGGTCGCAGTGGAATAAAAAGAAAATATCAATGACCCTTGGAAGAGTGGTGGAGGTCAGAGTGCAATAAAAGGACAATACAAATGCCCCTTGGAAGAGCTGTGGAGTTCAGAGTGGTTTAACCAGATGGTTTTAATGCCCCTTGGAAGTGAAGTCGATGTCACAGTAGCATAACAAGACGGTTTTAATGCCCCTTGGAAGAGTGGTGAAATTCGCAGTGGATTAAAAAAGACAATATCAATGCCCCTTGGAAGAGTGGTGGAGGTCGCAGTAGAATAAAAAGACAATATCAATGCCCCGTGGAAGAGTGGTGGAGGTCGCAGTGGAATAAAAAGACAATATCAATGCCTCGTGGAAGGGACGTGGAGGTTACAGTAGATTAACAATACACTTTTAATGACCCTTGGAAGAGTGGTGGAGGTCGCAGCGGAATAAAAAGACAATATCAATGCCCCTTGGAAGAGTGGTGGAGGTTACAGTGGAATAAAAAGACAATAATAATGCCCCTTGGAAGAGCTGTGGAGTTCAGAGTGGTATAACCAGACGGTTTTAACGCTCCTTGGAAGAGACGTGGAGGTCACAGTAACTTAACAAGACGGGTTTAATGCCCCTTGGAAGAGTGGTTGAGGTCGCAGTGGAATAAGAAAACAATATCACTGCCCCTTGGAAGATTGGTGGAGGTTACAGTGGAATAAAAAGAAAAAATCAATGCCCCGTGGAAGAGATGTGGAGTTCACTGTAGCTTATCAATATTGTTTTAATGCCCCTTGGAAGAGTGGTGGAGGTCGCAGTGGAATAAAAAGACAATACAAATGCCCCTTGGAAGAGCTGTGCATTTCAGAGTGGTTTAACCAGATGGTTTTAATGCCCCTTGGAAGAGAAGTCGACGTCACAGTAGCTTAACAAGACGGTTTTAAAGCCCCTTGGAAGAGTGGTGGAGTTCGCAGTGGATTAGAAAAGACAATATCAATGCCCCTTGGAAGACTAGTGGAGGTCGCAGTGAAATAAAAAGACAAAATCAATGCCCCGTGAAAGAGTGGTGGAGGTCGCAGTGGAATAAAAAGACAATATCAGTGCCCCGTGGAAGGGATGTGGAGGTCACAGTAGCTTCAAAAGACGGTTTTAATGCCCCTTGGAAGTGAGGTGGAGGTCGCAGTTGATTAAACAGACAATATCAATGCTCATTGGAAGAGTGGTGGAGGTCGCAGTGGAATAAAAAGACAATATCAATGCCGCTTGGAAGAGTGGTGGATGTTACAGTCGAATAAAAAGACAATATCAATGCCTCTTGTAAGAGCTGTGGAGTTCAGAGTGTTTAACCCGATGGTTTTAATGCCCCTTGGAAGAGACGAGGAGGTCACAGTAGCTTAGCAAGACTGTTTTGATGTCCCTTGGAAGAGTGGTGTAGATCGTTGTGGATTTAAAAGACAATATCATTGCCCCATAGAAGAGTGGTGGAGGTCGCAGTGGAATAAAAAGAAATTATCAATGCCCCTTGGAAGATTGGTGGAGGTTACAGTGGAATAAAAAGACAACATCAATGCCCCTTGGAAGAGTGGTGGAGGTTACAGAGGAATAGAAAGACAATATCAATGCCCTGTGTAAGAAACTTGGAGATCACAGTAGCTTAACAAGACGGTTTTAATGCCCCTTGGAAGAGTTGTGGACATCTCAGAGGAATAAAAAGACAATATCAATGCACTTGGAAGAGTGCAGAAGGTTACAATGTAATAAAAAGACATTGTCAATGCCCCTTGGATGAGCTGTGGAGCTCAGAGCGGTTTAACCAGACGGTTTTAATGCCCCTTGGAAGAGACTTGGAGGTCACAGTAGCTTAAGAAGACAGTTTTAATGCCCCTTGGAAGAGTGGTGGAGGTCGCAATGGAATAAAAAGACAATATCAATGCCCCGTGGAAGGGACGTGGAGGTCACAGTAGCATAACAAGACGGTTTTAATGACCATTGGAAGAGTGGTGGAGGTCGCAGTGGATAAAAAAGACAATTATCAAAGCCCCTTGGAAGAGTGGTTGAGGTCGCTGTGAAAATCGAGACAATATCAATGCCCCTTGGAAGAGTGGTGGAGGTTAGAGTCGAATAAAAAGACAATATCAATGCCTCTTGGAAGAGCTGTGGAGTACAGAGTGGTTTAACCAGACGGTTTAATTCCCCTTGTAAGAAACGTGGAGGTCACAGTAGCTTATCAAGACTGTTTTAATGCCCCTTGGAAGAGTGGTGGAGGTCGCAGTGGATTAAAAAGACAATATCAATGCCTCGTGAAAGAGACTTTGAGGTCACAGTAGCTTAACAAGATGGTTTTAATGCCCCTTGGAAGAGAGGTAGAGGTCGCAGTGGAATAAAAAGACAATATCTATGCCCCTTGGAAGAGTGGTGGAGGTTAGAGTGGAATAAAAAGACAATATCAATGACCCTTGGAAGAGTGGTGGAGGTTGCAGTGGAATAAAAAGACAATATCAATGCCCCTTGGAAGAGTGGTGGAGGTTACAGTGGAATAAAAAGACAATAATAATGCCTCTTAGAAGAGCTGTGGAGTTCAGAGTGGTATAACCAGATGGTTTTAATGCTCCTTGGAAGAGACGTGGAGGTCACAGTAACTTAACAAGACGGTTTTAATACCCCTTGGAAGAGTGGTGGAGGTCGCAGTGGAATAAAAAAACAATATCAATGCCCCTTGGAAGATTGGTGGAGGTTACAGTGGAATAAAAAGACAATATCAATGCCCCGTGGAAGAGATGTGGAGGTCTCTCTAGCTTAACAATATGGTTTTAATGCCCCTTGGAAGAGTGGTGGAGGTCGCAGTGGAATAAAAAGAAAATATCAATGACCCTTGGAAGAGTGGTGGAGGTTAGAGTGCAATAAAAGGACAATACAAATGCCCCTTGGAAGAGCTGTGGAGTTCAGAGTGGTTTAACCAGATGGTTTTAATGCCCCTTGGAAGTGAAGTCGATGTCACAGTAGCATAACAAGACGGTTTTAATGCCCCTTGGAAGAGTGGTGAAATTCGCAGTGGATTAAAAAAGACAATATCAATGCCCCTTGGAAGAGTGGTGGAGGTCGCAGTAGAATAAAAAGACAATATCAATGCCCCGTGGAAGAGTGGTGGAGGTCGCAGTGGAATAAAAAGACAATATCAATGCCTCGTGGAAGGGACGTGGAGGTTACAGTAGCTTAACAATACACTTTTAATGACCCTTGGAAGAGTGGTGGATGTCGCAGCGGAATAAAAAGACAATATCAATGCCCCTTGGAAGAGTGGTGGAGGTTACAGTGGAATAAAAAGACAATAATAATGCCCCTTGGAAGAGCTGTGGAGTTCAGAGTGGTATAACCAGACGGTTTTAACGCTCCTTGGAAGAGACGTGGAGGTCACAGTAACTTAACAAGACGGGTTTAATGCCCCTTGGAAGAGTGGTTGAGGTCGCAGTGGAATAAGAAAACAATATCACTGCCCCTTGGAAGATTGGTGGAGGTTACAGTGGAATAAAAAGAAAAAATCAATGCCCCGTGGAAGAGATGTGGAGTTCACTGTAGCTTATCAATATTGTTTTAATGCCCCTTGTAAGATTGGTGGAGGTTACAGTGGAATAAAAAGACAACATCAATGCCCCTTGGAAGAGTGGTGGAGGTTACAGAGGAATAAAAAGACAATAACAATGCCCTGTGGAAGAGACGTGGAGGTCACAGTAGCTTAACAAGACGGTTTTAATTCACCGTAGAACAGTGGTGGAGGTTACAGTGGAATAAAAGACAATATCAATGCCCTTTGGAAGAGTGGCGGAGTTCGCAGTGGAATAAAAAGACAATATCAATGCCCCTTGGAAGAGTGGTGGAGGTCACAATGTAATAACCTCACTGGTCCATCCTCTGCATAACTTCTCTGCTTGCTGTGTCTGCTGTAATCTAATGCTCTGCTTTACTGATTCACCTCACTGGTACATGCTCTGCATAACTTCTCTGCTTGCTGTGTCTGCTGTAATCTAATGCTCTGCTTTACTGATTCACCTCACTGGTACATGCTCTGCATAACTTCTCTGCTTGCTGTGTCTGCTGTAATCTAATGTTCTGCATTGCTGATTCACCTCACTGGTATATGCTCTGCATAACTTCTCTGCTTTATCTGTCCCACTCCATTCAATACCCACATATGTCTGTCCCTTCCCCACTATAGATCTTATCTGATTTTTAGAGGTGCTAAACTGCAGAGACTAGAGTCCTAGCTCTGTGTTTGATCACCCAGCCATCTCCTGGTGAGACGACCCGCTGCTAATTTAGCCATATGCAGCTCCCACAATGCCCTTCACCTGATAGTTTAATGTGCCCTATATATTTAGAAGCTCTGTAAGGGGTGCACGCGTGCTGGGGTGTGCACGCGTCTTCTTGTGCAAAGTGGCTTCGGAGATAAGTGGCAGTTATTTCAGAGGCAGTTAGTCAGGGCAGGAGTCAGGTAACCAACACTTTGACCACTTACTCTCTTTTAACTATGTTTCTGTTAGCTCTCACTTTTTCCTCTATAGCCCTCCACTTTCTTGTAACCCCTCAAATCCCTACACCTAGTAAGAAACTCTTCATCTCTCCCTCCCTGCTCCTCCTCACTGCTGGAGATATCTCTCCAAATCCTGGTCCTCCTCGCCATATCCCCACAGTTACTTCTTCTTCCTATCCACGACCTTCCACAAACTGTCGCAACCCTTCTAACCTCATACCCATCCAACCATTCCCCACTCCCTTAGTTGCTCTAACAGGAGCTCTATGGAACGCTCGCTCTGTCTGCAACAAACTTTCCTTCATCCACGATCTTTTAATTACAAACAAACTTTCCTTCCTCGCCATCACTGAAACCTGGCTCACCCCCTCTGACACAGCCTCCCCAGCTGCACTTTCATATGGCGGATTCCACCTTTCCCACACACCCCCCCCCCAATGGCAAACATGGCGGAGGCGTAAGGTTTTCTCCTATCAGAACACTGCACTTTCACCCAAATCCCACTGCCACCCTCGGTTACACTCCCCTCTTTTGATGTGCACTGTGTGCGCATCTATTCCCCCTCCAACCTCCAACTGGCCGTCGTTTACTGACCCCCAGGGCAAGCCACCACCTTCTAAGACCACTTCACCACCTGGCTGCTTCACTTCCTCTCCACTGACATCCCCACTATCATAATGGGTGACTTCAACATCCCCATTAACACTTCCCACTCGTCTGTCTCTAAGTTCCTATCTCTCACTTCCTCCTTCGGACTCACTCAATGGTCTTCCACACCCACCCACAAAGATGGCCACATACTGGACCTCATCTTCACCCGCATCTGTTCCCTATCTAACCTCTCTAACTCACCTCTACCTCTCTCTGATCACAGCCTACTTACATTCTCTTCTCGTTCCTCCCCGGGGCAACCATTCCCCACTCCACAAACTTGCATACCCTCGCAGAAATCTCAAACACCTTGACTTACACTCACTCTGTGAATCCCTCCTCCCTGTTACAGACATAAATTCCTTACACGATGCAGACTTTGCTGCTGCTTCATATAAGACCACAATAGCTGCAGCTCTAGACTCGATCGCCCCTCTCACACACACCACATCTCGCACAATCAACAGGCAACCCTGGCACACTAAACTTACTAAAGAACTGCGCCGGGCCTCCAGGGTTGCGGAGCAGAGATGGAAAAGGTCTCACTCCATCGAGCACTTCATCGCATTCAAGCAATCGCTCACTAATTTCAAGTCCGCACTCACTACAGCAAAACAAACCTACTTCTCATCTCTCATATCCTCCCTATCTCACAACCCTAAACAGCTATTTAACACTTTCAACTCTCTCCTTCATCCCCCAGCACCTCCTCCCTCTTCTCTCATCTCAGCCGACGACTTTGCCTCATTCTTCAAACAGAAGATTGACACCATCAGACAAAACTTTTGCCTAAAGTCCACACAACCCCTCCTCATATCTATTCTCCTATCAGAACACTGCACTTTCACCCAAATCCCACTGCCACCCTCAGTTACACTCCCCTCTTTTGATGTGCACTGTGTGCGCATCTATTCCCCCTCCAACCTCCAACTGGCCGTCGTTTACTGACCCCCAGGGCAAGCCACCACCTTCTAAGACCACTTCACCACCTGGCTGCTTCACTTCCTCTCCACTGACATCCCCACTATCATAATGGGTGACTTCAACATCCCCATTAACACTTCCCACTCGTCTGTCTCTAAGTTCCTATCTCTCACTTCCTCCTTCGGACTCACTCAATGGTCTTCCACACCCACCCACAAAGATGGCCACATACTGGACCTCATCTTCACCCGCATCTGTTCCCTATCTAACCTCTCTAATTCACCTCTACCTCTCTCTGATCACAGCCTACTTACATTCTCTTCTCGTTCCTCCCCGGGGCAACCATTCCCCACTCCACAAACTTGCATACCCTCGAAGAAATCTCAAACACCTTGACTTACACTCATTCTGTGAATCCCTCCTCCCTGTTACAGACATAAATTCCTTACACGATGCAGACTTTGCTGCTGCTTCATATAAGACCACAATAGCTGCAGCTTTAGACTCGATCGCCCCTCTCACACACACCACATCTCGCACATTCATCAGGCAACCCTGGCACACTAAACTTACTAAAGAACTGCGCCGGGCCTCCAGGGTTGCGGAGCGGAGATGGAAAAGTCTCACTCCATCGAGCACTTCATTGCATTCAAGCAATCCCTCACTAATTTCAAGTGCGCACTCACTACAGCAAAACAAACCTACTTCTCATCTCTCATATCCTCCCTATCTCACAACCCTAAACAGCTATTTAGCACTTTCAACTCTCTCCTTCGTCCCCCAGCACCTCCTCCCTCTTCTCTCATCTCAGCTGCCGACTTTGCCTCATTCTTCAAACAGAAGATTGACACCATCAGATTTAATTTTTGCCTAAAGTCCACACAACCCCTCCTCATATCTATTCAACCCTCCTCCTCCAAACCCCACTTCTCCACCATTACAGAAGGTCAAGTCTCCTCTTTACTCTCCAAATCACACCTCACCACCTGCGAACTTGACCCAATCCCATCCCACCTCATCACTAACCTTACCACAGTCTTCATCCCAACCCTTACCCACCTCTTCAATCTGTCACTAACAACCGGTGTCTTCCCCTCATGTTTCAAACATGCCGCAATCACACCCATCCTCAAAAAGCCCTCCCTTGACCCTTCCTCTCTGACTAGCTACCGCCCCATATCACTCCTCCCCTTTGCCTCAAAACTATTAGAACAACATGTCCACCTTGAACTGTCCTCCCACCTCTCCTCCTGCTCCCTCTTCGACCGCCTGCAATCTGGCTTCCGACCGCATCACTCGACTGAAACTGCCCTGACCAAAGTCACCAACGACCTACTAAATGTCAAATCCAAGCGACACTACTCCATCCTCCTCCTTCTGGACCTGTCATCTGCCTTTGACACAGTGGACCATTCCCTCTTATTCCAGATTCTCTCATCTCTTGGCATCACTGACTTGGCTCTATCTTGGATCTCCTCATACTTAACAGACAGGACATTCAGAGTCTCCCACTCACGCACCACCTCCTCATCTCGCCCCCTATCTGTTGGTGTCCCCCAAGGTTCAGTTTTAGGACCTCTGCTGTTCTCCATCTACACCTTTGGCCTGGGACAGCTCATAGAGTCTCACGGTTTTCAGTATCACCTCTATGCTGACGACACACAGATCTACCTCTCTGGACCCGATATCTCCTCCCTACTAACCAAAATCCCACAATGTCTGGTCGCCATGTCATCCTTCTTCTCTGACTGATTTCTAAAACTCAACAGGGATAAAACAGAGTTCATCATCTTTCCACCCTCTCATTCACATCCCCCATCTGCCCTAGCCATCAACGTCAATGGCTGTTCACTCTCCCCAGTCCCACAAGCTCGCTGCCTTGGAGTAACCCTGGACTCTGATCTCTCCTTCAAGCCACATATCCAAGCCCTTTCCACTTCCTGCCGACTCCAACTCAAAAACATCTCCCGGATCCGTGCATTCCTCAGCAAAGACTCTGCAAAAACACTAGTGCTTGCCCTCATCATATCCCGCCTCGACTACTGCAACCTCCTGCTCCGTGGCCTCCCTTACAACACTCTTGCGCCTCTCCAATCTATCCTAAACTCTGCTGCTCGACTAATTCACCTGTTCCCCCGCTATTCCCCGGCCTCTCCTCTCTGTCAATCTCTTCACTGGCTCCCCATTGCCCAGAGAATCCAGTTCAAAACTCTAACCATGGCATACAAAGCCATCCACAACCTGTCTCCCCCATACATCTGTGACCTAGTCAACCGATACTTACCTCCACGCAACCTCCGATCCTCACAAGATCTCCTTCTCTACTCCCCTCTTATCTCCTCCTCCCATAATCGTATACAAGATTTCTCCCGTGCATCCCCCCTACTCTGGAACTCTCTACCCCAACACATCAGACTCTCGCCGACCGTGGAAACCTTCAAAAGAAACCTGAAGACTCACCTCTTCCGACAAGCCTACAACCTGCAGTAACCACCGCTGCACGACCAGCTCTTCCCTCACCTAATGTATCCTCACCCATCCCTTCTAGAATGTGAGCCATCGCGGGCAGGGTCCTCGCTCCTCCTGTACCAGTCACTGACTCGTTTTGTTAAGATTATGTAAATGCTTTTGTTATGTATATCCCTATCACATGTAAAGCGCCAAGCAATAAATGGCGCTATAATAATAAATAATAATAAAAATTATAATAAAAAGACAATATGAATTCCCATAGCAAAAGTGGTGGAGGTTACAGTGGATTAAAAAGACAATATCAATGCCCCTTAGAAGAGAGGTGGAAGTCGCAGTGGAATAAAAAGACAATGTCAATGCCCCTTGGAAGAGTGGTAGAGGTGGCAGTGGAATAAAAAGACAATATCAATGCCCCTTGGAAGAATGATGGAGGTCGCAGTGGAATAATAAGACAATGTCAATGCCCCTTGGAAGAGTGGTGGAGTTTAGAGTGGAATAAAAAGACAATACCAATGCCCCTTGGAAGAGCTGTGGAGTTCAGAGTGATTTAACCAGATGGTTTTATTGCCCCTTGGAAGAGATGTGGAGGTCACAGTAGATTAACAAGACGGTTTTAATGCCCCTTGGAAAAGTGGTGGAGGTCACAGTGGATTAAAAAGACAATATCAATGCCCCTTGGAAGAGTGGTCGTGGTCGCAGTGGAATAAAAAGACAATATCAATGCCCCTTGGAAGAGTGGTGGAGGTTACAGTGGAATAAAAAGACAATATCAATGCCCTGTGGAATAGACATGGACGTGACAGTAGCTTAACAAGAAGGTTTTAATGCCCCTTGGAAGAGTGGTGGAGGTCGCAGTGGATTAAATAGACAATATCAATGCCCATTGGAAGATTGATTAAGGTCGCAGTGGAATAAAAAGACAAAATCAATGCCCCTTGGAAGAGCTGTGGAGTTCAGAGTGGTTTAACCAGACGGTTTTAATGCCCCTTGGAAGAGACTTGGAGGTCACAGTAGCTTAACAAGACTGTTTTAATGCCCTTGGAAGAGTGGTGGAGGTCGCAGTGAATTAAAAAGACAATATCAATGCCCTTTGGAAGAGTGGTGGAGGTCGCAGTGGAATAAAAAGACAAAATCAATGCCCCTTGGAAGAGAGGTGGAGGTTACAGTGGAATAAAAGACAATATCAATGCCCCGTGGAAGAGTTGTGGAGGTCACTGTAGCTCAACAAGATGGTCTTAATGCCGCTTGGAAGAGTGGTGGAGGTTGCAGTGGAATAAAAAGACAATGTCAATGCCCCTTGGAAGAGTGGTGGAGGTTAGAGTGGAATAAAAAGACAATGCAAATGCCCCTTGGAAGAGCTTTGGAATTCAGAGTGGTTTAACCAGATGTTTTTAATGCCCTTTGAAGAGACTTTGACGTCACAGTAGCTTAACAAGATGGTTTTAATGCCCCTTGGAAGAGTGGTGGAGGTCGCAGTGGATTAAAAAGACAATATCAATGCCCCTTGGAAGAGTGGTGGAGGTCGCAGTGGAATAAAAAGACAAAATCAATGCCCCTTGGAAGAGTGGTGGAGGTTACAGTGGAATAAAAAGACAATATCAATGCCCCTCGGAAGAGCTGTGGAGTTCAGAGTGGTTTTTCCAGACGGCTTTAATGCCTCTTGTAAGAGTGGTGGAGATCGCAGTGGATTAAAAAGGCAATATCAATGCCCATTGGAAGAGTGGTTAAGGTCGCAGTGGAAAAAAAAGACAAAATCAATGCCCCTTGGAAGAGTTTTGGAGGTTACAGTGGAAAAAAAAGACAATATCAATGCCCCTTGGAAGAGCTGTGGAGTTCAGAGTGGTTTAACCAGGAGGTTTTAATGCCCCTTGGAAGAGACGTGGAGGTCACAGTAGCTTAACAAGACTGTTTTAATGCCCTTGGAAGAGTGGTGGAGGACGCAGTAGATTAAAAAGACAATATCAATGCCCTTTGGAAGAGTGATGGAGGTCGCAGTGGAATAAAAAGACAAAATCAATGCCCCTTGGAAGAGTGGATGAGGTTACAGTGGAATAAAAGACAATATCAATGCCCAGTGGAAGAGTTGTGGAAGTCACTGTAGCTTAACAAGATGGTCTTAATGCCGCTTGGAAGAGTAGTGGAGGTCGCAGTGGAATAAAAAGACAATACAAATGCCCCGTGGAAGGGACGTGGAGGTCACAGTAGCTTAACAAGACGGTTTTAATGCCCATTGGAAGAGTGGTGGAGGTCGCAGTGGAATAAAAAGACAATATCAATGCCCCTTAGAAGAGAGGTGGAAGTCGCAGTGGAATAAAAAGACAATGTCAATGCCACTTGGAAGAGTGGTGGAGGTTACAGTGGAATAAAAAGACATTGTCAAAGCATCTTGGAAGAGCTGTGGAGCTCCGAGCGGTTTAACCAGATGGTTTTAATGCACCTTGGAAGAGACTTGGAGGTCACATTAGCTTAACAAGACGGATTTAATGCCCCTTGGAAGAGTGGTGGAGGTCGAAATGCAATAAAAAGACAATATCAATTTCCCATGGAAGGGACGTGGAGGTTACAGTGGAATAAAACAACATTATCAATGCCCCTTGGAAGAGCTGTGGAGTTCACAGTGGTTTAACCAGTAGGTTTTAAGGCACCGTGGAATAGACGTGGAGGTCACAGTAGCTAAACAAGACAGTTTTAATGATTCTTGGAAGAGTGATGGAGGTCGTAGAGGATTAAAAAGAAAAAATCAATGCCCCTTGGAAGAGTGGTGGAGGTTACAGTGGAATAAAAAGACAATATCAATGCCTCTTGCAAGAGCTCTGGAGTCCAGAGTGGTTTAAATTGACGGTTTTAATGCCCCATGGAAGAGACGCGGAGGTCACAGTAGCTTAACAAACCTGTTTTAATGCCCCTTGGAAGAGTGATGGAGGTCGTAGTGGAATAAAAAGACAATATCAATGCCTCTTGGAAGAGCTGTGGAGTTCAGTTTGGTTTAACCAGACGGTTTTAATGCCCCTTGGAAGAGACGTGGAGGTCACAGTAGCTTATCAAAACTGTTTTAATGCCCCTTGGAAGAGTGGTGGAGGTCGCAGTGGATTAAAAAGACAATATCAATGCCACTTGGAAGAGTGGAGAAGGTCCCAGTGAAATAAAAAGACAATATCAATGCCCCTTGTAAGAGTGGTGGAGGTTACAGTGGAATAAAAGACAATATCAATGCCCCGTGAAAGAGACGTGGAGGTCAAAGTAGCTTAACAAGATGGTTTTAATGCCCCTTGGAAGAGAGCTGGAAGTTGCAGTGGAATAAAAAGACAATATCAATGCCCCTTGGAGGAGTGCTGGAGGTTACATTGGAATAAAAAGACAATATCAAATCCCCTTGCAAGAGCTGTGGAGTTCAGAGTGGTTTAAATTGACGGTTTTAATGCCCCTTGGTAGGGACGTGGAGGTGACAGTAGCTTAGCAAGACGGTCTTAATGCCCCTTGGAAGAGTGGTGGTGGTCGCAGTGGATTAAAAAGACAATATGAATGCCCCTTGGAAGAGTGGTGGAGGTTACAGTTGAATAAAAAGACAATATCAATGCCCCTTGGAAGAGTGATGGAGGTTACTGTGGAATAAAAAGACAATATCAATGCCCCTTGGTACACTGGTGGAGGTTACAGTTAAATAAAAAGACAATATCAATGCCCCGTGGAAGAGATGTGGAGGTCACAATAGCTTAACAAGACGGTTTTAATGCCATTTGGAAGAGTAGTGGAGGTCTCAGTGGATTAAAAAGACAATATCAATGAGCCTTGGAAGAGTGGTGGAGGTCGCAGTGGAATAAATAGACATTATCAATGCCCCGTGGAAGAGACGTGGAGGTCACTGTAGCTTAACAAGACGGTTTTAATGCCTCTTGGAGGACTGGTGGAGGTCGCAGTGGAATAAAAAGACAATAGCAATGCCCCTTGGAATAGCTGTGGAGTACAGAATGGTATAACTAGACGGTTTTAACGCTCCTTGGAAGAGAAGTGGAGGTCTCAGTAACTTAACAAGACGGTTTTAATGCCCCTTGGAAGAGTGGTGGAGGTCGCAGTGGAATAAAAAAACAATATCAATGCCCCTTGGAAGATTGGTGGAGGTTACAGTGGAATAAAAAAACAATATCAATGCCCCATGGAAGAGTTGTGGAGGTTACTGTAGCTTAACAATATGGTTTTAATGACCCTTGGAAGAGTGCTGGAGGTTACAGGGGATTAAAAAGACAATAACAATGCCCACTGGAAGAGTGGTGGAGGTCGCAGTGGAATAAAAAGACAGAATCAATGCCCCTTGGAAGAGTGGTGGAGGTTACAGTGGAATAAAAAGACAAGATCAATGCCGATTGGAAGAGCTGTGGAGTTCATAGTGGTTTACCAGACGGATTTAATGCCCCTTGGAAGAGACGTGGAGGTCACAGTAGCTTAACAAGACTGTTTTAATGCCCATTGGAATAGTGGTGGAGGTCGCAGTGGATTAAAAAGACAATATCAATGCCCCTTAGAAGAGAGGTGGAAGTCGCAGTGGAATAAAAAGACAATATCAATGCCCAGTGGAATAGACATGGATTTGACAGTAGCTTAGCAAGACGGCTTTAATGCCCCTTGGAAGAGTGGTGGAGGTTGCAGTGGATTAAAAAGACAATATCAATGACCATTCGAAGAGTTGTAGAGGTCGCAGTGGAATAAAAAGGCAAAATCAATGCCCCTTGGAAGAGTGGTGGAGGATACAGTGGAATAAAATGATAATATCAATGCCCCATGGAAGATTTGTGGAGGTCACTGTAGCTTAACAAGATGGTCTTAATGCCCCGTGGAAGAGTGGTGGAAGTCGCCGTGGAATAAATAGACAATGTCAATAACCCTTGGAAGAGTGGTGGAGGTTAGAGTGGAATAAAAAGGTAATACCAGTGTTCCTTGAAAGAGCTGTGGAGTTAAGAGTGGTTTAAATTGACTGTTTTAATGCCCCTTGGAAAAGACGTGGTAGTCACAGTGGATTAAAAAGACAATATCAATGCCCCGTGGAAGGGACGTGGAGGTCACAGTAGCTTCACAAGATGGTTTTAATGCCCCTTGAAAGGGAGTTGGAGGTCACAGTTGATTAAAAATACAATATCAATGACCCTTGGAAGAGTGGTGGAGGTCACAGTGGTATAAAAAGACAATATCAATGCCGCTTGGAAGAGTGGTGGATGTTACAGTCGAATAAAAAGACAATATCAATGCCTCGTGTAAGAGCTGTGGAGTTCACAGTGTTTAACCAGACGGTTTTAATGCCCCTTGGAAGAGACGTGGAGGTCACAGTAGCTTCACAAGACGGTTTTAATGCCGCTTGAAAGGGAGTTGGAGGTCACAGTTGAATAAAAAGACAATATCAATGCCCCTTGGAAGATTGATGGAGGTTACAGTGGAATTAAAAGACAATAAAAATACCCCTTGGAAGAGTGGTGGAGGTTACAGTGGAATAAAAAGACAATTTCAATGCCCTGTGTAAGAAACTTGGAGGTCACAGTAGCTTAACAAGACGGTTTTAATGCCCCTTTGAAGAGTTGTGGACGTCGCAAAGGAATAAAAAAACAATATCAATGCACTTGGAAGAGTGCAGAAGGTTACAATGGAATAAAAGATATTGTCAATGCCCCTTGGAAGAGCTGTGGATCTCAGAGCGGTTTAGCCAGACTGTTTTAATGCCCCTTGGAAGAGACTTGGAGGTCACAGTAGCTTAACAAGACGGTTTTAATGCCCCTTGGAAGAGTGGAGGTGGCAATGGAATAAAAAGACTAAGTCTTTGCCCCGTGGAAGGGACGTGGAGGTCACAGTAGCATAACAAGACGGTTTTAATGCCCAATGGAAGAGTAGTGTAGGTCGCAGTGGATAAAAAAGACAATATCAAATCCCTTTGGAAGAGTGGTGGAGGTGGCAGTGCAAAACAGAGACAATATCAATGCCCCTTGGAAGAGTGGCGGGGGTTACAGTCGAATAAAAAGAAACTATCAATGCCTTTTGGAAGAACTGTGGAGTACATAGTGGTTTAACCAGACAGTTTAATGCCCCTTGGAAGAGACGTGGAGGTCACAGCAGCTTATCAAGACTGTTTTAATGCCCCTTGGAAGAGTGGTGGAGGTCGCCATGGATTAAAAAGACAATATCAATGCCCCTTAGAAGATTGGTAGAGGTCGCAGAGGAATAAAAAGAAAATATCAATTCCCCTGGGAAGAGATGCGGAGGTCGCAGTGGAATAAAAAGACAATATCAATGCCTCATGGAAGAGACTTGGAGGTCACAGTAGCTTAACAAGATGGTTTTAATGCCCCTTGGAAGAGAGGTGGAGGTCACAATGGATTAAAAAGACAATATCAATGACCCTTGGAAGAGTGGTGGAGATTACAGAGGATTAAAAAGACAATATCAATGACCCTTGGAAGAGTGGTGGAGGTCGCAGTAAAATAAATAGACAATATCAATGCCCCTTGGAAGAGTGGTGGAGGTTACAGTGGAATAAAAAGACAATATCAATGCCCCTTGGAAGAGCTGTGGAGTTCACAGTGGTTTAACCAGAAGGTTTTAAGGCACCGTGGAATAGACGTGGAGGTCACAGTAGCTAAACAAGACGGTTTTAATGCTTCTTGGAAGACTGATGGAGGTCGCAGTGGATTAAAAAGACAAAATCAATGCCCCTTGGAAGATTGGTGGAGGTTATAGTTCAATAAAAAGACAATATCAATGCCTCTTGCAAGAGCTGTGGAGTTCAGAGTGGTTTAAATTGACGGTTTCAATGCCCCGCGGAATAGACACCGAGGTAACAGCAGCTTAACAAGACAGTTTTAATGAACCTTGGAAGAATGGTGGAGGTTAGAGTGGAATAAAAAGACAATACCAATGCCCCTTGGAAGAGCTTTGGAATTCAGAGTGGTTTAACAAGACGGTTTTTATGCCCATTGGAAGTAACGTGGAGGTCACAGTAGCTTAAAAAGACGTTTTTAATGCCCCTTGGAAAAGTGGTGGAGGTCGCAGTGGATTAAAAAGACAATATCAATGCCCCTTGGAAGAGTGGTGGAGGTGGCAGTGGAATAAAAAGACAATATCAATGCCCCTTGGAAGAATGATGGAGGTCGCAGTGGAATAAAAAGACAATGTCAATGTCCCTTGGAAGAGTGGTGGAGCTTAGAGTGGAATAAAAAGAGAATATCAATGCCCCTTGGAAGAGCTGTGGAGTTCAGAGTGGTTTACCCAGATGGATTTATTGCCCCTTGGAAGAGACGTGGAGGTCACAGTAGATAAACAAGACGGTTTTAATGCCCCTTGAAAAAGAGGTGGAGGTCACAGTGGATTAAAAGACAATATCAATGCCCCGTAGAAGACATGTGTAGGTCACAGTAGCTTAACATGACAGTTTTAATGCCCCTGGGAAGAGTGGTGGAGGTCGCAGTGCATTAAAAAGACAATATCAATACCCCTTGGAAGAATGGTGGAGGTTACAGTGGAATAGAAAGACAATATCAATGCCCCTTGGAAGAGCTGTGGAGTTCAGAGTGGTTTAACCAGACGGTTTTAATGCCCCTTGGAAGAGATGTGGAAGTCACAGTAGCTTAACAAGACTGTTTTAGTGCCTCTTGGAAGAGTGGTGGAGGTCGCAGTGGATTAAAAAGACAATATCAATGCCCGTTAGAAGAGAGGTGGAAGTAGCAGTGGAATAAAAAGACAATATAAATACCCCTTGGAAGAGTGGTGAAGGATACAGTGGAATAAAAAGACAATATCAATGCCCCGTGGAATAGATATGAACGTTACAGTAGCTAAACAAGATGTTTTTAATGCACCTTCGGAGAGTGATGGAAGTAGCAGTGGAATAAAAAGACAATATCAATGCCCCTTGAAAGAGTGCTGTAGGTTACAGTGGAGTAAAAAGACAATATCAATGCCTCTTGCAAGAGCTGTGGAGTTCAGAGTGTTTTAAATTGACGGTTATAAGGCACGTTGGAAGAGACGTGGAGGTCACAGTAGCTTAACAATACGGTTTTCATGCCCCTTGGAAGAGTGGTGGAGGTCGCAGTGGATTAAAAAGACAATATCAATGCCACTTGGAAGAGTGGTGAAGGTCCCAGTGGCATAAAAAGACAATATCAATTCCCATAGGAAAAGTGGTGGAGGTTACATTTGAATAAAAAGACAATATCACTGCCTCTTGCAAGAGCTGTGGAGTTCAGAGTGGTTTAAATTGACGACTTTAATGCCCCTTGGAAGAGACTTGGAGGTCATAGTAGCTTAATAAGATGTTTTTAATGCCCCTTGGCAGAGTGCTGGAGATTACAATGGAATAAAAAGACAATATCACTGCCGCTTGCAAGAGCTGTGGATTTCATAGTGGTTTAAATTGAAAGTTTAATGCCCCTTGGAAGAGAAGTGGAGGTCACAGTAGCTTAATAAGACGGTTTTAATGCCACATGGAAAAGTGGTGAAGGTCGCAGTGGATTAAAAAGATAATAATAATGCCCCGAGGAAGAGTGGTGGAGGTCGCAGTGGAATTAAAAGACAATATCAATGCCCCTTGGAAGAGTGGTGGAGGTTACAGTGGAAAAAAAAGATAATATCCATGCCCCGAGGAAGAGACGTGGAGGTCACAGAAGCTTAACAAGACGGTTTTAATGCCCCTTGGAAGAGTGGTGAAGGTCACAGTTGATTAAAAAGACAATATCAATGCCCCTTGGAAGAGTGGTGGAGGTTGCAGTGGAATAAAAAGGCAATATCAATGCCCCGTGGAATTGACGTGGAGGTCAAAGTAGCTTAACAACACGGTTTTAATGGCCCTTGGAAGAGTGGTGGAGGTCGCAGTTGATTAAAAAGACAATATAAATGCCCCTTAGAAGAGTAGTGGAGGTCGCAGTGGAATAAAAAGACAATATCAATGCCCCTTGAAGAGTTGTGGAGGTAACAGTGGATTAAATAGACAATATCAATGCCCCTTGGAAGAGCAGTGGAGTTTAGAGTAGTTAAACCAGACGGTTTTAATGCCCATTGGAAGCGACGTGGAGGTCACAGTAGCTTAAAAAGATGTTTTTAATGCCCCTTGGAAAAGAGGTGGAGGTCGCAGTGGATTAAAAAGACAATGTCAATGCCACTTGGAAGAGTGGTGGAGGTTAAAGTGGAATAAAAAGACAATATCAATGCCCCTTGGAAGAGCGGTGGAGTTCAGAGTAGTTTAACAAGACGGTTTTAATGCCCTTGGAAGAGACGTGGAGGTCACAGTAGCTTAACAAGACTGTTTTAATGCCCATTGGAAGAGTGGTGGAGGTCGCAGTGGATTAAAAAGACAATGTCAATGCCACTTGGAAGAGTGGTGGAGGTTACAGTGGAATAAAAAGACAATATCAATGCCCCGTGGAAGAGATGTGGAGGTCACTGTAGCTTAACAATATGGTTTTAATGCCCCTTGGAAGAGTGGTGGAGGTCGCAGTGGAATAAAAAGACAATGTCAATGCCCCTTGGAAGAGTGGTGGAGGTTAGAGTGGAATAAAAAGACAATACAAATGCCCCTTGGAAAAGCTTTGGAGTTCAGAGTGGTTTACCAGATGGTTTTAATGCCCCTTGGAAGAGAAGTTGATGTCACAGTAGCATAAAAAAGACGGTTTTAATGCCCCTTGGAAGAGTGGTGGAGTTCGCAGTGGAATGAAAAGACAATATCCATGACACTTGGAAGAGTGGTGGAGGTCGCAGTGGAATAAAAAGACAATATCAATGTCCCGTGGAAGGGACGTGGAGGTCACAGTAGCTTAACAAGACAGTTTTAATGCCCCTTGCTAGAGAGGTGGAGGTTGCAGGGGATTAAAAAGACAATAACAATGCCCATTGGAAAAGTGGTGGAGGTCGCAGTGGAATAAAAAGACAATATCAATGCCCCTTGGAAGAGCTGTGGAGTTCAGAGTGGTTTAACCAGACGGTTTTAATGCCCCTTGGAAGAGACATGGAGGTCACAGTAGCTTAACAAGACTGTTTTACTGCCCCTTGGAAGAGTGGTGGATGTCGCAGTGGATTAAAAAGACAATATCAATGCCCCTTAGAAGAGAGGTGGAAGTCGCAGTGGAATAAAAAGACGATGTCAATGCCACTTGGAAGAGTGGTGGAGGTTACAGTGCAATAAAAAGACAATATCAATGCCCCGTGGAATAGACATGGACGTGACAGTAGCTTAACAAGACGGCTTTAATGCCCCTTGGAAGAGTGGTGGAGGTTGGAGTGGATCAAAAAGACAATATCAATGCCCCTTGGAAGAGAGGTGGAGGTTACAGTGGAATAAAAAGACAATATCAATGCCCCTTGGAAGAGTGGTGGAGGTTACAGTGGAATAAAAAGACAATATCAATGCCCTTGGAAGAGCTGTGGAGTTCACAGTGGTTTAACCAGAAGGTTTTAAGGCACCGTGGAATAGACGTGGAGGTCACAGTAGCTAAACAAGACTGTTTTAATGCTTCTTGGAAGAGTGATGGAGGTCACAGTGGATTAAAAAGACAAAATCAATGCTCCTTGGAAGAGTGGTGGAGGTAACAGTGGAATAAAAAGACAATATCAATGCCTCTTGCAAGAGCTGTGGAGTTCAGAGAGGTTTAAATTGACGGTCTTAATGCCCCTTGGAAGAGACATGGAGGTCACAGTAGCTTAACAAGACGGTTTTAATGACCCTTGGGAAGAGTTGTGCAGCTTACAGTCGAATAAAAAGACAATATCAATGCCTCTTGGAAGAGCTGTGGAGTTCAGAGTGGTTTAACCAGACCGTTTTAATGCCCCTTGGAAGAGACGTGGAGGTCACAGTAGCTTATCAAAACTGTTTTAATGCCCCTTGGAAGAGTGGTGGAGGTCGCAGTGGATTAAAAAGACAATATCAATGCCCCGTGGAAGAGTCGTGGAGGTCATAGTAGCTTAAAAAGACAGTTTAATGCCTCTTCGAAGAGTGGTGGAGGTTGCAGTGAAAAAAAAAGAAAATATCAATGCCCCGTGGAAGAAATGTGGAGATCACAGTAGATTAACAAGATGGTTTTTATGCCCCTTGGAAGAGTGGTGAAGGTCGCAGTGGAATAAAAAGACAATATCATTGCCCCTTGGAAGAGTGATGGAGGTCGCAGTGGAATAAAAGGACAATAACAATGCCCCGTGGAAGAGACGAGGAGGTCATAGTAGCTTAAAAAGACGGTTTAATGCCACTTCGAAGAGTGGTGGAGGTTGCAGTGGAAAAAAAAGAAAATATCAATGCCCCGTGGAAGAGATGTGGAGATCACAGTAGATTAACAAGATGGTTTTTATGCCCCTTGGAAGAGTGGTGGAGGTCGCAGTGGAATAAAAAAACAATATCAGTACCCCGTGGAAGAGAAGTGGAGGTCACAGTAGCTTAACAAGATGGTTTTAATGCCCCATGAAAGAGTGGTGGAGGTCGCAGTAGAATTTTAAGACAATATCACTGCCCTGTGGAAGAGACGTGGAGGTTACAGTAGCTTAACAGGACGTTTTTTTTGCCCCTTGAAAAAGTCTTGGAGGTCTTGGAGGTCACTGTAGAATAAAAAGCCAATATCAATGCCCTTGGAAGAGACGTGGAGGTCACAGTAGATTAACAAGAAAGTTTTAATGCCCCTTGGAAGAGTGGTGGAGGTCGCAGTGGAATAAAAAGACAATATCAATGCCCCTTGGAAGAGTGGTGGAGGTGACAGTGGAATAAAAAGACAATATCAATGCCCCGTGAAAGAGACGTGAAGGTCACAGTAGCTTAAAAAGACGGTTTATTAACCCTTGGAAAAGTGGTGGAGGTCGCTGCAGAATAAAAAGACAACATCAATGCCCCTTGGAAGAGTGGGGGAGGTCGCAGTGGATAAAAAAGACAATATCAATGCCCCATGGAACAGACGTGGAGGTCACTGTAGTCTTAACAAGACGGTTTTAATGACGCTTCGTAGAGTGGTGGAGGTCTTATTTTAATAAAAAGATAATTTCAATTAACCCTTGGAAAAGTGGTGGAGGTCACTGCAGAATAAAAAGACAACATCAATGCCCCTTGGAAAAGTGGTGGAGGTCGCAGTGAAATAAAAACACAATATCAATACCCGGTGGAAGAGATGTGGAGGTCACAGTAGCTTAACAAGACGGTTTTAATGCCCCTTTAAAGAGTGGTGGAGGTCGCAGTGGAATAAAAAGGCAATGTCAATGCCCCGTGGTAGAGACGTGGAGGTCACAGTAGCTTTATAAGACTGTTTTAATGCCCCTTGCAAGAGCTGAAGAGTTCAGAGTGGTTTAACAAGACGGTTTTAATGCCCCTTGGAAGAGATGTGGAGGTCACAGTAGAATAACAAGACGGTTTTAATGCCACTTGGAAGAGTGGTGGAGGTTACAGTGGAATAAAAAGACAATATCAATATCAATGACCCGTGGAAGAGACTTTGAAGGCACAGTAGCTTAACAAGACAGTTTTAATGCCCATTGGAAGAGTGGTGGATATAGCAGTGGAGTAAAAAGACAATATCATTGCCCCTTGGAAGAGTGGTGGAGGTCGCAGTGGAAAAAAAAGACAATATCAATGTCCCGTGGAAGAGACGAGGAGGTCACAGTAGCTTAAAAATATGGTTTTAATGCCCCTTGGAAGAGTGGTGGAGGTCGCAGTACAATAAAAATTCAATATCAATGCCCATTGAAAGAGTGGTGAAGGTCGCAATGGAATAAAAAGACTATATCAATGCCCCGTGGAAGAGTCGTGGAGGTTATAGTAGCTTAAAAAGACGGTTTAATGCCTCTTCGAAGAGTGGTGGAGGTTGCAGTGGTAAAAAAAGAAAATATCAATGCCCCGTGGAAGAGATGTGGAGATCACAGTAGATTAACAAGATGGTTTTTATGCCGCTTGGAAGAGTGGTGGAGGTCGCAGTGGAATAAAAAGACAATATCAATGCCTCTTGGAAAAGTGGTGGAGGTTGCAGTGAAATAAAGACACAATATCAACAACACGTGGAAGAGACGTGGAGGTCACAGTAGCTTAACAAGACGGTTTTAATGCTCCTTGGAAAAGTGCTGGAGGTCGCAGTGGAATAAAAAGGCAATATAAATGCCCTGTGGAAGAGACGTGGAGGTCACAGTAGCTTTATAAGACGGTTTTTATGCCCCATGGAAGAGCTGTGAAGTTCTGAGTGGTTTAACAAGATGGTTTTAATGCCCCTTAGAAGAGATGTGGAGGTTACAGAAGCTTAACAAGATGATTTTATTGCCCCTTGGAAGAGTGGCGGAGGTCACAGTAGAATTTAATGACAATATCACTGCCCCGTGGAAGAGACGTGGAGGTTATAGTTGCTTAAAAGGACGCTTTTATTGCCCCTTGGAAAAGTCTTAGAGGTCGCAGTAGAATAAAAAGACAATATCAATGCCCCGTGGAAGAGACGTGGAGGTAACAGTAGCTTAACAAGAAGGTTTTATTGCCCCTTGGAAGAGTGGTGGAGGTCGCAGTGGAATAAAAAGACAATGTCAATGCCCCGTGTAACAGACGTGGAGGTCACAGTAGTCTTAACAAGACAATTTTAATGACCCTTGGTAGAGTGGTGGAGGTCTCATTTTAATAAAAAGATAACTTCAATGCTCCTTGGAAGAGTGTTGGAGGTCGCAGTGAAATAAAAACACAATATCAATACCCCGTGGAAGAGATTTGGAGGTCACAGTAGCTTAACAAGATGGTTTTAATGCAGCTTGAAAGAGCTGTAGAGTTCAGAGTAGTTTTTACAAGACGGTTTTAATGCCCCTTGGAAGAGATGTGGAGGTCACAGTAGCTTATCAAGATGGTTTTAATGCCTCTTCGAAATGTGGTGGAGATCACAGTGGAATAAAAAGACAATATCAATGCACCGTGGAAGAAAAGTGGAGTTCACAGTAGCTTAACAAGATGGTTTTATTGTCCTAGGAAGAGTGGTGGAGGTCGCAGTTTAATAAAAAGACAATATCAATGCCCCGTGGAAGAGACGTGGAGGTCACAGTAGCTTAACAAGACAGTTTTAATGCCCCTTGGTAGAGTGGTGAAGGTCGCAGTGGAATAAAAAGACAATATCAATGCACCTTGGAAGAGTGGGGTGGTCGCAGTGGATTAAAAAGACAATATCAATGCCCCGTGGAAGAGACGTCAAGGTCACAGTAGTCTAACCAAGACGCTTTTAATGACCAATGGAAGAGTGGTGGAGGTCACAGTGGAATAAAAAGACAATTTCAATACCCTTTGGATCAGACGTGGAGGTCACAGTAGCTTAACAAGATGGTTTAATGCCCCTTGGAAGAGTGGTGGAGGTCGCAGTGGAATAAAAAGACAATATCAATTGTAACAGGTCTGGGAGGTGGAACCTCTGAGCTACTATACAAAGGGGCAAGTCTTGTAAGGAAGCGGGTGGCTCCCAGGGAAAGTGGGCAGGCAGTCACGTCAAGTGACAAGGACAGTCTCTGGGTAGAAGGGCAGGAGGTCACGGAGAGTGACGAGAACAGTCTCTTGACAGGAGGTCACGGCAAGTGACAGCAGGATAAGAGTCTCTAGGCAGGCGGGTGGTCACGGCAAGTGACAGCAGGATAAGAGTCTCTAGGCAGGCAGGGGGTCACGGCAAGTGACGGCAGAGCCTCCAGGAAGGCTAGCAGGCAGGTAGCAGGTGGGCGCTCCCAGGTGAGCGGACAAGAGTCTCTGGACAGGCAGGTGGTCAGAGCAAGTGACGGCAAAGCCTCCAGGTAGGCTAGCAGGCAGGTAGCAGGTGAGCGCTCCCAGGTGAGCGGGCAAGAGTCTCTGGATAGGCAGGTGGTCACATCAAGTGACGGCTAAGCCTCCAGGTAGGCTAGCATGCGGGTAGCAGGTGAGCGCTTCCAGGTAAGCGGGTAAGAGTCTCACGGCTGGCTGGCAGGTGGTCACGGCAAGTGACGGCATAGCCTCCAGGTAGGCTAGCAGGCAGGCAGCAGGTGAGCGCTCCCAGGTGAGCGGGTAAGAGTCTCACGGCTGGCTGGCAGGTGGTCACGGCAAGTGACGGCAGAGCCTCCAGGTAGGCTAGCAGGCAGGTAGCAGGAGAGCGCTCCCAGGTGAGCAGGCAGACTGATCCATAGACAGACTGGCAGGTGCTGATAGGCAGACTGTCAGACCACAGGAATGCAAGCAGATAGACAGGTATCAGGCAGGTGTCAAGCAGGAATCTGGCAGGTAACTGGCAGGTATCTGGTAACGGGACCTGAGGGCTGAAGCAGAGTTGACAGGCTTTGCAACAACACTGCTCGGGCACCTCCATTTTGGAGGAGGCGCCTTATATATGGTGAGGTCCTCCGGCCGTTGGCCGGGGACTCCTTAGGACGGCGCGCGCGGCCCCTTTAAGAGGAGGGGAGCGCACGCGCTCCCTAAGCGCAGTAGCCGGGAAGCAGCGGGCGCTGCCAGCAGAGCGGCAGGAAGACGCTGGGCACAGAGCGGAGAGGTGAGGGGAACGGCGTCTCTGCCTAGCAGGAGGCAGGGACGCCGACGCTACATCAATGCCCCGTGGAGGAGACATGGAGGTCACAGTAGCTTAACAAGACGAACTTTATGCCCCTTGGAAAAGTGATGGAGGTCGCAGTGGAATAAAAAGACAACATCAATGCATCGTGGAAGAGATGTGGAGGTCACAGTAGGTTAACAAGATGGTTTTAATACCCGTTGGAAGAGCTATGGAGTTCAGAATGGTTTAACAAGACGGCTTTAGTACCCATTGCAAGAGACGTGGAGGTCACAGTAGCATAGCAAGATGGTTTTAATACCCATTGGTAGAGTGGTGGAAGTTACAGTAGAATAAATAGACAATATCAATGCCCCTTGGAAGAGTGCTGGAGGTCGCAGTGGAATAAAAAGTCAATATCAATGCCCCGTGGAGGAGACGTGAAGGTAACTGTAGTTAACAAGACAGTTTTATTGCCCCTTGGAAGAGTGGTGGAGGTCGCAGTGGAATAAAAAGACAATATCAATGCCCCGTAGAAAAGACGTGGTAGTCACAGTAGCTTAACAAGATGGTTTTAATGCCACTTGGAAAAGCTGTGGAGTTCAGAGAGGTTTTGCAAGACACTTTTAATGCCAGTTGGAAGAGACGTGGACAACACTGTAGCTTTACCAGACGGTATTATTATTGCCCCTTGGAAAAGTGGTGGAGGTTACAGTGGAATAAAAAGACAATATAAATACTCCGTGGAAGAGATGTGGAGGTCACAGTAGCTCAACAATAAGGTTTTAATGCCCCTTGGAAAAGTGGTGGAGGTCGCAGTGGAATAAAAGGACAATTTCAATTCCCCTTGGAACAGTGGTGGAGGTCGCAGTGGAATAAAAAGACAATTTCAATACCCCGTGGAACAGACGTTGAGGTCACAGTAGTTTAACAAGACGGTTTTAAAGCCCCTTGGAAGAGTGATGGAGGTCGCAGTGGACTAAAAAGACAATATCAATGCCCCGTGGAAGAGACGTGGAGGTCACAGTAGATTAACAAGACGATTTTAATGACCCTTGTAAGAGTGGTGATGGTCCCAGTGGAATAAAAAGACAATATCAATGCCCCATGGAAGAGACGTGGAGGTCACAGTAGCTTAACAAGACGGTTTTAATGCCCCTTGGAAGAGCTGGGGAGTTCAGAGGGGTTTAACAAAACGGTTTTAATGCCCCTTGGAATAGACCTGGAGGTCACAGTAGCATAACAAGATGGTTTTAATACCCATTGGAAGAGTGGTGGAAGTTACAATGGAATAAAAAGACAATATCAATATCCTGTGGCAGTTACTGTTAGATGTCAGTCTGGTGCTGGGTTCGGAATGGGTCCAGGACCTTCTTTGGTCTCCCATTTCAGTCCAGCTGGGGCTGATGCTGCTCAGCATCACCATCAGCCCCAACGCCTAGCTGGCCCGCGAGCACTGTTTGTGTTCCAGGTAGTTGTGCCTTGCAATGTTAACCCTGGGTTGCAGAGGGAGACAGGGCTTGTGGAATCTAAGTCCAGGATTTGCCGCACTGAGCATGTCCGTGATCTGGCGGATCATGATTGGTGGGTTGGCACCCACCTGACCCGGTGACCTGGCACCGCCTGATTGGTCACGTGTGTCGTCACCAATGGTGCGACAGTGGGGCAGGGCTTAATCTTTAAAAGGCCCGCCCACAAACATGGCGGCGCGCTCAGATCATTTGAGCTAGCTGTGTGTGGTGTGCACGCTGACTCCGGGCTCAAAGAGCCATAGTTTCCGCTAGGCAGGTTTAGCTCCATAGAGGCAGGTTAGCTTCAAAGAGGCAGGTAGCTTCGCTTCGCTGACTGGCTCTAACCAGGGGGTTCGCCCTTACACCCCGAGCCGCCTGTGAATTAAATAGAGCGGGTCTGCTCAGTCCGGTGGCATGCCGGCTGAGTGCTCGAGTACCCGGCGGGAATCACCCGCACGCTAGCGCCGTCTCCCTGCGGTTCTTGGAGATTGTGCGTACCGTCTTACCCTTCCGTGTGCGTTAACACGAAGGGCTAAGATATTTGTTAGGTGCGTCGCCGGTCGCTATCTCCTCCGTGCATTAAACGGAGATAGAGCATACCGCTATACCCTGTCCGGTGTGTAGTTAACACGGAGGGGTTATCTTTAAGTTGGTTACTTTACTTTCCACCCAGAAAGTGTTCGGCAGCAGTCCTCTTGGCTGCATCGCGGACCCCGGGGTCGGTTGCGTTCCATTTAATAAAGTTGTCTGCAACCGCTCCCCCTAATAGTATCTGAGCGCCAGGGTCTTGCCGAACATGGCCGACAACCAGCAGCTGCAGCGTTATATACAGCAACTGGAGACCAGACTCAGGTCTCTGGAACTGGCGGTCCCGGTTGCTGATACCACTGCAGTAGCTACCCAGGCGACTTCTCTAGCAGCCAACATGATAAACTCGGCTGCCACCACTGCAAGTGCCCCATTACCCCGGTTTGCTCTCCCGGAAAAATTTTCTGGGGATAGTAAACTCTGTAGGGGTTTTATAAATGTATGCTCCGTTCACTTGGAGATGATGGAGACACGGTTCCCCTCCGAAAGAGCCAAAGTGTGATATATCATCTCATTGCTGTCTCACAGGGCTCTGGAGTGGGCTACTCCTCTATGGGAGCGTAATGACCCAGTGGTAGTAAATACGGGTCTCTTCCTTAAGACCCTAAAAATTGTTTTCCTGGGCCCTCAGGTCATTCATGATACGGCTCTTAAGCTCCTTGCTTTGGTCCAGGGTTCGGCCACCGCCAGTCACTATGCCGTCCAGTTCAGAACCTTGGCGGCTGAACTGGATTGGTCTGAGTGGTCGCTTATCCCAGTGTTCTGGAAGGGTCTGGCTGGGCATATTAAAGATGCTTAATCTACCAGAGAGATTCCAACCTCCCTGGAGGAGTTAATATCTCTCGCTGACCGTATAGACTTACGTCATGCAGAACACAGGTTAGAGCTAGAGGTTGGCAGTCCCCAGTACCTGTTGGCACCAGGCGTCTTTAGACCCAAACCCAAGACACCCGACCCGGAGCCTAAGGTTACGGGTGTACCCCGGTCTAAGTCTAGTTCCTCTCGTTCCCATTCTGCACCTCTCTCAGAGCACCCCGTAAATAAGGGCTCCAAGCAGCCGGTAAAACGAGTAGGGCTTACCACCACTGGTGGGGGTACATTAAATTCTCGGTTCTCTTCCTCCAAGCTATCATATAAGGTGATCTTGTCCTTTGGTAGATCTGCAGTTGCTGCCAATGCGTGGGTGGACTCTGGTGCTGAGGGCAATTTTTTATCATCTACATTTGCCCAGAGACATGTCATCTCTACTGAGCCAATGGGTCACTCCTGGATATGCAAATCACTCATCGGTCGATCCCTCTCACCATGTCATTCCCTAAGGGCCACCGGGAGTTTCCGCTAGGCAGGTTTAGCTCCATAGAGGCAGGTTAGCTTCATAGAGGCAGGTAGCTTCGCTTCACTGACTGGTTCTAACCAGGGGGTTCGCCTTTACACACCGGGCCGCCTGTGAATTAAATAGAGCGGGTTTGCTCAGTCCGGTGGCACGCCGGCTGAGTGCTCGAGTACCCGCGGGAATCACCCGCACGCTAGCGCCGTATCCTATAGCATAGCACCTGTACCGAAGACAGGGCTACTGCTCATAGTCCGGTCACACGTCTCCCTGCGGTTCTTGGAAATTGTGTGAACCGCTTTAGCGCCAATCCCCATAGCGTAGCGCCTGTATCAAAGACAGGGCTACTGCTGTTCCCACAGACGCACGTCTCCCTGCGGTTCTTGGAGATTGTGCGTACCGTCTTACCTTTCCATGTGCGTTAACACGAAGAGCTAAGATATTTGTTAGGTGCGTTGCCGGTCACTCTCTCCTCCGTGCATTAAACGGAGATAGAGCATACCGCTATACCCTGTCCGGTGTGTAGTTAACACGGAGGGGTTATCTTTAAGTTGGTTACTTTATTTTCCACCCGGAAAGTGTTCGGCAGCAGTCCTCTTGGCTGCATCGCGGATCCCGGAGTCGGTTGCGTTCCATTTAATAAAGTTGTCTGCAACCGCCCTCCTAACAGGTTACAGTAGCTTAACAAGACGGTTTTAATGCCCCTTGGAAGAATGGTGGAGGTCGCAGTGGAATAAAAATACAATATCAATGCCCCTTGGAAGAGTGGTGGAGGTCGCAGTGGAATGAAAATACAATATCATTACCCCGTGGAAAAGACGTGGAGGTCACAGTAGCTTTTCAATACCCTTTTAATGCCCATTGGAAGAGTGGTGGCGGTTGCAGTGGAATAAAAAGACAATATAAATGCCCCGTGGTAGAGACGCAGAGGTCACAGTAGCTTTACAAGACAATTTTAAGGCCCCTTGGAAGATCTGTGGAGTTCAGAGCGGTTTAACAAGACGGTTTTAAAGCCCCTTGGTAGAGAGATGGAGGTCACAATTGCTTAACAAGACGGGTTTAATGCCCCTTGGAAGAGTGGTGGAGGTCACAGTGGATTAAAAAGACAATATCAATGCCCCGTGAAGGAGACATGGAGGTCACAGTAGCTCAACTAGACAGTTTTAATGCCCCTTGGAAGAGTGGTGGAGGTCACAGTGGAATAAAAAGACAATACTAATGCCCCTTGGAAAAGACGTGGAGGTCACAGTAGCTTAACAAGACGGTTTTAATGCCCATTGGAAGACCTGTGGAGTTAAGAGTGGTTTAACAAGACGGTTGTAATGCCCCTTGGAAGAGACGTGGAAATCACAGTTGCTAAACAAGACGGTTTTAATGCCCCTTGGAGTAGTGGTGGAGGTCGCAGTGGAATAAAAAGACAAAATCAATGCCCCTTGGAAGAGTGGTGGAGGTTGCAGTGGAATAAATATCAATGCACCGTGGAATAGACATGGAGGTCACAGTAGCTTAACAAGATGGTTTTAATGCACCTTGGAAAAGTGGTGTAGGTTGAAGTGGAATAAAAAGACAATATCATTGCCCCATGGAAGAGACGTGTAGGTGACAGTAGCTTAACAAACGGTTTTAATGACACTTGGAAGAGTGGTGGAGGTCGCAGTGGAATAAAAAGACAATATCAATGCCCCTTGGAAGAGTGGTGGAGGTCGCAGTGGAATAAAAAGACATTATCACTACCCCGTGGAAGAGACGAGGAGGTCAGAGTAGCTTAACAAGACAGTTTTAATGCCTCTTCTAAGAGTTGTGGAGTTCGCAGTGGTATAAAAAGACAATATCAATGCCCCTTGGAAGAGTGGTGGAGGTCGCAGAGGAATAAAAAGACAATATCAATGCCCCGTGGAAGAGACGTGGAGGTCACAGTAGCTTAACAAGACGGTTTTAATGCCCCTTGGAAGAGTGGTGGAGGTTACAGTGGAATAGAAAGACAATATCAATGCCCCGTGGAAGAGACGTGGACATCATAGTAGCTTAACAAGACGGTTTTAATGTCCCTTGGAAGAGTGGTGGCAGTCGCAGTGGAATATAAAGACAATATAAATGCCCCGTGTAAGAGACGCGGAGGTCACAGTAGCTTTACAAGACAATTTTAATGCCAATTGGAACATCTATGGAGGTCAGAGCGGTTTATCTTGACGGTTTTAATGCCCCTTGATATACAGGTGGAGGTCACAGTAGCTTAACAAGACGGGTTTAATGCCCTTAGAAGAGTGGTGGAGGTTACAGTGGAATAAAAAGACAATATCAATGCCCCGTGAAGGAGACGTGGAAATCACAGTAGCTTAATTAGAACGTTTTAATGCCCCTTGGAAGAGTGGTGGAGGTCGTAGTGGAATAAAAAGACAATATCAATGCCCTGTGGAAGAGACTTGGAGGTCACAGTAGCTTAACAAGATGGTTTTATTGCCCCTTCTAAGAGTTGTGGAGGTTGCAGTGGTATAAAAAGACAATATCAATGCCCCTTGGAAGAGTGGTGGAGGTCGCAGTGGAATAAAATGACAATATCAATGCCCCTTGGAAGAGTGGTGGAGGTTACAGTGGAATAAAAAGTCAATATCAATGCTCCGTGGAAGAGGCGTGGAGATCACAGTAGCTTAACAAGACGGTTTTAATGATGCTTGGAAGTGTGGTGGAGTTCGCAGTGGAATAAAAAGACAATATCAATGCCTTTTCTAAGAGTGGTGTAGGTCGCAGTGGATTAAAAAGACAATATCAATGCCCCGTGGAGGTCACAGTAGCTTAACATGACGGTTTCAATGCCCCTTGGAGAAGATGTGGAGATCCCAGTAGCTAAACAAAACGGTTTTAATGCCCCTTGGAAGAGTGGTGGAGGTCGCAGTGTAATAAAAAGACATTATGAATGCCCCTTGGAAGAGAGATGGAGGTTGCAGTGGAATAAAAAGACAATATCAATGCCCCTTGGAAGAGTGGTGGAGGTCGCAGTGGAATAAAAAGACAATATCAATGCGCCGTGGAAAAGACGTGGAAGTCTCAGTAGCTTAACAAGACGGCTTTAACGCCCCTTGGAAAAGTGGTGTAGGTCACAGTGGAATAAAAAGATAATATCAATGCCACGTGGAAGAGACGTGGAGATCATAGTAGCTTAACAAGACGGTTTTAATGCCCATTGGAAGAGCTGTGGAGTTCAGAGTGGTTTAACAAGATGGTTTTAATGACCCTTGGAGAAGACGTGGAGATAACAGTAGCTAAACAAGACGGTTTTAATGCCCCTTGGAAGAGTGGTGGACGTTGCAGTGGAATAAAAAGACAATATTAATGCCCCTTCGATGAGTGGTGGAGGTTACAGTGGAATAAAAAGACAATATCAATGCCCCGTAGAAGAGACGTGGAGATCAAAGTAGCTTAACAAAACGGATTTAATGCTCCTTGGAAGAGTGGTGGAGTTCGCAGTGCAATAAAAAGACAATATCAATGCCTTTTGGAAGAGTGGTGAAGGTTGCAGTCGAATAAACAGACAATATCAATGCCCCGTGGAGGTCAGAGTAGCTGAACAAGATTGTTTTGACGCCTCTTGGAAGAGTGGTGGAGGTCGCAGTGGAGTAAAAAGACAATAGCAATACCCCGTGGAAGAGACGTTGAGGTCATAGTAGCTTAACAAGACGGTTTTAATGACCCTTGGAAGAGCTGTGGAGTTCACAGTGGTTTTACAAGACCGTTTTTATGCCCCTTGGGGAACACGTGGAGATCCCAGTAGATAAACAAAACGGTTTTAATGACCCTTGGAAAAGTGGTGGAGGTAGCAGTGGAATAAAAAGACAATATCAATGCCCCCTTGAAGAGTGGTGGAGGTCGCATTGGGATAAAAAGACTATATCAATGCACAGTGGAAGAGACATGGAGGTCACACTAGTTTAATAAGATGGTTTTAATGCCCCTTGGAGGAGCTGTGGAGTTCAGAGTGGGTTAACAAGACGTTTGTAATGCCCCTTGGAAGAGACGTGGAGGTCACAGAAGCTTAACAAGACGGTTTTAATGCCTCTTGGAAAAGTGGTGGAGGTCGCAGTGGAATAAAAATACAATATCAATGCCCCTTGGAAGAGTGGTGGAGGTTACAGTGGAATAAAAAGTCAATATCAATGCCCCGTGGAAGAGGCGTGGAGATCACAGTAGCTTAACAAGACGGTTTTAATGATGCTTGGAAGAGTGGTGGAGTTCGCAGTGGAATAAAAAGACAATATCAATGCCTTTTCTAAGAGTGGTGTAGGTCGCAGTGGATTAAAAAGACAAAATCAATGCCCCGTGGAGGTCACAGTAGCTTAACATGACGGTTTCAATGCACCTTGGAGAAGATGTGGAGATCCCAGTAGCTAAACAAAACAGTTTTAATGCCCCTTGGAAGAGTGGTGGAGGTCGCAGTGTAATAAAAAGACATTATGAATACCCCTTGGAAGAGAGATGGAGGTTGCAGTGGAATAAAAAGACAATATCAATGCCCCTTGGAAGAGTGGTGGAGGTCGCAGTGGAATAAAAAGACAATATCAATGGGCCATGGAAAAGACTTGGAAGTCTCAGTAGCTTAACAAGACGGCTTTAACGCCCCTTGGAAAAGTGGTGTAGGTCACAGTGGAATAAAAAGATAATATCAATGCCACATGGAAGAGACGTGGAGGTCACAGTAGCTTAAATAGATGGTTTTAATGCCCATTAGAAGAGCTGTGGAGTTCAGACTGGTTTAAAAAGACAGTTTTAATGCCCCTTGGAAGAGACGTGGAGGTCACAGTAGCTTAACAAAGCTGTTTTAATGCCCCTTGGAAGAGTGGTGGAGGTTACAGTGGAATAAAAAGACAATATCAATGCCCCGTGGAAGAGATGTGGAGGTCACAGTAGCTTAACAAGACGGTTTTAATGCCCCTTGTAAGTATGATCGTGGTCGCAGTGGTATAAAAATACAATGTCAATGCCCCTTGGAAGAGTGGTGGAGTTCGCAGTGGAATAAAAAGACAATATTAATTCCCCGTGGAAGAGACGTGGAGGTCAAAGTAGCATAACAAGAAGGTTTTAATGCCCCTTGGAAGAGTGGTGGAGGTCGCAGTGGAAGAAAAACGCAATATCAATGCCCCGTGGAAGAGATGTGGAGGTCACAGTAGCTTAACAAGACGGTTTTATTGCCCCTTGGAAGAATGGTGGAGTTCACAGTGGAATAAAAAACAATATCAATGGCCCGAGGAACAGACGTGGAGGTCACAGTAGGTTAACAAGATGATTTTAATGCCCCTTGGAAGAGCGGTGGAGGTTACAGTGGAATAAAAAGACAATATCAAGGTCACGTGGAAAAGACGTGGAGATCACAGTAGCTTAACAAGATGGTTTTAATGCCCCTTGGAAGAGTGGTGAAATAAAAAGACAACATCAGTGCCCCGTGGAAGAGATGTGGAGGTCACAGTAGATTAACAAGATGGTTTTAATGCCCCTTGTAAGTATGATCGTGGTCGCAGTGGTATAAAAAGACAATGTTAATGCCCCTTGGAAGAGTAGTGCAGGTCGCAGTGGAATAAAAAGACAATATCTATGCCCCGTGCAAGAGACGTGGAGGTCACAGTAGCTTATCAAGAAGGTTTTAATGCCCCTTGGAAGAGTGGTGGAGGTCGCAGTGGAAGAAAAAGACAATATCAATGCCCCGTGGAAGAGATGTAGAGGTCACAGTAGCTTAACAAGACGGTTTTATTGCCCCTTGGAAGAATGATGGAGTTCGCAGTGGAATAAACAAACAATATCAATTGCCCATGGAACAGATGTGGAGGTCACAGTATCTTAACAAGATGGTTTTAATGCCCCTTGGAAGAGCTGTGGAGTTCAGAGTGGTTTAACAAGACAGTGTTAATGCCCCTTGGAGAAGACGTGGTGTTCCCAGCAGCTAAACAAGATGATTTTAATTTCCCTTGGAAGAGTGGTGGAGGTCACAATGGAATAAAAAGACAATATCAATGCCCCTTGCAAGAGTGGTGGAGGTTACAGTGGAATAAAAATACAATATCAATGCCCCGTGGAAGAGACGTGGAGATCAAAGTAGATTAATAATACGGTTTTAATGCTCCTTGGAAGAGTGGTGGAGTTCGCAGAGGAATAAAAAGACAATATCAATGCCTTTTGGAAGAGTAGTGGAGGTCGCAGTGGAATAAAAAGACAATATCAATGCCCCGTGTAGGCCACAGTAGCTTAACAAGACGGTTTAATGCCCCTGGGTAGAGTGGTGGAGGTCTCAGTGGAATAAAAAGACAATAAAATTGCCCCTTGGAAGAGACGTGGAGGTCACAGTAGCTTAACAAGATGGTTTTAATGACCATTGGAAGACCTGTGGAGTTAAGAGTGGTTTAACAAGACGGTTTTAATTCCCCTTGGAAGAGACGTGGAAATCACAGTAGCTAAACAAGACGGTTTTAATGCTCCTTGGAGTAGTGGTGGAGGTCGCAGTGGAATAAAAAGACAAAATCAATGCCCCTTGGAAGAGTGTTGGAGGTTGCAGTGGAATAAAAAGACAATATGAATGCCCCTTGGAAGAGTGATGGAGGTTGCAGTGGAATAAAAAGATAATATCATTGCCCCGTGGAAGAGACGTGGAGGTGACAGTAGCTTAACAAGACGGTTTTTATGACCCTTGGAAGATTGGTGGAGGTCGCAGTAATATAAAAAGACAATATCAATGCCCCTTGGAAGAGTGGTGGAGGTCGCAGTGGAATAAAAAGACAATATCATTACCCCGTGGAAGAGACGAGGAAGTCAGAGAAGCTTAACAAGCCACTTTTAATGTCCCTTGGAAGAGTAGTGGCGGTCGCAGTGGAATAAAAAGACAATATAAATGCCCTGTGAAAGAGACGCGGAGGTCACAGTAGCTTTACAAGACGATATTAATGCCACTTGGAAGATCTGTGGAGGTCAGAGCGGTTTAACTAGACGTTTTTAATGCCCCTTGATATAGAGGTGGAGGTCACAGTAGTTTAACAAGATGGTTTTAATGCCCCTTGGAAGAGCTGTGGAGTTCAGAGTGGTTTAACAAGACGGTTGTAATGCCCCTTGGAAGAGACGTGGAGGTCACAGAAGCTTAACAAGACGGTTTTAATGTCCCTTGGAAAAGTGGTGGAGGTCGCAGTGGAATAAAAAGGCAATATCAATGCCCCTTGGAAGAGTGGTGGAGGTCGCAGTGGAATAAAAAGACAATATCAATGCCCCGTGGAAGAGACGTGGAGGTCACAGTAGCTTAACAAGACGGTTTTAATGCCCCTTGGAAGAGTGGTGGAGGTTACAGTGGAATAGAAAGACAATATCAATGCCCCGTGGAAGAGACGTGGAAATCATAGTAGCTTAACAAGACGGTTTTAATGCCCCTTGGAAGAGCTGTGGAGTTCAGAGTGGTTTAACAAGACAGTTTTAATGACCCTTGGAGTAGACGTGGAGATACCAGAAGCTAAACAAGACGGTTTTAATGCCCCTTGGTAGAGACATGGAGGTCACAGTAACATACATAGTTTTTAAGGTTGAAGGAAGACTAAGTACATCTAGTTCAACCCAGTAGTTTAACAAGATGGTTTTAATGCCCCTTGGAAGAGCTGTGGAGTTCAGAGTGGTTTAACAAGACGGTTTTAATGCCCCTTGGAAAAGTGGTGGAGGTCGCAGTGGAATAAAAAGACAATATCAATGCCCCTTGGAAGAGTGGTGGAGGTTACATTGGAATAAAAAGACAATATCAATGCCCTGTGGTAGAGGCGTGGAGATCACAGTAGCTTAACAAGACGGTTTTAATGCTCCTTGGAAGTGTGGTGGAGTTCGCAGTAGAAAAAAAAGACAATATCAATGCCTTTTGTAAGAGTGATGGAAGTCGCAGTGGATTAAAAAGACAATATCAATGCCCCGTGGAGGTCACAGCAGCTTAACATGACGATTTCAATGCCCCTTGGAGAAGACGTGGAGATCCCAGTAGCTAAACAAAACGGTTTTAATGCCCCTTGGAAGAGTGGTGGAGGTTGCAGTGGAATAAAAAGACAATATGAATGCCCCTTGAAAGAGTGATGGAGGTTGCAGTGGAATAAAAAGACAATATCTATGCCCCTTGGAAGAGTGGTGGAGGTCGCAGTGGAATAAAAAGACAATATCAATGCCCCGTGGAAAAGATGTGGAGGTCACAGTAGCTTAACAAGACGGTTTTAACGCCCCTTGGAAAAGTGGTGTACGTCACAGTGGAAAAAAAAGACAGTATCAATGCCCCGTGGAAGAGACGTGGAGGTCACAGTAGCTTAACAAGAAGGTTTTAATGCCTCTTGGAAGAATGGTGGAGGTCGCAGTGGAATAAAAAAACAATATCAATTGCCCGTGGAACAGACGTGGAGGTCAAAGTATTTTAACAAGATGGTTTTAATGCTCCTTGGAAGAGTGGTGGAGGTTACAGTGGAATAAAAAGACAATATCAATGTAACGTGGAAGAGACGTGGAGATCACAGTAGCTTAACAAGATGGTTTTAATGCTCCTTGGAAGAGCTGTGGAGTTCAGAGTGGTTTAACAAGACAGTTTTAATGCCACTTGGAGAAGATGTGGTGTTTACAGTAGCCAAACAAGATGGTTTTAATTTCCCTTGGAAGAGTGGTGGAGTTCGCAGTGGAATTAAAAGACAATATCAATGCCCCTTGGAAGAGTGGTGGAGGTTACAGTGGAATAAAATTACAATATCAATGCCCCGTGGAAGAGACGTGGAGATCAAAGTAGCTTAACAATACGGTTTTAATGCTCCTTGGAAGAGTGGTGGAGTTCGCAGAGGAATAAAAAGACAATATCAATGCCTTTTGGAAGAGTGGTGGAGGTCGCAGGGGAATAAAAAGACAATATCAATGCCCCGTGTAGGTCACATTAGTTTAACAAGACGGTTTTAACGCCCCTTGTCAGAGTGGTGGAGGTTGCAGTGAATAAAAAGACAATAGCAATGCCCCATGGAAGAGACGTTGAGGTCACAGTAGCTTAAGAAGACGGTTTTAATGCCCCTTGGAAGAGCTATGGAGTTCAGAGTGGTTTAACAAGACGGTTTTAATGCCACTTTGAGAAGACGTGGAGATCCCAGTAGCTAAACAAAACGGTTTAAATGCCCCTTGGAAGAGTGGTGGAGTTCGCAGTGGAATAAAAAGACAATACCAATGCCCCTTGGAAGAGTGGTGGAGGTCACAGTGGAATAAAAATATAATATCAATGCCCTTTGGAAGGGTCTTGGAGGTCGCAGTGGAATAAAAAGACGATATCAATGCCCCGTGGAAGAGACGTGGAGATCCCAGTAGCTAAACAAAACGTTTTTAACGTCCCTTGGAAGAGTGGAGGAGTTAGCAGAGGAATAAAAAGACAATATCAATGCCCCTTGGAAGGGTCTTGAAGGTCGCAGTGGAATAAAAAGACGATATCAATGCCCCGTGGAAGAGACGTGGAGGTCACAGTAGCTTAACAAGAAGGTTTTTAATGCCCCTTGGAAGAGTGGTGGAGGTCGCAGTGGAATAAAAAGACAATATCAATGCCCCGTGGAAGAGATGTGGAGGTCACAGTAGCTTAACAAGATGGTTTTATTGCCCCTTGGAAGAGTGGTGGAGGTCGCAGTGGAATAAAAAGACAATATCAATGCCACGTGCAAGAGACGTGGATATCACACTACTTAACAAGACGGTTTTAATTCCCCTTGGAAGAGCTGTGGAGTTCAGAGCGGTTTAACAATACAGTTTTAATGCCCCTTGGAGAAGACGTGGAGATCCCATTAGCTAAACAAGACGGTTTTAATGCCCATTGGAAGAGTGGTGGAGGACGCTGTGGAATAAAAAGACAATATCAATGCCCCCTGGAAGAGTGGTGGAGGTTACAGTGGAATAAAAAGATAATATCAATGCCTTTTGGAAGAGTGGTGCAGGTCGCAGTGGAATAAAAAGACAATATCAATTCCCCTTGTAGGTCACAGTAGCTTAACACGACGGTTTTAACGCCCCTTGGAAGAGTGGTGGAGGTCGCAGTGGAATAAAAAGACAATAGTAATGCCCCGGGGAAGAGACCTTGAGGTCACAGTAGCTTAACAAGACGGTTTAATGCCCCTCGGAAGAGCTGTGGAGTTCAGAGTGGTTTAACAAGACGGTTTTAATGCCCCTTGGAGAAGACGTGGAGATCCCAGTAGCTAAACAAAATGATTTTAATGCCCCTTGGAAGAGTGGTGGAGGTCGCAGTGGAATAAAAAGACAATATCAATGCCCCGTGGAAGATACGTGGAGGTCTCAGTAGCTTAACAAAACGGTTTTAACTCCCCTTGGAAGCGTGGTGGAGGTCTCAGTGAAATAAAAAGACAATATCAATGCCCCGTGGAAGAGACATGGAGGTCACAGTAGTTTAACAAGACCGTTTTAATGCCCCTTGGAAAAGCTGTGGAGTTCAGAGTGGTTTAAGAAGACTGTTTTAATGCCCCTTGGAAGAGACGTGGAGTTCACAGTAGTTTAACAAGATGGTTATAATGCCTCTTGGAAAAGTGGTGGATGTTACAGTGGAATAAAAAGACAATATCAATGCCCAATGTAAGAGACATGGAGGTCACAGTAGCTTAACAAGATGGTTTTAATGCCCCTTGGAAGAGTGGTGGAGTACGCAGTGGAATAAAAAGACAATATCAATGCCTTTTGGTAGAGTGGTGGAGGTCGCAGTGGAATAAAAAGACAATATCAATGCCCCGTGGAGGTCACAGTAGCTTAACAAGACTGTTTTAACTCCCCTTGGAAGAGTGGTGGAGGTCGCAGTGGAATAAAAAGACAATAGCAATGCCCCGTGGAAGAGATGTTGAGGTCAAAGTAGCTTAACAAGACAGTTTTAATGCCCCTTGGAAGAGCTGTGGAGTTCAGAGTGGTTAAACAAGACGTAGCTTAACAAGACAGTTTTAATGCCCCATGGAAGAGCTGTGGAGTTCAGAGTGGTTAAACAAAACGGTTTTAATGCCCCTTGTAGAAGACGTGCAGATCCCAGTAGCTAAGCAAAATGGTAGCTTAACACGACGGTTTTAACGCCCCTTGGAAGAGTGGTGGAGGTCGCAGTGGAATAAAAAGACAATATCAATGCCCCTTGGAAGAGTGGTGGAGGTCGCAGTGGAATAAAAAGACAATATCAATGCCCCGTGGAAGATACGTGGAGGTCACAGTAGCTTAACAAGACGGTTTTAATGCCCATTGGAAGAGCTGTGGAGTTCAGAGTGGTTTAACAAGACAGTTTTAATGTCCCTTGGAAGAGACGTGGAGGTCACAGTAGCTTAACAAGACGGTTTTAATGCCCTTTGGAAAAGTGGTGGAGGTTACAGTGGAATAAAAAGACAATATCAATGCACCATGGAAGAGACGTGGAGGTCACAGTAGCTTAACAAAACGGTTTTAACGCCCCTTGGAAGAGTGGTGAAGGTCGCAGTGGAATAAAAAAACAATATCAATGCCCCGTGGAAGATACGTGGATGTCACAGTAGTTTAGCAAGGCGGTTTTAATGCCCCTTGGGAGAGCTGTTGAGTTCAGAGTGGTTTAACAAGACAGTTTTAATGCCCCTTGGAAGAGACGTGGAGGTCACAGTAACTTAACAAGACGGTTTTAATGCCCTTTGCAAATGTGGTGGAGGTTACAGTGGAGTAAGAAGACAATATTAATGCCCCATGGAAGAGATGTGGAGGTCACAGTAGCTTAACAAGATGGTTTTAATGCCCCTTGGAAGAGTGGTGGAGCTAACAAGAGCCCTACAGTACAGCATCTTAAAAATATTATTTCCATTATTGGGGAATGGGTCTCCCACAGTCTTTGCTTATGCCTTAAAAGCAAAAGCTGACAAAAATAAGGATTGGAGAACTTTCAATAATGGCAACACAGACCATGGTCACCCTGGTGGTATAGTGGTATAGGCTGAGGATAAGGAGAAGAACATAAAACTGCCGAAATGAAGAAGCGTATACCCATGTGTGGGTGTGAAGCGGTGCATGTGAATACACCTCCCGAAATAACACAGTAGATTTGACTTTGTTACTCTGCTGTCATTTGGTGGTGATGAGAAGTCTGGCCTAATCCAGCCCTTGTTCATTTTTATAAGGGTCAGCTTGTCAGCATTGTCAGTTGACAAGCGAGTGCGCTTATCAGTTATAATTTCCCCAGCAGCACTAAAAACATGCTCTGATAACATGCTAGTTACACTTGGAGTGTACAGAGCGAGTACACTCCAAGTGTCCAGCTTGGATACCCAATAATTAAAAGGCACAGAGGAATCACGGAGGACGCTGGACGGTCGGCAAGGTACTCCCTCACCATCTTTTGAAACTTTCCACTCCTTGTGAGAGTACCCCGCGCCTCAGGGTCTGTCCGAAGGGAGGATCTGAGAAAACTGTCCCAGAACATTGACAGTGTTCCCCTGCCTCTGCTGGATTGGAGTTTCATCTCTCTCGCACGTACGCCTTGGTTGGGCAACGAACTGTGACCTCTGCTGCTAGCGTGTTCAGATGGGAATTTTTTTTAACAGTTCTGCAGCAAGGGCCTTCTGGTACTGCCCCATTTTTGTAGGCCTCTCCACCTCAGGAATAAGAGAGTGAAAGTTCTCCTTGTAGCGGGGGTCTAAAAGTGTCACCAACCAGTAATGACTGTCACCCAACATTTTGACAACGCAAGGGTCACAGTTAAGGCAGCGTAACATAAAGTCAGCCATGCGTGCTAGACTGGTAATGGGCAAGACTTACGTGTCCTCACCAAGATGGCGACTGACCATGCTCTCCTCCTCCCCCTCCTCCTCCTCCTCCCTGTCCTCAGGCCACCCACGCTGAGCCGACGGTATGACAGTTGTACAGATACTACCGTCTACAGCGCATAATACAAGCTCCTGTTCTTCCTCCTCCTCATCCTCCTCTTCTCCCTCATTGTCCCCCAATGCACGTTGGGATGAGATGAGGCTGGGCTGTGTGTAAACGACCGCTACGGCTTCTTGATCCATCTCATCATACTCTGGCTTCAATGCCTCCTCTTTAATTCTCTGCAGAGAGCATTGCAAAAGACAGACAAGTGAAATGCTGACACTAATGATGGCATCATTGCCACTCACCATCTTGGTGGACTCCTCAAAGTTTGTCAAGATGGTACATATGTCAGACATCCAGGTCCACTCCTGAGTCTTATGTGTGGAGTCTGACCTGATTATCGACGGCCTTGTTGCAGCTGGTACTCCACAACTGCTCACAAATCCTTTGCAACATGTGGAGGAGAGAGTTCCAATGTGTGGGGACAACATACACCAGTCGGTGTGACGGAAGCTGCAAACACTGCTGCAACACAGCAAGGGCGGGGGAGGCTGTAGCTAACTTGCGAAAATGAGCTGACAGGCGGCTTACTTTGACCAGCAGATCTGGCAACTCGGGGTATGATTTAAGAAACCGCTGAACCACGAGGTTAAGCACATGAGCCAGGCATGGTACTTGTGTGATCTTGCCTCGCCTCAGAGCCGCCACCAGGTTATGGCCATTGTCACACACGACCATGCCTGGATGTAGGTTCAGCAGTCTCAGCCACAGATCTGCCTGCTCGTTCACAGATGTCCACAACTCACAAGCAGTGTGAGGTTTCTCACTTAAGCTTATGAGTAGTGTTGAGCCACCCCCTTAGTGTTCGGGTTCGGTTCGGTTCGTCGAACACCGGGATGTTCGAGGAACTGTTCGTCGAACTGTTCGTCGAACACCTTAGAACACCGTCGAACACCGTTAAAACCAATGGCAGGCAAACAAAAACACATAGGAACACATAGAAAACACCTTCAAAGGTGTCCAAAAGCTCACAAACTGCTCAGAAGACGCTTTCTTTAAAAAAGCCGGCCGGCAATTCAGCAGCGACATACACCGGTACCCGACAATTTAGACATGAAGGAATAGAGCATCACACATAGATTAGATAGATAGAAACATGTCAGTCACATATATATGAAGTACAGTGACAGTGTTGCTTACTGTACTTGTCATTTAGTGTAAAGGATTTATTAAAAAATATAATAGTGTTTTCATGCACCGTCTCTTTAAAAAAGCCGGCCGGCAATTCAGCAGCGGTACCCGACAATTTAGAACAGAAAGATAGAGCTTCACACATAGATTAGATAGATAGAAACATGTCAGTGACATATATAATAAGTACAGTGACAGTGTTGCTTACTGTACTTGTCATTTACTGCAAAGGATTTATTAAAAAAAATAAGTGTTTTCATGCACCGTCTCTTTAAAAAAGCCGGCCGGCAATTCAGCATCTGTACCCGACAATTTAGAATAGAAGGAATAGAGAATCACACATAGATTAGATAGATAGAAACATGTCAGCCACATATATATGAAGTACAGTGACAGTGTTGCTTACTGTAATTGTCATTTAGTGTAAAGGATTTATCAAAAAAAATAATAGTGTTTTCATGCACCGTCTCTTTAAAAAAGCCGGCCGGCAATTCAGCATCTGTACCCGACAATTTATAACAGACAGAATAGAGCTTCACACATAGATTAGATAGATAGAAACATGTCAGTCACATATATAATAAGTACAGTGATAGTGTTGGTTACTGTACTTGTCATTTAGTATTAAAATAAAGGATTTATTATTAAAAAAAATTGGCGTGGGGTTCCCCATAATTTTAGTCTCTAGCGGAGGTTAAGCAGACAGCTGGGGCAGATGTTTGAAGCCTGGGAAGGGGGTAATACCCACGGAGCTTCCCAGGCTACTAATATCAGCCCCCAGCTGAATACCTAGCCTTTACTGGCTATTAAAATGGAGGACCCCCCCCAAAAAAATGACGTGGGGTCCCCCCTAATTTAATAGCTAGCAAAGGCTAGGCAGACAGCTGGGGGCTGATATTAATAGCTCAGGAAGGGTGCCATGAATATTGGCCCCCTCCCAGGCTAGAAACACCAGCCGTCAGCCGCCCCAGAAATGGCGCATCCATAGGATGCGCCAATTCTGGCACTTAGCCTCGCTCTTCCATGCTGCACTGGTGCGGTGGCAGGGGGTAATAGGGTTGGGGTCGATGTCAGCTTATAATGCCAGCTGACATCAAGCCCAGGTTAGTAATGGAGAGGCGTCTATAAGACACCCCCATTACTAACCCCATAGTCAAAGTTAAAAAAAAAACACAAACACCCAGAATAAAGTCCTTTAATTGAAATAAAGACACAATTCTTTATTGTTCTAAATTAAACCATACTTACCGTCACGCCCATTCCAGCTGAAGCCAACGATCTCCTGCAATAAAAGAAAAATAATAAAGCAACCTCATCCTTACCTTTCCATGGTTCCCAGGACAGCTTCAGCTCTGCTACATCGAGATGACAGGCTGGACCTGCAGAACGCTGCCATCCAGCCTGTCATCCCGCAGACACTGAGAAGCGCAGGCATGCTTGCGCTCCTCAGTGTCTGACTGTGACGGCATCCAGATGAGCCGACAATGAACTCCGCTCACCTCATGTACGTCACTGACAGCGTGGGAAAATTCTCCTGCACTCAGCGCTTCAGCGTGAGAATTTTCCCACGCTGTCAGTGACGTGCATGAGGTGCGCCGAGTTCATTGGACATGACCTCGGCTCATCTGGATGCCGTCACAGCCAGACACTGAGTAGCGCAAGCAAGCCTGCGCTTCTCAGTGTCTGCGGGATGACAGGCTGGATGGCAGCGTTCTGCTGCGGTCCAGCCTGTCATCTCGATGTAGCAGAGCTGAAGCTGTCGTGGGAGCCATGGAAAGGTAAGGATGATGTTGCTTTATTATTTTACTTTTATTGCAGGAGATCATTGGCTTCAGCTGGAATGGGCGTGATGGTAAGTATGGTTTAATTTAGAACAATAAAGATTTGTGTGTTTATTTCAATTAAAGGACTTTTTTCTGGGTGTTGTGTTTTTTTTAAATACTTTACTAGAAATTCATGGTGGTCATGTCTAATATTGGCGTGACCCCATGAATTTCGGGCTTAGGGCCAGCTGATAATGCCAAGCTGGCCTTAACCCCTTTATTACCCAGTGAGCCACCGCACCAGGGCCCTGGATGAGTTGGGTACAGCGCCAGAAGATGACGCTTCTATGAACGCGCCATTTTCCGGGGCGGCTGCGGACTGCAATTTGCAGCGGGTGGGGCCCAGAAAGCTTGGGCCTCCCTGCGCTGCAGATTCCAGCCCCCAGCTGCCTAGTTGTACCTGGCTGGACACAAAAATAGGGCGAAGCTCCACGTATTTTTTTTTTTAATTCATGAAATTCATGTAATAATTAAGAAAAAAAGGGCTTCCCTATATTGTTGTGTCCGGCTAGGTACAAATAGGCAGCTGGTGGTTGGGAGCAGCCCGTCCCTGCCTGCTGTACCTGGCTGGACACAAATATAAGGCGAAGCCCCACATCAATTTTTTTTTTCATTATTTCATGAATTTCCTGAAATAATTTAAAAAAAATTGACGTGGGGCTTCGCCCTATATTTGTGTCCAGTCAGGTACAGCAGGCAGGAACGGGCTGCCCCCAACCACCAGCTGCCTATTTGTACCTGGCCAGACACAACAATATAGGGAAGCCCTTTTTTAAAAAAATTATTTCATGAAATAATTTTAAAAAAATTGACGTGGGGCTTCGCACTATATTTGTGTCCAGCCAGGTACAGCAGGCAGGGACGGGCTGCCCCCAACCACCAGCTGCCTATTTGTACCTGGTTGGACACAACAATATAGGGAAGCCCTTTTTTTCTTAATTATTCCATGAATTTCATGAAATAATTTAAAAAAAAAATGCGTGGGGCTTCGCCCTATTTTTGTGCCCAGCCAGGTACAACTAGGCAGCTGGGAGCTGGAATCCGCAGCGCAGGGAGGCCCAAGCTTTCTGGGCCCCACCCGCTGCAAATTGCAGTCCGCAGCCGCCCCAGAAAATGGCACGTTCATAGAAGCGCCATCTTCTGGCGCTGTACCCAACTCATCCAGGGCCCTGGTGCGGTGGCTCACTGGGTAATAAAGGGGTTAAGGCCAGCTTGGCATTATCAGCTGGCCCTAAGCCCGAAATTCATGGGGTCACGCCAATATTAGACATGACTACCATGAATTTCTAGTAAAGTATTTAAAAAAACACAACACCCAGAATAAAGTCCTTTAATTGAAATAAAGACACAATTCTTTATTGTTCTAAATTAAACCATACTTACCATCACGCCCATTCCAGCTGAAGCCAACGATCTCCTGCAATAAAAGAAAAATAATAAAGCAACATCATCCTTACCTTTCCATGGTTCCCACGACAGCTTCAGCTCTGCTACATCGAGATGACAGGCTGGACCGCAGCAGAAAGCTGCCATCCAGCCTGTCATCCCGCGGACACTGAGAAGCGCAGGCATGCTTGCGCTCCTCAGTGTCTCGCTGTGACGGCATAAAGATGAGACAAGTTCATGTCCAATGAACTCAGCTGACCTCATGTACGTCACTGACAGCGTGGGAGAATTCTCACGCTGAAGTGCTGAGTGCAGGAGAATTTTCCCACGCTGTCAGTGACTTGCATGAGGGGCGCCGAGTTCATTGGACATGACCTCGGCTCATCTGGATGCCGTCACAGCCAGACACTGCAGAGTGCAAGTATGCCTGCGCTTCTCAGTGTCTGCGGGATGACAGGCTGGATGGCAGCGTTCTGCTGCGGTCCAGCCTGTTATCTCGATGTAGCAGAGCTGAAGCTGTCGTGGGAACCATGGAAAGGTAAGGATTATGTTGCTTTATTATTTTTCTTTTATTGCAGGAGATCGTTGGCTTCAGCTGGAATGGGTGTGATGGTAAGTATGGTTTAATTTAGAACAATAAAGGAATGTGTCTTTATTTCAATTAAAGGACTTTATTCTGGGTGTTTGTGGGTTTTTTTTAACTTTCACTATGGGGTTAGTAATGGGGGTGTCTTATAGACGCCTCTCCATTACTAACCTGGGCTTTATGTCAGCTGGCATTATAAGCTGACATCAACCCCAACCCTATTACCCCACTGCCACCGCTACAGGGCAGTGGGAAGAGCGAGGCTAAGTGCCAGAATTGGCGCATCCTAAGGATGCGCCATTTCTGGGGCGGCTGACGGCTGGTGTTTCTAGCCTGGGAGGGGGCCAATATTCATGGAACCCTTCCTGGGCTATTAATATCAGCCCCCAGCTGTCTGCCTAGCCTTTGCTAGCTATTAAAATAGGGGGGACCCCACATCACTTTTTTGGGGGGTCCCCATTTTAATAGCTAGTAAAGGCTAGGTATTCCGCTGGGGGCTGATATTAGTAGCCTGGGAAGCTCCGTGGGTATTACCCCCTTCCCAGGCTTCAAACATCTGCCCCAGCCGTCTGCTTAACCTCCGCTAGAGCCTATAATTATGGGGATCCCCACGCCAATTTTTTTTTAAATAAATCCTTTATTTTAACACTAAATAACAAGTACAGTAATCAACACTGTCACTGTACGTCATATATATGTGACTGACATGTTTCTATCTATCTAATCTATGTGTGATTCTCTATTCCTTCTATTCTAAATTGTCGGGTACAGATGCTGAATTGCCGGCCGGCTTTTTTAAAGAGACAGTGCATGAAAACACTATTATTTTTTTTAATAAATCCTTTACACTAAATGACAAGTACAGTAATCAACACTGTCACTGTACTTCATATATATGTGACTGACATGTTTCTATCTATCTAATCTATGTGTGAAGTTCTATTCTGTCTGTTATAAATTGTCGGGTACAGATGCTGAATTGCCGGCCGGCTTTTTTAAAGAGACAGTGCATGAAAACACTATTATTTTTTTTAATAAATCCTTTACACTAAATGACAAGTACAGTAAGCAACACTGTCACTGTGCTTCTTATATGTGTGACTGATATGTTTCTATCTATCTAATCTATGTGTGAAGCTCTATTCTTTCGGTTCTAAATTGTCGGGTACCGGTGTATGCCGCTGATGAATTGCCGGCTTTTCATGTTTCACTGTGAGCACTGTTCCCATCGATTTGGGCAATCACTGTAATGCCACAACCACCATGGCTGTGGCATTACAGTGAGTGGCAGACAATCCCTGCATGATTGGTGCTCTAAATAGCGCCAGACATGCAGGACACGCTTTTGGTGCACGAACAGTTATCGAACATAACCTCGAACAGCCGAATTTTTTGCAAATCGTTCGGGTTCGTCGAACAACTCGAACACCGCCCAAAACAGCTCGAATTTGAGATTGGCGAACAGTTCTAGTCGAACACCGATCATCTCTACTTATGAGTAGTGTTGAGCCACCCCCGTAGTGTTCGGGTTCGGTTCGGTTCGTCGAACACCGGGATGTTCGAGGAACTGTTCGTCGAACTGTTCGTCGAACACCTTAGAACACCATCGAACACCATTAAAACCAATGGCAGGCAAACAAAAACACATAGGAACACATAGAAAACACCTTCAAAGGTGTCCAAAAGCTCACAAACTGCTCAGAAGACGCTTTCTTTAAAAAAGCCGGCCGGCAATTCAGCAGCGGCATACACCGGTACCCGACAATTTAGACATGAAGGAATAGAGCATCACACATAGATTAGATAGATAGAAACATGTCAGTCACATATATATGAAGTACAGTGACAGTGTTGCTTACTGTACTTGTCATTTAGTGTAAAGGATTTATTAAAAAATATAATAGTGTTTTCGTGCACCGTCTCTTTAAAAAAGCCGGCCGGCAATTCAGCAGCGGTACCCGACAATTTATAACAGACAGAATAGAGCTTCACACATAGATTAGATAGATAGAAACATGTCAGTCACATATATATGAAGTACTGTGACAGTGTTGCTTACTGTACTTGTCATTTACTGCAAAGGATTTATTAAAAAAAATAATAGTGTTTTCATGCACCGTCTCTTTAAAAAAGCCGGCCGGCAATTCAGCATCTGTACCCAACAATTTAGAATAGAAGGAATAGAGAATCACACATAGATTAGATAGATAGAAACATGTCAGCCACATATATACGAAGTACAGTGACAGTGTTGCTTACTGTACTTGTCATTTAGTGTAAAGGATTTATTAAAAAAAATAATAGTGTTTTCATGCACCGTCTCTTTAAAAAAGCCGGCCGGCAATTCAGCATCTGTACCCGACAATTTATAACAGACATAATAGAGCTTCACACATAGATTAGATAGATAGAAACATGTCAGTCACATATATAATAAGTACAGTGACAGTGTTGGTTACTGTACTTGTCATTTAGTATTAAAATAAAGGATTTATTATTAAAAAAAATTGGCGTGGGGTTCCCCGTAATTTTAGTCTCTAGCGGAGGTTAAGCAGACAGCTGGGGCAGATGTTTGAAGCCTGGGAAGGGGGTAATACCCACGGAGCTTCCCAGGCTACTAATATCAGCCCCCAGCTGAATACCTAGCCTTTACTAGCTATTAAAATGGAGGACCCCCCCCCAAAAAAAATGACGTGGGTCCCCCCTAATTTAATAGCTAGCAAAGGCTAGGCAGACAGCTGGGGGCTGATATTAATAGCCCAGGAAGGGTTCCATGAATATTGGCCCCCTCCCAGGCTTGAAACACCAGCCGTCAGCCGCCCCAGAAATGGCGCATCCATAGGATGCGCCAATTCTGGCACTTAGCCTCGCTCTTCCACGCTGCCCTGGTGCGGTGGCAGGGGGTAATAGGGTTGGGGTTGATGTCAGCTTATAATGCCAGCTGACATCAAGCCCAGGTTAGTAATGGAGAGGCGTCTATAAGACACCCCCATTACTAACCCCATAGTCAAAGTTAAAAAAAAAAACACAAACACCCAGAATAAAGTCCTTTAATTGAAATAAAGACACAATTCTTTATTGTTCTAAATTAAACCATACTTACCATCACGCCCATTCCAGCTGAAGCCAACGATCTCCTGCAATAAAAGAAAAATAATAAAGCAACCTCATCCTTACCTTTCCATGGTTCCCAGGACAGCTTCAGCTCTGCTACATCGAGATGACAGGCTGGACCGCAGCAGAACGCTGCCATCCAGCCTGCCATCCCGCAGACACTGAGAAGCGCAGGCATGCTTTACTAGAAATTCATGGTGGTCATGTCTAATATTGGCGTGACCCCATGAATTTCGGGCTTAGGGCCAGCTGATAATGCCAAGCTGGCCTTAACCCCTTTATTACCCAGTGAGCCACCGCACCAGGGCCCTGGATGAGTTGGGTACAGCGCCAGAAGATGGCGCTTCTATGAACGCGCCATTTTCCGGGGCGGCTGCGGACTGCAATTTGCAGCGGGTGGGGCCCAGAAAGCTTGGGCCTCCCTACGCTGCAGATTCCAGCCCCCAGCAGCCTAGTTGTACCTGGCTGGACACAAAAATAGGGCAAAGCTCCACGTATTTTTTTTTTAAATTCATGAAATTCATGGAATAATTAAGAAAAAAAGGGCTTCCCTATATTGTTGTGTCCGGCTAGGTACAAATAGGCAGCTGGTGGTTGGGAGCAGCCAGTTCCTGCCTGCTGTACCTGACTGGACACAAATATAGTGCGAAGCCCCACATCAATTTTTTTTAAATTATTTCATGAATTTCCTGAAATAATTAAAAAAAAACTGACGTGGGGCTTCGCCTTATATTTGTGTCCAGTCAGGTACAGCAGGCAGGAGCTGGCTGCTCCCAACCACCAGCTGCCTATTTGTACCTAGCCAGACACAACAATATAGGGAAGCCCTTTTTTTAAAAAATTATTTCATGAAATAATTAAAAAAAAATTGACGTGGGGCTTCGCACTATATTTGTGTCCAGCCAGGTACAGCAGGCAGGGACGGGCTGCCCCCAACCACCAGCAGCCTATTTGTACCTGGTTGGACACAACAATATAGGGAAGCCCTTTTTTTCTTAATTATTCCATGAATTTCATGAAATAATTAAAAAAAAAATGCGTGGGGCTTCGCCCTATTTTTGTGCCCAGCCAGGTACAACTAGGCAGCTGGGAGCTGGAATCCGCAGCGCAGGGAGGCCCAAGCTTTCTGTGCCCCACCCGCTGCAAATTGCAGTCCGCAGCCGCCCCAGAAAATGGCGCGTTCATAGAAGCGCCATCTTCTGGCGCTGTACCCAACTCATCCAGGGCCCTGGTGCGGTGGCTCACTGGGTAATAAAGGGGTTAAGGCCAGCTTGGCATTATCAGCTGGCCCTAAGCCCGAAATTCATGGGGTCACGCCAATATTAGACATGACCACCATGAATTTCTAGTAAAGTATTTAAAAAAACACAACACCCAGAATAAAGTCCTTTAATTGAAATAAACACACAATTCTTTATTGTTCTAAATTAAACCATACTTACCATCACGCCCATTCCAGCTGAAGCCAATGTCTTCTGCAATAAAAGTAAAATAATTAAGCAACCTCATCCTTACCTTTCCATGGTTCCCACGACAGCTTCAGCTCTGCTACATCGAGATGACAGGCTGGACCGCAGCAGAAAGCTGCCATCCAGCCTGTCATCCGGCGGACACTGAGAAGCGCAGGCATGCTTGCGCTCCTCAGTGTCTCGCTGTGACGGCATAAAGATGAGACAAGTTCATGTCCAATGAACTCGGCGCACCTCATGCAAGTCACTGACAGCGTGGGAGAATACTCCTGCACTCAGCACTTCAGCGTGAAAATTCTCCCACGCTGTCAGTGACGTACATGAGGTCAGCTGAGTTCATTGGACATGAATGAGCTCACCTCATGCACGTCACTGACAGCGTGGGAGAATTTTCACGCTGTAGCGCTGAGTGCAGGAGAATTTTCCCACGCTGTCAGTGACGTGCATGAGGTGAGCTCATTCATGTCCCATGATCTCAGCTCACCTCATGCACGTCACTGACACTGACAAATTCTCCTGCACTCAGCGCTACAGCGTGAGAATTCTCCCACGCTGTCAGTGACGTGCATGAGGTGCGCCGAGTTCATTGGACATGAACTCGTCTCATCTTTATGCCGTCACAGCCAGACACTGCAGAGCGCAAGCATGCCTGCGCTTCTCAGTGTCTGCGGGATGACAGGCTGGATGGCAGCGTTCTGCTGCGGTCCAGCCTGTTATCTCGATGTAGCAGAGCTGAAGCTGTCCTGGGAACCATGGAAAGGTAAGGATGAGGTTGCTTTATTATTTTTCTTTTATTGCAGGAGATCGTTGGCTTCAGCTGGAATGGGCGTGATGGTAAGTATGGTTTAATTTAGAACAATAAAGAATTGTGTGTTTATTTCAATTAAAGGACTTTATTCTGGGTGTTTGTGTTTTCTTTTAACTTTGACTATGGGATTAGTAATGGGGGTGTCTTATAGACGCCTCTCCATTACTAACCTGGGCTTGATGTCAGCTGGCATTATAAGCTGACATCAACCCCAACCCTATTACCCCACTGCCACCGCTACAGGGCAGTGGGAAGAGCGAGGCTAAGTGCCAGAATTGGCGCATCCTATGGATGCGCCATTTCTGGGGCGGCTGACGGCTGGTGTTTCTAGCCTGGGAGGGGGCCAATATTCATGGAACCCTTCCTGGGCTATTAATATCAGCCCCCAGCTGTCTGCCTAGCCTTTGCTAGCTATTAAATTAGGGGGGACCCACGTCATTTTTTTTGGGGGGGGTCCTCCATTTTAATAGCTAGTAAAGGCTAGGTATTCAGCTGGGGGCTGATATTAGTAGCCTGGGAAGCTCCGTGGGTATTACCCCCTTCCCAGGCTTCAAACATCTGCCCCAGCTGTCTGCTTAACCTCCGCTAGAGACTAAAATTACGGGGAACCCCACGCCAATTTTTTTTAATAATAAATCCTTTATTTTAATACTAAATGACAAGTACAGTAACCAACACTGTCACTGTACTTATTATATATGTGACTGACATGTTTCTATCTATCTAATCTATGTGTGATGCTCTATTCTTTCCATTCTAAATTGTCGGGTACCGATGCTGAATTGCCGGCCGGCTTTTTTAAAGAGACAGTGCATGAAAACACTATTGTTTTTTTTAATAAATCCTTTACACTAAATGACAAGTACAGTAATCAACACTGTCACTGTACTTCATATATATGTGACTGACATGTTTCTATCTATCTAATCTATGTGTGAAGCTCTATTCTGTCTGTTATAAATTGTCAGGTACCGCTGCTGAATTGCCGGCTGGCTTTTTTAAAGAGACGGTGCATGAAAACACTATTATTTTTTTTGATAAATCCTTTACACTAAATGACAAGTACAGTAAGCAACACTGTCACTGTGCTTCTTATATGTGTGACTGACATGTTTCTATCTATCTAATCTATGTGTGAAGCTCTATTCTTTCGGTTCTAAATTGTCGGGTACCGGTGTATGCCGCTGATCAATTGCCGGCTTTTCATGTTTCACTGTGAGCACTGTTCCCATCGATTTGGGCAATCACTGTAATGCCACAACCACCATGGCTGTGGCATTACAGTGAGTGGCAGACAATCCCTGCATGATTGGTGCTCTAAATAGCGCCAGACATGCAGGACACGCTTTTGGTGCACGAACAGTTATCGAACATAACCTCGAACAGCCGAATTTTTTGCAAATCGTTCGGGTTCGTCGAACAACTCGAACACCGCCCAAAACAGCTCGAATTTGAGATTGGCGAACAGTTCTAGTCGAACACCGCTCATCTCTACTTATGAGTAGTGTTGAGCCACCCCTGTAGTGTTCGGGTTCGGTTCGGTTCGTCGAACACCGGGATGTTCGAGGAACTGTTCGTCGAACTGTTCGTCGAACACCTTAGAACACCGTCGAACACCGTTAAAACCAATGGCAGGCAAACAAAAACACATAGGAACACATAGAAAACACCTTCAAAGGTGTCCAAAAGCTCACAAACTGCTCAGAAGACGCTTTCTTTAAAAAAGCCGGCCGGCAATTCAGCAGCGGCATACACCGGTACCCGACAATTTAGACATGAAGGAATAGAGCATCACACATAGATTAGATAGATAGAAACATGTCAGTCACATATATATGAAGTACAGTGACAGTGTTGCTTACTGTACTTGTCATTTAGTGTAAAGGATTTATTAAAAAATATAATAGTGTTTTCGTGCACCGTCTCTTTAAAAAAGCCGGCCGGCAATTCAGCAGCGGTACCCGACAATTTATAACAGACAGAATAGAGCTTCACACATAGATTAGATAGATAGAAACATGTCAGTCACATATATATGAAGTACTGTGACAGTGTTGCTTACTGTACTTGTCATTTACTGCAAAGGATTTATTAAAAAAAATAATAGTGTTTTCATGCACCGTCTCTTTAAAAAAGCCGGCCGGCAATTCAGCATCTGTACCCGACAATTTAGAATAGAAGGAATAGAGAATCACACATAGATTAGATAGATAGAAACATGTCAGCCACATACATACGAAGTACAGTGACAGTGTTGCTTACTGTACTTGTCATTTAGTGTAAAGGATTTATTAAAAAATATAATAGTGTTTTCGTGCACCGTCTCTTTAAAAAAGCCGGCCGGCAATTCAGCAGCGGTACCCGACAATTTATAACAGACAGAATAGAGCTTCACACATAGATTAGATAGATAGAAACATGTCAGTCACATATATATGAAGTACAGTGACAGTGTTGCTTACTGTACTTGTCATTTACTGCAAAGGATTTATTAAAAAAAATAATAGTGTTTTCATGCACCGTCTCTTTAAAAAAGCCGGCCGGCAATTCAGCATCTGTACCCGACAATTTATAACAGACAGAATAGAGCTTCACACATAGATTAGATAGATAGAAACATGTCAGTCACATATATAATAAGTACAGTGACAGTGTTGGTTACTCTACTTGTCATTTAGTATTAAAATAAAGGATTTATTATTAAAAAAAATTGGCGTGGGGTTCCCCGTAATTTTAGTCTCTAGCGGAGGTTAAGCAGACAGCTGGGGCAGATGTTTGAAGCCTGGGAAGGGGGTAATACCCACGGAGCTTTCCAGGCTACTAATATCAGCCCCCAGCTGAATACCTAGCCTTTACTAGCTATTAAAATGGAGGACCCCCCCCAAAAAAAATGACGTGGGTCCCCCCTAATTTAATAGCTAGCAAAGGCTAGGCAGACAGCTGGGGGCTGATATTAATAGCCCAGGAAGGGAGCCATGAATATTGGCCCCCTCCCAGGCTAGAAACACCAGCCGTTAGCCGCCCCAGAAATGGCGCATCCATAGGATGCGCCAATTCTGGCACTTAGCCTCGCTCTTCCACGCTGCCCTGGTGCGGTGGCAGGGGGGTAATAGGGTTGGGGTTGATGTCAGCTTATAATGCCAGCTGACATCAAGTTAGTAATGGAGAGGCGTCTATAAGACACCCCCATTACTAACCCCATAGTCAAAGTTAAAAAAAAAAACACAAACACCCAGAATAAAGTCCTTTAATTGAAATAAAGACACAATTCTTTATTGTTCTAAATTAAACCATACTTACCATCACGCCCATTCCAGCTGAAGCCAACGATCTCCTGCAATAAAAGAAAAATAATAAAGCAACCTCATCCTTACCTTTCCATGGTTCCCAGGACAGCTTCAGCTCTGCTACATCGAGATGACAGGCTGGACCGCAGCAGAACGCTGCCATCCAGCCTGCCATCCCGCAGACACTGAGAAGCGCAGGCATACTTTACTAGAAATTCATGGTGGTCATGTCTAATATTGGCGTGACCCCATGAATTTCGGGCTTAGGGCCAGCTGATAATGCCAAGCTGGCCTTAACCCCTTTATTACCCAGTGAGCCACCGCACCAGGGCCCTGGATGAGTTGGGTACAGCGCCAGAAGATGGCGCTTCTATGAACGCGCCATTTTCCGGGGCGGCTGCGGACTGCAATTTGCAGCGGGTGGGGCCCAGAAAGCTTGGGCCTCCCTGCGCTGCAGATTCCAGCCCCCAGCTGCCTAGTTGTACCTGGCTGGACACAAAAATAGGGCGAAGCTCCACGTATTTTTTTTTTAAATTCATGAAATTCATGGAATAATTAAGAAAAAAAGGGCTTCCCTATATTGTTGTGTCCGGCTAGGTACAAATAGGCAGCTGGTGGTTGGGAGCAGCCAGTTCCTGCCTGCTGTACCTGACTGGACACAAATATAGTGCGAAGCCCCACATCAATTTTTTTTAAATTATTTCATGAATTTCCTGAAATAATTTAAAAAAAACTGACGTGGGGCTTCGCCCTATATTTGTGTCCAGTCAGGTACAGCAGGCAGGAACGGGCTGCCCCCAACCACCAGCTGCCTATTTGTACCTGGCCAGACACAACAATATAGGGAAGCCCTTTTTTAAAAAAATTATTTCATGAAATAATTTAAAAAAAATTGACGTGGGGCTTCGCACTATATTTGTGTCCAGCCAGGTACAGCAGGCAGGGACGGGCTGCCCCAACCACCAGCTGCCTATTTGTACCTGGTTGGACACAACAATATAGGGAAGCCCTTTTTTTCTTAATTATTCCATGAATTTCATGAAATAATTTAAAAAAAAAATGCGTGGGGCTTCGCCCTATTTTTGTGCCCAGCCAGGTACAACTAGGCAGCTGGGAGCTGGAATCCGCAGCGCAGGGAGGCCCAAGCTTTCTGGGCCCCACCCGCTGCAAATTGCAGTCCGCAGCCGCCCCAGAAAATGGTGCGTTCATAGAAGCGCCATCTTCTGGCGCTGTACCCAACTCATCCAGGGCCCTGGTGCGGTGGCTCACTGGGTAATAAAGGGGTTAAGGCCAGCTTGGCATTATCAGCTGGCCCTAAGCCCGAAATTCATGGGGTCACGCCAATATTAGACATGACCACCATGAATTTCTAGTAAAGTATTTAAAAAAACACAACACCCAGAATAAAGTCCTTTAATTGAAATAAACACACAATTCTTTATTGTTCTAAATTAAACCATACTTACCATCACGCCCATTCCAGCTGAAGCCAATGTCTTCTGCAATAAAAGTAAAATAATTAAGCAACCTCATCCTTACCTTTCCATGGTTCCCACGACAGCTTCAGCTCTGCTACATCGAGATGACAGGCTGGACCGCAGCAGAAAGCTGCCATCCAGCCTGTCATCCCGCGGACACTGAGAAGCGCAGGCATGCTTGCGCTCCTCAGTGTCTGGCTGTGACGGCATAAAGATGAGACGAGTTCATGTCCAATGAACTCGGCGCACCTCATGCACGTCACTGACAGCGTGGGAGAATTCTCACGCTGTAGCGCTGAGTGCAGGAGAATTTTCCCACGCTGTCAGTGACGTGCATGAGGTGAGCTCATTCATGTCCAATGATCTCAGCTCACCTCATGCACGTCACTGACACTGACAAATTCTCCTGCACTCAGCGCTACAGCGTGAGAATTCTCCCACGCTGTCAGTGACTGCATGAGGTGCGCCGAGTTCATTGGACATGAACTCGTCTCATCTTTATGCCGTCACAGCCAGACACTGAGGAGCGCAAGCATGCCTGCGCTTCTCAGTGTCTGCGGGATGACAGGCTGGATGGCAGCGTTCTGCTGCGGTCCAGCCTGTTATCTCGATGTAGCAGAGCTGAAGCTGTCGTGGGAACCATGGAAAGGTAAGGATGAGGTTGCTTTATTATTTTTCTTTTATTGCAGGAGATCGTTGGCTTCAGCTGGAATGGGCGTGATGGTAAGTATGGTTTAATTTAGAACAATAAAGGAATGTGTCTTTATTTCAATTAAAGGACTTTATTCTGGGTGTTTGTGTTTTCTTTTAACTTTGACTATGGGGTTAGTAATGGGGGTGTCTTATAGACGCCTCTCCATTACTAACCTGGGCTTGATGTCAGCTGGCATTATAAGCTGACATCAACCCCAGCCCTATTACCCCACTGCCACCGCTACAGGGCAGTGGGAAGAGCGAGGCTAAGTGCCAGAATTGGCGCATCCTAAGGATGCGCCATTTCTGGGGCGGCTGACGGCTGGTGTTTCTAGCCTGGGAGGGGGCCAATATTCATGGAACCCTTCCTGGGCTATTAATATCAGCCCCCAGCTGTCTGCCTAGCCTTTGCTAGCTATTAAAATAGGGTGGACCCCACGTCATTTTTTTGGGGGGTCCCCCATTTTAATAGCTAGTAAAGGCTAGGTATTCCGCTGGGGGCTGATATTAGTAGCCTGGGAAGCTCCGTGGGTATTACCCCCTTCCCAGGCTTCAAACATCTGCCCCAGCCGTCTGCTTAACCTCCGCTAGAGACTAAAATTACAGGGAACCCCACGCCAATTTTTTTTTAAATAAATTCTTTATTTTAACACTAAATGACAAGTACAGTAATCAACACTGTCACTGTACTTCATATATATGTGACTGACATGTTTCTATCTATCTAATCTATGTGTGATTCTCTATTCCTTCTATTCTAAATTGTCGGGTACCGATGCTGAATTGCCGGCCGGCTTTTTTAAAGAGACGGTGTATGAAAACACTATTATTTTTTTCGATAAATCCTTTACACTAAATGACAAGTACAGTAAGCAACACTGTCACTGTGCTTCTTATATGTGTGACTGACATGTTTCTATCTATCTAATCTATGTGTGAAGCTCTATTCTGTCTGTTATAAATTGTCGGGTACCGCTGCTGAATTGCCGGCTGGCTTTTTTAAAGAGACGGTGCATGAAAACACTATTATTTTTCTTGATAAATCCTTTACACTAAATGACAAGTACAGTAATCAACACTGTCACTGTACTTCATATATATGTGACTGACATGTTTCTATCTATCTAATCTATGTGTGAAGCTCTATTCTTTCGGTTCTAAATTGTCGGGTATCGGTGTATGCCGCTGATGAATTGCCGGCTTTTCATGTTTCACTGTTGGCACTGTTCCCATCGATTTGGGCAATCACTGTAATGCCACAACCACCATGGCTGTGGCATTACAGTGAGTGGCAGACAATCCCTGCATGATTGGTGCTCTAAATAGCGCCAGACATGCAGGACACGCTTTTGGTGCACGAACAGTTATCGAACATAACCTCGAACAGCCGAATTTTTTGCAAATCGTTCGGGTTCGTCGAACAACTCGAACACCGCCCAAAACAGCTCGAATTTGAGATTGGCGAACAGTTCTAGTCGAACAACGCTCATCTCTACTTATGAGTTACAGCACACCCTGTTGCCGCTTGGCGGAGGCAGTACTGCAGTGATTCCAGCTTGTAACTGATGTGGTGATATCTGAGAAGGAGGCTGAACATGAGGAGGAGGATGATGCGCAAGAGCTGTACACTGTGGGGGCAACTCTGACTGACATTGGGCCAGCAATCCTCGGTGTGGGGCTGATGTGTTCCGTCCCAAGGTCCGACTGGGTCCCAGTTTCCACTATGTTTACCCAGTGTGCCGTCAGGGAGATGTACCGTCCCAGGCCACAAGCACTTGTCCACGTGTCCGTTGTCAGGTGGACTCTCCCAGTAACTGCATTGTTGAGGGCACGGCAGATGTTTTGCGACACGTGCTTGTGTAGTGCGGGGATGGCACACCGGGCAAAATAGTGTCGGCTGGGGACCGAGTACCGAGGGCCGGCCACCGCTATAAGGTTGCGGAAGGATTCCGTCTCCACCAGCCTAAAAGGCAGCATTTCCAACGGAAGCAGTCATGAAATATGCGAATTTAGGACTGTGGCCTGTGGGGCGTTAGCTGCAAATTTCCGCTTTCGTTCAAAGGTCTGGGATATGGACAATTGAATGCTGCGGTGGGACGTGGACGTGGACGTTGATGCTGTTTCTTTAGAAACTGCCATAACAAGTGAAGACTGAGAGGAGGGGGCATCTTTGCATGCAGTATGGACAGGGGATTGCCTTGCACACACAACAGGGGGTTCTATTGCATGCACAACACCTGTAGAAGCAGTGGTGACACCTGCTGACACTGGTCTTGGAACCTGGGGTTCACCCCACAAAGTCGGGTGCTTTGCTGCCATGTGCCTGATCATGCTGGTGGTGGTCAGGCTGGTAGTTTTGTCACCCCTGCTGATTCTGGCATGGCAGGTGGTACAAATGGCCTCTTGGGGGTTATCAGCAGAGTCTTTAAAAAACTTCCAGACTCCGGAAGACCTACAGGTTGTACTTGCAACGTCTCTCGTGTTGGTGTTACGGGGAACTGTTGCCTGCCTTCTGTGTGCGGCCATCACACTGCTTCTTCCTGCCTGTTGGGGTACTCTGCCTCCCTCACCCTGTGTGCCGCTGGCCTCGCTCTGCATGTCCTCCTGCCACGTTGGGTCAGTTACTAGATCATCCACCACCTCCTCCTCTTCCACTTGCACACCATGATCCTCCTCCTCACTTCCTGGCAATGGTGTCTCACCATTATCCACCTCTTGTGACAAATTGCCAGCGTCGACTTCCTGTGGCTGTGGCAGTTCAAATATTTGGGCATCGCTACATGGGATCTCCTCTTCCACCACTTCAAGCGGAGGAGGCGAGGGGCACAAATCTGGAAATGGACCAGTGAACAGCTCTTCAGAGTGTCCAAGTGTGGGATCAGTTGCTGTCTGACGACACTCGGCATGGTGGGAGGAAGGAGCATCAGGGTGAGGAGGAGTATGCGGTGGAAACTCAAGGCTACTAAGATTTGACCGTGTGGAAGACAGACCGGAGGTGGTGGTGCCCAGATAACTGGAAGTATTATCTGCTATCCAATTAATAACCTGTTCACACTGATCAGTTCACAATACTGGTGTTGTTCTGTGCTTCCCTGGTAAATCGGTCAAGAAGTGGGAGTGAGAAGATGTGGCTGTTGGTTGTGGCACATTTTCACCTTGGCCACGGCCCCGTCCTCTGCACTCACAATCACCAGAACGTCCGGTTCCACGTCCCTTACCATGCGCCTTGCCCATTGTAAAGGAAATAAAATATCTTACACTCGCAATATCAATGGAAAAAGGGTAATAAAAAGTAGATTAGATCCGTGGAAGAGGAAAACCACAGTTCTATTTCTCTGGCCTACACCCGACTAATTTAAACAATCTAAACAATCAGGGAGAAACTATTACTGTTTTTCTTTATAAAAAAAAATACCAAAAGCTGAATAATACAGATTTTTTACCGTGGAATGGCAAAACCACAGTTATTGTTTACTGGGGTATACCAGACAATTTTAAATAGATGTATTTGCGGCTGAACAGTGAGAGCGACACACTCAAACTGTTTTTTTTAAGGCAAAAATGGCCCAAAGGTGGATAATACAGAGGATTGAACTGTGGAACTGCCAAACCACACTTCTATTTATCTGGCCTTCACCAGACTAATTTAAACAGATATATTTGTGTCTGAACAATCAGGAGCCACTATTACTGTTTTTCTTTACGGAAAAAATACCAAAAGCTGGATAATAGAGATTTTTTACTGTGGGAGGCAAAAACACAGTTATAATTTACTGGTGTATACCAGACTCTTTTAAACAGATATATTGGTGTCTGAACAATCAGGAGACACTATTACTGTTTTTCTTTACGGAAAAAATACCAAAAGCTGGATAATAGAGATTTTTTAATGTGGAACGGCAAAACCACAGTTATAATTTACTGGTGTGTACCAGACTCTTTTAAACAGATATATTGGTGTCTGAACAATCAGGAGACAATATTACTGTTTTTCTTTATGGAAAAAATACTAAAAGCTGGATAATAGAGATTTTTTAATGTGGAACGGCAAAACTACAGTTTTAATTTACTAGTGTATACCATACTCTTTCAAACAGATATATTGGTGTCTGAACAATCAGGAGACACTATTACTGTTTTTCTTTACGGCAAAAAATGCCAAAAGCAGGATAATACAGAGATTTGACTGGTGGAACTGCAAAACCACACTTCTATATCTCTGGCCTGCACCAGACTATTTTCAACAGATATATTTGTGTCTGAACAATCAGGAGACACTATTACGGCTTTTCTGTACAGCAAAAAATGGCAAAAGCAGCACAATACAGAGATTTGACCCGTGGAACTGCAAAACCACACTTCTATTTCTTGGGCCTACACCAGACTATTTTCAATACATATATTTGTGTCTGAACAATAAGGGAGACACTATTACTGATTTTCTTTATGGCAAAAAATGGCAAAAGCAGGATAATACTGAGATTTGACCCGTGGAACTGCAAAACCACACTTCTATTTCTCGGGCCTACACCAGACTATTTTCAACAGATATCTTGGTGTCTGAACAATCAGGAGACACTATTACTGTTTTTCTTTATGGAAAAAATATCAAAAGCTGGATAATAGAGAGTTTTACCGTGGGAAGGCAAAACCACAGTTATAATGTACTGGTGTATACCAGACTCTTTTAAACAGATATATTAGTGTCTGAACAATCAGCAGACACTATTACTGTTTTTCTTTACGGCAAAAAATACCAAAAGCAGGATAATACAGAGATTTGACTCGTGGAACTGCAAAACCACACTTCTATATCTCGGGCCTACACCAGACTATTTTCAACAGATATATTTGTGTCTGAACAATCAGGAGACACTATTATGGTTTTTCTTTACGGCAAAAAATGGCAAAAGCAGAACAATACAGAAATTTGAGCCGTGGAACTACAAAACCACACTTTTATTTCTTGGACCTACACCAGACTATTTTCAACAGATATATTTGTGTCTGAACAATCAGGGAGACACTATTACAGTTTTTTTTACGGCAAAAAATGACAAAAGCAGGATAATAGAGATTTTTTACCATGGCATGGCAAAACCACAATTTTAATTTACTGGTGTATACCAGACTCTTTTAAACAGATATTTTGGTGTCTGAACAATCAGGAGACACTATTACTGTTTTTCTTTATGGAAAAAATATCAAAAGCTGGACAATAGAGAGTTTTACCGTGGGAAGACAAAACCACAGTTATAATGTACTGGTGTATACCAGACTCTTTTAAACAGATATATTAGTGTCTGAACAATCAGCAGACACTATTACTGTTTTACTTTACGGCAAAAAATACCAAAAGCAGGATAATACAGAGATTTGACTCGTGGAACTGCAAAATCACACTTCTATATCTCGGGCCTACACCAGACTAATTTCAACAGATATATTTGTGTCTGAACAATCAGGAGACACTATTACTGTTTTCATTTACGGCAAAAAATGGCAAAAGCAGGACAATACAGAGATTTGACCCGTGGAACTGCAACTGCAAAACAACACTTCTATTTCTCTGGCCTACACCAGACTATTTTCAACAGATATATTTGTGTCTGAACAATCAGGGAGACACGATTACAGTTTTTTTTTACGGCAAAAAATGACAAAAGCAGGATAATAGAGATTTTTTACCGTGGAAGGCAGAACCACAGTTATAATGTACTGGTGTATACCAGACTCTTTTAAACAGATATATTGGTGTCTGAACAATCAGGAGACACTATTACTGTTTTTCTTTACGGCAAAAAATGCCAAAAGCAGGATAATACAGAGATTTGACCCGTGGAACTGCAAAACCACACTTCTATTTCTCGGGCCTACAACAGACTATGTTCAACAGATTTATTTCTGTCTGAACAATCAGGAGAAACTATTACTGTTTTTCTTTATGGCAAAAAATGGCAAAAGCAGGATAATACAGAGATTTGACCCGTGGTACTGCAAAACCACACTTCTATTTCTTGGGCCTACACCAGACTATTTTCAACAGATATATTTGTGTCTGAACAATAAGGGAGACACTATTACAGTTTTTTTTTACGGCAAAAAATGACAAAAGCAGGATAATAGAGATTTTTTACTGTGGAACTGCAAAACCACAGTTCTATTTCTCGGGCCTACACCAGACTATTTTCGACAGATATATTGGTGTCTAAACAATCAGGAGACACTATTACTGTTTTTCTTTATGGAAAAAATATCAAGAGCTGGATAATAGAGAGTTTTACCGTGGGAAGGCAAAACAACAGTTATAATGTACTGGTGTATACCAGACTCTTTTAAACAGAGATATTAGTGTCTGAACAATCAGCAGACACTATTACTGATTTTCTTAATGGCAAAAAATACCAAAAGCAGGATAATACAGAGATTTGACTCATGGAACTGCAAAACCACACTTCTATATCTCGGGCCTACAAAAGACTATTTTCAACAGATATATTTGTATCTGAACAATCAGGAGACACTATTACTGTTTTTCTTTATGGCAAAAAATGGCAAAAGCAGGATAATACAGAGATTTGACCCGTGGTACTGCAGAACAACACTTCTATTTCTCGGGCATACAATAGGCAATTTTGAACAGATATATTTGTGTCTGAACAATCAGGGACACACTATTACAGTTTTATTTTTACGGCAAAAAATGACAAAAGCAGGATAATAGAGATTTTTTACAGTGGAATGGCAAAACCACAGTTAAAATTTACTGGTGTATACCAGACTCTTTTAAACAGATATATTGGTGTCTGAACAATCAGGAGACACTATTACTGTTTTTCTTTACGGAAAAAATACCAAAAGCTAGATAATAGAGATTTTTTACTGTGGATGGCAAAACCACATTTATAATTTACTGGTGTATACCAGACTCTTTTAAACAGATATATTGGTGTCTGAACAATCAGGAGACACTATTACTGTTTTTCTTTACGGAAAAAATACCAAAAGCTAGATAATAGAGATTTTTTACTGTGGATGGCAAAACCACATTTATAATTTACTGGTGTATACCAGACTCTTTTAAACAGATATATTGGTGTCTGAACAATCAGGTGACACTATTACTGTATTTCTTTATGTCAAAAAATGCCAAAAGCAGAATAATACAGAGATTTGACCCATGGAACTGCAAAACCACACTTCTATTTCTCGGGCCTACACCAGATTATTTTAAAGAGATATATTGGTGTCTGAACAATCAGGAGACACCATTACTGTTTTTCTTTATGGAAAAAATATCAAAAGCTGGATAATAGAGAGTTTTGCCGTGGGAAGGCAAAACCACAGTTATAATGTACTGGTGTATACCAGACTCTTTTAAACAGATATATTAGTGTCTGAACAATCAGTAGACACTATTACTGTTTTTCTTTACGGAAAAAAATACCAAAAGCAGGATAATACAGAGATTTGACTGGTGGAACTGCAAAACCACACTTCTATATCTCTGGCCTGCACCAGACTATTTTCAACAGATATATTTGTGTCTGAACAATCAGGAGACACTATTACGACTTTTCTTTACAGCAAAAAATGGCAAAAGCAGCACAATACAGAGATTTGACCCGTGGAACTGCAAAACCACACTTCTATTTCTTGGGCCTACACCAGACTATTTTCAATACATATATTTGTGTCTGAACAATAAGGGAGACACTATTACTGATTTTCTTTATGGCAAAAAAATGGCAAAAGCAGGATAATACTGAGATTTGACCCGTGGAACTTCAAAACCACACTTCTATTTCTCGGGCCTACACCAGACTATTTTCAACAGATATCGTGGTGTCTGAACAATCAGGAGACACTATTACTGTTTTCCTTTATGGAAAAAATATCAAAAGCTGGATAATAGAGAGTTTTACCGTGGGAAGGCAAAACCACAGTTATAATGTACTGGTGTATACCAGACTCTTTTAAACAGATATATTAGTGTCTGAACAATCAGCAGACACTATTACTGTTTTTCTTTACGGCAAAAAATACCAAAAGCAGGATAATACAGAGATTTGACTCGTGGAACTGCAAAACCACACTTCTATATCTCGGGCCTACACCAGACTATTTTCAACAGATATATTTGTGTCTGAACAATCAGGAGACACTATTATGGTTTTTCTTTACGGCAAAAAATGGCAAAAGCAGAACAATACAGAAATTTGAGCCGTGGAACTACAAAACCACACTTTTATTTCTTGGACCTACACCAGACTATTTTCAACAGATATATTTGTGTCTGAACAATCAGGGAGACACTATTACAGTTTTTTTTACGGCAAAAAATGACAAAAGCAGGATAATAGAGATTTTTTACCATGGCATGGCAAAACCACAATTTTAATTTACTGGTGTATACCAGACTCTTTTAAACAGATATTTTGGTGTCTGAACAATCAGGAGACACTATTACTGTTTTTCTTTATGGAAAAAATATCAAAAGCTGGACAATAGAGAGTTTTACCGTGGGAAGACAAAACCACAGTTATAATGTACTGGTGTATACCAGACTCTTTTAAACAGATATATTAGTGTCTGAACAATCAGCAGACACTATTACTGTTTTACTTTACGGCAAAAAATACCAAAAGCAGGATAATACAGAGATTTGACTCGTGGAACTGCAAAATCACACTTCTATATCTCGGGCCTACACCAGACTAATTTCAACAGATATATTTGTGTCTGAACAATCAGGAGACACTATTACTGTTTTCATTTACGGCAAAAAATGGCAAAAGCAGGACAATACAGAGATTTGACCCGTGGAACTGCAACTGCAAAACAACACTTCTATTTCTCTGGCCTACACCAGACTATTTTCAACAGATATATTTGTGTCTGAACAATCAGGGAGACACGATTACAGTTTTTTTTTACGGCAAAAAATGACAAAAGCAGGATAATAGAGATTTTTTACCGTGGAAGGCAGAACCACAGTTATAATGTACTGGTGTATACCAGACTCTTTTAAACAGATATATTGGTGTCTGAACAATCAGGAGACACTATTACTGTTTTTCTTTACGGCAAAAAATGCCAAAAGCAGGATAATACAGAGATTTGACCCGTGGAACTGCAAAACCACACTTCTATTTCTCGGGCCTACAACAGACTATGTTCAACAGATTTATTTCTGTCTGAACAATCAGGAGAAACTATTACTGTTTTTCTTTATGGCAAAAAATGGCAAAAGCAGGATAATACAGAGATTTGACCCGTGGTACTGCAAAACCACACTTCTATTTCTTGGGCCTACACCAGACTATTTTCAACAGATATATTTGTGTCTGAACAATAAGGGAGACACTATTACAGTTTTTTTTTACGGCAAAAAATGACAAAAGCAGGATAATAGAGATTTTTTACTGTGGAACTGCAAAACCACAGTTCTATTTCTCGGGCCTACACCAGACTATTTTCGACAGATATATTGGTGTCTAAACAATCAGGAGACACTATTACTGTTTTTCTTTATGGAAAAAATATCAAGAGCTGGATAATAGAGAGTTTTACCGTGGGAAGGCAAAACAACAGTTATAATGTACTGGTGTATACCAGACTCTTTTAAACAGAGATATTAGTGTCTGAACAATCAGCAGACACTATTACTGATTTTCTTAATGGCAAAAAATACCAAAAGCAGGATAATACAGAGATTTGACTCATGGAACTGCAAAACCACACTTCTATATCTCGGGCCTACAAAAGACTATTTTCAACAGATATATTTGTATCTGAACAATCAGGAGACACTATTACTGTTTTTCTTTATGGCAAAAAATGGCAAAAGCAGGATAATACAGAGATTTGACCCGTGGTACTGCAGAACAACACTTCTATTTCTCGGGCATACAATAGGCAATTTTGAACAGATATATTTGTGTCTGAACAATCAGGGACACACTATTACAGTTTTATTTTTACGGCAAAAAATGACAAAAGCAGGATAATAGAGATTTTTTACAGTGGAATGGCAAAACCACATTTATAATTTACTGGTGTATACCAGACTCTTTTAAACAGATATATTGGTGTCTGAACAATCAGGAGACACTATTACTGTTTTTCTTTACGGAAAAAATACCAAAAGCTAGATAATAGAGATTTTTTACTGTGGATGGCAAAACCACATTTATAATTTACTGGTGTATACCAGACTCTTTTAAACAGATATATTGGTGTCTGAACAATCAGGTGACACTATTACTGTATTTCTTTATGTCAAAAAATGCCAAAAGCAGAATAATACAGAGATTTGACCCATGGAACTGCAAAACCACACTTCTATTTCTCGGGCCTACACCAGATTATTTTAAAGAGATATATTGGTGTCTGAACAATCAGGAGACACCATTACTGTTTTTCTTTATGGAAAAAATATCAAAACCACAGTTATAATGTACTGGTGTATACCAGACTCTTTTAAACAGATATATTAGTGTCTGAACAATCAGTAGACACTATTACTGTTTTTCTTTACGGAAAAAAATACCAAAAGCAGGATAATACAGAGATTTGACTGGTGGAACTGCAAAACCACACTTCTATATCTCTGGCCTGCACCAGACTATTTTCAACAGATATATTTGTGTCTGAACAATCAGGAGACACTATTACGACTTTTCTTTACAGCAAAAAATGGCAAAAGCAGCACAATACAGAGATTTGACCCGTGGAACTGCAAAACCACACTTCTATTTCTTGGGCCTACACCAGACTATTTTCAATACATATATTTGTGTCTGAACAATAAGGGAGACACTATTACTGATTTTCTTTATGGCAAAAAAATGGCAAAAGCAGGATAATACTGAGATTTGACCCGTGGAACTGCAAAACCACACTTCTATTTCTCGGGCCTACACCAGACTATTTTCAACAGATATCGTGGTGTCTGAACAATCAGGAGACACTATTACTGTTTTTCTTTATGGAAAAAATATCAAAAGCTGGATAATAGAGAGTTTTACCGTGGGAAGGCAAAACCACAGTTATAATGTACTGGTGTATACCAGACTCTTTTAAACAGATATATTAGTGTCTGAACAATCAGCAGACACTATTACTGTTTTTCTTTACGGCAAAAAATACCAAAAGCAGGATAATACAGAGATTTGACTCGTGGAACTGCAAAACCACACTTCTATATCTCGGGCCTACACCAGACTATTTTCAACAGATATATTTGTGTCTGAACAATCAGGAGACACTATTACTGTTTTTATTTATGGCAAAAAATGGCAAAAGCAGGATAATACTGAGATTTGACCCCTGGAACTGCAAAACCGCACTTCTATTTCTCGGGCCTACACCAGACTATTTTCAAGAGATATATTGGTGTCTGAACAATCAGGAGACACTATTACTGTTTTTCTTCATGGAAAAAATATCAAAACAGGATAATAGAGATTTTTTACCGTGGAATGGCAAAACCACAGTTATAATTTACTGGTGTATACCAGACTCTTTTAAACAGATATATTGGTGTCTGAACAATCAGGAGACACTATTACTGTTATTCTTTACGGCAAAAATGCCAAAAGCAGGATAATACAGAGATTTGACCCGTGGAACTGCAAAACCACACTTCTATTTCTCGGGCCTACACCAGACTATTTTCAACAGATATATTTGTATATGAACAATCAGGAGACATTACTACTGTTTTTCTCTACAGGAAAATATGGCAAAATTAGGATAATACAGAGATTTTTTACTGTGGACAGCAAAAACCACAGTTATAATTTACTGGTGTATACCAGACCTTTTTAAATGTATATATTTGCGGCTGAACAGTGAGCGACACACTCACACTGTTTTTTAGGTACAAATGGCCCAAAAGTGGATAATACAGAGGTTTGAAACGTGGAATTGCAAAATCGCACTTCTGTTTCTCTGGCCTACACAAGACTCATTTAAACAGATATATTTGTGTCTGAACAATCAGGGAGAGACTATTACTGTTTTTCTTTACAGAAAAAATACCAAAAGCTGGATAATAGAGATTTTTTAAGGTGGGACAGCAAAACCACAGTTATAATTTACTGGTGTATACCAGACTCTTTTAAACAGATATATTGTATGAACAATCAGGAGACACTATTACTGTTTTTCTTTACTGCAAAAAATACCAAAAGCAGGATAATACAGAAATTTGACCAGTGGAACTGCAAAACCACAGTTCTATTTCTCGATCATACACCAGACTATTTCAACAGATATATTTGTGTCTCAACAATCAGGGACACACTATTACAGTTTTTTTTTACGGCAAAAAATGACAAAACCAGGATAATAGAGATTTTTTACAGTGGAACGGCAAAACCACAGCTATAAATTACTAGTGTATACCAGACTCTTTTAAACAGATATATTGGTGTCTGAACAATCAGGAGACACTATTACTGTTTTTCTTTACGGAAAAAATACCAAAAGCTGGATAATAGAGATTTTTTACTGTGGGATGGCAAAACCACAGTTATAATTTACTGGTGTATACCAGACTCTTTCAACCAGATATATTGGTGTCTGAACAATGAGGAGACACTTTTACTGTTTTTCTTTACGGCTAAAAATGGCAAAAGCAAGATAATACAGAGATTTTTTACGGTGGAACAACAAAACCACAGTTATAATTTACTGGTGTACCAGACTTTTTTAAACATATATATTTGCCGCTGAACAGTGAGCAACACACTCAAACTGGGTTTTTTTAGGTACAAATGGCCCAAAAGTGGATAATACAGAGGTTTGAACCGTGGAACTGCAAAACCACACTTCTGTTTCTCTGGCCTACACCAGACTATTTTAAACAGATATATTTGTGTCTGAACAATCAGGAGACACTATTCCAGTTCTTTTTTTACGGCAAAAAATGCCAAAAGCAGTATAATAGAGATTTTTTACCGTGGAACAGCACAACCACAGTTATAATTTACTGGTGTATACCAGACTTTTTTCAATATATATATTTGCGGCTGAACAGTGAGCGACACACTCAAACTGTTTTTTTTTTAGGTATAAATTACATTCAGCAATCGCCTAATACAACTAAGGTGTAAAAAGGAAAAATACAGGAGATCGTTTGTTCCAACAGCTATGGGGGTGTTTAACAAATGTCTGAAAAGCAATGTCTAAAGCATTCCAAATGTTTTGTTATTATATGTGTCATGTTCGAGATCTGTGTTCTGCTGCTGTGATACCGCAATTTCCTCCGGGATAAAATAAAGTATATCTTATCTTATCTTATCTTAAATTGCCCAAAAGTGGATAATACAGAGGTTTGGCCCGTGGAACTGTAAAACCACACTTCTCTTTCTCTGTCCTACACAAGACTATTTTAAACAGATATATGTGTGTCTGAACAATCAGGAGACACTATTACTGCTTTTCTTTACGACAAAAAATGGCAAAAGCAGGATAACAGAGGTTTGAATAGTGGAACTGCAAAACCACACTTCTGTTTCTCTGGCCTACACCAGACTATTTTAAACAGAAATATTTGTGTCTGAACAATCAGGTAGACACTATTACTGTTTTTCTTTATGGAAAAAATACCAAAAGCTGGATAGTAAAGATTTTTTACCTTGGGATGGGAAAACCACAGTTATAAATTACTAGTGTATACCAGACTCTTTTAAACAGATATATTGGTGTCTGAACAATCAGGAGACACTATTACTGTTTTTCTTTACGCAAAAAATACCAAAAGCTGGATAATAGAGATTTTTTACTGTGGGATGGCAAAACCACAGTTATAATTTACTGGTGTATACCAGACTCTTTCAACCAGATATATTGGTGTCTGAACAATGAGGAGACACTTTTACTGTTTTTCTTTACGGCTAAAAATGGCAAAAGCAAGATAATACAGAGATTTTTTACGGTGGAACAACAAAACCACAGTTATAATTTATTGGTGTATACCAGACTTTTTTAAACATATATATTTGCGGCTGAACAGTGAGCAACACACTCAAACTGGTTTTTTTTTAGGTACAAATGGCCCAAAAGTGGATAATACAGAGATTTGAACCGTGGAACTGCAAAACCACACTTCTGTTTCTCTGGCCTACACCAGACTATTTTAAACAGATATATTTGTGTCTGAACAATCAGGAGGCACTATTACTGCTTTTCTTTATGACTAAAAATGGCAAAAGCAGGATAACAGAGGTTTGAACAGTGGAACTCCAAAACAACACTTCTCTTTCTCTGGCCTACACCAGACTATTTTAAACAGAAATATTTGTGTCTGAACAATCAGGGAGACACTATTACTGTTTTTCTTTACAGAAAAAATGCCAAAAGCTGGATAGTAAAGATTTTTTACCATGGAACGGCAAAACCACAGTTATAATTTACTGGTGTATATCAGATTCTTTTAAACAGATATATTGGTGTCTGAACAATCAGGAGACACTATTACTGTTTTTCTTTATGGCTACGAATGGCAAAAGCAGGATAATACAGAGATTTGACCCGTGGAACAGCAAAACCACAGTTCTATTTCTCGAGCCTACACCAGACTATTTTCAACAGATATATTTGTGTCTGAACAATCAGGAGACATTATTACGGTTTTTCTTTACGGAAAAATATGGCAAAAGCAGGATAATACTAAGATTTTTTACTGTGGAACTGCAAAACCACAGTTATAATTTACTGGTGTATACCAGACTTTTTTTAAGATATATATTTGCGGCTGAACAGTGAGCGACACACTCAAACTGGGGTTTTTTTAGGTATAAATGGCCCAAAAGTGGATAATACAGAGGTTTGAACCATGGAACTGCAAAACCACACTTCTGTTTCTCTGGCCTACACCAGACTATTTTAAACAGATATATTTGTGTCTGAACAATCAGGAGACACTATTCCAGTTCTTTTTTTACGGCAAAAAATGCCAAAAGCAGGATAATAGAGATTTTTTACCGTGGAACAGCACAACCATAGTTATAATTTACTGGTGTATACCAGACTTTTTTCAATATATATATTTGCGGCTGAACAGTGAGCGACACACTCAAACTGTTTTTTTTTTAGGTATAAATTGCCCAAAAGTGGAAAATACAGAGGTTTGGCCCGTGGAACTGTAAAACCACACTTCTCTTTCTCTGTCCTACACAAGACTAATTTAAACAGATATATGTGTGTCTGAACAATCAGGAGACACTATTACTGCTTTTCTTTACGACAAAAAATGGCCAAGCAGGATAACAGAGGTTTGAATAGTGGAACTGCAAAACCACACTTCTGTTTCCCTGGCCTACACCAGACTATTTTAAACAGAAATATTTGTGTCTGAACAATCAGGGAGACACTATTACTGTTTTTCTTTACGGAAAAAATACCAAAAGCTGGATAGTAAAGATTTTTTACCTTGGGATGGCAAAACCACAGTTATAATTTACTGGTGTATATCAGACTTTTTTCAATATATCAGGAGACACTATTACTGTTTTTCTTTATGGCTACAAACGGCAAAAGCAGGATAATACAGAGATTTTTTACCGTGGAACAGCACAACCACAGTTATAATTTACTGGTGTATACCAGACTTTTTTCAATATATATATTTGCGGATGAACAGTGAGCGAGACACTCAAACTTTTTTTTTTTAGGTATAAATGGCTCAAAAGTGGATAATACAGAGGTTTGAACCGTGGAACTGCAAAACCACACATCTCTTACTCTGTCCTACACAAGACTATTTTAAACAGATATATGTGTGTCTGAATAATCAGGAGACACTATTACTGTTTTTCTTTATGACAAAAAATGGCAAAAGCAGGATAAAAGAGGTTTGAACAGTGGAACTGTAAAACCCCACTTCTGTTTCTCTGGCCTACACCAGACTACTTTAAATAGAAATATTTGTGTCTGAACAATCAGGGAGACACTATTACTGTTTTTTGTATGGAAAAAATACCAAAAGCTGGATAGTAAAGATTTTTTACCGTGGATCTGCAAAACCACACTTCTCTTTCTCTATCCTACACAAGACTATTTTAAACAGATATATTTGTGTCTGAACAATCAGGAGACACTATTACTGTTTTTCTTTATGGCAAAATATGGCAAAAGCAGGATAAAACAGAGATTTGACCCGTGGAACTGCTAAACCACACTTCTATTTCTCTGGCCTACACCAGACTATTTTAAACAGATATATTTGTGTCTGAACAATCAGTGAGACACTACTACTGTTTTTCTTTACGGAAAAAATACCAAAAGCTGGATAGTAAAGATTTTTTACCGTGGGACGGCAAAACCACAGTTATAATTTACTGGTGTATATCAGACTCTTTTAAACAGATGTATTAGTGTCTGAACAATCAGGAGATACTATTCGTTTTTTTCCTTTACGGAAAAAATAACAAAAGCTGGATAATAGAGATTTTTTACCATGGAACGGCAAAACCACAGTTATAATTTACTGGTGTATACCAGACTCTTTAAACAGATATATTGGTGTCTGAACAATCAGGAGACACTATTACAGTTTTTCTTTACGACAAAAAATGGCAAAAGCAGGATAACAGAGGTTTGAACAGTGGAACTGCAAAACCACACTTCTGTTTCTCTGGCCTACACCAGACTATTTTAAACAGAAATATTTGTGTCTGAACAATCAGGGAGACACTATTACTGTTTTTCTTTACGGAAAAAATACCAAAAGCTGGATAGTAAAGATTTTTTACCGTGGAACTGCAAAACCCCACTTCTCTTTCTCTGTCCTATACAAGACTATTTTAAACAGATATATTTGTGTCTGAATAATCAGGAGACACTATTACAGTTTTTCTTTATGGCACAATATGGCAAAAGCAGGATAATACAGAGATTTGACCCGTGGAACTGCTAAACCACACTTCTATTTCTCTGGCCTACACCAGACTATTTTAAACAGATATATTTGTGTCTGAACAATCAGGAGACCCTATTACTGTTTTTCTTTACGGAAAAAATACCAAAAGCTGGATAATAAAGATTTTTTACCGTGGGACGGCAAAACCACAGTTAAAATTTACTGGTGTATACCAGAATCTTTTAAACAGATATATTGGTGTCTGAACAATCAGGAGACACTATTAATGTTTTTCTTTATGGAAAAAATACCAAAAGCTGGATAATAGAGATTTTTTACCATGAAACAGCAAAGCCACAGTTATAATTTACTGGTGTATACCAGACTCTTTTAAACAGATATATTGGTGTCTGAACAAGCAGGAGACACTATTACTGTTTTTCTTTACGGCTAAAAATGGTAAAAGCAAGATAATACAGAGATTTTTTACGGTGGAACAACAAAACCACAGTTATAATTTACTGGTGTATACCAGACTTTTTTAAACATATATATTTGCGGCTGAACAGTGAGCAACACACTTAAACTGTTTTTTTTAGGTACAAATGGCCCAAAAGTGGATAATACAGAGGTTTGAACCGTGGAACTGCAAAACCACACTTCTGTTTCTCTGGCCTACACCAGACTATTTTAAACAGATATATTTGTGTCTGAACAATCAGGAGGCACTATTACTGCTTTTCCTTATGACAAAAAATGGCAAAAGCAGGATAACAGAGGTTTGAACAGTGGAACTCCAAAACAACACTTCTCTTTCTCTGGCCTACACAAGACTATTTTAAACAGAAATATTTGTGTCTGAACAATCAGGGAGACACTATTACTGTTTTTCTTTACAGAAAAAATGCCAAAAGCTGGATAGTAAAGATTTTTTACCATGGGACGGCAAAACCACAGTTATAATTTACTGGTGTATATCAGATTCTTTTAAACAGATATATTGGTGTCTGAACAATCAGGAGACACTATTACTGTTTTTCTTTAAGGCTACGAATGGCAAAAGCAGGATAATACAGAGATTTGACCCGTGGAACAGCAAAACCACAGTTCTATTTCTCGGGCCTACACCAGACTATTTTCAACAGATATATTTGTGTCTGAACAATCAGGAGACATTATTACTGTTTTTCTTTACGGAAAAAAATGGCAAAAGCAGGATAATACTAAGATTTTTTTACTGAGGAACTGCAAAACCACAGTTATAATTTACTGGTGTATACCAGACTTTTTTTAAGATATATATTTGCGGCTGAACAGTGAGCGACACACTTAAACTGTTTTTTTTTAGGTATAAATGGCCCAAAAGTGGATAATACAGTGGTTTGAACCATGGAACTGCAAAACCACACTTCTGTTTCTCTGGCCTACACCAGACTATTTTAAACAGATATATTTGTGTCTGAACAATCAGGAGACACTTTTCCAGTTCTTTTTTTACGGTAAAAAATGCCAAAAGCAGGATAATAGAGATTTTTTTACCGTGGAACAGCACAACCATAGTTATAATTTACTGGTGTATACCAGACTTTTTTCAATATATATATTTGCGGCTGAACAGTGAGCGACACACTCAAACTGTTTTTTTTTTAGGTATAAATTGCCCAAAAGTGGATAATACAGAGGTTTGGCCCGTGGAACTGTAAAACCACACTTCTCTTTCTCTGTCCTACACAAGACTAATTTAAACAGATATATGTGTGTCTGAACAATCAGGAGACACTATTACTGCTTTTCTTTACGACAAAAAATGGCAAAAGCAGGATAACAGAGGTTTGAATAGTGGAACTGCAAAACCACACTTCTGTTTCTCTGGCCTACACCAGACTATTTTAAACAGAAATATTTGTGTCTGAACAATCAGGGAGACACTATTACTGTTTTTCTTTACGGAAAAAATACCAAAAGCTGGATAGTAAAGATTTTTTTACCGTGGATCTGCAAAACCACACTTCTCTTTCTCTATCCTACACAAGACTATTTTAAACAGATATATTTGTGTCTGAACAATCAGGAGACACTATTACTGTTTTTCTTTATGGCAAAATATGGTAAAACCAGGATAATACAGAGATTTGACCCGTGGAACTGCTAAACCACACTTCTATTTCTCGGGCCTACACCAGACTATTTTAAACAGATATATTTGTGTCTGAACAATCAGGGAGACACTATTACTGTTTTTCTTTAAGGAAAAAATACCAAAAACTGGATAATAGAGATTTTTTACCGTGGGACGGCAAAACCACAGTTATAATTTACTGGTGTATATCAGATTCTTTTAAACAGATATATTGGTGTCTGAACAATCAGGAGACACTATTAATGTTTTTCTTTATGGAAAAAATACCAAAAGCTGGATAATAGAGACTTTTTACCATGAAACAGCAAAACCGCAGTTATAATTTACTGGTGTATACCAGACTCTTTTAAACAAATATATTGATTTCTGAACAATCAGGAGACATTATTACTGTTTTTCTTAACGGAAAAAATACCAAAAGCTGGATAATAAGGATTTTTTACCGTGGGACGGCAAAACCGCAGTTATCATTTACTGGTGTATATCAGATTCTTTTAAACAGATATATTGGTGTCTGAACAATCAGGAGACACTATTAATGTTTTTCTTTATGGAAAAAATACCAAAAGCTGGATAATAGAGACTTTTTACCATGAAACAGCAAAACCGCAGCTATAATTTACTGGTGTATACCAGATTCTTTTAAACAGATATATTTGTGTCTGAACAATCAGGAGACACTATTACTATTTTTCTTTATGACAAAAAATGGCAAAAGCATAATAACAGAGGTTTGAACAGTGGAACTGCAAAACCACACTTCTGTTTCTCTGGCCTACACCAGACTATTTTAAACAGAAATATTTGTGTCTGAACAATCAGGGAGACACTACTACTGTTTTTCTTTACGGAAAAAATACCAAAAGCTGGATAGTAAAGATTTTTTACCGTGGGACGGCAAAACCACAGTTATAATTTACTGGTGTATATCAGACTCTTTTAAACAGATGTATTAGTGTCTGAACAATCAGGAGACACTATTAGTTTTTTTCCTTTACGGAAAAAATAACAAAAGCTGGATAATAGAGATTTTTTACCGTGGAACGGCAAAACCACAGTTATAATTTACTGGTGTATACCAGACTCTTTAAACAGATATATTGGTGTCTGAACAATCAGGAGACACTATTACAGTTTTTCTTTACGACAAAAAATGGCAAAAGCAGGATAACAGAGGTTTGAACAGTGGAACTGCAAAACCACACTTCTGTTTCTCTGGCCTACACCAGACTATTTTAAACAGAAATATTTGCGTCTGAACAATCAGGGGGACACTATTACTGTTTTTCTTTATGGAAAAAATACCAAAAGCTGGATAGTAAAGATTTTTTACCGTGGAACTGCAAAACCCCACTTCTCTTTCTCTGTGCTACACAAGACTATTTTAAACAGATATATTTGTGTCTGAACAATCAGGAGACACTATTACTGTTTTTCTTTACGGAAAAAATACCAAAAGCTGGATAATAAAGATTTTTTACCGTGGGACGGCAAAACCACAGTTAAAATTTACTGGTGTATACCAGAATCTTTTAAACAGATATATTGGTGTCAGAACAATCAGGAGACACTAGTAATGTTTTTCTTTATGGAAAAAATACCAAAAGCTGGATAATAGAGATTTTTTACCATGAAACAGCAAAGCCATAGTTATAATTTACTGGTGTATACCAGACTCTTTTAAACAGATACAGTTATATGAAAAAGTTTGGGCACCCCTATTAATCTTAAGCTTAATGTTTTATAAAAATTGGTGTTTTTGCAACAGCTATTTCAGTTTGATATATGTAATAACTGTTGGATACAGTAATGTTTCTGCCTTGAAATGAGGTTTATTGTACTAACAGAAAATGTGCAATCTGCATTCAAACAAAATTTGACAGGTGCATAAGTATGGGCACCTCACCAGAAAAGTGACATTAATATTTAGTAGATCCTCCTTTTGCAAAAATAACAGCCTCTAGTCGCTTCCTGTAGCTTTTAATGAGTTCCTAGATCCTGGATGAAGGTATGTTTGACCATTCGTCTTTACAAAACAATTCCAGTTCAGTTAAGTTTGATGGTCGCCGAGCATGGACAGCCCTCTTCAAATGATCCCACAGATGTTCAATGATATTCAGGTCTGGGGACTGGGATGGCCATTCCATAACATTGTAATCGCTCCTCTGCATGAATGCCTGAGTAGATTTGGAGCGGTGTTTTGGATCATTGTCTTGCTGAAAGATCCATCCCCTGCTTAACTTCAACTTAATCACTGATTCTTGAACATTATTGTCAAGAATCTGCTGATACTGAGTGGAATCCATGCGCCCCTCAACTTTAACAAGATTCCCGGTGCCGGCATTGGCCACACAGCCCCAAAGCATGATGGAACCTCCACCAAATTTTACTGTGGGTAGCAAGTGTTTTTCTTGGAATGCTGTGTTTTTTTGCCGCCATGCATAACGCCTTTTTGTATGACCAAACAACTCAATCTTGGTTTCATCAGTCCACAGGACCTTCTTCCAAAAAGAAATTGGCTTCTCCAAATGTGCTTTTGCATACCTCAGCCGACTCTGTTTGTGGCGTGCTTGCAGAAACGGCTTCTTTCGCATCACTCTCCCATACAGCTTCTCCTTGTGCAAAGTGCGTTGTATAGTTGACCGATGCACAGTGACACCATCTGCAGCAAGTTGATGCTGCAGCTCTCTGGAGGTGGTCTGAGGATTGTCCTTGACTGATCTCACCATTCTACTTCTCTGCCTTTCTGATGTTTTTCTTGGCCTGCCACTTCTGGCCTTAGCAAGAACTGTCCCTGTGTTCTTCCATTTCCTTACTATGTTCCTCACAGTGGAAACTGACAGGTTAAATCTCTGAGACAGCTTTTTGTATCCTTCCCCTGAACAACTATGTTGAATAATCTTTGTTTTCAGATCATTTGACAGTTGTTTTGAGGAGCCCATGATGCCACTCTTCAGAGGAGATTCAAACAGGAGAACAACTTGCAAGTGGCCACTTTAAGTAGATTTTCTCATGATTGCATACACCTGGCAATGAAGTTCAAAGCTCAATGAGGTTACAAAAACAAAAAGAGTGCTTTAGTAAGTCAGTAAAAAATAGGTAGGAGTATTTAAAACAAGAAAATGATAAGGGTGCCCATACTTATGCACCTGTCAAATTTTGTTTGAATGCAGATTGCACATTTTCTGTTAGTACAATAAACCTCATTTCAAGGCAGAAACATTACTGTGTCCAACAGTTATTACATATATCAAACTGAAATAGCTGTTGCAAAAACACCAATTTTTATAAAATACTAAGCTTAAGATTAATAGGGGTGCCCAAACTTTTTCATATAACTGTATATTGGTGTCTGAACAAGCAGGAGACACTATTACTGTTTTTCTTTACGGCTAAAAATGGCAAAAGCAGGATAATACAGAGATTTTTTCCTCTGGAACAGCAAAACCACAGTTAAAATTTACTGGTGTATACAAGACTTTTTTAAATATATATATTTGCGACTGAACAGTGAGCGAGACACTCAAACTGCTTTTTTTAAGGTAAAAATGGCCCAAAATTGGATAATACAGAGGTTTGAACCGTGGAACTGCAAAACCACACTTCTGTTTCTCTGGCCTACACCAGACTATTTTAAACAGATATATTTGTGTCTGAACAATCAGGGAGACACTATTACAGTTTTTTTATGGCAAAAAATGCCAAAAGCAGGATAATAGAGATTTTTTACCGTGGAACAGCACAACCACAGTTATAATTTACTGGTGTATAACAAACTTTTTTCAATATATATATTTGCGGCTGAACTGTGAGCGACACACTCAAACTGTTTTTTTTTTTAGGTACAAATAACCCAAAAGAGGATAATACAGAGGTTTGAACCGTGGAACTGCAAAACCACACTCCTGTTTCTCTGGCCTACACCAGACTATTTTAAACAGATATATTTGTGGCTGAACAATCAGGGAGACACTATTGCTGTTTTTCTTTAAGGAAAAAATACCAAAAGCTGGGTAATAGAGATTTTTAAACGTGGAATGGCAAAACCACAGTTATCATTTACTGTTGTATACCAGACTATTTTAAACAGATATATTTGTGTCTGAACAATCAGGAGACACTATTACTGTTTTTCTTTACGGCAAAAAATGCCAAAAGCAGGATAATACAGAGATTTGACCCGTGGAACGGCAAAACCACAGTTCTATTTCTCGGGCCTACACCAGACTATTTTCAACAGATATATTTGTGTCTGAACAATCAGGAGACACTATTACTGTTTTTCTTTACGGCAAAAGATGGCAAAAGCAGGATAATAGTAAGATTTTTTACTGTGGAACAGCAAAACCACAGTTATAATTTCCTGGTGTATATCAGACTCTTTTAAACAGATATATTGGTGTCTGAACAATCAGGAGATACTATTACTTTTTTTCTTTATGGAAAAAATAACAAAAGCTGGATAATAGAGATCTTTTACCGTGGAACGGCAAAACCACAGTTATAATTTACTGGTGTATACCAGACTTTTTTAAATATATATATTTGCGGCTGAACAGTGAGGGACACACTCAAACTGTTTTTTTTTAGGTAGAAATGGCCCAAAAGTGGATAATACAGAGGTTTGGACCATGGAACCGTAAAACCACACTTCTGTATCTCGGGCCTACACCAGACTATTTTCAACACATATATTTGTGTCTGAAAAATCAGGAGACACTATTACTGTTTTTCTTTATGGCAAAATACGGCAAAAGCAGGATAATAGAGATTTTTTACTGTGGAATAGCAAAACCACAGTTATAATTTACTGGTGTATACCAAACTTTTTTTTAAAAAAAAGGCTGCACAGTGAGCAACACACTCAAACTGTTTTTTTTTAGGTTCAAATGGCCCAAAAGTGGATAATACAGAGGTTTGAACCGAAGAACTGCAAAACCACACTTCTCTTACTCTGTCCTACACAAGACTATTTAAAACAGATATATTTGTGTCTGAACAATTAGGGAGACACTATTACTGTTTTTTTTTACGGCAAAAAATGCCAAAAGCACAATCATAGAGATTTTTTAGCATGGAATAGCACAACCACAGTTATAAATTACTGGTGTATACCAGACTTTTTTCAATATATATATTTGCGGCTTAACAATGAGCGACATACTCAAACTGTTTTTTTTTAGGTACAAATGGCCCAAAAGTGGATAATACACAGGTTTGAACCGTGGAACTGCAAAATCACACTTCTATTTCTCGGGCCTACACCAGACTATTTTAAACAGATATATTTGTGTCTGAACAATCAGGGAGACACTATTACTGTTTTTCTTTAAGGAAAAAATACCAAAAGCTGAATAATAGAGATTTTTTAACGTGGAATGGCAAAACCACAGTTATAATTTACTTTTGTATATCAGACTCTTTTAAACAGATATATTGGTGTCTGAACAATGAGGAGATACTATTACTTTTTTTCTTTATGGAAAAAATACCAAAAGCTGGATAATAGAGATTTTTTAACGTGGAACGTGAAAACCACAGTTATAATTTACTGGTGTATACCAGACTCTTTTAAACAGATATATTGGTGTCTGAACAATCAGGAGACACTATTACTGTTTTTCTTTACGGCTACAAATGGCAAAAGCAGGATAATACAGAGATTTTTTTACCGTGGAACAGCACAACCAAAGTTATAATTTACTGGCGTATACCAGACTTTTTTCAATATATATATTTGCGGCTGAACAGTGAGCGACACACTCAAACTGTTTTTTTTAGGTAAAAATGGCCCAAAAGTGGATAATATAGAGGTTTGAACCATGGACCTGCAAAACCACACTTTTGTTTCTCTGTCCTACACCAGACTATTTTAAACAGATATATTTGTGTCTGAACTGTCACAGACACACTTTTTTTTTTTTATTTTGAAGGAGGGGGACACTAAAAGGTTAATAAGACGGGTATTTGTACGGTGTGAAGGAGGGAAAAAAAAAAGAGGATTTAGATGAGAAAAAAAGGATTTTTCCTGGCCCCTAGGAACTGGAGCTGAGTCCAGAAATTTCAGCAACAGGAGCACACAGGACTGTAATGCAATGTTTTCTGCTTTAACCTTTGCGTCTCCTATACAGCCTGCCTGCCTGCCTGCCTGACATTTGGGATGGATATTAGTCCTGAGAAGGACTGTTTGTTTGATTTGGCAGCCTTTACAGACCCTAAACTAACTATTTCGCAGTATAAATCTCTCCCTAGCTCAGCAGTGCTTTCCCTACACTGGCTAATCCAGAGCGACTGTGTCCAAGATGGCGGAGCCCGGTTTTAAATACTCGAGGTGACGCTGTGCAGCCAGCCAATCAATGTAATGCCCGCAACCAACATGGCTGCGGCATTACAGTGGCTGGCTGGCAATCCCTGCATGATCATTGGCTCTGTAAAGGTGCCAAACATGCAGGGCGGAGACCCGAGCTCCCGCCCGAGTAACCTGGAAATGCTCGGTGCTCGCCGAACATCCCGAGGGGTGTGATGCTCGGGCGAGTACCGAGCAGTGTCGAGCATATTCGCTCAACACTACTACTGTGACCTCCACGTCTCTTCCACGGGGCATTTATATTGTCTTTTTATTCCAGTGCGACCTCCACCACTCTTCCAAGGGGCAAGAAAACCGTCTTGTTAAGCTACTGTGACCTACACGTCTCTTCCACGCAGCATTGATACTGCCTTTTATTCCACTGCGACCTCCTCCACTCTTGCAAGGGGCATTGATATTGTCTTTTTATTCCACTGGAACCTCCACCATTCTTCCAAGGGGCATTAAAACCATCTTGTTAAGCTACTGTGGACTCCACGTCTCTTCCACGGGGCATTGATATTGTCTTTTTATACCACTGTAACCTCCACCACTTTTCCAAGGGGCATTAAAACCATTTTGTTAAGCTACTGTGACCTCACTTCTCTTCTAAGGGGCATTAAAACCATCTTGTTAAGCGATTCTGAAATCCACAGCTCTTCCAGATTGCATTGAAACCGTCTTCTCAAGCTACTGTGACCTCCACGTCTCTTCCACGGGGCATTGATATTGTCCATTTTATCCACTGCAACTTCAACCACTCTTCCAAGGGGCAATAAAACCATCTTGTTAAGCTACTGTGACCTCCACATCTCTTCCACGGAGCATTGATATTGTATTTTAATTCCACTGCGACCTCCTCCACTCTTCCAGGGGGCATTGATATTGTCTTTTGATTCCACTGCGATCTCCAACACTCTTCCAAGGGGCATTAAAACCATCTTGTTAAACCACTTTGAACTACACAGCTCTTCCAAGGGGCATTAAAAGCGTCTTGTTAAGCTACTGTGACCTCTACGTCTCTTCCACGGGGCATTGATATTGTCTTTTTATTCCACTGCAACCTCCATCACTCTTCCAAGGGGCATTAAAACTGTCTTGATAAGCTACTGTAACCTCCACGTCTCTTCCACGGGACATTGATATTGTCTTTTTATTCCATTGCGACCTTCACCACTTTTCCAAGGTACATTGATATTATCTTTTTATTCCACTGCGACCTCCACCACTCTTCCAAAGGGCACTGATATTGTCTTTTTATTCCACTGCAACCTCCACCATTCTTTCAAGGGGCACTAAAACCATATTATTAAGCTACTGTGACCTCGACGTCTCTTCCACAGGGCATTGATATTGTCTTTTTATTTCACTGTAACCACCACATCTCTTCCACTGGGCATTAAAACCGTCTTGTTAAGCTAATTTGACCTACACGTCTCTTCCAAGGGGCATTAAAACCATCTTGTTAAACCACTCTGAACTCCACAGCTCTCCCACAGGGCAATAAAACCGTCTTGTTAAGCTACTGTGATCTCCACATCTTTTCCATGGGGCATTGATATTGTCTTTTTATTCTACTGTAACCTCCACCGCTCTTCCAAGGGGCATTAAAAGCCACTTGTTAAGCTACTTTGACCTCCATATCTCTTCCAAGGGGCATTAAAACCATCTTGTTAAAACACTCTGAACTCCACAGCTCTTCCAAGGGGCATTAAAACCGCCTTGTTAAGCTACTGTTATCTCCACGTCTCTTCCACGGGGTATTGATATTGTTTTTTATTCCACTGCAACCTCCACCACTCTTCCAAGGGGCATTGATATTGTCTTTTTTTTTCCACTACGACCTCAACCACTCTTCCATGGGGCATTGATATTGTCTTTTTATTCCACTGCGACCTCCACCACTCTTCCAATGGGCATTAAAACAATCTTGTTTAGCTACTGTGACCTCCACGTCTCTTCCACAGGGCATTGATATTGTCTTTTTATTCCACTCTAACCTCCAACACTGTTCCAAGGTGCATTAAAACCATCTTCTTAAACAACTCTGAACTCCACTGCTCTTCCAAGGGCATTGAAACCGTCTTGTTAACCTATTGGGACCTCCTCGTCTTTTCTACTGGGCATTGATATTGTCTTATTATTCCACTGCGACCTCCACCACTATTCCAAGGGGCATTAAAGCCTTCTTGCTAAGCTACTGTGACCTCCATGTCTCTTCCAAGGGGCATTGATATTTTCTTTTTATTCCACTGCGACCTCCAACACTCTTACAAGGGGCATTAATATTGTCTTTTTATTCCACTGCGACCTCCACCACTCTTCCAAGGGGCATCAAAACCGTCTGGTTTAGCTACTGTGTCCTCCATGTCTCTTTCACGGGGCATTGATATTGTCTGTTTGTTCAACTGTAACCTACACCACTCTTCCAAGGGGCATTAAAACCATTTTGTAAAGCTACTGTGACCTCCTCGTCTCTTCCAAGAGGCATTAAAACTGTCTTGTTAAACCACTCTGAACTCCACAGCTCTTCAAAGGGGCATTAAATCCATCTTGTTAAGTTACTGTGACCTCCACGTCTCTTTCGCGGGGCATTGAAATTGTCTTTTTGTTTCACTGCAACCTCCACTATTCTTACAAGGGGCATTAAAACTGTCTTCTTAAGCTTCTGGGACCTGCACGTCTCTTCAGCGGGGCATTGATATTGTCTTTTTATTTCACTGCGACCTTCACCTCTCTTCCAAGGACATTGATATTGTCTATTTATTCCACTGCGGCCTCCACCACTCTTTCAAGGGGCATTAAAACCATCTTGTAAAGCTACAGTGACCTCCACGTCTCTTCCACGGGGCATTGATATTGTCTCTTTAATCCTCTGTAGACTCCACCACTATTCCAAGGGGCATTAAAACCATTTGGATAAGCTACAGTGACCTCCATGTTTCTTCTAAGGGGCATTAAAACCATCTTGTTAAGCTACTGTGACCTCCATGTCTCTTCCACGGGGCATTGATATAGTTTTTTTATTCCACTGCGACTTCCACCACTCTTCCAAGGGGCATTAAACCATATTGTTAAGTAACTGTGGCCTCCTCGTCTCTTCCACGGGGCATTGATATTGTTCTTTTATTCCACTTCGACCTCCACCACTCTTCCAAGGGGCAATAAAGCCGTCTTTTTAAGCTACTGTGACCTTCACGTCTCTTCCACAGGTCATTGATATTGTCCTGTTATTCCACGGGAAACTCCACCACTCTTTCAAAGGGCATTAAAACTGTCTTGTTAAGCTACTGTGAGCTCCACGTCTCTTCCAAGGGGCATTAAAACCATCTTGTTAAGCTACTGTGATCTCCAAGTCTCTTCCACGGGGCATTGATATTGTCTTTTTGTTCCACTGCGACCTGCACTACTCTTCCAAAGTGCAATAAAACGTCTTGTTAGGCTACAGTGACCTCCACGTCTCTTCAATGGGGAAATTGATATTGTCTTTTTATTCCACTACGACCTCCACCACTCTACCACGGGGCATTAAAACAGTCTTGTTAAGCTACTGTGACCTCCACATCTCTTCAAGGGGCATTGTTATTGTCCTTTTATTCCACTGCGACCCCCACCACTATGCCAAGGGGCATATATATTGTTTTTTTATTCCACTGCGACCTCCACCACTCTTCCAAGTGGCAATAAGACCGTCTTGTTAAGCTACTGTGACCTCCACATCTCTTTCACGGGCCATTGATATTGTCTTTTTATTCCACTGCGACCTCCACCACTATTCCAAGGGGTATTAAAACCGTGTTGTTAAGCTACTGTGACCTCCAAGTCTCTTCCAGGGGCATTGTTATTGTATTTTTATTCCACTGCGACCTCCCCCACTATGCCAAGCGGCACAGATATTGTTTTTTGATTCCACTGCGACCTCCACCACTCTTCCAAGTGGCATTACGACCGTCTTGTTAAGCTGCTGTGACCTCCACATCTCTTTCACGGGCCATTGATATTGTTTTTTTATTCCACTGCGACCTCCACCACTAATCCAAGGGGCATAAAAACTGTCTTGTTAACCTACTGTGACCTCCACGTCTTATCCACAGGGCATTGATATTGTAATTTTATTCCACTGCAATCTCCACCACTCTTCCAAGGGGCATTGATATTGTCTTTTTATTCCATTGCAACCTGAACCACTCCTCCAAGGGGCACTAAAACCATCTTGTTAAGCTACTGTGACCTCCACGTCACTTCCACGGGGCATTAATATTGTCTTTTTATTCCACTGTAACCTCCACCACTCTTCGAAGGAGCATTAAAACCGTCTTACTAAGCTACCGTCACCTCCACGTCTCTTCTAAGGATCATTAAAACCATCTTGTTAAACCACTCTGAACTCCACAGCTCTTCCAATATGGCATTGATATTGTCTTTTTATTCCACAGCGACCTCCACCATTCTTCCAAGGGGCATTAAAACTATATTGTTAAGCTACTATGACCTCCATGTCTCTTCCACGGGGCATTGATAGTCTTTTTATTCCACTGCGACCTTCACCACTCTTCCAAGGGGCATTAAAACTATATTGTTAAGCTACTGTGACCTCCACATCTATTCCACAGGTCATTGATATTGTCTTTTTATTCCTCTGTAACCTCCAACAGTCTTCCAAGTGGCATTAAAACCATATTGTTAAGCTACTTTGACCTCCAATTGTCTTCCACGGGGCATTGATATGGTTCTTTTATTCCACTGCGACTTCCACAACTCTTCCAAGGGACATTAAACCGTTTTGTTAAGCTACTATGGCCTACAGGTCTCTTCCACAGGGCATTGATATTGTCTTTTTATTCCACAGCGAGCTTCACCTCTCTTCCAGGGGCAATAAAAACGTCTTGTTAAGCTAATGTGACCTCCAAGTGTCTTCCACAGGGCAATGATATTGTCTATTTATTCCACTGCGACCTTCACCACTCTTCCAAGGGGCATTGATATTGTCTTTTTATTCCACTGCGACCTCCAGCACTCTTCCAAATAGCATTAAAACCCTCTTGTTAAGCTACTGTAATTTCCATTTCTGTTCCACGGGGCATTGATATTGTCTTTTTATTCCACTGCGACCTCCATCACTCTTCCAAGGGGCATTAAAACTGTCTTGATAAGCTAATGTGACCTACACGTCTCTTCCATGGGACATTGATATTGTCTTTTTATTCCACTGCGACCTCCACCACTTTTCCAAGGGACATTGATATTATCTTTTTATTCCACTGCGACCGCCACCACTCTTCCAAAGGGCACTGATATTGTCTTTTTATTCCACTGCAACCTCCACCATTCATTCAAGGGGCAGTAAAACCATATTATTAAGCTACTGTGACCTCGACGTCTCTTCCACAGGGCATTGATATTGTCTTTTTATTCCACTGTAACAACCACCTCTCTTCCACTGGGCATTAAAACAGTCTTGTTAAGCTAATGTGACCTACACGTCTCTTCCAAGGGGCATTAAAACCATCTTGTTAAACCACTCTGAACTCCACAGCTCTCCCATGGGGCAATAAAACCGTCTTGTTAAACTACTGTTACCTCCACGTCTCTACCACGGGGCATTGATATTGTCTTTTTTTTCCACTGCGACCTCCATCACTCTTACAAGGGCCATTAAAAACGTCTTGGTAAGCTACTGTGACCTCCAAATCTCTTCCACGGGGCATTGATATTGTCTTTTTATTCCACTGCGACCTCCACCACTCTTTCATGGGGCATTGATATTGTCTTTTTATTCCTCTGCGACCTCCACCACTCTTCCAAGGGGCATTAAAAATATGTTGTTAAGCTACTGTGATCTCCACATCTTTTCCATGGGGCATTGATATTGTCTTTTTATTCCACTGTAACCTCCACCACTCTTCCAAGGGGCATTAAAACCATCTTGTTAAGCTACTTTGACCTCCATGTCTCTTCCAAGGGTCATTAAAACCATCTTGTTAAAACACTCTGAACTCCACAGCTCTTACAAGGGGCAATAAAACCCTCTTGTTAAGCTACAGTGATCTCCACGTCTCTTCCACGGGGTATTGATATTGTTTTTTAACCCACTGCAACCTCCACCACTCTTCCAAGGGGCATTGATATTGTCTTTTTTTTTCCACTGCGACCTCAACCACTCTTCCATGGGGCATTGATATTGTCTTTTTATTCCACTGCGACCTCCACCACTGTTCCAAGGGGCATTAAAACCATTTTCTTAAACAACTCTAAACTCGACAGCTCTTCCAAGGGTATTGAAACCTTCTTGTTAACCTACTGGGACCTCCTAGTCTCTTCTACTGGGCATTGATATTGTCTTATTATTCCACTGCGACCTCCACCACTATTCCAAGGGGCATTAAAGCCTTCTTGCTAAGCTACTGTGACCTCCTCGTCTCTTCCAAGCGGCATTGATAGTTTCTTTTTATTCCACTGCGACCTCCACCACTCTTCCAAGGGGCATTGATATTGTCTTTTTTTTTCCACTGCGACCTCAACCACTCTTCCATGGGGCATTGATATTGTCTTTTTATTCCACTGCGACCTCCACCACTGTTCCAAGGGGCATTAAAACCATTTTCTTAAACAACTCTAAACTCGACAGCTCTTCCAAGGGTATTGAAACCTTCTTGTTAACCTACTGGGACCTCCTAGTCTCTTCTACTGGGCATTGATATTGTCTTATTATTCCACTGCGACCTCCACCACTATTCCAAGGGGCATTAAAGCCTTCTTGCTAAGCTACTGTGACCTCCACGTCTCTTCCAAGCGGCATTGATATTTTCTTTTTATTCCACTGCGACCTCCACCATTCTTCCAAGGGGCATTGATATTGTCTTTTTATTCCACTGCGACCTCCACCACTCTTCCAAGGGGCATCAAAACAGTCTGGTTTAGCTCCTGTGTCCTCCATGTCTCTTTCACGGGGCATTGATATAGTCTGTTTATTCCACTGTAACCTACACCTCTCTTCCAAGGGGCATTAAAACCATCTTGTTAAGTACTGTGACCTCCACTTCTCTTCCAAGGGGCATTAAAACTGTCTTGTTAAACCACTCTGAATTCCACAGCTCTTCCAAGGGGCATTAAAACCATCTTGCAAAGCTACTGTGACCTCCACGTCTCTTCCTAGAGGCATGAAAACCGTCTTGTTAAACCACTCTGAACTCCACAGCTCTTCCAAGGGGCATTAAACCGTCTTGTTAAGCTACTGTGACCTCTAAGTCTCTAAAACGGGTCACTGATATTGTCTTTTTATTCCACTGCGACCTCCACCACTCTTCCAAGGGGCATTAAATCCATCTTGCTAAGCTACTGGGACCTGCACGTCTCTTCTTTGTGGCATTGATATTGTCTTTTTATTCCACTGCGACCTCCACCTCTCTTCCAAGGGCATTGATATTGTCTTTTTATTCCACTGCAACCTCCACCACTCTTTCAAGGGGCATTAAAACCGTTTGGATAAGCTACAGTGACCTCCATGTTTCTTCTAAGGGGCATTAAAACCGTCTTGTTAAGCTACTGTGACCTCCATGTCTCTTCTTCCACGGGGCATTGATATAGTTTTTTTTTCCACTGTGACTTCCACCACTCTTCCAAGGGGCATTAAACCATCTTGTTAAGTTACTGTGGCCTCCTCGTCTCTTCCATGGGGCATTGATATTGTTCTTTTATTCCACTGCGACCTCCACCACTCTTCCACGGGGCAATAAAGCCGTCTTTTAAAGCCACCTTCACATTTCTTCCACGGGTTATTGATATTGTCCTGTTATTCCAAGGGAAACTCCACCCCTTTTCCAAAGGGCATTAAAACTGTCTTGTTAAGCTACTGTGACCTCCACGTCTCTTCCAAGGGTCATGAAAACCGTCTCGTTAAACCACTCTGAACTCCACAGCTTTTCCAAGGGGCATTAAAACCATCTTGTTAAGCTACTGTGATCTCCAAGTCTCTTCCACGGGGCATTAATATTGTCTTTTTATTCCACTGCGAGCTGCACTACTCTTCCAAAGTGCAATAAAACATCTTGTTAGGCTACTGTGACCTCCACGTCTCTTCGACAGGGGAAATTTATATTGTCTTTTTATTCCACTACGACCTCCACCACTCTACCAAGGGGCATTAAAACCGTCTTGTTAAGCTACTGTGACCTCCACGTCTCTTCAAGGGGCATTGTTATTGTCCTTTTATTCCACTGCGAGCTCCACCACTATGCCAAGGGGCATATATATTGTTTTTTTATTCCACTGCGACCTCCACCACTCTTCCAAGTGTCATTAAGACCGTCTTGTTAAGCTACTGTGACCTCCACATCTCTTTCATGGGCCATTGATATTGTCTTTTTATTCCACTTCGACCTCCACCACTATTCCAAGGTGCATTAAAACCATCTTGTTAAGCTACTGTGACAACCAAGTCTCTTCCAGGGGCATTGTTATTGTCTTTTTATTCCACTGCGACCTCCACCACTATGCCAAGGGGCAAAGATATTGTTTTTTGATTCCACTGCGACCTCCACCACTCTTCCAAATGGCATTAAGACCGTCTTATTAAGCTACTGTGACCTCCACATCTCTTTCACGGGCCATTGATATTGTTTTTTTATTCCACTGCGACCTCCACCACTATTCCAAGGGGCATAAAAACTGTCTTGTTAAGCTACTCTGAACTCCACGTCTTATCCACAGGACATTGATATTGTCTTTTTATTGCACTGTGACCTACACCACTCTTCCAAGGGGCATTGATATTGTAATTTTATTCCACTGCGACCTCCACCACTCTTCCAAGGGGCATTGATATTGTCTTTTTATTCCACTGTGACCTGAACCACTCTTCCAAGGGGCACTAAAACCATCTTGTTAAGCTACTGTGATCTCCACGTCACTTCCACGGGGCATTAATATTGTCTTTTTATTCCACTCTAACCTCCACCACTCTTCGAAGGAGCATTAAAACCGTCTTATTAAGCTACCGTGACCTCCACATCTCTTCCAAGGGTCATTAAAACCATCTTGTTAAACCACTCTGAACTCCACAGCTCTTCCAATGGGCATTGATATTGTCTTTTTATTCCACTGCGACCTCCACCAGTCTTCCAAGTGGCATTAAAACCATATTGTTAAGCTACTGTGACCTCCACGTCACTTCCAAGGGGCATTAAAACTGTCTTGCTAAGCTACTGTGACCAATTGTCTTCCACGGCGCATTGATATGGCTTTTTTATTCCACTGTGACTTCCACCACTCTTCCAAGGGACATTAAACCATCTTGTTAAGCTACTGTGGCCTCCAGGTCTCTTCCACAGGGCATTGATATTGTCTTTTTATTCCACAGCGACCTCCACCTCTCTTCCAGGGGCAATAAAAATGTCTTGTTAAGCTACTTTGACCTCCAAGTGTCTTCGAAGGGGCATTCATATTGTCGTTTTATTCCACTGCGACCTCCATCACTCTTCCAAGGCGCATTGATATTGTCTTTTTATTCCACTGTCATCTCCACCACTCTTCCAAGGGGCATTGATATTGTCTTTTTATTCCACTGCGACCTCCAGCACTCTTCCAAGGGGCATTAAAACCGTCTTGTTAAGATACTGTGATTTCCATTTCTGTTCCACGGAGCATTGATATTGTCTTTTTATTCCACCGCGACCTCCACCACACTTGCAAGGGACATTGACATTGTCTTTTTATTCCACTGCGACCTCCACCAATCTTCCAAGGGGCATTAAAACCATCTTCTTAAGCTACTGTGACCTCCACGTTTCTTCCTCGGGACATTGATATTGTCTTTTTATACCGCTGTAACCTCCAGCACTCTTCCAAGGGGCACTAAAACCGTCTTGTTAAGCTACTGTGACCTCCACGTCTCTTCAACGGGGCATTGATATTGTCTTTTTATTCCACTGTAACCTACACCACTCTTCCACGGGGCATTAAAACCGTCTTGTTAAAACACTCTGAACTCCACAGCTCTTCCAAGGGGCATTAAAGCCGTCTTTTTATGCTACTGTTACCTCCAAGTCTCTTTCACGGGGCATTGATATTGTCTTTTTATTCTACTGCGACCTCCACTACTCTTCCAAGGGCATTGATACTGTCTTTTTAATCCACTGTGACCTGCACCACTCTTCCAAGGGGCAGTAAACTGTCTAGTTGAGCTACTATGACCTCCACGTCTCTTCCAAGGGGCATTAAAACCGTCTTGTTAAACCACTCTGAACTACACAGCTCTTCCAATAGGCATTAAAACCATGTTGTTAAGCTGCTGTTACCTCCAAGTCTCTTCCACGGAGCATTGATATTGTCTTTTTATTCTACTGCGACCTCCACCACTCTTCCAAGGGGCATTAAAAACGTCTTGTTAAGCTACTGTGACTTCCACATCTCTTCCACGGGGCATTGATATTGTCTTTTTATTCCACTGTGACCTCCACCACTCTTCTAAGGGGCATTATAACCATCTTGTCAAGCTACTGTGACCTTCACGTCTTTTCCAAGTGACAATTAAACCGTAATGTTAAACCACTGTGAACTGCAAAGCTCTTCCAAGGGGCATTAAAACCGTCTTGTTAAGCTACTTTGTCCTCTATATCTCATCGAAAGAACATTAAAACCGTCTTGTTAAACCACTCTGAACTCCACAGCTCTTCCAAGGGGCATTAAAACCATCTTTTTAAGCTACTGTTACCTCCAAGTCTCTTTCACGGGGCATTGATATTGTCTTTTTATTCTACTGTGACCTCCACCACTCTTCCAAGGGCATTAATACTGTCTTTTTAATCCACTGTGACCTGCACCACTATTCCAAGGGGCAGTAAACTGTCTAGTTGAGCTACTATGACCTCCACGTCTCTTCCAAGGAGCATTAAAACCGTCTTGTTAAACCACTATGAACTCCAAAGTTCTTCCAAGGAGCATTAAAACTGTCTTGTAAAGCTACAGTGACCTCCACCTCTCTTCCAAGGGGCATTGATATTGTATTTTTATTCCACTGCAACCTCCACCACTCTTCCAAGGGCCATTAAAAACGTCTTGTTAAGCTGCAGTGAACTCCATGTCTCATCCAAGGGGAATTAAAACCGTCTTGTTAAACCACTCTGCACTCCACAGCTCTATCAAGGGGCATTAAAACAGTCTAGTTAAGCTACTGTGACCTCCACTTCTCTTTCAAGGGGCATTGATGTTGTCTTTTTATTCCACTGCGACCTTCACCACTCTTCCAAAGGGCATTAAAACAGTCTTTTTAAGCTACTGTGAACTCCACGTCTCTTCCATGGGGCATTGATATTTTCTTCTTATTCCACTGTAACCTTCACCACTCTTCCAAGGGGCATTAAAAACGTCTTGTTAAGCTACTGTGACCTACACTTCTCCTCCAAGGGGCATTAAAACCATCTTGATAAACTACTCTGAACTCCATAGCTCTTCCAAGGGGCATTAAAACCATCTTGTTAAGCTACTGTGACCTCCACGTCTCTTCCACTGGTCATTGATATTGTCTTTTTATTCCACTGCGAACTCCACCACTCTTCCAAGGGGCATTAAAACCGTCTTGTTAAGCTACTGTGACCTCCACGTATTTTCCATGGGGGATTGATAATGTCTTATTCCACTGCGACCTCCACCACTCTTCCAAGGGGCAATAAAACAAACTTGTTAAGCTACTGTGACCTCCACGTCTCTTCCACCTGCTATTGATATTGTCTGTTTTTTCCAAAGCGACCTCCACCACTCTCCCAAGGGTCACTAAAACCGTTTTGTTAAGCTACTGTGACCCCCACGTCTATTCCACCGGGCATTGAAATTGCCTTTTTATTCCACTGCGACCTCCACCAGTCTATCAAGGGGCATTGATATTGTCTTTTTATTCCACTGCGACCTCCACCACTCTTCGAAGGGGCATTAAAACCGTCTTGTTAAGCTACTGTAATCTCCAAGCCTCTTCCATGGGGCATTGATATTGTATTTTTATTCCACTGTAACCTCCACCAATCTTCCAAGGGGCATTAAAACCGTTTTTTTAAGCCACTGTGACCTTAACGCCTCTTCCAAGGGGCATTAATCCCGTCTTGTTAAACCACTCTGAACTCCACAGCTCTTCCAAGGGGCATTAAAACCGTCTTCTTAAGCAACTGTGACCTCCACGTCTATTCCACGGGGAATTGATATCGTCTTTTTATTTCATTGTGATCTCCACCACTCTCCCAAGGGGCATTAAAACCGTCTAGTAAAGCTGTTGTGACCTCCACGTCTCTTCCACGGGGCATTGATATTGTCTTTTTATTCCACTGCGACCTCCACCACTCTTCCAAGGGACATTGATGTAGTCTATTTATTCCACTGCAACCTCCACCACTCTTCTAAGGGGCATGAAAACCGTCTTGTTAAGCAACTGCGACCTCCACCACTCTTCCAAAGGGCATTGATATTTTCTTTTTATTCCACTGTAACCTACACCACTCTTCTAAGGGGCATGAAAACCGGCTTCATAAGCTACTGTGACCTCCACATCTCTTCCACGAGGCATTAAAACCATCTTGTTAAACCACTCTGAACTCCACAGCTCTTCCAAGGGGCATTAAAACTGTCTTGTTAACCTACTGTGACCTCCACCCCTCTTTCAAGGGGCATTAAAACCGTCTTGTTAAGCAACTGCGACCTCCACCACTCTACCACGGGGCATTGATATTGTTTTTTTATTCCACTGCGACCTCCAGCACTCTTCCAAGGGGCATTAAAACCATCTTGTTAAGCTACTGTGACCTCCACGTATATTCCACGGAGCATTGATATCGTCTATTTTTTCCACTGCGACCTCCACCACTCTTCCAAGGGGCACTAAAACCGTCTTGTTAAGCTACTGTGATCCCCACGTCACTTCCACAGGGCATTGATATTGTCTTTTTATTCCACTGTGACCTCCACCACTCTTCTAAGGGGCATTATAACCATCTTGTCAAGCTACTGTGACCTTCACGTCTTTTCCAAGTGACAATTAAACCGTAATGTTAAACCACTGTGAACTGCAAAGCTCTTCCAAGGGGCATTAAAACCGTCTTGTTAAACCACTATGAACTCCAAAGTTCTTCCAAGGAGCATTAAAACTGTCTTGTAAAGCTACAGTGACCTCCACCTCTCTTCCAAGGGGCATTGATATTGTATTTTTATTCCACTGCAACCTCCACCACTCTTCCAAGGGCCATTAAAAACGTCTTGTTAAGCTGCAGTGAACTCCATGTCTCATCCAAGGGGAATTAAAACCGTCTTGTTAAACCACTCTGCACTCCACAGCTCTATCAAGGGGCATTAAAACAGTCTAGTTAAGCTACTGTGACCTCCACTTCTCTTTCAAGGGGCATTGATGTTGTCTTTTTATTCCACTGCGAACTTCACCACTCTTCCAAAGGGCATTAAAACCGTCTTTTTAAGCTACTGTGAACTCCACGTCTCTTCCATGGGGCATTAATATTTTCTTCTTATTCCACTGTAACCTTCACCACTCTTCCAAGGGGCATTAAAAACGTCTTGTTAAGCTACTGTGACCTACACTTCTCTTCCAAGGGGCATTAAAACCATCTTGATAAACTACTCTGAACTCCATAGCTCTTCCAAGGGGCATTAAAACCATCTTGTTAAGCTACTGTGACCTCCACGTCTCTTCCACTGGTCATTGATATTGTCTTTTTATTCCACTGCGAACTCCACCACTCTTCCAAGGGGCATTAAAACCGTCTTGTTAAGCTACTGTGACCTCCACGTATTTTCCATGGGGGATTGATAATGTCTTATTCCACTGCGACCTCCACCACTCTTCCAAGGGGCAATAAAACAAACTTGTTAAGCTACTGTGACCTCCACGTCTCTTCCACCTGCTATTGATATTGTCTGTTTTTTCCAAAGCGACCTCCACCACTCTCCCAAGGGTCACTAAAACCGTTTTGTTAAGCTACTGTGACCCCCACGTCTATTCCACCGGGCATTGAAATTGCCTTTTTATTCCACTGCGACCTCCACCAGTCTATCAAGGGGCATTGATATTGTCTTTTTATTCCACTGCGACCTCCACCACTCTTCGAAGGGGCATTAAAACCGTCTTGTTAAGCTACTGTAATCTCCAAGCCTCTTCCATGGGGCATTGATATTGTATTTTTATTCCACTGTAACCTCCACCAATCTTCCAAGGGGCATTAAAACCGTTTTTTTAAGCCACTGTGACCTTATCGCCTCTTCCAAGGGGCATTAATCCCGTCTTGTTAAACCACTCTGAACTCCACAGCTCTTCCAAGGGGCATTAAAACCGTCTTCTTAAGCAACTGTGACCTCCACGTCTATTCCACGGGGAATTGATATCGTCTTTTTATTTCATTGTGATCTCCACCACTCTCCCAAGGGGCATTAAAACCGTCTAGTAAAGCTGTTGTGACCTCCACGTCTCTTCCACGGGGCATTGATATTGTCTTTTTATTCCACTGCGACCTCCACCACTCTTCCAAGGGACATTGATGTAGTCTATTTATTCCACTGCAACCTCCACCACTCTTCTAAGGGGCATGAAAACCGTCTTGTTAAGCAACTGCGACCTCCACCACTCTTCCAAGGGGCATTGATATTTTCTTTTTATTCCACTGTAACCTACACCACTCTTCTAAGGGGCATGAAAACCGGCTTCATAAGCTACTGTGACCTCCACATCTCTTCCACGAGGCATTAAAACCATCTTGTTAAACCACTCTGAACTCCACAGCTCTTCCAAGGGGCATTAAAACTGTCTTGTTAAGCAACTGCGACCTCCACCACTCTACCACGGGGCATTGATATTGTTTTTTTATTCCACTGCGACCTCCAGCACTCTTCCAAGGGGCATTAAAACCATCTTGTTAAGCTACTGTGACCTCCACGTATATTCCACGGAGCATTGATATTGTCTATTTTTTCCACTGCGACCTCCACCACTCTTCCAAGGGGCACTAAAACCGTCTTGTTAAGCTACTGTGATCCCCACGTCACTTCCACAGGGCATTGATATTGTCTTTTTATTCCACTGTAACCTCCACCACTCTTCCAAAGGGGATTAAAACTGTCTTTTTGAGCTACTGTGACCACCACGTCTCTTCCACGGGACATTGATGTTGCCTTTTTATTCCACTGCGACCTCCACCAGTCTTCCAAGGGGCATTGATATTGTCTTTTTATTCCACTGCGACCTCCACCACTCTTCCAAGGGGCATTAAAACCGTCTTGTTTAGCTACTGTGACCTCCACGTCTCTTCCACGGGGCACTGATATTGTCTTTTTATTCCACTGTAATCTCCACCAATCTTCCAAGGGTCATTAAAGCCGTTTTGTTAAGCCAATGTGACCTTCACGCCTCTTCCAAGGGGCATTAATCCCGTCTTGTTAAACCACTCTGAACTCCACAGCTTTTCCAAGGGGCATTAAAACCGTCTTGTGCAGCTACTATGACCTCCATTCCTTTTCCACGGGGCATTTTTATTGTCTTTTTATTCCACTGCGACCTCCACCAGTCTTCCAAGTGGCATTGATATTGTCTTTTTATTCCACTGCGACCTCCACCACTCTTCCAAGGGGCATTAAAACTGTCTTGTTAAGCTAATTTGACCTCCACGTCTCTTCCACGTGCATTTGAACCGTCTTGTTAAACCACTCTGTACTCCACAGCTCTTCCAAAGGGCATTAAAACAGTCTTGTTAAGCTACTGTGACCCCCACGTCTCTTCCAAGGGGCAATAAAACCGTTTTATTAAACCACTCTTCATTCCACAGCTCTTCCAAGGGGCATTAAAACTATCTTGTTAAGCTCCTGAAACCTCCACATCTCTTCCACGGGGCATTGATAATGTCTTATTATGCCACTGCGACCTCAATCACTCTTCCAAGGGGAAATAAGAGTCTTGTTAAGCTATTGTGACCACCACGTCTCTTCCACGGGTTATTGATATTGTCTTTTTATTCCACTGCGAACTCCACTATTCTTCCAAGGGGCATTGATATTGTCATTTTATTCCTCTGCGACCTCCACCACTTTTTCAAGGTTCATTAAAACTGTCTTGTTAAGCTACTGTGACCTCCACTTCTCATCCAGGGGGCATTAAGACCGTCTTGTTAAACCACTTTGCACTCCACACCTCTTCCAAGGGGCATTGAAGCAGTCTTGTTAAGCTACTGTGACCTTCACATATCATCAAAGGGCCATCAAAACAGACTTGTTAGACTACTCTAAACTCCACATGTCTTCCAAGGGGCATTAAATCCCTCTTGTTAAGCTTCTGTGAACTCCACGTTTCTTCCAAGGGGCATTAATATTGTCTTTTTATTGCACTGCGACCTCCACCACTCTTCCAAGGGGCATTAAAACCATCTTATTAAGCTACTGTGACCTCCACGTCTCTATCACGGGGCATTGATATTGTCTTTTTATTCCCTTGTAACCTCCACCACTCAACCAAGGGGCATTAAAACCGTCTTGTTAAGCTACTGTGACCTCGACGTCTCTCCCAAGGGGCATTGATAATGTCTTTTTATTCCACTGCGACCTCCACCACTCATCCATAGGGCATTAGAAGTGTCTTGTTAAGCTACTGTGACCTCCAGGTCTCTTCCACGGGGCATTGATATTGTCTTTTTTATATCACAGCAACCTCCACCACTCTTCCAAGGGTCATTAAAACCGTCTTGTAAAGCTACTGTGACCTTCACGTCTTCTCACCGGGGCATTGATATTGTCTTTTTATTCCACTGCGTCCTCCACCACTCTTCCATGGGGCATTGATATTGTCTTTATATTCCACTGCGACCTCCACCACTCTTCCACGGGGCATTGGTATTGTCTTTTTATTCCACAGCTACCTCCAACACTCTTCCAAGGGGCATTAAAACCGACTTGTTAAGCTACTTTGACCTCCACATATCTTCAACGGGGAAATTATATCATCTCTTTATTCCACTGCGACCTCCACCACTCTTCCAATGTTCATTGATCTTGTCTTTTTATTCCACTCCGACCTTCACCACTCTTTCAATGGGCATTAAAACCGTCTTGTTAAGCTACTGTGACCTCCACTTCTCTCCCACGGGGCATTGATACGGTCCTTTTCTTCCACTGCAACCTTCATCACTCTTCCAAGGGGCATTAATATTGTCTTTTTATTCCACTGCGACCTCCACCACTCTTCCAAGGGGCACTAAAACCGTCTTGTTAAGCTACTGTGATCCCCACATCACTTGCAAAGGGTATTGATATTGTCTTTTTATTCCACTGTAACCTCCACCACTCTTCCAAAGGGGATTAAAACTGTCTTGTAGAGCTACTGTGACCAACACGTCTCTTCCACGGGACATTGATGTAGCCTTTTTTTTCCACTGCGACCTCCACCAGTCTTCCAAGGGGCATTGATATTGTCTTTTTATTCCACTACGACCTCCACCACTCTTCCAAGGGGCATTAAAACCGTCTTGTTTAGCTACTGTGACCTCCACGTCTCTTCCACGGGGCATTGATATTTTCTTTTTATTCCACTGTAACCTACACCACTCTTCTAAGGGGCATAAAAACCGGCTTCATAAGCTACTGTGACCTCCACATCTCTTCCACGAGGCATTAAAACCATCTTGTTAAACCACTCTGAACTCCACAGCTCTTCCAAGGGGCATTAAAACCGTCTTGTTAACCTACTGTGACCTCCACCTCTCTTTCAAGGGGCATTAAAACCGTCTTGTTAAGCAACTGCGACCTCCACCACTCTACCACGGGGCATTGATATTTGTTTTTTTATTCCACTGCGACCTCCAGCACTCTTCCAAGGGGCATTAAAACCATCTTGTTAAGCTACTGTGACCTCCACGTATATTCCACGGAGCATTGATATTGTCTATTTTTTCCACTGCGACCTCCACCACTCTTCCAAGGGGCACTAAAACCATCTTGTTAAGCTACTGTGATCCCCACGTCACTTCCACAGGGCATTGATATTGTCTTTTTATTCCACTGTAACCTCCACCACTCTTCTAAAGGGGATTAAAACTGTCTTTTTGAGCTACTGTGACCACCACGTCTCTTCCACGGGACATTGATGTTGCCTTTTTATTCCACTGCGACCTCCACCAGTCTTCCAAGGGGCATTGATATTGTCTTTTTATTCCACTGCGACCTCCACCACTCTTCCAAGGGGCATTAAAACCGTCTTGTTTAGCTACTGTGACCTCCACGTCTCTTCCACGGGGCACTGATATTGTCTTTTTATTCCACTGTAACCTCCACCAATCTTCCAAGGGTCATTAAAGCCGTTTTGTTAAGCCAATGTGACCTTCACGCCTCTTCCAAGGGGCATTAATCCCGTCTTGTTAAACCACTCTGAACTCCACAGCTTTTCCAAGGGGCATTAAAACCGTCTTGTGCAGCTACTATGACCTCCATTCCTTTTCCACGGGGCATTTTTATTGTCTTTTTATTCCACTGCGACCTCCACCAGTCTTCCAAGTGGCATTGATATTGTCTTTTTATTCCACTGCGACCTCCACCACTCTTCCAAGGGGCATTAAAACTGTCTTGTTAAGCTAATTTGACCTCCACGTCTCTTCCACGTGCATTTGAACCGTCTTGTTAAACCACTCTGTACTCCACAGCTCTTCCAAAGGGCATTAAAACAGTCTTGTTAAGCTACTGTGACCCCCACGTCTCTTCCAAGGGGCAATAAAACCGTTTTATTAAACCACTCTTCATTCCACAGCTCTTCCAAGGGGCTTTAAAACCGTCTTGTTAAGCTCCTGAGACCTCCACATCTCTTCCACGGGGCATTGATAATGTCTTATTATGCCACTGCGACCTCAACCACTCTTACAAGGGGAAATAAGAGTCTTGTTAAGCTATTGTGACCACCACGTCTCTTCCACGGGTCATTGATATTGTCTTTTTATTCCACTGCGAACTTCACTATTCTTCCAAGGGGCATTGATATTGTCATTTTATTCCTCTGCGACCTCCACCACTCTTCCAAGGGGCATTAAAAACGTCTTGTTTAGCTAATGTGAATTCCAAGTCTCTACCACGGGGCATTGATATTGTCTTTTTATTCCACTGTAACCTCCACCACTTTTTCAAGGTTCATTAAAACTGTCTTGTTAAGCTACTGTGACCTCCACTTCTCATCCAGGGGGCATTAAGACCGTCTTGTTAAACCACTTTGCACTCCACACCTCTTCCAAGGGGCATTGAAGCAGTCTTGTTAAGCTACTGTGACCTTCACATATCATCCAAGGGCCATCAAAACAGACTTGTTAGACTACTCTGAACTCCACACCTCTTCCAAGGGGCATTAAATCCCTCTTGTTAAGCTTCTGTGAACTCCACGTTTCTTCCAAGGGGCATTAATATTGTCTTTTTATTGCACTGCGACCTCCACCACTCTTCCAAGGGGCATTAAAACCATCTTATTAAGCTACTGTGACCTCCACGTTTCTATCACGGGGCATTGATATTGTCTTTTTATTCCCTTGTAACCTCCACCACTCAACCAAGGGGCATTAAAACCATCTTGTTAAGCTACTGTGACCTCGACGTCTCTCCCAAGGGGCATTGATAATGTCTTTTTATTCCACTGCGACCTCCACCACTCATCCATGGGGCATTAGAAGTGTCTTGTTAAGCTACTGTGACCTCCACGTCTCTTCCACGGGGCATTGATATTGTCTTTTTTATATCACAGCAACCTCCACCACTCTTCCAAGGGTCATTAAAACCGTCTTGTAAAGCTACTGTGACCTTCACGTCTTCTCCCCGGGGCATTGATATTGTCTTTTTATTCCACTGCGTCCTCCACCACTCTTCCATGGGGCATTGATATTGTCTTTATATTCCACTGCGACCTCCACCACTCTTCCACGGGGCATTGGTATTGTCTTTTTATTCCACAGCTACCTCCAACACTCTTCCAAGGGGCATTAAAACCGACTTGTTAAGCTACTTTGACCTCCACGTATCTTCAACGGGGAAATTATATTATCTCTTTATTCCACTGCGACCTCCACCACTCTTCCAATGTTCATTGATATTGTCTTTTTATTCCACTCCGACCTCCACCACTCTTTCAATGGGCATTAAAACCGTCTTGTTAAGCTACTGTGACCTCCACTTCTCTCCCACGGGGCATTGATACGGTCCTTTTCTTCCACTGCGATCTTCATCACTCTTCCAAGGGGCATTAATATTGTCTTTTTATTCCACTGCGACCTCCACCACTCTTCCAAGGGGCACTAAAACCGTCTTGTGATCCCCACATCACTTGCAAAGGGTATTGATATTGTCTTTTTATTCCACTGTAACCTCCACCACTCTTCCAAAGGGGATTAAAACTGTCTTGTTGAGCTACTGTGACCAACACGTCTCTTCCACGCGACATTGATGTTGCCTTTTTTTTCCACTGCGACCTCCACCAGTCTTCCAAGGGGCATTGATATTGTCTTTTTATTCCACTGCGACCTCCACCACTCTTCCAAGGGGCATTAAAACCATCTTGTTTAGCTACTGTGACCTCCACGTCTCTTCCACGGGGCACTGATATTGTCTTTTTATTCCACTGTAACCTCCACCAATCTTCCAAGGGTCATTAAACCGTTTTGTTAAGCCACTGTGACCTTCACGCCTCTTCCAAGGGGCATTATTCCCGTCTTGTTAAACGACTCTGAACTCCACAGCTTTTCCAAGGGGCATTAAAACCGTCTTGTGCAGCTACTATGACCTCCATTCCTTTTCCACGGGGCATTTTTATTGTCTTTTTATTCCACTGCGACCTCCACCAGTCTTCCAAGGGGCATTGATATTGTCTTTTTATTCCACTGCGACCTCCAGCACTCTTCCAAGGGGCATTAAAACTGTCTTGTTAAGCTAATTTGACCTCCACGTCTCTTCCACGTGCATTTGAACCGTCTTGTTAAACCACTCTGTACTCCACAGCTCTTCCAAAGGGCATTAAAACAGTCTTGTTAAGCTACTGTGACCCCCACGTCTCTTCCAAGGGGCAATAAAACCGCTTTATTAAACCACTCTTCACTCCACAGCTCTTCCAAGGGGCATTAAAACCGTCTTGTTAAGCTCCTGAGACCTCCACATCTCTTCCACGGGGCATTGATAATGTCTTATTATGCCACTGCGAACTCCACTATTCTTCCAAGGGGCATTGATATTGTCTTTTTATTCCTCTGTGACCTCCACCACTCTTCCAAGGGGCATTAAAAACCTCTTGTTAAGCTTATGTGAATTCCAAGTCTCTACCATGGGGCATTGATATTGTCTTTTTATTCCACTGTAACCTCCACCACTTTTTCAAGGTTCATTAAAACCGTCTTGTTAAGCTACTGTGACCTCCACTTCTCATCCAGGGGGCATTAAAACCGTCTTGTTAAACCACTTTTCACTCCACACCTCTTCCAAGGGGCATTGAAGCAGTCTTGTTAAGCTACAGTGACCTTCACATCTCATTCAAGGGCCATCAAAACAGACTTGTTAGACTATTCTGAACTCCACACCTCTTCCAAGGGGCATTAAATCCCTCTTGTTAAGCTTCTGTGAACTCCACGTTTCTTCCAAGGGGCATTGATACTGTCCTTTTATTCCACTGCGACCTCTATCACTCTTCCAAGGAGCATTAATATTGTCTTTTTATTGCACTGCGACCTCCACCACTCAACCAAGGGGCATTAAAACCGTCTTGTTAAGCTACTGTGACCTCGACGTCTCTTCCAAGGGGCATTAAAACCATCTTATTAAACCACTCTGAACTCCATCACTCTTCCAAGGTTCATTAAAACCATTCTGTAAAGCTACTATGACCTCCATGTCTCTTCCAGGGGGCATTGATATTGTTTTTTTATTCCACTGCGACCTCCATCACTCTTCCAAGGGGCATTGATATTGTATTGTTATTGCACTGCGACCTCCACCACTTTTCCAAGGAGCATTAAAACCATCTTATTAAGCTACTGTTACCTCCAAGTCTCTTCCAAGGGACATTGATATTGTCTTTTTATTCCACTGCGACCTCCAACACTCTTCCAAGGGGCACTGATATTGCCTTTTTATTCCACTGCGTCCTCTACCACGCTTCCAAGAGGCATTAAAACCGGCTTGTTAAGCTACTTTGACCTCCATGTCTCTTCCACGGTGCATTGATATTGTCTTTTTATTCCACTGTAACATCCACCACTCTTCCAAGGGGCATTAAAACCGTCTTGTTAAGCTACTGTGAACTCAACTCTTCCAAGGGGCATTAAAACCATCTTGTTTAACCACTCTGAACTCCACAGCTCTTCCAAGGGGCATTAAAACCATCTTGTGCAGCTACTATGACCTCCACGCCTTTTCCACGGGGCATTTATATTGTCTTTTTATTCCACTGAGACCTCCACCACTCTTCCAAGGGGCATTGATATTGTCTTCTTATTCCACTGCGACGTCCACCACTCTTCCAAGGGGCAGTAAAACCGTCTTGTTGAGCTACAGTGACAACCACGTCTCTACGACGGGGCATTGATATTGTCTTTTAATTCCACTGTGACCTCCACCACTCTTCCAAGGGGAATTAAAACCATCTTGTTAAGCAGCTGTGACCTAAAAGTTTCTTCCAAGAGGCAATGATATTTTCTTTTTATTCCACTGCGACCTCCAGCACTCTTCTAAGGGGCAATAAAACCGTCTTGTTAAGCTACGGTGACCTACACTTCTCTTCCAAGGCACATTAAAACCATCTTGATAATGCACTCTGAACTCCACAGATCTTCCAAGGGGCATTAAAACCATCAATTTAAGATACTGTGACCTCCACGTCTCTTCCACGGGGCATTGATATTGTCTTTTTATTCCACTGCGACCTCCAACCCTCTTCCATGGGGCATTAAAATCGTCTTTTTAAGATACTGTGACCTCCACGTCTCTTCCACGGGGCATTGATATTGTTTTTTTATTCCACTGCGACCTCCACCACTCTTCCAAGTCGCATTAAAACCATCTTGTTAAGCTACTGTCACCTACAAGTCTCTTCCAAGGGCATTAAAACCATCTTAATAAACCACTCTGAAATCCACAGCTCTTCCAAGGGGCATTAAAAGCATCTTGTTAATCTACTGTGACCTCCACTTCTCTCCCACAGGGCATTGATACTGTCTTTTTCTTCCACTGCGACCTTCATCACTCTTCCAAGGGGCATTAATATTGTCTTTTTATTCCACTGCGACCTCCACCATTCTTCCAAGGGGCATTAAAGCCATCTTCTTAAGCTACTGTGACCACCATGTCTCTTCCACGGGGCATTGATATTGTCTTTTTATTCCACTGTAACCTCCACCACTCTTCCAAGGGACATTAAAACCGTCTTGTAAGCTACTGTGACCTCGACGTCTCTTCAAAGGGGCATTGATATTGTATTTTTATTCCACATAACCTCCACCACTCATCCAAGGGGCATTAAAACCGTCTTGTTAAGCTAATGTGACCTCCACGTCTCTTCCAAGGTGCATAAATACCATCTTGTTAAACCACTCTGAACTCCAAAGCTATTTCAAAGGGCATTAAAACCGTCTATTTAAACTACTGTGACCTCCACGTCTCTTCCACGGGGCATTGATACTGTCCTTTTATTCCACACCTACCTCCAACACTCTTCCAAGGGGCATTAAAACCGACTTGTTAAGCTATTGTGACCTCCACGTCTCTTCCACGGGGTATTGATATTGTCAGTTTATGCCACTGCGACCTCCACCACTCTTCCAAGGGGCATTAAAACCATCTTGTTAAGCTACTGTGACCTCCACGTCTCTTCAACGGGGAATTGATATCATCTTTTTATTCCACTGCGACCTCCACCGCTCTTCCAATGTTCATTGATATTGTCTTTTTATTCCAGTCTGACCTCCACCACTCATCCAACGGGCATTAAAACCGTCTTGTTAAGCTACTGTGACCTCCACGTATCTTCCAACGGGCATTAAAACCGTCTTGCTAAGCTACTGTGATCTCCACGTCTCTCCCACGGGGCATTGATACTGTCCTTTTCTTCCACTGCGACCTTCATCACTCTTCCAAGGGGCACCAATATTGTCTTATTATTCCACTGCGACCTCCACCACTCTTCCTAGGGGCATTAAAGCCATCTTGTTAAGCTACTGTGACGTCCATGTCTCTTCCACGGGGCATTGATATTGTCTTTTTATTTCACTGTAACCTCCACCACTCTTCCAAGGGACATTAAAACCGTCTTGTAAGCTACTGTGACCTCGACGTCTCTTCAAAGGGGCATTGATATTGTATTTTTATTCCACAAAACCTCCACCACTCATCCAAGGGGCATTAAAATCATCTTTTTAAGCTACTGTGACCTCCACGTCTCTTCCAAGGTGCATAAAAACCATCTTGTTAAACCACTCTGAACTCCACAGCTATTCCAAAGGGCATTAAAACCGTCTATTTAAGTTACTGTGACCTCCACATCTCTTCCACGGGGCTTTGATAGTCTTTTTATTCCACAGCGACCTCCACCACTCTTCCAAGAGGCATTAAAACCATCTTGTTAAGCTGCTGTGACCTTCACGTTTCTTCCACAGGGCATTGATACTGTCCGTATATTACACTGTGACCTCCACGTTTCATGCGCGGGACATTGATATTGTCTTTTTATTCCACTGCGACCTCCACCACTTTTCCAAGGGGCATTGATATTGTCTTTTTATTCCACTGCGACCTCCACCACTTTTCCAAGGGGCATTGATATTGTCTTTTTATTCCACTGCGACCTCCACCTCTCTTCCAAGGGCATTGATATTGTCTTTTTATTCCACTGCAACCTCCACCACTCTTTCAAGGGGCATTAAAACCGTTTGGATAAGCTACAGTGACCTCCATGTTTCTTCTAAGGGGCATTAAAACCGTCTTGTTAAGCTACTGTGACCTCCATGTCTCTTCTTCCACGGGGCATTGATATAGTTTTTTTTTCCACTGTGACTTCCACCACTCTTCCAAGGGGCATTAAACCATCTTGTTAAGTTACTGTGGCCTCCTCGTCTCTTCCATGGGGCATTGATATTGTTCTTTTATTCCACTGCGACCTCCACCACTCTTCCACGGGGCAATAAAGCCGTCTTTTAAAGCCACCTTCACATTTCTTCCACGGGTTATTGATATTGTCCTGTTATTCCAAGGGAAACTCCACCCCTTTTCCAAAGGGCATTAAAACTGTCTTGTTAAGCTACTGTGACCTCCACGTCTCTTCCAAGGGTCATGAAAACCGTCTCGTTAAACCACTCTGAACTCCACAGCTTTTCCAAGGGGCATTAAAACCATCTTGTTAAGCTACTGTGATCTCCAAGTCTCTTCCACGGGGCATTAATATTGTCTTTTTATTCCACTGCGAGCTGCACTACTCTTCCAAAGTGCAATAAAACATCTTGTTAGGCTACTGTGACCTCCACGTCTCTTCGACAGGGGAAATTTATATTGTCTTTTTATTCCACTACGACCTCCACCACTCTACCAAGGGGCATTAAAACCGTCTTGTTAAGCTACTGTGACCTCCACGTCTCTTCAAGGGGCATTGTTATTGTCCTTTTATTCCACTGCGAGCTCCACCACTATGCCAAGGGGCATATATATTGTTTTTTTATTCCACTGCGACCTCCACCACTCTTCCAAGTGTCATTAAGACCGTCTTGTTAAGCTACTGTGACCTCCACATCTCTTTCATGGGCCATTGATATTGTCTTTTTATTCCACTTCGACCTCCACCACTATTCCAAGGTGCATTAAAACCATCTTGTTAAGCTACTGTGACCTCCAAGTCTCTTCCAGGGGCATTGTTATTGTCTTTTTATTCCACTGCGACCTCCACCACTATGCCAAGGGGCAAAGATATTGTTTTTTGATTCCACTGCGACCTCCACCACTCTTCCAAGTGGCATTAAGACCGTCTTATTAAGCTACTGTGACCTCCACATCTCTTTCACGGGCCATTGATATTGTTTTTTTATTCCACTGCGACCTCCACCACTATTCCAAGGGGCATAAAAACTGTCTTGTTAAGCTACTCTGAACTCCACGTCTTATCCACAGGACATTGATATTGTCTTTTATTGCACTGTGACCTACACCACTCTTCCAAGGGGCATTGATATTGTAATTTTATTCCACTGCGACCTCCACCACTCTTCCAAGGGGCATTGATATTGTCTTTTTATTCCACTGTGACCTGAACCACTCTTCCAAGGGGCACTAAAACCATCTTGTTAAGCTACTGTGATCTCCACGTCACTTCCACGGGGCATTAATATTGTCTTTTTATTCCACTCTAACCTCCACCACTCTTCGAAGGAGCATTAAAACCGTCTTATTAAGCTACCGTGACCTCCACATCTCTTCCAAGGGTCATTAAAACCATCTTGTTAAACCACTCTGAACTCCACAGCTCTTCCAATGGGCATTGATATTGTCTTTTTATTCCACTGCGACCTCCACCAGTCTTCCAAGTGGCATTAAAACCATATTGTTAAGCTACTGTGACCTCCACGTCACTTCCAAGGGGCATTAAAACTGTCTTGCTAAGCTACTGTGACCAATTGTCTTCCACGGCGCATTGATATGGCTTTTTTATTCCACTGTGACTTCCACCACTCTTCCAAGGGACATTAAACCATCTTGTTAAGCTACTGTGGCCTCCAGGTCTCTTCCACAGGGCATTGATATTGTCTTTTTATTCCACAGCGACCTCCACCTCTCTTCCAGGGGCAATAAAAATGTCTTGTTAAGCTACTTTGACCTCCAAGTGTCTTTGAAGGGGCATTCATATTGTCGTTTTATTCCACTGCGACCTCCATCACTCTTCCAAGGCGCATTGATATTGTCTTTTTATTCCACTGTCATCTCCACCACTCTTCCAAGGGGCATTGATATTGTCTTTTTATTCCACTGCGACCTCCAGCACTCTTCCAAGGGGCATTAAAACCGTCTTGTTAAGATACTGTGATTTCCATTTCTGTTCCACGGAGCATTGATATTGTCTTTTTATTCCACCGCGACCTCCACCACACTTGCAAGGGACATTGACATTGTCTTTTTATTCCACTGCGACCTCCACCAATCTTCCAAGGGGCATTAAAACCATCTTCTTAAGCTACTGTGACCTCCACGTTTCTTCCTCGGGACATTGATATTGTCTTTTTATACCGCTGTAACCTCCAGCACTCTTCCAAGGGGCACTAAAACCGTCTTGTTAAGCTACTGTGACCTCCACGTCTCTTCAACGGGGCATTGATATTGTCTTTTTATTCCACTGTAACCTACACCACTCTTCCACGGGGCATTAAAACCGTCTTGTTAAAACACTCTGAACTCCACAGCTCTTCCAAGGGGCATTAAAGCCGTCTTTTTATGCTACTGTTACCTCCAAGTCTCTTTCACGGGGCATTGATATTGTCTTTTTATTCTACTGCGACCTCCACTACTCTTCCAAGGGCATTGATACTGTCTTTTTAATCCACTGTGACCTGCACCACTCTTCCAAGGGGCAGTAAACTGTCTAGTTGAGCTACTATGACCTCCACGTCTCTTCCAAGGGGCATTAAAACCGTCTTGTTAAACCACTCTGAACTACACAGCTCTTCCAATAGGCATTAAAACCATGTTGTTAAGCTGCTGTTACCTCCAAGTCTCTTCCACGGAGCATTGATATTGTCTTTTTATTCTACTGCGACCTCCACCACTCTTCCAAGGGGCATTAAAAACGTCTTGTTAAGCTACTGTGACTTCCACATCTCTTCCACGGGGCATTGATATTGTCTTTTTATTCCACTGTGACCTCCACCACTCTTCTAAGGGGCATTATAACCATCTTGTCAAGCTACTGTGACCTTCACGTCTTTTCCAAGTGACAATTAAACCGTAATGTTAAACCACTGTGAACTGCAAAGCTCTTCCAAGGGGCATTAAAACCGTCTTGTTAAGCTACTTTGTCCTCTATATCTCATCGAAAGAACATTAAAACCGTCTTGTTAAACCACTCTGAACTCCACAGCTCTTCCAAGGGGCATTAAAACCGTCTTTTTAAGCTACTGTTACCTCCAAGTCTCTTTCACGGGGCATTGATATTGTCTTTTTATTCTACTGTGACCTCCACCACTCTTCCAAGGGCATTAATACTGTCTTTTTAATCCACTGTGACCTGCACCACTATTCCAAGGGGCAGTAAACTGTCTAGTTGAGCTACTATGACCTCCACGTCTCTTCCAAGGAGCATTAAAACCGTCTTGTTAAACCACTATGAACTCCAAAGTTCTTCCAAGGAGCATTAAAACTGTCTTGTAAAGCTACAGTGACCTCCACCTCTCTTCCAAGGGGCATTGATATTGTATTTTTATTCCACTGCAACCTCCACCACTCTTCCAAGGGCCATTAAAAACGTCTTGTTAAGCTGCAGTGAACTCCATGTCTCATCCAAGGGGAATTAAAACCGTCTTGTTAAACCACTCTGCACTTCACAGCTCTATCAAGGGGCATTAAAACAGTCTAGTTAAGCTACTGTGACCTCCACTTCTCTTTCAAGGGGCATTGATGTTGTCTTTTTATTCCACTGCGAACTTCACCACTCTTCCAAAGGGCATTAAAACCGTCTTTTTAAGCTACTGTGAACTCCACGTCTCTTCCATGGGGCATTAATATTTTCTTCTTATTCCACTGTAACCTTCACCACTCTTCCAAGGGGCATTAAAAACGTCTTGTTAAGCTACTGTGACCTACACTTCTCTTCCAAGGGGCATTAAAACCATCTTGATAAACTACTCTGAACTCCATAGCTCTTCCAAGGGGCATTAAAACCATCTTGTTAAGCTACTGTGACCTCCACGTCTCTTCCACTGGTCATTGATATTGTCTTTTTATTCCACTGCGAACTCCACCACTCTTCCAAGGGGCATTAAAACCGTCTTGTTAAGCTACTGTGACCTCCACGTATTTTCCATGGGGGATTGATAATGTCTTATTCCACTGCGACCTCCACCACTCTTCCAAGGGGCAATAAAACAAACTTGTTAAGCTACTGTGACCTCCACGTCTCTTCCACCTGCTATTGATATTGTCTGTTTTTTCCAAAGCGACCTCCACCACTCTCCCAAGGGTCACTAAAACCGTTTTGTTAAGCTACTGTGACCCCCACGTCTATTCCACCGGGCATTGAAATTGCCTTTTTATTCCACTGCGACCTCCACCAGTCTATCAAGGGGCATTGATATTGTCTTTTTATTCCACTGCGACCTCCACCACTCTTCGAAGGGGCATTAAAACCGTCTTGTTAAGCTACTGTAATCTCCAAGCCTCTTCCATGGGGCATTGATATTGTATTTTTATTCCACTGTAACCTCCACCAATCTTCCAAGGGGCATTAAAACCGTTTTTTTAAGCCACTGTGACCTTAACGCCTCTTCCAAGGGGCATTAATCCCGTCTTGTTAAACCACTCTGAACTCCACAGCTCTTCCAAGGGGCATTAAAACCGTCTTCTTAAGCAACTGTGACCTCCACGTCTATTCCACGGGGAATTGATATCGTCTTTTTATTTCATTGTGATCTCCACCACTCTCCCAAGGGGCATTAAAACCGTTTAGTAAAGCTGTTGTGACCTCCACGTCTCTTCCACGGGGCATTGATATTGTCTTTTTATTCCACTGCGACCTCCACCACTCTTCCAAGGGACATTGATGTAGTCTATTTATTCCACTGCAACCTCCACCACTCTTCTAAGGGGCATGAAAACCGTCTTGTTAAGCAACTGCGACCTCCACCACTCTTCCAAGGGGCATTGATATTTTCTTTTTATTCCACTGTAACCTACACCACTCTTCTAAGGGGCATGAAAACCGGCTTCATAAGCTACTGTGACCTCCACATCTCTTCCACGAGGCATTAAAACCATCTTGTTAAACCACTCTGAACTCCACAGCTCTTCCAAGGGGCATTAAAACTGTCTTGTTAAGCAACTGCGACCTCCACCACTCTACCACGGGGCATTGATATTGTTTTTTTATTCCACTGCGACCTCCAGCACTCTTCCAAGGGGCATTAAAACCATCTTGTTAAGCTACTGTGACCTCCACGTATATTCCACGGAGCATTGATATTGTCTATTTTTTCCACTGCGACCTCCACCACTCTTCCAAGGGGCACTAAAACCGACTTGTTAAGCTACTGTGATCCCCACGTCACTTCCACAGGGCATTGATATTGTCTTTTTATTCCACTGTAACCTCCACCACTCTTCCAAAGGGGATTAAAACTGTCTTTTTGAGCTACTGTGACCACCACGTCTCTTCCACGGGACATTGATGTTGCCTTTTTATTCCACTGCGACCTCCACCAGTCTTCCAAGGGGCATTGATATTGTCTTTTTATTCCACTGCGACCTCCACCACTCTTCCAAGGGGCATTAAAACCGTCTTGTTTAGCTACTGTGACCTCCACGTCTCTTCCACGGGGCACTGATATTGTCTTTTTATTCCACTGTAATCTCCACCAATCTTCCAAGGGTCATTAAAGCCGTTTTGTTAAGCCAATGTGACCTTCACGCCTCTTCCAAGGGGCATTAATCCCGTCTTGTTAAACCACTCTGAACTCCACAGCTTTTCCAAGGGGCATTAAAACCGTCTTGTGCAGCTACTATGACCTCCATTCCTTTTCCACGGGGCATTTTTATTGTCTTTTTATTCCACTGCGACCTCCACCAGTCTTCCAAGTGGCATTGATATTGTCTTTTTATTCCACTGCGACCTCCACCACTCTTCCAAGGGGCATTAAAACTGTCTTGTTAAGCTAATTTGACCTCCACGTCTCTTCCACGTGCATTTGAACCGTCTTGTTAAACCACTCTGTACTCCACAGCTCTTCCAAAGGGCATTAAAACAGTCTTGTTAAGCTACTGTGACCCCCACGTCTCTTCCAAGGGGCAATAAAACCGTTTTATTAAACCACTCTTCATTCCACAGCTCTTCCAAGGGGCATTAAAACTATCTTGTTAAGCTCCTGAAACCTCCACATCTCTTCCACGGGGTATTGATAATGTCTTATTATGCCACTGCGACCTCAATCACTCTTCCAAGGGGAAATAAGAGTCTTGTTAAGCTATTGTGACCACCACGTCTCTTCCACGGGTCATTGATATTGTCTTTTTATTCCACTGCGAACTCCACTATTCTTCCAAGGGGCATTGATATTGTCATTTTATTCCTCTGCGACCTCCACCACTTTTTCAAGGTTCATTAAAACTGTCTTGTTAAGCTACTGTGACCTCCACTTCTCATCCAGGGGGCATTAAGACCGTCTTGTTAAACCACTTTGCACTCCACACCTCTTCCAAGGGGCATTGAAGCAGTCTTGTTAAGCTACTGTGACCTTCACATATCATCAAAGGGCCATCAAAACAGACTTGTTAGACTACTCTAAACTCCACATGTCTTCCAAGGGGCATTAAATCCCTCTTGTTAAGCTTCTGTGAACTCCACGTTTCTTCCAAGGGGCATTAATATTGTCTTTTTATTGCACTGCGACCTCCACCACTCTTCCAAGGGGCATTAAAACCATCTTATTAAGCTACTGTGACCCCCACGTCTCTATCACGGGGCATTGATATTGTCTTTTTATTCCCTTGTAACCTCCACCACTCAACCAAGGGGCATTAAAACCGTCTTGTTAAGCTACTGTGACCTCGACGTCTCTCCCAAGGGGCATTGATAATGTCTTTTTATTCCACTGCGACCTCCACCACTCATCCATAGGGCATTAGAAGTGTCTTGTTAAGCTACTGTGACCTCCAGGTCTCTTCCACGGGGCATTGATATTGTCTTTTTTATATCACAGCAACCTCCACCACTCTTCCAAGGGTCATTAAAACCGTCTTGTAAAGCTACTGTGACCTTCACGTCTTCTCACCGGGGCATTGATATTGTCTTTTTATTCCACTGCGTCCTCCACCACTCTTCCATGGGGCATTGATATTGTCTTTATATTCCACTGCGACCTCCACCACTCTTCCACGGGGCATTGGTATTGTCTTTTTATTCCACAGCTACCTCCAACACTCTTCCAAGGGGCATTAAAACCGACTTGTTGAGATACTTTGACCTCCACATATCTTCAACGGGGAAATTATATCATCTCTTTATTCCACTGCGACCTCCACCACTCTTCCAATGTTCATTGATATTGTCTTTTTATTCCACTCCGACCTTCACCACTCTTTCAATGGGCATTAAAACCGTCTTGTTAAGCTACTGTGACCTCCACTTCTCTCCCACGGGGCATTGATACGGTCCTTTTCTTCCACTGCAACCTTCATCACTCTTCCAAGGGGCATTAATATTGTCTTTTTATTCCACTGCGACCTCCACCACTCTTCCAAGGGGCACTAAAACCGTCTTGTTAAGCTACTGTGATCCCCACATCACTTGCAAAGGGTATTGATATTGTCTTTTTATTCCACTGTAACCTCCACCACTCTTCCAAAGGGGATTAAAACTGTCTTGTAGAGCTACTGTGACCAACACGTCTCTTCCACGGGACATTGATGTAGCCTTTTTTTTCCACTGCGACCTCCACCAGTCTTCCAAGGGGCATTGATATTGTCTTTTTATTCCACTACGACCTCCACCACTCTTCCAAGGGGCATTAAAACCGTCTTCTTTAGCTACTGTGACCTCCACGTCTCTTCCACGGGGCATTGATATTTTCTTTTTATTCCACTGTAACCTACACCACTCTTCTAAGGGGCATAAAAACCGGCTTCATAAGCTACTGTGACCTCCACATCTCTTCCACGAGGCATTAAAACCATCTTGTTAAACCACTCTGAACTCCACAGCTCTTCCAAGGGGCATTAAAACCGTCTTGTTAACCTACTGTGACCTCCACCTCTCTTTCAAGGGGCATTAAAAGCGTCTTGTTAAGCAACTGCGACCTCCACCACTCTACCACGGGGCATTGATATTGTTTTTTTATTCCACTGCGACCTCCAGCACTCTTCCAAGGGGCATTAAAACCATCTTGTTAAGCTACTGTGACCTCCACGTATATTCCACGGAGCATTGATATTGTCTATTTTTTCCACTGCGACCTCCACCACTCTTCCAAGGGGCACTAAAACCATCTTGTTAAGCTACTGTGATCCCCACGTCACTTCCACAGGGCATTGATATTGTCTTTTTATTCCACTGTAACCTCCACCACTCTTCTAAAGGGGATTAAAACTGTCTTTTTGAGCTACTGTGACCACCACGTCTCTTCCACGGGACATTGATGTTGCCTTTTTATTCCACTGCGACCTCCACCAGTCTTCCAAGGGGCATTGATATTGTCTTTTTATTCCACTGCGACCTCCACCACTCTTCCAAGGGGCATTAAAACCGTCTTGTTTAGCTACTGTGACCTCCACGTCTCTTCCACGGGGCACTGATATTGTCTTTTTATTCCACTGTAACCTCCACCAATCTTCCAAGGGTCATTAAAGCCGTTTTGTTAAGCCAATGTGACCTTCACGCCTCTTCCAAGGGGCATTAATCCCGTCTTGTTAAACCACTCTGAACTCCACAGCTTTTCCAAGGGGCATTAAAACCGTCTTGTGCAGCTACTATGACCTCCATTCCTTTTCCACGGGGCATTTTTATTGTCTTTTTATTCCACTGCGACCTCCACCAGTCTTCCAAGTGGCATTGATATTGTCTTTTTATTCCACTGCGACCTCCACCACTCTTCCAAGGGGCATTAAAACTGTCTTGTTAAGCTAATTTGACCTCCACGTCTCTTCCACGTGCATTTGAACCGTCTTGTTAAACCACTCTGTACTCCACAGCTCTTCCAAAGGGCATTAAAACAGTCTTGTTAAGCTACTGTGACCCCCACGTCTCTTCCAAGGGGCAATAAAACCGTTTTATTAAACCACTCTTCATTCCACAGCTCTTCCAAGGGGCATTAAAACCGTCTTGTTAAGCTCCTGAGACCTCCACATCTCTTCCACGGGGCATTGATAATGTCTTATTATGCCACTGCGACCTCAACCACTCTTACAAGGGGAAATAAGAGTCTTGTTAAGCTATTGTGACCACCACGTCTCTTCCACGGGTCATTGATATTGTCTTTTTATTCCACTGCGAACTTCACTATTCTTCCAAGGGGCATTGATATTGTCATTTTATTCCTCTGCGACCTCCACCACTCTTCCAAGGGGCATTAAAAACGTCTTGTTTAGCTAATGTGAATTCCAAGTCTCTACCACGGGGCATTGATATTGTCTTTTTATTCCACTGTAACCTCCACCACTTTTTCAAGGTTCATTAAAACTGTCTTGTTAAGCTACTGTGACCTCCACTTCTCATCCAGGGGGCATTAAGACCGTCTTGTTAAACCACTTTGCACTCCACACCTCTTCCAAGGGGCATTGAAGCAGTCTTGTTAAGCTACTGTGACCTTCACATATCATCCAAGGGCCATCAAAACAGACTTGTTAGACTACTCTGAACTCCACACCTCTTCCAAGGGGCATTAAATCCCTCTTGTTAAGCTTCTGTGAACTCCACGTTTCTTCCAAGGGGCATTAATATTGTCTTTTTATTGCACTGCGACCTCCACCACTCTTCCAAGGGGCATTAAAACCATCTTATTAAGCTACTGTGACCTCCACGTTTCTATCACGGGGCATTGATATTGTCTTTTTATTCCCTTGTAACCTCCACCACTCAACCAAGGGGCATTAAAACCATCTTGTTAAGCTACTGTGACCTCGACGTCTCTCCCAAGGGGCATTGATAATGTCTTTTTATTCCACTGCGACCTCCACCACTCATCCATGGGGCATTAGAAGTGTCTTGTTAAGCTACTGTGACCTCCACGTCTCTTCCACGGGGCATTGATATTGTCTTTTTTATATCACAGCAACCTCCACCACTCTTCCAAGGGTCATTAAAACCGTCTTGTAAAGCTACTGTGACCTTCACGTCTTCTCCCCGGGGCATTGATATTGTCTTTTTATTCCACTGCGTCCTCCACCACTCTTCCATGGGGCATTGATATTGTCTTTATATTCCACTGCGACCTCCACCACTCTTCCACGGGGCATTGGTATTGTCTTTTTATTCCACAGCTACCTCCAACACTCTTCCAAGGGGCATTAAAACCGACTTGTTAAGCTACTTTGACCTCCACGTATCTTCAACGGGGAAATTATATTATCTCTTTATTCCACTGCGACCTCCACCACTCTTCCAATGTTCATTGATATTGTCTTTTTATTCCACTCCGACCTCCACCACTCTTTCAATGGGCATTAAAACCGTCTTGTTAAGCTACTGTGACCTCCACTTCTCTCCCACGGGGCATTGATACGGTCCTTTTCTTCCACTGCGATCTTCATCACTCTTCCAAGGGGCATTAATATTGTCTTTTTATTCCACTGCGACCTCCACCACTCTTCCAAGGGGCACTAAAACCGTCTTGTTAAGCTACTGTGATCCCCACATCACTTGCAAAGGGTATTGATATTGTCTTTTTATTCCACTGTAACCTCCACCACTCTTCCAAAGGGGATTAAAACTGTCTTGTTGAGCTACTGTGACCAACACGTCTCTTCCACGCGACATTGATGTTGCCTTTTTTTTCCACTGCGACCTCCACCAGTCTTCCAAGGGGCATTGATATTGTCTTTTTATTCCACTGCGACCTCCACCACTCTTCCAAGGGGCATTAAAACCATCTTGTTTAGCTACTGTGACCTCCACGTCTCTTCCACGGGGCACTGATATTGTCTTTTTATTCCACTGTAACCTCCACCAATCTTCCAAGGGTCATTAAACCGTTTTGTTAAGCCACTGTGACCTTCACGCCTCTTCCAAGGGGCATTATTCCCGTCTTGTTAAACGACTCTGAACTCCACAGCTTTTCCAAGGGGCATTAAAACCGTCTTGTGCAGCTACTATGACCTCCATTCCTTTTCCACGGGGCATTTTTATTGTCTTTTTATTCCACTGCGACCTCCACCAGTCTTCCAAGGGGCATTGATATTGTCTTTTTATTCCACTGCGACCTCCAGCACTCTTCCAAGGGGCATTAAAACTGTCTTGTTAAGCTAATTTGACCTCCACGTCTCTTCCACGTGCATTTGAACCGTCTTGTTAAACCACTCTGTACTCCACAGCTCTTCCAAAGGGCATTAAAACAGTCTTGTTAAACTACTGTGACCCCCATGTCTCTTCCAAGGGGCAATAAAACCACTTTATTAAACCACTCTTCACTCCACAGCTCTTCCAAGGGGCATTAAAACCGTCTTGTTAAGCTCCTGAGACCTCCACATCTCTTCCACGGGGCATTGATAATGTCTTATTATGCCACTGCGAACTCCACTATTCTTCCAAGGGGCATTGATATTGTCTTTTTATTCCTCTGTGACCTCCACCACTCTTCCAAGGGGCATTAAAAACGTCTTGTTAAGCTTATGTGAATTCCAAGTCTCTACCATGGGGCATTGATATTGTCTTTTTATTCCACTGTAGCCTCCACCACTTTTTCAAGGTTCATTAAAACCGTCTTGTTAAGCTACTGTGACCTCCACTTCTCATCCAGGGGGCATTAAAACCGTCTTGTTAAACCACTTTTCACTCCACACCTCTTCCAAGGGGCATTGAAGCAGTCTTGTTAAGCTACAGTGACCTTCACATCTCATTCAAGGGCCATCAAAACAGACTTGTTAGACTATTCTGAACTCCACACCTCTTCCAAGGGGCATTAAATCCCTCTTGTTAAGCTTCTGTGAACTCCACGTTTCTTCCAAGGGGCATTGATACTGTCCTTTTATTCCACTGCGACCTCTATCACTCTTCCAAGGAGCATTAATATTGTCTTTTTATTGCACTGCGACCTCCACCACTCAACCAAGGGGCATTAAAACCGTCTTGTTAAGCTACTGTGACCTCGACGTCTCTTCCAAGGGGCATTAAAACCATCTTATTAAACCACTCTGAACTCCATCACTCTTCCAAGGTTCATTAAAACCATTCTGTAAAGCTACTATGACCTCCATGTCTCTTCCAGGGGGCATTGATATTGTTTTTTTATTCCACTGCGACCTCCATCACTCTTCCAAGGGGCATTGATATTGTATTGTTATTGCACTGCGACCTCCACCACTTTTCCAAGGAGCATTAAAACCATCTTATTAAGCTACTGTTACCTCCAAGTCTCTTCCAAGGGACATTGATATTGTCTTTTTATTCCACTGCGACCTCCAACACTCTTCCAAGGGGCACTGATATTGCCTTTTTATTCCACTGCGTCCTCTACCACGCTTCCAAGAGGCATTAAAACCGGCTTGTTAAGCTACTTTGACCTCCATGTCTCTTCCACGGTGCATTGATATTGTCTTTTTATTCCACTGTAACATCCACCACTCTTCCAAGGGGCATTAAAACCGTCTTGTTAAGCTACTGTGAACTCGACTCTTCCAAGGGGCATTAAAACCATCTTGTTTAACCACTCTGAACTCCACAGCTCTTCCAAGGGGCATTAAAACCATCTTGTGCAGCTACTATGACCTCCACGCCTTTTCCACGGGGCATTTATATTGTCTTTTTATTCCACTGAGACCTCCACCACTCTTCCAAGGGGCATTGATATTGTCTTCTTATTCCACTGCGACGTCCACCACTCTTCCAAGGGGCAGTAAAACCGTCTTGTTGAGCTACAGTGACAACCACGTCTCTACGACGGGGCATTGATATTGTCTTTTAATTCCACTGTGACCTCCACCACTCTTCCAAGGGGAATTAAAACCATCTTGTTAAGCAGCTGTGACCTAAAAGTTTCTTCCAAGAGGCAATGATATTTTCTTTTTATTCCACTGCGACCTCCAGCACTAAGGGGCAATAAAACCGTCTTGTTAAGCTACGGTGACCTACACTTCTCTTCCAAGGCACATTAAAACCATCTTGATAATGCACTCTGAACTCCACAGATCTTCCAAGGGGCATTAAAACCATCAATTTAAGATACTGTGACCTCCACGTCTCTTCCACGGGGCATTGATATTGTCTTTTTATTCCACTGCGACCTCCAACCCTCTTCCATGGGGCATTAAAATCGTCTTTTTAAGATACTGTGACCTCCACGTCTCTTCCACGGGGCATTGATATTGTTTTTTTATTCCACTGCGACCTCCACCACTCTTCCAAGTCGCATTAAAACCATCTTGTTAAGCTACTGTCACCTACAAGTCTCTTCCAAGGGCATTAAAACCATCTTAATAAACCACTCTGAAATCCACAGCTCTTCCAAGGGGCATTAAAAGCATCTTGTTAATCTACTGTGACCTCCACTTCTCTCCCACAGGGCATTGATACTGTCTTTTTCTTCCACTGCGACCTTCATCACTCTTCCAAGGGGCATTAATATTGTCTTTTTATTCCACTGCGACCTCCACCATTCTTCCAAGGGGCATTAAAGCCATCTTCTTAAGCTACTGTGACCACCATGTCTCTTCCACGGGGCATTGATATTGTCTTTTTATTCCACTGTAACCTCCACCACTCTTCCAAGGGACATTAAAACCGTCTTGTAAGCTACTGTGACCTCGACGTCTCTTCAAAGGGGCATTGATATTGTATTTTTATTCCACATAACCTCCACCACTCATCCAAGGGGCATTAAAACCGTCTTGTTAAGCTAATGTGACCTCCACGTCTCTTCCAAGGTGCATAAATACCATCTTGTTAAACCACTCTGAACTCCAAAGCTATTTCAAAGGGCATTAAAACCGTCTATTTAAACTACTGTGACCTCCACGTCTCTTCCACGGGGCATTGATACTGTCCTTTTATTCCACACCTACCTCCAACACTCTTCCAAGGGGCATTGAAACCGACTTGTTAAGCTATTGTGACCTCCACGTCTCTTCCACGGGGTATTGATATTGTCAGTTTATGCCACTGCGACCTCCACCACTCTTCCAAGGGGCATTAAAACCATCTTGTTAAGCTACTGTGACCTCCACGTCTCTTCAACGGGGAATTGATATCATCTTTTTATTCCACTGCGACCTCCACCGCTCTTCCAATGTTCATTGATATTGTCTTTTTATTCCAGTCTGACCTCCACCACTCATCCAACGGGCATTAAAACCGTCTTGTTAAGCTACTGTGACCTCCACGTATCTTCCAACGGGCATTAAAACCGTCTTGCTAAGCTACTGTGATCTCCACGTCTCTCCCACGGGGCATTGATACTGTCCTTTTCTTCCACTGCGACCTTCATCACTCTTCCAAGGGGCACCAATATTGTCTTTTTATTCCACTGCGACCTCCACCACTCTTCCTAGGGGCATTAAAGCCATCTTGTTAAGCTACTGTGACGTCCATGTCTCTTCCACGGGGCATTGATATTGTCTTTTTATTTCACTGTAACCTCCACCACTCTTCCAAGGGACATTAAAACCGTCTTGTAAGCTACTGTGACCTCGACGTCTCTTCAAAGGGGCATTGATATTGTATTTTTATTCCACAAAACCTCCACCACTCATCCAAGGGGCATTAAAATCATCTTTTTAAGCTACTGTGACCTCCACGTCTCTTCCAAGGTGCATAAAAACCATCTTGTTAAACCACTCTGAACTCCACAGCTATTCCAAAGGGCATTAAAACCGTCTATTTAAGTTACTGTGACCTCCACATCTCTTCCACGGGGCTTTGATAGTCTTTTTATTCCACAGCGACCTCCACCACTCTTCCAAGAGGCATTAAAACCATCTTGTTAAGCTGCTGTGACCTTCACGTTTCTTCCACGGGGCATTGATACTGTACTATTATTCAACTGCGATCTCTATCACTCTTCCAAGGGGCATTAAAACGGTCTTGTTAAGCTATTGTGACCTCCATGTCTCTTCCACGGGGCATTGATATTGTCTTTTTATTCCACTGTAACCTCCACCACTCATCCAAGGGGCAATAAAACCGTCTTCTTCAGCTACTGTGAGCTCGACGTCTCTTCCAAGGGGCATAAAAACCGTCTTTTTAAACCACTCTGAACTCCACCACTCTTCCAAGGTGCATTAAAACCATCTTGTTTACCTACTATGACCTCCATGTCTCTTCCACGGGGCATTAATATTGAGTTTTTATTCCACTGTATCCACCACCCCTCTTCCAAGGGGCATTGATATCATCTTTTCATTCCACTGCGACCTCCACCACTCCTCCAAGGGGTCATTGATATTGTCTTTTTATGCCACTGTGACCTCCACCACTCTTCCAATGGGCATTGATATTGTCTTTTTATTCCACTGCGACCTCCACCACTCTGCCTAGGGGCATTAAAACCATCTTGTTAAGCTACTATGACCTCCACGTCTCTTCCTCGGGACATTGATATTGTCTATTTATTCCACTGCGACCTCCACAACTCTTCCAAGCAGTGTTGATATTGTCTTTTTATTCCAATGCGACCTCCACCACTCTTCCAAGAGGCATTAAAACCATCTTGTTAAGCTACTGTGACCTCCATGTCTCTTCCAAGGGGGATTAAAACCATCTTGTTATACCAATAGGAACTCCACAGCTCTTTCAAGCCGCAATAAAACCAATTATTTAAGCTGCTGTGACCTCCCCGTCTCTTCCACGGAGCTTCAATATTGTCTTTTTATTCCACAGCGACCACCACCGCTATTCCAAGGGGCATTAAAACCGTCTTGTTAAGCTACTGTGACCTCCACGAGTCTTCCACGGGGCATTGATATTGTCTTTTTATTGCACTGTAACCACCACCCCTCTTCCACGGGGCATTGATATTGTCTTTTTATTCCACTGCGACCTCCACCACTCATCCAAGGGGCATTAAAACCGTATTGTTAAGCTGCTGAGAACTCCACGTCTCTTCCAAGGGGCATTAAAACCATCTTGTTTAACCACTCTGAACTCCACAGCTATTCCAAGGGGCATTAAAACCGTCTATTTAAGCTACTGTGACCTCAACGTCTCTTCCTCGGGGCATTGATAATGTCTTTTTATTCCACAGCGACCTCCACCAATTTTCCAAGGGGCATTAAAACCAGCTTGTTAAGCTACAGTGACCTCCACTTCTCTTCCACAGGGCATTGATACTGTCCGTATATTACACTGTGACCTCCACGTTTCATGCGCGGGACATTGATATTGTCTTTTTATTCCACTGCGACCTCCACCACTTTTCCAAGGGGCATTGATATTGTCTTTTTATTCCACTGCGACCTCCACCACTTTTCCAAGGGGCATTGATATTGTCTTTTTATTCCACTGAGACCTCCACCACTCTTCCAAGGGGCATTAAAACTGCCTTGTTAAGCTACTGTGACCTCCACGTCTCTTCCAAGGGTGATTGATATTGTCTATTTATTCCACTGTAGCCTCCACCACTCTTTCAAGGGGTATTAAAACCTCCTTGTTAATCTACTGGGACCTCGACGTCTCTTCCAAGGGGCATTGATATTGTCTTTTTATTCCACTATAACCTCCACCACTCATCCAAGGGGCATTAAAACCGTCTTGTTACGCTGCTGTGACCTCCATGTCTCTTCCAAGGGGCATTAAAACAATCTTGTTAAACCAATCTGAAAGCCACAGCTATTCCAAGGGGCATTAAAACCGTCTATTTAAACTACTGTGACCTCCACGTCTCTTCCACGGGGCTTTGATTTTCTCTTTTTATTCCACTAAAACCTCCACTACTCATCCAAGGGGCATTAAAACCGTCTTGTTAAGCTACTGTTAACTCCATGTCTCTTCCACGGGGCATTAATACTGTCCTTTTATTCAACTGCAACCTCCATCACTCTTCCAAGGGGCATTAATATTGTCCTTTTATTCCACTGCGACCTCCACCATCTTCCAATGGGAATTGATATTGTCTTTTTATTCCACTGTGACCTCCACCACTCTTCCAAAGGGCATTAAAACCGTCTTGGTAAGGTACAGTTGCGTCAACGTCTCTTCCATGGGGCATTGATAATGTCTTTATATTCACTGTAACCTCCACCACTCTTCCAAGGGGCATTAAAACCATCTTGTTAAGCTACTGTGACTTCCACGTCTCTTCCAAGAGGCATTAAAACCATCTTGTTAAGCCACTATGAAATCCACATCTCTTCCAAGGAACAATAAAACCATTTATTTAAGCTACTGTGACCTCCATGTCTCTTCCACGGGGTTTTGTTATTATCTTTTTATTCCACAGCGACCTCCACCACTCTTCCAAGGGTCATTAAAACCATCTTGTCAAGCTACTGTGACCTCCACGTCTCTTCCACAGGACATTGATATTGTATTTTTATTCCACTGCGACCTCCACCACTCATCCAAGGGGCATTAAAACTGTCTTGTTAAGCTACTGTGACCTCCATGTCTCTTCCACGGGGCATTGATATTGTCTTTTTATTACACTGTAACCTCCACCACTCTTCCAAGGGACATTAAAACCGTCTTGTAAGCTACTTTTACCTCGATGTCTCTTCGTAGGGGCATTGATATTGTCTTTCTATTCCACTGTAACCTCCACCACTCATCCAAGGGGCATTAAAACCGTCTTGTTAAGCTACTGTGACCTCCAATTCTCTTCCAAGGTGCATAAAAACCATCTTGTTAAACCACTCTGAACTCCACAGCTATTCCAAGGGGCATTCAAATCGTCTATTTAAGCTACTGTGACCTCCACGTCTTTCCCACGGTGCTTTGATACTGCCCTTTTATTCAACTGCGACCTCTATCACTCTTCCAAGGCGCATTCATATTGTCTTTTTATTCCACTGCGACCTCCACCACTCTTCCAAGGGGCATTAAAACTGTCTTGTTCTGCTACTGTGACCTCGACGTCTCTTCCAAGCGGCATTAAAACCATCTTATTAAACCACTCTGAACTCCACCACTCTTCTAAGCGGCATTAAAACCATTTTGTTCAGCTACTATGACCTCCATGTCTCTTCCACGTGGCATTGATATTGAGTTTATATTTCACTGTAACCACCACCCCTCTTCCAAGGGACATTGATATCGTCTTTTTATTCCACTCCGACCTCCACCACTCTTCCAAGGGGTCTTTGATATTGCTTTTTACTCCACTTCGACCTCCAATACTCTTCCAAGGGGCATTGATATTGTCTTTTCATTCCACTGCGACCTCCACCACTCTGCCTAGGGGCAATAAAACCATCTTTTAAAGCTACTGTGACCTCCACGTTTTTTCCACGGGGCATTGATATTGTATTTTTATTCCACTGTAACGTCCAACACTCTTCCGAGTGGCATTAAAACCATCTTGTTAAGCTACTTTGAACTCTACGTCTCTTCCAAGGGGCATTGATATTGTCTTTTTATTCCACTGCGACCTCCGCCACTCTTACGAGGTGCATTCATATTGTCTTTTTATTACACTGCGACCTCCACCATTCTTCCAAGGTGCATTAAAAACGTCTTGTTAAGCTACTGTGACCTCCACGTCTCTTCCAAGGGGTATTGATATTCTCTTTATTCCATTGCGACCTCCATCACTCTTCCAAGGGGCATTAATATTGTCTTTTTATTCCACTGCGACCTCAACCACTCTTCCAAGGGGCATTAAAACCATCTTGTTAAGCTACTGTGACCTCCACATCTCTTACATGGGACATTGATATTGTCTTTTTATTCCACTGCGACCTCCACCAATCTTACAAGGGGCATTGATATGGTCTTTTTATTCCACTGCGTCCTCCACCACTCTTCCAAGGGGCATTAAAACCATCTTGTTAAGCTACTGTGACCTCCATGTTTCTTCCACAGTGCATTCATATTGTCTTTTTATTCCACTGTAAACTCCACCACTCATCCAAGGGGCATTAAAACCCTCTTGTTAAGCTACTGTGACCTCCACGTCTCTTCCAAGGGGCATTAAAACCATCTTGTTAAACCACTCTGAAATCCACAGCTATTCCAAGGGGCATTAAAACCGTCTTATTAAGCTACTGTGCCCTCCACATCTCTTCCACGGGACATTGATATTGTATTTTTATTCCACTGCGACCTCCACCACTCTTCCAATGGGCATTGAAATTGTCTTTTTATTCCACTGCGATCTCCACCACTCTTCCAAGGGGCATTAAAACCATGTTGTTTAGTTACAGTGACCTCCACGTCTCTTCCAAGGTGCATTAAAACCACTTTGTTAAACCACTCTGAACTCCACCACTCTTCCAAGGGGCATCAAAACCGTCTTGTTCAGCTACTATGACCTCCCCGTCTCTTCCACGGGGCATTGATATTGTCTTTTTCTTCCACTGTTACCACCACCCCTCTTCCAAGGTGCATTGATATTGTCTTTTTATTAAACTGCGACTTCCACCACTCATCCAAGGGGCATTAAAACTGTCTTGTTAAGCTACTGTGACCTCCACTTCTATTCCAAGGTGCATTAAAACCATCTATTTAAGCTACTGTGACCTCCACGTCTCTTCCTCGGAGCTTTGATATTGTCTTTTTATTCCACAGTGACCTCCACCAATCATCCAAGGGGCATTAAACCGTCTTGTTAGGCTACTGTGACCTCCATGTCTCTACCACGGGGCATTGATATTGTCTTTTTATTCCACTGTAACCACCACCCCTCTTCCAAGGGGCATTGATATTGTCTTTTTATTCCACTGCGACATCCACCACTCATCCAAGGGACATTAAAACCGTCTTGTTCAGCTACTATGACCTCCACGTATCTTCCACGGGGCATTGATATTGTCTTTTTATTCCACTGTAACCACCACCCCTCTTCCAAGGGGCATTGATATTGTCTTTTTATTCCACTGCGACATCCACCAGTCATCCAAGGGGCATTAAAACTGTCTTGTTAAGCTACTTTGACCTCCATGTCTCTTCCATGGGGCGTTGATATTGTCTTTTTATTCCACTGTAACCTCCACCACTCTTCCAAGGGACATTAAAACCGTCTTGTAAGCTACTGTGACCTCGACGTCTCTTCGTAGGGGCATTGATATAGTCTTTTTATTCCACTGTAACCTCCACCACTCATCCAAGGGGCATTAAAACTGTCTTGTTAAGCTACTGTGACCTCCAATTCTCTTCCAAGGTGCATAAAAACCATCTTGTTAAACCACTCTGAACTCCACAGCTATTCCAAGGGGCATTCAAACTGTATATTTAAGCTACTGTGACCTCCACGTCTTTTCCACGGTGCCTTGATATTGTCTTTTTATTCCACAGCGACCTCCACCACTCTTCCAAGGGGCATTAAAACCATCTTTTTAAGCTACTGTGACCTCAAAGTCTCTTCCATGGGGCTTTGATATTGTCTTTTTATTACACTGTAACCTCCACCACTCTTCTAAGGGGCATTAAAACTGTCTTGTTCTGCTACTGTGACCTCGACGTCTCTACCAAGCGGCTTTAAAACCGTCTTATTAAACCACTCTGTACTCCACCACTCTTCCAAGGGGCATTAAAACCATTTTGTTCAGCTACTATGACCTCCATGTCTCTTCCACGGGGCATTGATATTGAGTTTTTATTCCACTGTAACTACCACCCCTCTTCCACGGGGCTTTGATATTGTCTTTTTATTCCACTGCGATCTCCACCACTCTTCCAAGGGGTCATTGATATTGTCTTTTTATTCCACTGCAACATCCAACACTCTTCCAAGGGGCATTGATATTGTCTTTTTATTCCACTGCGACCTCCACCACTCTGCCTAGGGGCATTAAAACCATCTTTTAACCCCTTAAGCCCAGGAGCATTTTCCGTTTTTGCATTTTCGTTTTTGCTCCCCTTGTTCCCAGAGCAATAGCGTTTTTATTTTTTGGTCAATATGGCCATGTGAGGGCTTATTTTTTGCGAGACGAGTTGTACTTTTCAACGCCATTACTAGTTTTACCATATCCTGTACGGGAAAACGGTAAAAAAATTCCAAGTGCGGTAAAATTGCAAAAAAAATGCAATACCACAGTTTTTTTTTTTTGTTTTTTTTTTACCACGTTCACTGAATGCTAAAACTGACCTGCCCTTCTTATTCTACAGGTCATTACGAGTTCATAGACACCAAACATGCATAGGTTCTTTTATATTTAAGTGGTGAAAAAAAATTCGAAAATTTGGTAAAAAAATAAATAAAAAAATAGCGCCATTTTCTAAGACCTGTAGCGTCTCCATTTTTCGTGATCTGGGGCTGGTTTATGGCTTATTTTTTGCGAACCGGGCTGTCGTTTTTATTGATAACATTTGGGGTAGATCCGATGTTTTGATCGCCCGTTATTGCATTTTATTTCAATTTTGCGGCGACCAAAAAAAGTAATTCTGGCGTTTAGAATTTTTTTCTCGTTACGCCGTTTACCGATCGGATTAATTTTTTTTTTATATTGATAGATCGGACGATTCTGAACGCGGCGATACCAAATATGTGTATGTGGTTTTTTTTTTTTATATATATATATATTTTATTTTGAATGGGGCGAAACGGGGGTGATTTAAACTTTTATATTTTTTTATTTTTTTCATATTTTTAAAAACTTTTTTTTTTTATTTTTTGCATGCTTCTATAGTCTCCATAGGAGACTAGAAGCAGCAACTATCCGATCGCCTCTGCTACATACAGAGGACGAGCAGATCCCCTGCATGCAGCAGAAATGGTCCTGTGTTATGAGCGCCGACCACTAGGTGGCGCTCATAGCGATAAGATCATGACAACCACAGGCGTCTGCTGCAGACCCTGGGTTGTCATGCACGCCCATCGGCGACCCGCGATCACGTGACGGGGTCGCCGGTGGGCGTGGCTTATGACGCGCTACCCGGAAGCGACCGTTAAATGCTGCTGTCAGAGATTGACAGCAGCATTTAACATGTTAACAGCCGCGGGTGGATCGCGATTCCACCCGCGGCTGTTGCGGGCACATGTAAGAATCAGCTGACATGTGCTCCGTTCAGTGAGGGCTCAGCGCAGCAGCCCTCACTGAACGGGCAGTACGCAAATATGCTTACTAATACGTCCTCGGTAGTTAAAGGGTTAAAGCTAGTGTGACCTCCACGTCTTTTCCACGGGGCATTGATATTGTCTTTTTATTCCACTGTAACCTCCACCACTCTTCCGAGGGGCATTAAAAACGTCTTGTAAGCTACTATGAACTCTATTACTCTTCAAGGGGCATTGATATTGTCTTTTTATTCCACTGCGACCTTCACCACTCTTCCGAGGTGCATTCATATTGTCTTGTTATTACACTGCGACCTCCACCATTCTTCCAAGTGGCATTAAAACCATCTTCTTAAGCTACTGTGACCTCCACGTCTCTTCCAAGGGGCATTGATATTGTCTTTATTCCATTGCGACCTCCATCACTCTTCCAAGGGTCATTAAAACCGTCTTGTTAAGCTACTGTGACCTCCACGTCTCTTCCAAGGGGCATTAAAACCATCTTGTTAAACCACTCTGAACTCCAAAGCTCTTGCAAGGGGCGTTAAAATCGTCTTGTTAAGCTACTGTGTCCTTCACGTCTCTTCCACGGGTCATTGATATTGTCTTTTTATTCCACAGCGACCTCCACCACTCTTCCAAGGGGCATTAAAAACGTCTTTTTAAGCTACTGTGACCTCCACGTCTCATCCACGCGGCATTGATACTGTCTTTTTATTCCACTGCGACCTCCACCACTCTTCCAATGGGCATTAAAACCGTCTTGTTAAGCTACTGTGAGATGCACGTCTCTTCCACGGGGCTTTGTTATTATCTTATTATTCCACAGCGACCTCCACCACTCTTCCAAGGGGCATTAAAACCATCTTGTTAAGCTACTGTGACCTTCATGTCTCTTCCAAGGGGCATTGATATTGTCTTTTTATTCCACTGTAACCTCCACCACTCATCCAAGGGGCATTAAAACAGTCTTGTTAAACCACTCTGAAATCCAATGCTATTCCAAGGGGCATTAAAACCGTCTATTTAAGCTACTGTGACCTAAACGTCTCTTCCACGGGGCTTTGATATTGTATTCTTATTTCACAGCGACCTCCACCACTCTTCGAAGGGTTATTAAAACCGTCTTATTAAGCTACTGTTACCTCCACATCTCTTCCACGGGACATTGATATTGTATTTTTATTCCACTGCGACCTCCACCACTCTTCCAATGGGCATTGAAATTGTCTTTTTATTCCACTGCGACCTCCATCACTCTTTCAAGGGGCATTAATATTGTCTTTTTATTCCACTGCGACCTCCACCACTCTTCCAAGGGGCATTGGTATTGTCTTTATATTCCACTGCAAACTCCACCACTCTTCCAAGGGGCATTAAAACTGTCTTGTTAAGCTACTGTGACCTCCATGTCTCTTCCACGGGGCATTGATATTGTCTTTTTATTCCACTGTAACCTCCACCACTCTTCCAAGGTACATTAAAACCGTCTTGTAAGCTACTGTGACCTCGACGTCTCTTCGTAGGGGCATTGATATAGTCTTTTTATTCCACTGTAACCTCCACCACTCATCCAAGGGGCATTAAAACTGTCTTGTTAAACTACTGTGACCTCCACTTCTCTTCCAAGGTGCATAAAAACCATCTTGTTAAACCACTCTGAACTCCACAGCTATTCCAAGGGGCATTCAAACCGTCTATTAAGCTACTGTGACCTCCACGTCTTTTCCACAGTGCTTTGATATTGTCTTTTTATTCCACAGCGACCTCCACCACTCTTCCAAGGGGCATTAAAACCATATTTTTAAGCTACTGTGACCTCCACGTCTCTTCCACGGGGCTTTGGTACAGTCCTTTTATTCAACTGCGACATCTATCACTCTTCCAAGGGGCATTCATATTGTCTTTTTATTCCACTGCGACCTCCACCACTCTTCCAAGGGGCATTAAAACCGTCTTGTTATGATACTGTGACCTTCATGTCTCTTCCAAGGGGCATTGATATTGTCTTTTTATTACACTGTAACCTCCACCACTCTTCTAAGGGGCATTAAAACAGTCTTGTTCTGCTACTGTGACCTCGACATCTCTTCCAACGGCATTAAAACCGTCTTATTAAACCACTCTGTACTCCACCACTCTTCCAAGGGGCATTAAAACCATTTTGTTCAGCTACTATGAACTCCATGTCTCTTCCAAGGGGCATTGATATTGAGTTTTTATTCCACTGTAACCACCACCCCTCTTCCAAGGGGCATTGATATCATCTTTTTATTCCACTGCGACCTCCACCACTCTTCCAAGGGATCATTGATATTGTCTTTTTATTCCACTGCGACCTCCACCACTCTGCCTAGGGGCATTAAAACCATCTTTTAAAGCTACTGTGACCTCCACGTCTTTTCCATGGGGCATTGATATTGTCTTTTTATTCCACTGTAACCTCCACCACTCTTCCGAGGGGTATTCAAACCGTCTTGTTAAGCTACTGTGAACTCTACTTCTCTTCCAAGGGGTATTGATATTGTCTTTTTATTCCACTGCGACCTCCACCACTCTTCCGAGGTGCATTCATATTGTCTTTTCATTACACTGCGACCTCCACCATTCTTCCAAGGGGCATTAAAACCGTCTTGTTAAGCTACTGTGACCTCCACGTCTCTTCCAAGGGGCATTGATATTGTCTTTATTCCACTGCGAACTCCATCACTCTTCCAAGGGGCATTAAATCCATCTTGTTAAGCTACTGTGACCTCCACGTCTCTTCCAAGGGGCATTAAAACCATCTTGTTAAACCACTCTGAACTCCACAGCTATTCCAAGGGGCATTCAAACCGTCTATTTAAGCTACTGTGACCTCCACGTCTTTTCCACAGTGCTTTGATATTGTCTTTTTATTCCACAGCGACCTCCACCACTCTTCCAAGGGGCATTAAAACCATATTTTTAAGCTAATGTGACCTCCACGTCTCTTCCACGGGGCTTTGGTACAGTCCTTTTATTCAACTGCGACCTCTATCACTCTTCCAAGGGGCATTCATATTGTCTTTTTATTCCACTGCGACCTCCACCACTCTTACAAGGGGCATTAAAACCGTCTTGTTATGATACTGTGACCTTCATGTCTCTTCCAAGGGGCATTGATATTGTCTTTTTATTACACTGTAACCTCCACCACTCTTCTAAGGGGCATTAAAACAGTCTTGTTCTGCTACTGTGACCTCGACATCTCTTCCAACGGCATTAAAACCGTCTTATTAAACCACTCTGTACTCCACCACTCTTCCAAGGGGCATTAAAACCATTTTGTTCAGCTACTATGAACTCCATGTCTCTTCCAAGGGGCATTGATATTGAGTTTTTATTCCACTGTAACCACCACCCCTCTTCCAAGGGGCATTGATATCATCTTTTTATTCCACTGCGACCTCCACCACTCTTCCAAGGGATCATTGATATTGTCTTTTTATTCCACTGCGACCTCCACCACTCTGCCTAGGGGCATTAAAACCATCTTTTAAAGCTACTGTGACCTCCACGTCTTTTCCAAGGGGCATTGATATTGTCTTTTTATTCCACTGTAACCTCCACCACTCTTCCGAGGAGTATTAAAACCGTCTTGTTAAGCTACTGTGAACTCTACTTCTCTTCCAAGGGGTATTGATATTGTCTTTTTATTCCACTGCGACCTCCACCACTCTTCCGAGGTGCATTCATATTGTCTTTTCATTACACTGCAACCTCCACCATTCTTCCAAGGGGCATTAAAACCGTCTTGTTAAGCTACTGTGACCTCCACGTCTCTTCCAAGGGGCATTGATATTGTCTTTATTCCACTGCGACCTCCATCACTCTTCCAAGGGGCATTAAATCCATCTTGTTAAGCTACTATGACCTCCACGTCTCTTCCAAGGGGCATTAAAACCATCTTGTTAAACCACTCTGAACTCCACAGCTCTTGCAAGGGGCGTTAAAACCGTCTTGCTAAGCTACTGTGTCCTTCACGTCTTTTCCACGGGGCATTGATATTGTCTTTTTATTCCACAGCGACCTCCACCACTCTTCCAAGGGGCATTAAAACCGTCTTCTTAAGCTACTGTGACCTCCAAGTCTCTTCCACGGGGCATTGATATTGTCTTTTTATTCCACTGCAACCTCCACCACTCTTCCAATGGGCATTAAAACCGTCTTGTTAAGCTACTGTGAGATCCACGTCTCTTCCACGGGACTTTGTTATTATCTTTTTATTCCACAGCGACCTCCACCACTCTTCGAAGGGGCATTAAAACCATCTTGTTAAGCTACTGTGACCTCCACATTTCTTCCAAGGGACATTGATATCGTATTTTTATTCCACTGCGACCTCCACCACTCATCCAAGGGGCTTTAGAACCGTCTTGTTAAGCTACGCTGACCTCCACGTCTCTTCCAAGGGGCATTAAAACCATCATGTTAAACCACTCTGAACTCCTCAGCTATTCCAAGGGGCATTAAAACCATCTATTTAAGCTACTGTGACCTCCAAGTCCATTCCTTGGGGCTTTGATATTGTCTTTTTATTCCACACCGACCTCCACAACTCTTCCAAGGGGCATTAACATTGTCTTTTTATTCCACTGCGACCTCCACCACTCTTCCAAGGGGCATTAAAACCATCTTGTTATGCTACTGTGACCTCCACGTCTCTTCCACGAGGCATTGATACTGTCCTTTTATTCCACTGCGACCTCCATCACTCTTCCAAGGGGCATTAATATTGTCTATTTATTCCACTGCGACCTCCACCACTCTTCCAAGGTGCATTAAAACCGTCTTGTTAAGCTACTGTGACCTCCACATCTCTTAAATGGGACATTGATATTGTCTTTTTATTCCACTGTGACCTCCACCACTCTTACAAGGGGCATTGATACTGTCTTTTTATTCCACTGCGACCTCCATCACTCTTCCAAGGGGCATTAAAACCATCTTGTTAAGCTACTGTGACCTCCATGTCTCCTGCACAGTGCATTGATATTGTCTTTTTATTTCACTGTAACCTCCACTACTCATCCAAGTGGCATTAAAACCTTCTTGTTAAGCTACTGTGACCTCCACGTCTTTTGCACGGGGCATTGATATTGTCTTTTTATTCCACTATAACCTCCACCAATCTTCCAAGGGATATTAAAACCGTCCTGTTCGGCTACTGTGACCTCCATGTCTCTTCCAAGGGGCATTGATATTGTCTTTTTATTCCACTGCGACCTCCACCACTCTTTCAAGGTACATTTAAACCGTCTTGTTAAGCTACTGTGACCTCCACGTCTCTTCCCCGGGGCATTGATATTGTCTTTTTATTTCACTGTGACCTCCACTACTCTTCCGAGGGACATTAAAACCGTCTTGTTATGCTACTGTGACCTCCAAGTCTCTTCAACGAGGCATTGATATTGTCTTTTTATACCACAGCATCCTCCACCACTCTTCCAAGGGGCAATAAAACCGTCTTGTTAAGCTACTGTGACCTCCACGTCTCTACCAAGGGGCATTGATACTGTCCTTTTATTACACTGCGATCTCCATCACTCTTCCAATGGGTATTAATTTTGTCTTTTTATTCCACTGCGACCTCCACCACTCATCCAAGGGGCATTACAACCATCTTCTTAAGCTACTGTGACTTCATCGTCTCTTCCAAATGGCATTGATATTGTCTTTTTCTTCCACTGCGACCTCCAACATTCTTCCAAGGGCATTAAAACCATCTTGTTAAGCTACTGTGACCTCCACGTCTCTTCCAAGGGGCATTAAAACCATCTTGTTAAACCACTATGAACTCCACCGCTCTTCCAAGGGGCAATAAAACCATTTATTTAAGCTACTGTGACCTCCACGTCTCTTCGCCGGGTCTTTAATATTGTCTTTTTATTCCACTATAACCTCCACACTCTTCCAAGGGGCATTAAAACTGTCTTGTTAAGCTACTTTGACCACAACGTCTCTTCCAAGGGGCATTGATATTGTCTTTTTATTCCACTGCGACCTTCATCACTCTTCTAATGTGCAGTAAAACCGTCTTGTTAAGCTACTGTGAGATCCACGTCTCTTCCAAGGGGCATTGATATTGTCTTTATTCCACTGCGACCTCCATCACTCTTCCAAGGCGCATTAAAACCATCTAGTTAAGAAACCGTGACCTCCACGTTTCTTCCAAGGGGCATTAAAACCATCTTGTTAAACCACTCTGAACTCCACAGCTCTTGCAAGGGGCATTAAAACCGTCTTATTAAGCTACTGTGACCTCCTCGTCTCTTCCACGGGCATTGCTATTGTCTTTTTATTCCACAGCGACCTCCAAAACTCTTTCAAGGGGCATTAAAACTTTCTTGTTAAGCTACTGTGACCTCCATGTCTCCTCCACGGGGCGTTGATACTGTCCTTTGTTTCCACTGCGATCTCCATCACTCTTCCAAGGGGCATTAATATTGTCTTTTTATTCCACTGCGATCTCCACCACTTTTCCAAGGGGCATTAAAACCGTCTTATTAATCTACTGTGACCTCCACTTCTCTTCCACGGGACATTGATATTGTCTTTTTCTGCCAATGCGACCTCCACCACTCTACCAAGGGGCATTGATATTGTCTTTTTTTATTCCACTGTGACCTCCACCACTCTTCCAAGAGGCATTAAAACCGTCTTGTTAAGGTACTGTGACCTCCATGTCTCTTCCACGGGGCATTGATATTGTCTTTTTATTCCACTGTAACATCCACAACTCTTCCAACGGCCATTAAAACGGTCTTCTTATGCTACTGTGAACTTGACGTCTCTTCTTAGGGGCATTAAAACCATCTTGATAAACCATGCTGAACTCCACATCTCTTTCAAGGGGCATTGATACCATCTATTTAAGCTACTGTGACATCCACGTCTCTTTCACGGGGCTTTGATATTGTCTTTTTATTCCACTGTAACCTCCACCACTCTTCCAAGGGGCATTAAAACCATCTTGTTAAGCTACGTAACCTACACATCTCTACCACGGGGCATTAAAACCATCTTGTTAAATCTCTCTGAACTCCACAGCTCTTCCAAGGGGCATTAAAACCAATATTGTTAAGCTACTGTGACCTCCACTTCTCTTTCACAGGGCATTCAAATTGTCTTTCTATTCCACTGCGACCTCCACCACTCTACCAAGGGGCATTAAAACCGTCTTGTTAAGCTACTATGAACTCCACGTCTCTTCCACGAGGCATTGATATTGTCTTTTTATACCACACCAACCTCCACCACTCTTCCAAGGGGCAATAAAACCATCTTGTTAAGCTAATGTGACCTACACGTATCTTCCAAGGGGCATTAAAACCATCTCAATAAACCTCTCTGAACTCAACGTCTCTTATAAGGAGCATTAAAAGCGTCTTGTTAAGCTCCTTTGACCTCCACGTTTCTTTCACGGGGCATTGATATTGTCTTTTTATACCACACCAACCTCCACCACTCTTCCAAGGGGCAATAAAACCATCTTGGTAAGCTACTGTGAGCACGACGTCTCTTCGAAGGGGCATTGGTATTGTCTTTTTATTCCACTGCGACCTCTACCACGTTTCCAAGGTACATTAATACTGTCTTGGTAAGCTGCTTTGACCTCCACGTCTCTTCCTCGGGTCATTGATATTGTCATTTTATACCACAGCAACCACCACCACTCTTACAAGGAGCAATAAAACCATCTTGCTAAGCTACTGTGACATCCACGTCTCTTCCCCGGGGCATTGATATTGTCTTTTTATTCCGCTGCGACCACCACTACTCTTCCAAGGGACATTAAAATCGTCTTTTTAAGCTACTGTGACCTCGACGTCTCTTCCAAGTAGCAATGATACTGTCCTTTCATTCCAATGCGACCTCCATCACTCTTCCAAGGTGCATTAATATTGTCTTTTTATTCCACTGCGACCTACACCACTCATCCAAGGGGGATTAAAACAGTCTTGATAAGCTACTGTGACCTCCACGTCTCTTCCAAGTGGCATTGATATTGTCTTTTTATTCCAATGCGACCTCCACCACTCTTCAAAGGGGCATTAAAACCATATTGTTAAGCTACTGTGACCTCCACCTCTCTTCCACGGGTCATTGATATTGTCTTTTTATTCCACTGCGACATCCACCACTCTTCCATGGGGCATTGATATTGTCTTTTTATTCCACTGTAACCTCCACCACTCTTCCAATGGGCATTAAAACCATCTTGTTAAGCTAATGTGACCTACACGTATCTTCCAAGGGGCATTAAAACCATCTCAATAAACCTCTCTGAAATCAACGTCTCTTCCAAGGAGCATTAAAAGCGTCTTGTTAAGCTCCTTTGACCTCCACGTTTCTTCCACGGGGCATTGATATTGTCTTTTTATACCACACCAACCTCCACCCCTCTTCCAAGGGGCAATAAAACCATCTTGTTAAGCTACTGTGAGCACGACGTCTCTTCGAAGGGGCATTGGTATTGTCTTTTTATTCCACTGCGACCTCTACCACGTTTCCAAGGTACATTAATACTGTCTTGGTAAGCTGCTTTGACCTCCACGTCTCTTCCTCGGGTCATTGATATTGTCATTTTATACCACAGCAACCACCACCACTCTTACAAGGAGCAATAAAACCATCTTGCTAAGCTACTGTGACATCCACGTCTCTTCCCCGGGGCATTGATATTGTCTTTTTATTCCACTGCGACCACCACTACTCTTCCAAGGGACATTAAAATCGTCTTTTTAAACTACTGTGACCTCGACGTCTCTTCCAAGTAGCAATGATACTGTCCTTTTATTCCAATGCGACCTCCATCACTCTTCCAAGGGGCATTAATATTGTCTTTTTATTCCACTGCGACCTACACCACTCATCCAAGGGGGATTAAAACAGTCTTGATAAGCTACTGTGACCTCCACGTCTCTTCCAAGTGGCAATGATATTGTCTTTTTATTCCAATGCGACCTCCACCACTCTTCAAAGGGGCATTAAAACCATATTGTTAAGCTACTGTGACCTCCACCTCTCTTCCACGGGTCATTGATATTGTCTTTTTATTCCACTGCGACATCCACCACTCTTCCATGGGGCATTGATATTGCCTTTTTATTCCACTGTAACTTCCACCACTCTTCTAAGGGGCATTAAAACCATCTTGTTAAACCACTCTGAGCTCCACAGCTCTGCCAAGGGGCATTAAAGTTATCTTGTTAAGCTACTGTGACTACCACGTCTCTTCCACGGGGCATTGATATTGTCTTTTTATTCCACTGCGACCTCCACCACTCTTCCAAGGGGCAATAAAACCATCTTCTTAAGCTACTGTGACCTCGACGTCTCTTCCCCGTGGCATTGATATTGTCTTTTTATTCCAATGCCACCTCCACCACTCTTCCAAGGGGCATTAAGAGCTTCTTGTTAAGCTACTGTGACCTACATGTCTCTTCCAAGGGGCAATAAAACCATCTTGATAAACCACTCTGAACTCCACAGCTCTACCAAGGGGCATTAAAGCCATCTTGTTAAGCTACTGTGACTACCACGTCTCTTCCACGGGGCATTGATATTGTCTTTTTATTCCACTGCGACCTCCACCACTCTTCCATTGGCCATTGATATTGTCTTTTTATTCCACTGCGACCTCCACCACTCTTTCAAGGTACATTTAAACCGTCTTGTTAAGCTACTGTGACCTCCACGTCTCTTCCCCGGGGCATTGATATTGTCTTTTTATTCCACTGCAACCTCCACCACTCTTTCAAGGTACATTTAAACCGTCTTGTTAAGCTACTGTGACCTCCACGTCTCTTCCCCGGGGCATTGATATTGTCTTTTTATTTCACTGCGACCTCCACTACTCTTCCAAGGGGCAATAAAACCGTCTTGTTAAGCTACTGTGACCTCCACGTCTCTACCAAGGGGCATTGATACTGTCCTTTTATTACACTGCGATCTCCATCACTCTTCCAATGGGCATTAATTTTGTCTTTTTATTCCACTGCGACCTCCACCACTCATCCAAGGGGCATTACAACCATCTTCTTAAGCTACTGTGACTTCATTGTCTATTCCAAATGGCATTGATATTGTCTTTTTCTTCCACTGCGACCTCCAACATTCTTCCAAGGGCATTAAAACCATCTTGTTAAGCTACTGTGATGTCCACGTCTCTTCCAAGGGGCATTAAAACCATCTTGTTAAACCAATATGAACTCCACCACTCTTACAAGGGGCAATAAAACCATTTATTTAAGCTACTGTGACCTCCACGTCTCTTCGACGGGTCTTTAATATTGCCTTTTTATTCCACTATAACCTCCACACTCTTCCAAGGGGCATTAAAACCGTCTTGTTAAGCTACTAGGAGATCCACGTCTCTTCCACGAGCCATTCATATTGTCTTTTTATTCCACTGCAAACTCCAGCACTCTTCCAAGGGGCATTAACAACATCTTGTTAAGCTACTGTGACCTACACGTCTCTTCCAAGGGGCATTAAGACCATCTTGATAAACCTCTCTGTACTCAGCGCCTCTTCCAAGGGGCATTAAAAGTGTCTTGTTAAGCTACTGTGACATCCACGTTTCTTCCACGGGGCATTGATATTGTCTTTTTATACCACAGCAACCTCCACCACTCTTCCTAGGGGCAATAAAACCATCTTCTTAAGCTACTTTGACCACCACGTCTCTTCCAAGGGGTATTGATATTGTCTTTTTATTCCACTGCGACCTTCACCACTCTTCTAATGTGCAGTAAAACCGTCTTGTTAAGCTACTGTGAGATCCACGTCTCTTCCAAGGGGCATTGATATTGTCTTTATTCCACTGCGACCTCCATCACTCTTCCAAGGCGCATAAAAACCATCTAGTTAAGCAACCGTGACCTCCACGTTTCTTCCAAGGGGCATTAAAACCATCTTGTAAAATCACTCTGAACTCCACAGCTCTTGCAAGGAGCATTAAAACCGTCTTATTAAGCTACTGTGACCTCCTCGTCTCTTCCACGGGGCATTGCTATTGTCTTTTTATTCCACAGCGACCTCCAAAACTCTTTCAAGGGGCATTAAAACTGTCTTGTTAAGCTACTGTGACATCCACGTATTTTCCACGGGGCATTGATATTGTCTTTTTATTCCACTGCGACCTCCAACACTCTTCCAAGGGGCATTAAAACTGTCTACTTAAGCTACTGTGACCGCCACGTCTCTTTCTCGGGGCTTTGGTATTGTCTGTTTATTCCACAGCGGCCTCCAGCACTCTTCCAAGGGGCATTAAAACCGTCTTATTAATCTACTGTGACCTCCATGTCTCTTCCACGGGACATTGATATTGTCTTTTTGTTCCAATGCGACCTCCACCACTCTACCAAGGGGCATTGATATTGTCTTTTTTTATTCCACTGCGACCTCCACCACTCTTCCAAGGGGCATTAAAACCGTCTTGTTAAGCTACTGTGACCTTCATGTCTCTTCCACGGGGCATTGAAATTGTCTTTTTATTCCACTGTAACCTCCACCACTCTTCCAAGAGCCATTAAAACGGTCTTCTTATGCTACTGTGAACTTGACGTCTCTTCCAAGGTGCATTAAAACCATCTTGATAAACCACGCTGAACTCCACATCTCTTTCAAGGGGCATTAATACCATCTATTTAAGCTACTGTGACATCCACGTCTCTTTCACGGGGCTTTGATATTGTCTTTTTATTCCACTGCAACCTCCACCGCTCTTCCAAGGGGCATTAAAACTGACTTGTTTAGCTACTGTGATCTCCACGTCTCTTCCACGGGGCATTGATATTGTCTTTTTATTCCACTGTACCCTCCACCACTCTTCCAAGAGGCATTAAAACCATCTTGTTAAGCTACTGTAACCTACACGTCTCTACCACGGGGCATTAAACACATCTTGTTAAACCTCTCTGAACTCCACAGCTCTTCCAAGGGGCATTAAAACCAATATTGTTAAGCTACTGTGAACTCCACTTCTCTTTCACAGGGCATTCAAATTGTCTTTCTATTCCACTGTGACCTCCACCACTCTACCAAAGGGCATTAAAACCATCTTGTAAAGCTACTATGAACTCCACGTCTCTTCCACGAGGCATTGATATCGTCTTTTTATTCCACTGTAACCTCCAGCACTCTTCCAATGGGCGTTATAACCATCTTGTTAAGCTAATGTGACCTACACGTATCTTCCAAGGGGCATTAAGACCATCTCAATAAACCTCTCTGAACTCAACGTCTCTTCCAAGGAGCATTAAAAGCGTCTTGTTAAGCTCCTTTGACCTCCACGTTTCTTCCACGGGGCATTGATATTTTCTTTTTATACCACACCAACCTCCACCACTCTTCCAAGGGGCAACAAAACCATCTTGTTAAGCTACTGTGAGCACCACGTCTCTTCGAAGGGGCATTGGTATTGTCTTTTTATTCCACTGCGACCTCCACCACTCTTCCAAGGGGCATTAAAACTGACTTGTTTAGCTACTGTGATCTCCACGTCTCTTCCACGGGGCATTGATATTGTCTTTTTATTCCACTGTAACCTCCACCACTCTTCCAAGGGGCATTAAAACCATCTTGTTAAGCTACTGTAACCTACACGTCTCTACCACGGGGCATTAAAACCATCTTGTTAAACCTCTCTGAACTCCACAGCTCTTCCAAGGGGCATTAAAACCAATATTGTTAAGCTACTGTGACCTCCACTTCTCTTTCACAGGGCATTCAAATTGTCTTTCTATTCCACTGCAACCTCCACCACTCTACCAAGGGGCATTAAAACCGTCTTGTTAAGCTACTATGAACTCCGCGTCTCTTCCACGAGGCATTGATATTGTCTTTTTATTCCACTGTAACCTCCACCACTCTTCCAATGGGCATTAAAACCATCTTGTTAAGCTAATGTGACCTACCCGTATCTTCCAAGGAGCATGAAAACCATCTCAATAAACCTCTCTGAACTCAACGTCTCTTCCAAGGAGCATTAAAAGCGTCTTTTTAAGCTCCTTTGACCTCCACGTTACTTCCACGGGGCATTGATATTGTCTTTTTATACCACACCAACCTCCACCACTCTTCCAAGGGGCAATAAAACCATCTTGTTAAGCTACTGTGAGCACGACGTCTCTTCGAAGGGGCATTGGTATTGTCTTTTTATTCCACTGCGACCTCTACCACGTTTCCAAGGTACATTAATACTGTCTTGGTAAGCTGCTTTGACTTCCACGTCTCTTCCTCGGGTCATTGATATTGTCATTTTATACCACAGCAACCACCAGCACTCTTACAAGGAGCAATAAAACCATCTTGCTAAGCTACTGTGACATCCACATCTCTTCCCCGGGGCATTGATATTGTCTTTTTATTCCACTACTCTTCCAAGGGACATTAAAATCGTCTTTTTAAGCTACTGTGACCTCTACGTCTCTTCCAAGTAGCAATGATACTGTCCTTTTATTCCAATGCGACCTCCATCACTCTTCCAAGGGGCATTAATATTGTCTTTTTATTCCACTGCGACTTACACCACTCATCCAAGGGGGATTAAAACAGTCTTGATAAGCTACTGTGACCTCCACGTCTCTTCCAAGTGGCATTGATATTGTCTTTTTATTCCATTGAGACCTCCACCACTCTTCAAAGGGGCATTAAAACCATATTGTTAAGCTACTCTGACCTCCACCTCTCTTCCACGGGTCATTGATATTGTCTTTTTATTCCACTGCGACATCCACCACTCTTCCATGGGGCATTGATATTGTCTTTTTATTCCACTGTAACCTCCACCACTCTTCTAAGGGGCATTAAAACCATCTTGTTAAACCACTCTGAACTCCACAGCTCTACCAAGGGGCATTAAAGCCATCTTGTTAAGCCACTGTGACTACCACGTCTCTTCCACGGGGCATTGATATTGTCTTTTTATTCCACTGCGACCTCCACCGCTCTTCCAAGGGGCCATAAAACCATCTTCTTAAGCTACTGTGACCTCGACGTCTCTTCCCCGTGGCATTGATATTGTCTTTTTATTCCACTGCCACCTCCACCACTCTTCCAAGGGGCATTAACAGCTTCTTGTTAAGCTACTGTGACCTACATGTCTCTTCCAAGGGGCAATAAAACCATCTTGATAAACCACTCTGAACTCCACAGCTCTAACAAGGGGCATTAAAGCCATCTTGTTAAGCTACTGTGACTTCCACGTCTCTTCCACGGGCCATTGATATTGTCTTTTTATTCCACTGCGACCTCCACCACTCTTCCATTGGCCATTGATATTGTCTTTTTATTCCACTGCCACCTCCACCACTCTTCCAAGGGGCATTAAAACTGTCCTTTAAAGCTACTGTGACCTCCACGTCTCTTCCAAGGGACATTGATATTGTCTTTTTATTCCATTACGACCTCCACCACTCATCCAATGGGCATTAAGAAAGTTTAGTTAAGCTACTGTGACCTACACGTGTCTTCCAAGGGGAATTAAAGCCATCTTGTTAAACCACTCTGAACTCCACAGCTATTCCAAGGGGCATTAAAACCGTCTATTTAAGCTACTGTGACCTCCACGTCTCTTCCACGGGGCATTAATATTGTCTTTTTATTCTACTGCGACCTCCATCACTCTTCCAAGGGGCATTAAAACCATCTTGTTAAGCTACTGTGACCTCCATGTCTCTTCCTTGGGACATTGATATTGTCTTTTTATTCCAGCGTAACCTCCACCACTTTTCCAAGGGGCATTAAAACCGTCTTGTTAAGCTACTGTGACCTCCACGTCTCTTCCAAGGGGCATTAAAACCATCTTGATAAACCACTCTGAACTCCACAGCTCTTCCAAGGGGCATTAAAACCATCTTGTTAAGCTCCTGGGACCTCCACGTCTCTTCCACGGGGCATTGATATTGTCTTTTTATTCCACTGCGACCTCCACAACTCTTCCAATGGGCATTGATATTGTCTTTTTATTCCACTGCGACCTCCACCACTCTTGCAAGGGACATTAAAACCGTCTTTTTAAGCTACTGTGACCTCCACGTCTCTTCCAAGGGGCATTAATATTGTCTTTTTATTCCACTGCGATGTCCACCACTCACTCAAGGGGCATTAAAACAGTCTTGCTAAGCTACTGTGAACTCCACATATCTTCCAAGGGGCATTAAAACAATCTTGTTAAACCACTCTTAACTCCACAGCTATTCTAAGGGGCATTAAAAACATCGATTTAAGCTACTGTGTCCTCCACGTCTCTTCCACGGGGCTTTTAAACCATCTTGTTAAGCTACTGTGACCTCCACGTCTCTTCCACGGGCCATTGATATTGTATTCTTACTCCACTGTCACCTCCACCACTCTTCCAAGAGACATTAAAACGGTCTTGTTAAGCTACTGTGACCTACAAATCTCTTCAAAGGGGCATTAAAACCGTCTTGTTAAACCACTCTGAACTCCACAGCTCTTCCAAGGGGCATTAAATCTATCTTGTTAAGCTACTGTGACCTCCACGTCTCTTCCACGGGGAATTGATTTTGTCTTTTTATACCACAGCGACCTACACCTCTCTTCCAAGGGGCATAAAACCTTCTTATTAAACTACTGTGACCTCCACGTCTCTTCCCCGTGGCATTGATATTGTCTCTTTATTCCACTGTGACCTCCACCACTCTTCCAATGGGCATTGATATTGTCTTTTTATTCCACTGCGACCTCTACCACTCTTCCAAGGGGTATTAAGAACGTCTTGTTAAGCTACTGTGACCTCCACGTCTCTTTCTCGGGGCATTGATATTGTCTTTTTATTCCACTGCGACCTCCAACACTCGTCCAAGGGGCATTAAAACCATATTTTTAAGCTACTGTGAACTCCACATCTATTCCATGGGCATTGATATTGTCTTTTTATTCCACTGTAACCTTCACTACTCTTCCAAGGAGCATTAAAACCATCTTGATAAACCACTCTGAACTCCACAGCTCTTCCAAGAAGCATTAAAACCATCTTGTTAAGCTACTGTGACCTTAACGTCTCTTCCACGGCGCATTGATATTGTCTTTTTATTCCACTGCGACCTCCACCACTCTTCCAATGGACATTGATATTGTCTTTTTATTCCTCTGCGACCTCCACCACTCTTCCAAGGGCATTAAAACTGTTTTAAAGCTACTCTGACCTCCACCTCTTTTCCACGGGGCATTGATATTGTCTTTTTATTCCACTGTAACCACCACCACTCTTCCAAGAGACATTAAAACCATCTTGTTAAGCTACTGTGACCTCCACGTCTCTTCCAAGGGGCATTTATATTGTCTTTTTATTCCACTGCGACCTCCACCACTGATCCTAGGGGAATTAAAACCGTCTTGTTAAGCTACTGTGACCTCCACGTCTCTTCCACGGAGCATTGATATTGTCTTTTTATTCCACGGTAACCTCCACCCCTCTTCCAAGGTGCATTGATATTGTCTTTTTATTCCACTGTGACCTCCACCACTCTTCCACGGGACATTGATATTGTCTTTTTATTCCACTGCGACCTCCACCACTCTTCCAAGGGGCATTGATATCGTCTTTTTATTCCACTGCGACCTCAACAACTCTTCCAAGGGGCATTAATACCATCTTGTTAAGCTGCTGTGACCTCCATGTCTCTTCCACGGGGCATTGATATTGTCTTTTTATTCCACTGTAACCTCCACCACTCTTCCAAGTGGCATTAAAACCATCTTTTGTTGAGCTACTGGGACCTTGACGTCTCCTCCAAGGGGCATTAAAACCATCTTATTAAGCCACTCTGAAATCCACCACTCTTCCAAGGGGCATTAAAACCATCTTGTTCAGCTACTGTGACCTCCATGTCTCTTCCACGTGGCAGTGATATTGTCTTTTCATTTCACTGTAACCTCCACCACTCTTCCAAGGGACATTAAAACCGTCTTGTCAAGCTACTCTGACCTCCACTTCTCTTCCAAGGGTCATTAAAACCATCTTGATAACCACTCTGAACTCTACAGCTCTTTCAAGGGGCATTAAAACCGTCTATTTAAGCTACTGTGACCTCCACGTCTCTCTCACAGGGCTTTGATATTGTTTTTTTTTTCCACAGCGGCCTCCACCACTCTTCCAACGTGCTTTAAAACCATCTTGTTAAGCTACTGTGACCTGCACCTCTCTTCCAAGGGGCATTGATATTGTCTTTTTATTCCAATGCGATCTCCACCACTCTTCCAATGGGCATTAAAACCATGTTGTTAGGCTACTGTGTTCTCCAAGTCTCTTCCACGGGGCATTGATATCGTCTTTTTAATTCCACTGTAACCTCTACCACTCTTCCAAGGGGCATTAAAATTGTCTTGTTAAGCTACTTTGTTCTCCACGCCTCTTCCACGGGGCATTGATATAGTCTTTTTATTCCACTGCGACATGCACCACTCTTCCAAGGGGCATTGATATTGTCTTTTTATTCCACTGTAACCTCCACCACTCTTTCAAATAGCATTAAAACCGTCTTGTTAAGCTACTGTGTTCTCCAAGTCTCTTCCACAGGACATTGATATCGTGTTTTTATTCCACTGTGACATCCAGCACTCTTCCAAGGGGCATGAAAACCTTCTTGTTAAGCTACTGTGACCTCCACCTCTCTTCCACGGGGAATTGAAATTGTCTTTTTATTCCACTGTAACCTCCCCCACTCTTGCAAGGGACATTAAAACCATCTTGTTAAGCTACTGTGACCTCCACGTCTCTTCCAAGGGGCATTAAAACCATCTTGTTAGAACACTCTGAACTCCATGTCTCTTCCAAGGGGCATTAAAACCGTCTTGTTAAACCACTCTGAACTCAACGTCTCTTCCAAGGGGCATTAAAATCGACTTGTTAAACCACACTTCACTCCACGTCTCTTATAAACGGCACTAAAACCGTCTTTTTAGGCTACTGTGACCTCCAAGTCTCTTCCAAGGGGCATTAAAACCTTCTTGTTAAACCACTCTGAACTCAACGTCTCTTCCAAGGGGCATTAAAATCGACTTGTTAAACCACACTTAACTCCACGTCTCTTCTAAACGGCACTAAAACCGTCTTTTTAGGCTACTGTGACCTCCAAGTCTCTTCCAAGGGGCATTAAAACCGTCTTGTTGAACCACTCTGAACTCCATGTCTCTTCCAATGCGCATTAAAACAGTCTTGTTAAGCTACTATGTCCTCCACGTTTCTTCCAAGGGGAATTAAAAGCGTCTTGCTAAACCACTTTGAACTCCACGTCTCTTCCAAGGGGCATTGATATTTTCTCCTTATTCTACTGTGACCTCCACGTCTCTTCCAAGGGGCATTAAAACCGTCTTGTTAAACCACTCTGAACTCCATGTCTCTTCAAAGTGGCATTAAAATTGTCTTGTTAAGCTACTATGACCTCCACGTCTCTTCCAAGGGGCATTAAAACCATCTTGTTAAACCATTCTGAACTCCACGTCTCTTACAAGGGGCATTAAAACCGTCTTGTTAAACCACTCTGAACACCAAGTCTCTTCCAAGAGGCATTAAAACCATATTGTTAAGCTACTGTGACCTCCACGTCTCTTCCAAGGGGCATTAAAAACGTCTTGTTAAACCACTCTGAACTCCACGTCTCTTCCAAGGGGCATTAAAACCGTCTTGTTAAGCTACTGTGACCTCCACGTCTCTTCCAAGGGGCATTAAAAACGTCTTGTTAAACCACTCTGAACTCCACGTCTCTTCCAAGGGGCATTAAAACCGTCTTGTTAAGCTACTGAGACCTCCACGTCTCTTCCATGGGGCATTAAAAACGTCTTGTTAAACCACTCTGGACTCCACGTCTCTTTCAAAGTGCATTAAAATTGTCTTTTTAAGCTACAGTGACCTCCATGTCTCTTCCAAGGGGCTTTAAAACCGTCTTGTTAAGCTACTATGACCTCCACGTCTCTTCCAAGGGCCATTAAAACCGTTTTGCTAAACCACTCTGAACTCAACCTCTCTTCCAAGGGGCATTGATATTGTATCTTTATTCCACTGTAACCTTCACCACTCTTCCAAGGGGCATTGATATTGTCTCTTTATTCCACTGTGACCTCCACGTCTCTTCCAAGGGGCATTAAAACCATCTTGTTAAGCCACTCTGAAATCCACGTCTCTTCCAAGGGCCGTTAAAACCATCTTGCTAAACCACTCTGAACTCCACGTCTCTTCCAAGTGGCATTAAAACCGTCTTTTTAAGCTACTGTGACCTCCACGTCTCTTCCAAGGGGTTTTAAAACTGTCTTGTTAAACCAATCTGGACTCCACGTTTCTCACAAGGGGTAATAAAACCGTCTTGTTAAACCACTTTGAACCCCAAGTCTCTTCCAAGAGGCATTAAAACCGTCTTGTTAAGCTACTGTGACCTCCACGTCTCTTCCAAGGGGCATTAAAACCGTCTTATTAATCCACTCTGAACTCCAGCACTCTTCCAAGGGGCATTAAAACCGTCTTGTTCAGCTACTATGACCTCCCCGTCTCTTTCACTGGGCATTGATATTGTCTTTTTATTTCACTGCGACCTCCACCACTCTACCAAGGGCCATTGATATTGTCTTTTTATTCCACTTCGACCTCCACCACTCATCCAAGGGGCATTAAAACCGTCTTGTTAAAAAACTCTGAACTCCACAGCTCTTCCAAGGGGCATTGATATTGTCTTTTTGTTCCACTGCGACTTCCACCACTCTTCCAAGGGGCATTAAAACTGTCTTGTCTAGCTATTCTGACCTCCACGTCTCTTCCACAGGGTCTTAAAACCATCTTGTTAGACCACTCTGAACTCCATGTCTCTTCCAAGGGGCATTAAAACCGTCTTGCTAAGCTACTGTGACCTCCACGTCTCTTCCAAGGGGCATTAAAACCTTCTTGTTAAACCACTCTGAACTCAACGTCTCTTCCAAGGGGCATTAAAATCGACTTGTTAAACCACTCTTAACTCCACGTCCCTTCTAAACGGCACTAAAACCGTCTTTTTAGGCTACTGTGACCTCCACGTCTCTTCCAAGGGGCATTAAAACCGTCTTGTTAAGCTATTGTGACCTCCACGTATTTTCCAAGGGGCATTAAAACTGTCTTGTTGAACCACTCTGAACTCCACGTCTCTTCCAAGGGGCATTAAAACCATCTTGTTAAGCTACTATGTCCTCCACGTCTCTTCCAAGGGGCATTAAAACCGTCTTGCTAAACCACTCTGAACTCCACGTCTCTTCCAAGGGGCATTGATATTGTATCTTTATTCCACTGTAACCTCCACCACTCTTCCAAGGGGCATTGATATTGTCTCTTTATTCTACTGTGACCTCCACGTCTTTTCCAAGGGGCATTAAAACCGTCTTGTTAAACCACTCTGAACTCCAATTCTCTTCCAAGAGGCATTAAAACCATCTTGTTAAGCTACTGTGACCTCCACGCCTCTTACAAGGGACATTAAAAACGTTTTGTTAAACCACTCTGAACTCCACGTCTCTTCCAAGGGGCATTAATACCGTCTTGTTAAGCTACTGTGACCTCCACGTCTCTTCCAAGGGGCATTAAAAATGTCTTGTTAAACCACTCTGAACTCCACGTCTCTTCCAAGGGGCATTAAAACCGTCTTGTTAAGCTACTGTGACCTCCACGTCTCCTCCAAGGGGCATTAAAAACGTCTTGTTAAACCACTCTGAACTCCACGTCTCTTTCAAAGCGCATTAAAATCATCTTTTTAAGCTACAGTGACCTCCATGTCTCTTCCAAGGGGCTTTAAAACCGTCTTGTTAAGCTACTATGACCTCCACGTCTCTTCCAAGGGGCACTAAAACCGTGTTGCTAAACCACTCTGAACTCAACCTCTCTTCCAAGGGGCATTGATATTGTATCTTTATTCCACTGTAACCTCCACCACTCTTCCAAGGGGCATTGATATTGTCTCTTTATTCCACTGTGACCTCCACGTCTCTTCTAAGGGGCATTAAAACCGTCTTGTTAAACCACTCTGAAATCCACGTCTCTTCCAAGGGCCGTTAAAACCATCTTGTTAAACCACTCTGAACTCCACGTCTCTTCCAAGGGGCATTAAACTTGTCTTGTTAAACCAATCTGGACTCCATGTTTCTTACAAGGAGTAATAAAACCGTCTTGTTAAACCACTCTGAACTCCAAGTCTCTTCCAAGAGGCATCAAAACTGTCTTGTTAAGCTACTGTGACCTCCACGTCTCTTCCAAGGGTCATTAAAAACGTCTTTTTAAACCACTCTGAACTCCACGTCTCTTCCAAGGGGCATTAAAACCATCTTGTTAAGCTACTGTGACCTCCACGTCTCTTCCAAGGGGCATTAAAAACGTCTTGTTAAACCACTCTGAACTCCACGTCTCTTCCAAAGTGCATTAAAATCGTCTTGTTAAGCTACAGTGACCTCCATGTCTCTTCCAAGGGGCATTGATATTGTCTTTTTATTCCACTGCGACCTCCACCACACTTTTAGTCAGCTTTTGCTTTTCAATGCATAAGTGAACACTAAGGGAGACCCACTCCCCAATAATGGGTAGAAGGTTTTTAATACGCTGTAATCCACGTCTGTTTCAAGGGGCATTGCAGTTCCTCATAATTTTTGGAAAGCTTTCCATTCACTGCTTAGGCCAACAGTGTACAGGAGACCCAGTTGCTATAAATGGAAAAAAAGGTTTAGTTAAGGCCCTCTGACCTCCATGTCACTTCTAAGGGGCATTGGAGTGCCTCAAAATTTTTGGTAGGCATTGCACTCACTGTATGCCCTATAACTGTGTAGCCAAACCTCTCCTTTTGGTACAGAAACATATCCTACAAGACATGTGTGGTTGACTGACCTGACATTGGTGTGAATGGTTCCTGTTCCTCCTGCTCTTTCTCCTTTGCCACCACCTCATCCATCATTCATCACATCAAGCTTTTTTTAAACGGGAGTCATAGAACAGGGATAGTAGCAGGAAAACATCCAGCAATCCTCGTAGGAGGTAGGATATGCGCCAAAACGCTGACCACCTCAGGCCTAGCTGCTACTACATACATGCGCTTGCATTCCAAGGAACAGAAAGCTAAGGAGATGGATGGCCTCATGATCATGAATAATTTACTCGTTGTGTAGGAGGCCGACCACTGCTGCTGTCTACCTTCGGAACTTTGTCAGTCAACATAACTGACCAATAGAGTCATGCAGAAATTTAGTAGGAGGGACCCAAACGTGACGCTGTTCAACGTCAACTAGTAAGTATATCAAATAGAAAAAAGACGTAAACTGAATATTATCCAAAAAATACAAAGAATTCTTTATTAGCAATATTTAAAATCAGACAAAAACACAATGTTTAAAAAAAGGCAGTAAGTATTAATAATTAACCAAAAAAAAAAAGAAAAGAGCACCATAATAGATACCCACATGAGCATGAATTACAGTAGTACAGGTCAAACAATGAAAAATAGAAAAAATCTTTATAAAACTTGTTCAAGCCAAGTCACTAAGCAAATCATCAATCTAGATCATATGAGGATCTGTACCTCACCTCACCTCACCTCATATGATCTAGATTGATGATTTGCTTAGTGCGCATGTGGGAGACCTCGTTTCTGAAACTCTATGACGTGTACCATTGCTATCACTGTTCCAAAAAGCCCATTTTTGATGTCTTTCAAATGGCTGCTGAGTTTCAGTGAAAATACGCGTGCGACTTTCAGTGAAAATACAGCAGATAGTCCTACTGAAAGACTGTTAGAATTTGTATTATGGCAAGAAAAAAGCAGCTAAGTAAAGAAAAATGAGTGGCCATCATTACTTTAAGAAATGAAGGTCAGTCTGTCTGCAAAATTGGGCAAACTTTGAAAGTGCAGTTGCAAAAACCATCAAGCGCTACAAAGAAACTGGCTCACATGAGGACCTCCCCAGGAAAGGAAGACCAAGAGTCACCTCTGCTTTTGAGGATAAGTTTATCCGAGTCACCAGCCTCAGAAATCACAGGTTAACAGCAGCTCAGATTAGAGACCAGGTCAATGCCACACAGAGTTCTAGCAGCAGACACATCTCTTCAACAACTGTGAAGAGGAGACTTTGTGCAGCAGGCCTTCATGGTAAAATAGCTGCTAGGAAACCACTGCTAAGGACAGGCAACAAGCAGAAGAGACTTGTTTGGGCTAAAGAACACAAGGAATGGACATCAGAACAGTGGAAATCTGTGCTTTGGTCTGATGAGTCCAAATTGAGATTTTTGGTTCCAACCACCGTGTCTTTGTGAGACGCAGAAAAGGTGAACGGATGGACTCTCAATGCCGGGTCCCCACCGTGAAGCATGGAGAAGGAAGTGTGATGGTGTGGGGGTGCTTTACTGGTGACACTGTTGGGGATTTATTCAAAATTGAAGGCATACTGAACCAGCATGGCTACCACAGCATCTTGCAGCGGCATGCTATTCCATCTGGTTTGCGTTTAGTTGGACCATCATTTATTTTTCAACAGGACAATGACACCAAACATACCCCCAGGCTGTGTAAGGGCTATTTGACAAGAAGGAGAGTGATGGGGTGAAACGCCAGATGACCTGGCCTCCACAGTCACCAGACCTGAACCCAATTGAGATGGTTTGGGGTGAGCTGGACTGAGTGAAGGTAAAAGGGCCAAAAAGTGCTAAGCATCTCTGGGAACTCCTTCAAGATTGTTGGAAGACCATTTCCGATGACTACCACTTGAAGCTCATCAAGAGAATGCCAAGAGTGTGCAAAGCAGTCATCAAATCAAAAGGTGGCTACTTTGAAGAACCTAGAATATAAGACATATTTTCAGTTATTTCACACTTTTTTGTTAAGTATATAATTCCACATGTGTTAACTCATAGTTTTGATGCCTTCAGTGTGAATGTACAATTTTCATAGTCATGAAAATACAGAAAAATCTTTAAATGAGAAGGTGTGTCCAAACTTTTGGTCTGTACTGTATATATTCTGTTTTGTATATTATAGTGACTGTCGGGGGCGCTCTTTTACACCTCTCCCCGTGGAGCTCCGCACACTCTTCACTATGTCGGGGCTGTGGACAAATGGGAAAAGTCACATTCTGGCAAAACTGAATAATCAGTGCTGAGTGTAATTTTTTATATTGCAAAAAGTGACAATGCAAGTTTTATTAATCTGGAAAAAAAAGAATTTTGCCCAAACACAAAGTATAAGAGTGTAAAAATAGAAAAAATATATAACAGTGCATAAAAAAATCCTGTTTGACCTGTGATGTTTGCTCCATTAAAAACATGAGCAATTCCATAAAAAAGCATTAAAACTACAATAAAAAGCCAGAAGAGGCATCTAGATTGCAGAGTGTATGAGAAGCTCCTGGAATCAACTACGATCTAGTGGTGTCAGTGCTGAACTGTCTACATTGGAGTTGTTCTCTTGAGGCCCTCACTCCAGCAACTCCGATCTAGTCACCTCAACACTGAAGCATCTAGAGTGGAACTGTTAAAACGGTTAACACAAAAGATAAACTCCAATCTAGACACCTCAGCACTGAAAGCACTAGATCGAAGAGGAGAATGTGAGAACCTCAAAAGATAAACTCCGATCTAGACGCCTCAGCACTGAAAGCACTAGATCGAAGAGGAGCATGTGAGAACCTCAAAAGATCAACTCCGATCTAGAAAGTTCAGCAGTGAGGCGTCTAGAATGGAGTGGCTAAAGTGAGGACCACAAAAAATCAACTGCGATCTAGACGCAACCGTGTAATGAGACAAGGATCTGACAATTGGCCACTTCCTGTTTCATAAGTTGCAATGGAATCTGAGCAAAAGGACCTGCATGACTCACTTCTGGTCATGTGATCAGGTCACATGATCGCAAACACGGAAGTAACAAGCACAAATGTGTATGTCGCCACCCGGTGTCATGTTATTGGATCTGCAATAACCCAGATCCAAATAGAAAAGAAAAAAATAGGTAAAGGCAGTTAAAATGAATGGGGAATATATATATAATAGAATCACAGGTGTTCATAAAGCGTAGACCTCTGGCTACCAATGGTATTAGTAAGAAAAATATAGTAATACATGTTTAAGGGATAAACTAGACCAAGGGGAAAAAAATATAAGGAAAAATAATTTAGGGAAATATACTGATCACTACCCAATGTAGTATTAGATTGAAATAAAAGAAAAGAAAGGAAGAGAAGAAAATAGAGAGGAGTAGGTGATATCTAGCATTAATCAACAGACAACATCATCACCCACAGGAGTGAATAAAGTTCTATGAGAAGAAATGTGATTTCATGCAGTTCCAGAGAAAGGAATCAAGTAGTACGTGTCTGAAACAGAAAAACAATAATTAATACATTTACAGAAAGCTAGATAACTCATACTCTCTATTTAAATCCCGAGGTTACAACGTATCCAACGTATGGATCTAAAAAGCTTCACGACGTTTTAATGCCTGAATCCTATTATCCCCACATATTAATGGTGGTACATGTTCCAGAACCTGAAAATTGACTTGTTCTACGGAGTGCTTCTTTAAATTAAAATGGTAAGATAAGGGGAGATAAGTCTTCCCACATCTTATACTCGACTTGTTTTGAGATATGCGGTCTCGTATAGGTTAGGTTGTCTCACCAACATATATGAGACCATCAAGGACATTTGATCGCATACACTACAAAAGAAGAATCACAAGTAAAAAAACCTTGAATTCTAATCCCGGTATGGGGGTGGAAAAAAGTATCACCCCGCTGTATATTGCTACATTGCGGGCAGCGTAGGCATGGGTATGTACCTTTTTTCTGAGTTCATAGAAAGGTTTGTATTGGCGTCTTTCTCAAGGAATGCCAATACAAACAAGTTGAAAGAGTACTTGTTTAAAATTTGCTCGAATCTTTTACAAAAATTGTCATTATCTTTAAACATTGTTGGTTGAAAGTTTACCCTCAAGCCATGTGGTATTCTTTGTGCCAAATCACTGGGAATTCAGACATTGGAAATAATTTCAGCTACTTCATTTGTAGTATAAGAAAAGGTTTCACTAGACATACAGTTAGGTCCATATATATTTGGACAGAGACAACATTTTTCTAATTTTGGTTCTAGACATTACCACAATGAATTTTAAACAAAACAATTCAGATGCAGTTGAAGTTCAGACTTTCAGCTTTCATTTGAAGGGTATCTGTGTCACCCTGACCTGGATGCCACAAGTGTAATTAAAGCTGTGTCTGAGAGCAAGGGGGAGGTTCTCTAGTCAGGGGAACATTAGCATGCAATGCCTCCTGTCTCAGGCCAGTAGGGGGAGCTGGCTGCCCCTATAAAAGCTGGTACTGAGGGCAGGGTTAGAGAGAACTGGATTGCCTGTCTCAGCACTGAGACGTGTCCCAGAGTGGAGCAGGGACAGAAAGTTGATTGCACCTAAGAGGAAGTGTGGCAGTAGGAGAGCCACAAGTCAGAGACATGAGGCGAAGAGAGCCTGTCTTGGCAGAGAAAAGACTTAACTTTACCAGACTTTGGTGTCTGAGGCTGGAAGGATTCCACATCCCCCAGCAGAGAACCAGTCCGCAAGGGACTGTACATTCCTTGGCCTAAGAAGCCTGGAGGCCCTGCCACAACCGAAGGGACCAGTAAAGCCATACAAGGCTGGGAGCAGAAAGGAACCCACGTCGCAGGCCATACAGGCGAGAATACACGGAGAGCTCGGAAACGTGGGCTGTTATCCTATCAGGAGGAGATAGCCAGAAGGAGCGCAGAAAGCACGGTAGGCCTACACCCTCACCCTGACCAGGGCCAATTTCCCCGTTGCTCTCAGACATCCAGGTCCCCTCCTAGCCGGGACTGTTTGTGGGTCAATTTACCTGTTTTAGTAAAGACCCTGGACTGCAACCTGTTGTCTGTGTGCTCCTTGCTCCTCCAGCACTACCAGCACTGGGACTCTCACTACCATCACTCCCACCATCCACTATACTGCCCAGGGGCCGCACTCTTCCCGTGGGGAGTCACACTACCCTAGCTGCACACCTCATCAGCCCCAGCGGTCTGCATGCAGCGGCGGTTCCTAATAACCGCAATCCACGGGTGGCGTAGTCGGACATAAACATCAGTACATAACGGACTACCACTGGCCTGACCACCCTGAGCCACGGAACCGGGTTGCCACTACTACTCCCACCGTTTCCCTATTGCCCGGATCCGAGTGCCCCACGGCCCAGGGGGCGAGTCAGCTTTGGCGTAGTCGGCAGGATTTCGTGCCCGCAACCACCGGGTACTGCGTGCCTGAAAAAGACTTTTGTAACTTACCTGTGGAGTCGTTTCCCGCCATCCGGAGCCGATTCCCGCCATTAGACGCCATCTTGGACCGTTTCCCGCCGTCCGGAGTCGTTTCCCGCCATCCGGAGCCGATTCCCGCCATCAGACGCCATCTTGGACCGTTTCCCACCGTCTTCGGCCGTCTTCCCGCCATCCGCGGCTGCTTCCCGCCATCGGACGCCATCTTCAGGACGCCGCGCGGGAAGAAGAGGGGCGTGGACGTCAAAACCGCGCGAGATCCGAAGCTCCGCCCCACGCACCGACGCTGCGCAAGGTCCTGGAAGGGAGAGAGAGCGACGCTGACGTCATCAGGACGCGACGCCAGGTCCTCGTCCATAGCAGCAGCAGCGGAGCCGCGGCCTACAGAAGAGGATCGTCGGAAGGTAGGCCACGCTTAACTAGGGGGGAGGAAGATGTCGGACACAGAGGCGCCCACTACCACCAACGCAGCTGCAGCAGCGGTGATGCCCTTTTCCCTGCCCTACATCCCTGGAGCGGCCTGGCTGCCCAAATACTCAGGGGAGCCCCATGCCCTAACTGACTTCAAGGAAAGGCTATACAGTTTGTTCCAGGTTTACCCCCTGACAGAGGAGCAGAAGGTCAGCATATTAACAGGGCAGTTAACTGGCGCAGCCCAAAGGGAGGTAAAATCATGGCCCACTGAGGAGAAAAGGACTGTGAAGGGTATTCTGGCCCGGCTGCGGGGTACCTTTGATACACGTACCTCCGCTGAGATTAAAATGAGGTTCTATGGATGTAAGCAGCGGGCACAGGACAGCATCAGAGACTATGCCCTAAATCTGCAGGAAGCCTTGAGGGCTATTCAACAAACTGACCCTGGCAGTGTGCAGGAAACCGATAAGCTGCTAACAGAACAATTCATAGAAGGTCTGCTGTCTAGAGCCCACAGGGCCCAACTGCGCCTCATGTTCTTTCAGAACCCCGACCTGACCTTTGCCCAATTTAAGGACAGGGCCATAAGGGTGCTCCGTGAATCTGCAACCAGTGGCGCTATAAAACCCCCGGCGCCCTGCTATCACCTACCACCAGGAGGCGGCGCCCTCCTCTATGGACTCCGTGGAGGCTGATGCACAGGCCCTGAACCAAGCCCCGTCGAAAGGCCTGCACCACCAAGTCCAGGAGCTGACCAGGAGCGTCGCGGCGTTGACCAGGACCGTCCAGGCGTTGCAAGTGGACCCGTCAAGAACCCATCGAGCTGGCTTCAAGTCCGGAGGATGTCCCGTGGCGTCGACAGAGGAGGATCCCGTCGTTCCGAGGGAGGCCCACAGACCGCTACGCAGAGGATGGACAGCCCATTTGCCGTCGATGCAACCAGCCCGGACACATTTCCAGGTACTGTAATTTAAAAGGTTCCTACCTGGGGCAGAGGGCCGACCCCCAGGCATAAGATCACCAGGCCCTTATAATTGGCGTGATAAGTACATTGGGGGGCGCCCGGTTTTACCCGTGGTGCTGGACGGTATCCCCATGAGCGCCTTGCTGGATACTGGGTCGCAAGTAACCACAATCCCTTATGTACTTTTTAAGCAGTATTGGACTGATGCTGATATCACACGGTATCCAGACAGTAACTTGAGCATCATCGCCAGTAATGGCTTACCCGTGCCGCAGATGGGGTTCAAGGAGATGACCATTAAAATTGGTAAAGTTGAACTGCCGGCACAGGGAGTGATTATTGTGGACATTGACCGTCATGAAAGTCACCCTAAAATAACTGTGGGTACTAACATAATTGAAAATTGTCTTTCAGAGGTAATTGTAATTCAACAACAGGTGGCGGTGAATGCTAGTTCCAGCCAACAGAGGGTCCTCAACAAGGAGATAAAAGCCCCGATGAGACGGCAGCAGGTAGAACTGTCTGGTGGTGAGATCGGTAGCGTAAGACTCAGTGATCCATTCCCCATTTCCATGCCTCCCAAAAGTGAAATGATGATCTGGTGTCGGACTGCAATCGGGTTGAGAGGTAGAGACTACCAAGCCATGGTAGAACCCGTGTACTCAGACAGCAGGCCCACCATTTTGACAGCCCGGGGGGTGGTTAATGTCCGTCATGGGAGGGTGCCCGTCCGCATCCTCAACATTGGGGAGAGGGAAGTACACTTACCCAGGTACGCTACACTCGCCAAACTGTTTGTTGTCGAACACCAAGCTATCAGGGCCGTGGAACCCTTGCCTCCATCTCCTCAGGCGGAGGGTAATGGCTCCCAGAAACAAAAAGAGGACTGGTGCCAGAAACTCCACGTGGGTGCTGACTCCACTCCCCTGCACCAAAAACAAGGAGTCTACCGGGTGGTACAGGAGTACGAGAGAGTCTTTAGTAAGCACCCGCTAGACTTCGGCAGAGTAAAAGGGATAGAACACCACATCCCCACAGGGAGCCACCCACCAATAAAAGAGAGGCACAGACCTGTACCCCCTGCACATTATCAGAACGCCAAGGGTATGCTGCGGGAAATGAAAGAAGCTGGGGTCATTAGAGATAGCTGTAGCCCCTGGGCAGCCCCCTTGGTTCTGGTGAAAAAGAAAGACGGCACCATGAGAATGTGCGTGGACTATAGACAAATCAACCGTATCACCCACAAAGACGCATATCCGCTGCCTAGAATAGAAGAGTCTTTAGCCGCACTAAAATCTGCTAACTTCTTTTCTACTTTGGACCTTACTAGCGGGTACTGGCAGGTTCCTGTGGCAGAGGCTGACAAGGAGAAGACCGCCTTCACCACCCCGATGGGACTGAGCGAATTCAACTGTATGCCTTTCGGGCTCTGCAACGCACCAGGGACCTTCCAGCGGCTGATGGAATGCTGTCTAGGGCACCGAAACTTCGAGACGGTCCTCCTTTACCTGGACGACGTGATCGTCTATTCGAAGACCTACGAGGACCATCTCAAGCACCTGGCCGAGGTGTTCGAAGCCCTGGCAGGCTATGGCCTGAAGGTGAAACCATCGAAGTGTCACCTGCTGAAACCAAAGGTCCAGTACCTAGGGCACGTGGTAAGTGCGGAAGGAGTAGCCCCCGACCCTGACAAGGTCACGGCAATCAAGAGCTGGCCAAGCCCCTCGAACATCAAAGAGGTGAGACAGTTTCTCGGGTTGGTAGGCTACTACCGAAGGTTCATCCCCGGGTTCACTAAGATGGCAGCTCCTATGCAGGACCTCCTGATCGGACAGTCCAAGTCCAGGAGTCAAAAGCCACCCTTCAAGTGGGATAAACCGGAAGAGGAGTCCTTCCGCCAACTAAATATGGCCCTCACGGGGGATGAGATCCTGGCCTACCCTGATTACGGCCAGCCTTTCATTCTCCACACAGATGCCAGTAATGTGGGACTGGGAGCCGTACTGTCCCAAAACTAACAGGGCACAGAACGGGTGATCGCATACGCCAGCCGGAAGCTGAGGCCCACCGAGAGGAACCCGGAGAATTACAGCTCCTTCAAGCTAGAATTCTTGGCGGTGGTGTGGGCCGTGACGGAACGCTTCAAGCATTACCTGGCCTCCGCGAAGTTCACCGTGTACACGGACAACAACCCGTTGACACACCTGGACAATGCAAGACTGGGTGCCCTGGAACAGCGGTGGATGGCCCGTCTCTCCAACTATGACTTCTTGATCAAGTACCGGGCAGGCAAAACCAACGCCAACGCGGACGCCCTATCAAGAATGCCTCACTTACCTGAAGGTGACGAAGACCCAGAAGAGCTGGAGGAGGTAGAACTCCCCGCGTTTCACCGGTATGGAGCCTCTCAACACTCTCACCGCGTGAAGGAGGAGGATCTAACAACTGTGATGATGAATCCCCTACCTCACCACAGCTGGGCCGAGACCCAAGATAGTGACCCTGCAGTCCGCCTGGTGAAAGATCTGCTGACCCGGGAAGACGCCCGCCTAGATCCAGATGCCCCAGAGGAAGCCAAGCAGCTATGAAAGGAGAAGAGCAAGCTGTTCCTCTACGAAGGCAAGTTGTGCAGAAGGATTGTCAACCACCGGACGCACGAGCTGACCTGGCAAGTCCTGGTCCCAAGGCGGGATGCAGCTATGGTCCTGGGGGCTTACCATGACAGAGCGGGACACTTCGGTTGGAAGAAACTGGAGTTCCTACTAAGAGGAAGGTTCTTTTGGGTCGGCATGAGAGGAGCAGTAGAAAAGTGGTGCAGAGACTGTGTCCCTTGTCACCTGAGGAGGAAGGACCACACCAGCCAGAAGACATCCTTGAGGCCCATCGTCACCACGCAGCCTCTTGAGCTGGTAGCTCTGGACCACGTCAAGTTGGCTCCAAGCCGGTCCGGATACATCTATGCACTGACAATCGTGGACCACTATTCCCGTTTTCTAGTGGTGGTCCCGGTAAAGGACTTGACAGCCCAAACAGCGACCAGAGCCTTCCAGCAGTACTTCTGCCGTCCACACGGGTATCCGGAACAGGTCCTGACAGACCAGGGTCCAGCGTTCGAGGCTGAAATCTTCCAGGAGTTCTGCAACCTCTATGGCTGTAAGAAAATTCGTACAACGCCTTACCACCCACAAACCAACGGGATGTGTGAGAAGATGAACAATATAGTCATTGATCTCCTGAAGACGTTGCCCCTGGAGGAACGCAGCCAGTGGCCAGAAAAACTGCCGGACCTGATAGACCTATACAACAATATCCCGGTGAATGCTACAAACTGCACCCCGGCTTATCTGATGCGAGCTAGACCAGGTAAGCTGCCTGTAGACCTGGAGATGGGAGTCCTAATACCTGAGGACACCTCCCCGGATGCAGACTGGGATACGGAAAGGCAACTGCAGTACAAGAAGGTACAGGAGAGTGTGGAGAAGAGCCTGGCCCAGGTGAGAGAGAGGCAAGAAAAACTCTTCAACCAACACACCCCTGCTGGTCCCCTAGACCCTGGTGAGCAAGTCCTAAAGCGGAAGAGAAGGCTACATAAGTTGGACGACCAGTGGGAAAGGGAACCCTACACCGTACTGCAGTCTGACCACGACAACCCAAAGGTGTGCGTAATCACCAAGGACGGAGGAGAAACCACTAGTGTCGTCTCCAGAGACGACCTCAAAAGGTGCCCCGAGCAACTCCGTAGTGCAGAAGAAGATCAGAGTGACCTTGAACCCGCAGAGGACAAGGAAGAAATGATCAGCACCGTTCTCGGAGAGATCCCTCAGTCCTGGACTCGCATAAATGATGCTATAGTGGTACCCGTCCTGCATTTCCTGCAACCGGCCCAGCAACAACCAACACCAGAGCCGGAAGGTGAAGAGGAGCAAGCGGTTCCAGAGGCAGAAGAGCCTGTTCCAGCAGCCCAGGAGAGTCAACCCTCTGCTGACAGTGAGCCTGCCATACCTGCGGTAAGCCAAAGGACCCGCAGACAGCTGCCTGCCCTACCTGTACACCCAGCTGGTAGCTGTACCCTTAACGCTAGTGGGGAGAGCCAAGTTGGTCCACCACCAGACAGTGGGCTACGTAGGTCAACCAGGAGCACAGAGGGGCAGATACCCGCTCGCTGGAGAATATAGAGTGTGCTAAATTGTAAATAACCCTGTTGCCAAATGTTGAAATGTTTGCCAAGTTACCTGCATGTTTATTAATAGTGTGTTTCAGTTTCTTGCAGCTACCGTAAGGACTCACAGGTTATGGACTTTTTATAACCGGGACCTTGTATGGACTGCATTCTGAGCCTAACCCAGGAATGAACTAAGACTGTGAAGGACTTGGGGTAGGACAGACCCCCACCTGGTTAAGGCTCCCGTTGTTTTGGTGATATGGACACCTGGTCACAGACCACACTGTGACCTTAAGAACTCAATTTGTGCGTCGTCTGTCTATTAATGTTTTATTGTTATGTATATTATCTTTGTTTACTGTTTAGTCCCGGAGTACTAAATTTCACTAGGGGGGAATGTGTCACCCTGACCTGGATGCCACAAGTGTAATTAAAGCTGTGTCTGAGAGCAAGGGGGAGGTTCTCTAGTCAGGGGAACATTAGCATGCAATGCCTCCTGTCTCAGGCCAGTAGGGGGAGCTGGCTGCCCCTATAAAAGCTGGTACTGAGGGCAGGGTTAGAGAGAACTGGATTGCCTGTCTCAGCACTGAGACGTGTCCCAGAGTGGAGCAGGGACAGAAAGTTGATTGCACCTAAGAGGAAGTGTGGCAGTAGGAGAGCCACAAGTCAGAGACATGAGGCGAAGAGAGCCTGTCTTGGCAGAGAAAAGACTTAACTTTACCAGACTTTGGTGTCTGAGGCTGGAAGGATTCCACATCCCCCAGCAGAGAACCAGTCCGCAAGGGACTGTACATTCCTTGGCCTAAGAAGCCTGAAGGCCCTGCCACAACCGAAGGGACCAGTAAAGCCATACAAGGCTGGGAGCAGAAAGGAACCCACGTCGCAGGCCATACAGGCGAGAATACACGGAGAGCTCGGAAACGTGGGCTGTTATCCTATCAGGAGGAGATAGCCAGAAGGAGCGCAGAAAGCACGGTAGACCTACACCCTCACCCTGACCAGGGCCAATTTCCCCGTTGCTCTCAGACATCCAGGTCCCCTCCTAGCCGGGACTGTTTGTGGGTCAATTTACCTGTTTTAGTAAAGACCCTGGACTGCAACCTGTTGTCTGTGTGCTCCTTGCTCCTCCAGCACTACCAGCACTGGGACTCTCACTACCATCACTCCCACCATCCACTATACTGCCCTGGGGCCGCACTCTTCCAGTCACACTACCCAAGCTGCACACCTCATCAGCCCCAGCGGTCTGCATGCAGCGGCGGTTCCTAATAACCGCAATCCACGGGTGGCGTAGTCGGACATAAACATCAGTACATAATGGACTACCACTGGCCTGACCATCCTGAGCCACGGAACCGGGTTGCCACTACTACTCCCACCGTTTCCCTATTGCCCGGATCCGAGTGCCCCACAGCCCAGGGGGCGAGTCATATCCACATTAAAATTGGATGAAGGGTTTAGGAGATGCTCGGCGCTCGGTGAGTACTTCCTGGATGCTCGGGCGGGAGCTCAAGTTCCCGCACCCGCATGTTTGGCGCTGTTTAGACAGCAAATAAACATGCGGGGATTGCCTGCCAGTCACTGAAATGCCGCGGCCATGTTGGTTGTGGCGTAACAGTGATTGGCTGGCCGCATAGCGTCATCTGGTCTATAAAAGACTCGATGACCTATGCTCATCACAGTCTACAGTTCAGACAGGCAGAGCTGCAGCTGAGTGAGGGAGAGAATTGGTGGTTTATTTAGTGAGGTATTCCACAACAATAAACATCTAAACTAACAGTCCTCCTAAGGACTAACCCATATGCACATCAATCCTGGTGATAGCAGGAGTTAGGCAGGCATAGTTTGTGGAGAGTGTATAGAACAGAATAGGGTGCATTGCACATTCTGTCTGCTGCTGTTACTGATATCCATAGCCCTATATATCAGGGCTAATATTCTTTTTGGTCTTAATCCTGATTATTTGCTTGAAAAGCAATATAATACATAATTGTTACAGCTCCATTTGCTTGTTAGCAGCATACAGCCAGGTTTGTTTGATTTTAATAGCATTGCTGTATTGTAGAAGCAGAGAAACTTGTCCGTCATCTCAAGTAATCTGATATTACTGTGGTAATAATCCATTTTTGGGAACGTGACAAATATTATACTCCATTGAAAGTCTGCCAGTTGTGTGTTGTTCAAACCTATTCACACTTGGTCCCTTACCAACATAATACTACTAGGTCACTGCCTAAAACCGTGGTCATCAGACGTGATCCGATATTATAGTAATAATGCTGTCATTTTTGGGAGCGTGCCTAATATTACACTCCTTTTAAAGTCTGCCAGTTGTGTGTGGATCAAACCTATTTACACTTGGTCGCTGACCAATACAATACTATTAAGCCAGTGCCCAAAACCGTGGTCATCAGACGTGATCCGATATTATTGTAATAATGCTGACATTTTTGGGAGCGTGCCAAATATTACACTCCATTTAAAGTCTGCCAGTTGTGTAATGTTCAAACCTATTCACACTTGGTCACTGATCAATACAATACTATTAAGCCAGTGCCTAAAACCATGGTCATCAGACGTGATCCGATATTATTGTAATAATGCTGACATTTTTGGGAGCGTTCCAAATATTATACTCCATTTAAAGTCTGCAAGTTGTCTTTTGTTCAAACCTATTCACACTTGGTCGCTGAGCAATACCATACTATAAGGCCGCTGCCTAAAACCGTGGTAACCAAACATGATCCGATATTAGAGCAGTTATAATGCTGACATTTTTGGGACTGTGACAAACATTATACTCCATTTAAAATGGGCAAAGCACATAGCAAAGGACTGGGAAGTGGACGTGATGGTGATGGTGCACGCAGAGGCTGAAGCCGTGGGCAAGCTGAAATTGTGCCTGCTGAGGGAGCACAATAAGCACCCACATCATGTCACTCTACCTTCCTGTCCATTTTTGTAAGTGGCCGTAGAACACCACTATTGAAGCCAGAGCAGAGTGAAAAGTTGTTGGTTGGATAGCAGATAATGCTTCCAGTAAGTTTGCCACCAAAACTACCTTGTCTTCCACATGGTTTAGTCTCTGTAGCCTTAAGTCTGAACCACATATTCCTCACCCTGATCATTAATCCCACCATGCCGAGTGCCTGGAGACAACTGATCCCACACTTGGACACGCCAAAGAGCTGTTCACTTTTCCATTTATAGATTCGGGCCTCTTGCCCGGTCCGCTTCAAGCTGGGCAAGAGGAGATCACATGTAGCGATGCCCAAGTATTTGAGCAGCCATGGTCACACGAAGACAATGGTGGGAAAGTGCAATTACTGTGGCAAGAGGTGGGTGATGATGATGAGACACAACTGCCAGCAAGTCAGGAGGAGGCTTAGGGTGTGTATGTGGATGACGAGGTGGTGGACGATGAAGTCACTGAGCCAACCTGGCAAGCAAGGAGGGCAGCACAGAGGAGGAGGGAGGTGTAGCACCACAACAGGCAGGAATAAGCAGTGGGGTGGTCACAGACACAAGGCGGGCAGTTGTTCCCCAGAACATCAATATGAGGGAAGTTGCCAGTCCAACTGTTAAGTCTTCCAAAGACTGTCAAGTTAACCACAAAAAGGCCATTTGCAACATGTGCCATGCCAGAATCAGCAGGGGCAGCAAAACTACCAGCCTGACCACAACCAGCATGCTCAGGCACATGACAGCAAAGCACCTGTCTAGTTGGGCCGAATGCCAGGGTCCAGAAACAGTGTCTAAGGGAGACACCACTGCCAGGTCTGCTGTTGAGCATGCACGCCAATCCCCTGTCCATGGTGCAGGCGAAGATGCCTCCTGCCATGCACCTGTCATTGCACATTTATAACCACCATCATCAGCAACCAAGTCCACAATCTTGTCCCAGGGCAGCGCCTCTAAAAATTTTCCCCACGGGCATCATAAACACCCTTAAAAAATTATGTGGCTGTTGCATCTCGGTCACCATAGTAATATGGTGGTGGAGGATGAGGAGAAGGACAACATAAAATAGGTATACGCTTCAGGATTTTGTCTGTCTCGGTGTGAAGAGGTTAATGGGAATAGACCCCCACAAAACCCCCACTGGATTTGACTTCATGTTCCGCTGCTATCATCCAGTGGTGTTGAGAAGTCTGGCCCAATCCAGCCTGTGAGGCAGTGACCGGGATCGTATACGAGGGACATTATATATCCCCCAGAATGTGTACAGAGACCTATTAAGTCCATTGGAGTGCATTGCAGTTGTAGCACCCCGAGGGTTCGGTTGCTACAGAGGTATTGCATCTCACCCAGATGTGCGATATCTCACTTCCAGGTAAGGATGGAGTGTGGCTCAGGACCCTAACACCCACATGTACTACACCACATTTCCGGGGGACAGCTCGACGGTGCTCCCATTAGTTATGCAGGCACGAGTGAGCATGTCCCTGGCTGGAGTGGGGGGAGGGAACACCTAGAGAAGGGAACCCGGTAGTGTGTGCGTGGGGGAAGTAGATCCTGGGTGCACTCTGTACAGGAGTATAAGAGGGGGGCACCATTTTGGAAAAGGAGTGAGTTCAGAGAGGAGAAGCCAGAGAGCAGAGCTGCTTTATGGGCTCTGCTCCACAGGCAAGGAGAAGCCAGGGAGCAGAGCTGCTTTATGGGCTCTGCTCCACAGGCAGGCCCTGTCAGGAGGAGAAGCCAGGGAGCAGAGCTGCTTTATGGGCTCTGCTCCACAGGCAGGCCCTGTCAGGAGGCCTGAGCCTGGAGGAGGGAAGAAGGAGGAAGAGGAGCAGACTGGGCTCCAAGAAGGACAGAGGGGACCCCAGGGGTGTGGACTGGCTGGTAGCCACCACACGCCCGCCGCTACCCGAGTAGGGGGGTCAGGTCAAGAAGAAGGGAACCGGATCCCAAATTAGTGGAGGAGAGAAACTACCCTCAACTAAGAACCGGAGGCTGCGACATTACATGTGGAGCAGCCCCTCACCAAACCCGCTAGAAAGGCACCACATAGGACCTGGGAAACGCAGGCCAACGTTTGCCCACCAAGAAGGTCCGAGGCAGCTGGACATAAGCGTGGTCACTAGTGGGGTTGAAGACCAGAGACAGGAGACATAAAGGGGGTCCTGCAAAGCACTCCAGAAAGACCTTGGGGTTAACCGAGCCCCTCACCTGGTGAGCACAGCGCGACACAGGCGGCCACCTCTGCAGCGGTGGCCTGGAGCAGTAACCGAGTAACCGTGAGTAAAGACCCTGAACTGCACCATCAAGACTCCGAGTTATCTTTGTTGCGCTCGTGTACCACCATCACCCCCATCATCCGCACAAGCTGCCCTGAGGCCATACCTCTCCCGTTGGGGGTTATACCACCATTGCTGCACACATACCACCGGCCTCAGCGGACTGTTCTGCAGCGGCGGCTTCAAAGCCGCACTCAACGGGTGGCGTAGTCGACATTCATCCAACATCTACTGCTAGTACTCTGCCACTTAGTCTGACTCCCTGGGCACGGACCGGGTCACCGCCACGAGACTACAACCCTCAACAGATCTGGCTCCGGGTAAGCTCCCGCGTGCGCAACGCAGCGCGACACAGGCCCAGGGGCGCGTCAACTTTTGGCGTAGTCGGCAGGATAACGTGCCCGCAATCACCGGGTACTGCGTGCCTGAAGAAAAGTTCACATTTACCTCAAAAAGAAGTCTCCCGCCGATTCCAGAGGGTCCCCGCCATCGGACGCCATCACGGATCGTTTCCCGCCGGTTGCCCGCCATCTGCAGCTTTTTCCCGCCATCCACGGAGTTTCCCGCCGCTGGGAGACGATTCCCGCCATTTCAGAAGATTTCCCGCCCTGGCAGAGCGGACGCCATTATGGGCGTGCCAGAGGGTGGCAAGAGGCCACCTCCCATCGTGGGCCAGGTCCAAGAATGGCGCCAAAAGCGGAAACCGCCCCCACTAACAGAGACTGTGATGATAGAAGTGTCCATCAGCGTGAGGGAACTGCCCCTGGAACTGACAATCACCAAGTTGCCCCGGGACCATCCCCAAAGGGGGCGGATACAGAACAAAAGAGCGAAGATGGGTGCCGCCTGGAGGAGTCTGGAGAGAGCGCACCCGGAGATGAGGAGTCTGGAGAGGAGTCCGGAGAAGTCGCACCCGGAGATGGAGGGAGAGTCAGGCAGCACCGACCCTGTGGTCAGGAGCCTGCTGCAAGCGACAACCCCACTAGGCATGGTGGAGATCCTGGCACAGCTCCCCCGAGACCGGGAGTGTGCACAGACCGCGCTGGAGGGCCTCGCACGGAGGATGGCCCAGGTGCAGCGAGAAACGCTGACGGAATGGAGCAGGGAGATGGCCCAGCAGGCTGGAACCCGCCAGCGGAGCACACCACCCGCAACGAGGAGCACGCCTGCCCCTGAAGAGGATGCAGAAGGGACGGAGGCCGGAGACGACGCCGCAGAGGGAGCTGAAGAGACGGAGGCAAGTAAAGGGGACGTCACTACCCCAAGCCCAGCCACCGTAAGCCTATCCCCGCTCCCCGTCGCAGAGCCCGAAATCCCACCGCTCGTGCCCGTTGCCGCACCGCTACCGCTCCAGACTAGGCCTCAAGCAGAAGCCGCGACCACGCCCCCTGGGACGTCACGCACCTCAACCCTGAGCGCGGCCAAGCAGGAGACGCCACCAGCCTGGTCGCAAGGCCGAGTGCCCCCGGGCGCCGCAGTGCCAACAGCGCCCTCTACTTCCACTGAGCCATCGGCCTGGTCGCTGGGCCAAGTAACCCCGGGCGCCGCCGTCCTAACGGTGCCCTTTACCTTTAGGATGCCCCAAGCCTGGTCGCAAGGCCTGGTCAACCCGGGCGCCGCTGCCACCACCGCGCCCTCAACATCTAGAGTGCCGCACCTGGGTGAAGACTTGTTTGCTCAGCACACTTGCCCGGATGGGCAGCCCTTTATATGGCCACCGGAGTACTACCAACTACAACTCCAAAAGGAAAGGCCCCTGTGCGAGCCCCTGATTCCGGCTCCGAAGCCCGTCAAGAGGACCCCGCTCTCGTTGGAGGAGGCACAGTTTGAGTGGGATCCCACTGGAGGAGACCTCATGGGGTTCACCCAAGAAACTCGGGCGGCCGCAGCTGAGCGTGCGGAGTGCTGCCGCCAGCAGTTGGAGGTCTTTGAGCAAGAGCGGAGAGAGAGGCGGGTCCGTGAGCAGCGGCTGCAAATACAAAATGCAGAACAGAAGAGTCGGACCCGGAGGAACCCCCGTGCAGCTCATGGTCCCCGTGCCACCGGGACTGTGATTAAATTCCAACTGCAGCACGGTTGGTGTTTCATCAGGGATCACCGCACCCCCGGCGACGTCTTCGTGACCAGGAGAGATGTCGAGTCCCACCTACCGGAGGGACACAGAGGACGTGACCTATACGTAGGGGATGAGGTCACATTCACCCGGCACAAATGTGCCAAAGGACCCTATGCCCTTCATGTACACCGTTTGACGGAGGAAGAGCTGAAGTGTCAGGAGGAGCAAGAGGACCCGGACGGGTCTGAAGCTTACCCGCGAGAAGGAGCAGGAGGACGCCGTTACTAGAGTACGGTAAAGAGAACTGTAAAATAGTTACCCGTCGGGGTACAGAGAACTGTTAATAGTTAAAATATGTTCCCGTTGGGACAAGTGTGAACTGAAACCCGTGTGTCCCTATTCCCACTGACCGAGGACTGAGAGCGGTCATCCTTTCCTAATACCTGGCCGAGGACTGAGAGCGGCCATACCTCCCCTTGTATATAGTTGCGCTTTCTAAGGCGCCCCCTATTGGTTTTATAAGGAACTGTGTTTTTTTCAGAAGAGACTGTTGCACTTTACCCGGTCACAAGTTGCACCGTGGCCGGAGGCACAGGAATGTTGATAATGAACAGTTTATAATGAAAAAGTTTTTATGCTGCTGATAATATATATATAATGTTTTCTATGTTTATGATGTTATGAAAAAAAATTGTATGTTTTTGTATGTTTTTGCTCTTTTACAGCCCGAGGACGTGCTGTGATTTACCAGGGGGGAATGTAGCACCCTGAGGATTCGGCTGCTACAGGGGTATTACACCTCAAGCCAGAGGTGTGGTATTCCACTCCCGGGTAAGGATGGAGTGTGGAACTGAGCTAGTAGGCTGCATGCACTACATACATCCCATTTCCGGGGAACAGACCGACGGTACTCCCACCAGTATATGTGCAGGCACGACAGCGTCTGTCCCTGGCTGGAGTGGGAGGGGGGTGGAACATCCCAGTAGTGTAGGGGCAGATAGGGGGAGTAGTCTGGGTAAGGCTAGGAGCTCATTGGGTGCTGGTCACCTGAGCTCACACATAGAGGGAGTATATAAGGTGGGCACCATCTTAGGACAAGGAGTGAGTTCAGAGAGGAGAAGCCAGAGAGCAGAGCTGCTTTATGGGCTCTGCTCCACAGGCAAGGAGAAGCCAGGGAGCAGAGCTGCTTTATGGGCTCTGCTCCACAGGCAGGCCCTGTCAGGAGGAGAAGCCAGGGAGCAGAGCTGCTTTATGGGCTCTGCTCCACAGGCAGGCCCTGTCAGGAGGCCTGAGCCTGGAGGAGGGAAGAAGGAGGAAGAGGAGCAGACTGGGCTCCAAGAAGGACAGAGGGGACCCCAGGGGTGTGGACTGGCTGGTAGCCACCACACGCCCGCCGCTACCCGAGTAGGGGGGTCAGGTCAAGAAGAAGGGAACCGGATCCCAAATTAGTGGAGGAGAGAAACTACCCTCAACTAAGAACCGGAGGCTGCGACATTACATGTGGAGCAGCCCCTCACCAAACCCGCTAGAAAGGCACCACATAGGACCTGGGAAACGCAGGCCAACGTTTGCCCACCAAGAAGGTCCGAGGCAGCTGGACATAAGCGTGGTCACTAGTGGGGTTGAAGACCAGAGACAGGAGACATAAAGGGGGTCCTGCAAAGCAATCCAGAAAGACCTGGGGGTTAACCGAGCCCCTCACCTGGTGAGCACAGCGCGACACAGGCGGCCACCTCTGCAGCGGTGGCCTGGAGCAGTAACCGAGTAACCGTGAGTAAAGACCCTGAACTGCACCATCAAGACTCCGAGTTATCTTTGTTGCGCTCGTGTACCACCATCACCCCCATCATCCGCACAAGCTGCCCTGAGGCCATACCTCTCCCATTGGGGGTTATACCACCATTGCTGCACACATACCACCGGCCTCAGCGGACTGTTCTGCAGCGGCGGCTTCAAAGCCGCACTCAACGGGTGGCGTAGTCGACATTCATCCAACATCTACTGCTAGTACTCTGCCACTTAGTCTGACTCCCTGGGCACGGACCGGGTCACCGCCACGAGACTACAACCCTCAACAGATCCGGCTCCGGGTAAGCTCCCGCGTGCGCAACGCAGCGCGACACAGGCCCAGGGGCGCGTCACAGTCACAAACTCACCTGCGGCTGCAATGCAGGAATGAAGGTGATCTGGTCAGGCTATCTGGCTAAGGCAGATTAAGTAAAACCTGGCAGGGCCTTCATTTCTTGGGGGAGGCTACAGGAAGGCAGTGGGACGGCCTCCTCCCTCCAACCGGGGTTTTCCAGTAGCTCTTGCCACAGGTCCTTTAAAAACCCTGCACTAAGGATTAGTGTTGTTCTGTATTGGAACCTGCTAGGAGCTTAGCAGGAAAGCTCAGCAGGATTGAGTGTGGCTGAACCCACGCCTGGGAAGGCTCTGCACATGTCAGGCTCTGAGCAGCCCGGCATGGCCGTTGCCCACGGCAACCGTTGTTTAAGGAATCGTGTTAACCCGGCTGCAAACCGGAGGACTTTTCTGTTTCCCCGTGAGTTGCTGAATAAAGCTTGCTTGGATTTGCTTGGGTCACCGTCTCAGTTACATAACGGTGTGAACACTGCCGCCTTACAGCTTGGTGGAGAATGTGGGCATAGTGACTGAGGCATACCCCACCGGCAGCTGCATGACCACAATCCGGCCGGCCATCTTTCCGCCCCACCCCGTTGACAAAATGGAGCAGCTGGTACTTACCCAGCAGCAGCAGCTGCAGTGTCAGTGGCAACAGCAGGAGCAGCACCAGAATCTCCAACAGCAACAGCAGGAGCGGGAACAGCAGCATAAGCAGCAGCAGCTACTGTACCAGCAGCAGCAAAAAACAAATGAACTGTTGCTGCAACAGATTGCTGCCCTGCGGGAGACGCCAACAGCACCAGCCTCAGAACGTAGTGAGGCCCGGGACAAGGTTCGCTCAGCGAAGATGGGACCGGAGGACGATGTGGAAGCCTTCCTGACCAGCCAGTCAGTGGGCAGAAGTGGTGGCTCCGTTTCTGGTCGGCGATTCCCAAAAGGCCTACTTCGACCTCAGTCGGGAGGACGCCCAGGACTACCAGAGGCTCAAAGGTGAGATCCTTGTCCGACTGGGGGTCAATATATATGTGAGGGCTCAGCGTGTATTTACATGGGCCTATGTGGAGACCCGACCCGCCCGTTCTCAGGCTTATGACCTGCTGCAGCTGGTAGAGGTGGCTCCAGCCTGAGACTTTGTCTCCAGCCCAGATGGTGGAGAGGGTGGTGGTTGACCAGCTGCTGAGGACTCTGCCAGCCGCTATCCAACGTTGAGTGGGGCAAGGGGACCCCGGCACACTCGACCAAGTGGTCAGCCTGATCGAGCGCTACTCGGCCACTCAGGACTTTATCTGGGACTCTGCCCCCTCACGGCTGTCACGCCGATCCCTGTCAACCCAGGAACCGGGAAAGGGGTCGCGTCCCTCTGCTGAGGACAGTCAGCACCGTACCCGTGCTGAAGGGGTATCCCGGATTGAGAGTGGTAGGAGACCGGTTCCCTCCCAAACAGTCATAAGACCTAACAGTACCTCCACCATTAGGTGCTGGCGGTGTCAGGGGCCGGGACATGTGATTGCTAACTGCCCCCTGACTACGGAACCCATGGACTGCGGGTTTATCCGCCAGGTCTCAATGTACGCCCAGACTGTCTGCACTGCGAGTGCCGACCCCCCGGACAGTGAACCCCAACTGTGCCAGGTACTGGTTAATGGGTACCACACGGAGGCCCTCTTAGATTCGGGAAGCCTAGTGACTTTGGTACATGGGTCGCTGGTGGCAGGAGACAACCCCAGTGGATGGACAGTCGGGGTTGTGTGTATCCATGGGGACCTCTGAGAGTACCCAACCGTGGAGGTAGTTTTGTCCACGCCTTGTGGAGACATAAAACATGTGGTGGGGGTGGTAAAAACTCTTCCCTATGGGACTGTGTTGAGAAGAGACTTGACCCTGTTCTGGACTCTATGGAAAAACAAAATCCACTCTCCCCCGGTAAAATGTGTTACAGGCGCTGTACCCGATGAACCCGAGTCACGGGTACCTGCCGTAGGGGTGTCCAACCTAGGGACAGAGTGTGACCCCGATAGGTTTCCCCTAGAGGTGCTGGCAGGAGAGGTCGAGGAGACCCCATCGATCCTGGAGCTGGAAGTATCCCGGGGCACGTTTGGGACAGCTCAGCTACAGGATCCTACTCTGACTCGGAGCTGTGGGAAAGGGTGTTAAAGGTAAATGGCGTAGCTCAACAGCCCGGTGCAGATACTGTATTTCCACGCATGGTAGTCAACGGTGAGTTGCTCTATAGGGTAGACAAAATCAGGGACGAGGTCGTGGAACAGTTAGTGGTACCTCAGTCGTACCGTTCTGGAGTTGGCACACACACACCTTCTGGGTAGACACTTAGGGGTTAAAAAGACGCAAGAGCGTATCTTGCAGCGGTTCTTTTGGCCGGGGATTTACGCGGCGGTCCAAAAGTACTGCGAATCCTGCCCCGAATGTCAGTTGACCACACCCACCGCAAGTTTCCGTAGCCCATTGGTACCTCAGCCAGTAATAGAGGTACCTTTTGAACGAATTGCAATGGACTTGGTAGGGCCCATTGTAAAATCCGCTCGTGGCCACCAACATATACTGGTGGTCGTCGACTATGCCACCCAGTACCAGGAGGCTATACCGCTACACCGCTACGCCACACTTCGACAAATCTGATTGCACGGGAGCTGTTTGCCATGTTCTGTTGCCTTGGACTACCTAAGGAGATACTGACGGATCAGGGGACCCCTTTTATGTCCAAAGTGACAAGGGAACTGTGCAAACTGCTAAACATTAAACAATTGCGCACCTCGGTGTACCATCCTCAAACCGACGGGCTAGTAGAACGGTTCAATAAAACCCTCAAGTCCATGTTAAAAAAGGTGGTTTCTAAGGACGGAAGGGATTGGGACATGTTGCTACCCTATTTGATGTTCGCCGTCCGTGAGGTACCCCAGACTTCCACAGGGTTCTCTCCCTTTGAGTTATTGTACGGCAGACACCCTAGGGGTCTGTTGGACATAGCCAAAGAGATGTGGGAACAAGAGCCGACTCCACATAGGAGTATAATTGAACATGTGGCTAGTATGCAGGACCGGATCGCGGCGGTCATGCCCATCATGAAAGAACATCTGTTAGATGCCCAGGCAGCCCAGAGACACACATATAATAAAAGAGCCAGAGTCAGGTCTTTTAATAAGGGCGATCGGGTGTTAGTACTGGTACCCATAGCTGAGAGTAAGCTCATGGACAAGAGGCAAGGGCCATATGAGGTTTGAGAAAAGGTGGGGGAGGTAAATTACCGGGTGTATAAACCCGGAAGGAGGAAACCTGAGCAGCTTTATCATGTAATCCTGCTAAAACCTTGGAAAGATCGAGAGTGTTTAGTTACAGACGTCACTCTGGGCATATCGCCAGAGAGTTCTCTACCTTCAGCCAGGGATGCGTCCGGGGGAGAGGTGAGGATAAGTGATGCTCTCACTAAACAGCAGCGACGGGAGGCTCGCTCACTGGTGCAGCAGAATACCGATATGTTCTCAGAGCTACCGGGTAGGACTACAGTTCTCCAACATGACATTGTCACCGAACCTGGGGTAAAGGTGCGAATGAGACCGTACCGGGTACCCGAAGCCCGGAGGCAAGCCATCACGGCTGAGGTAAAACAAATGCTCCAGTTAGGCGTCATCGAGGAATCACTGAGTGAGTGGGCTAGCCCCAACGTACTGATTTCGAAACCAGGCGGATCGTTACGCTTCTGTAACAATTTCCGAAAACTAAATGAAGTGTTGAAGTTTGACCTTTATCCAATGCCCAGGGTGGATGAGCGGATTGAGAGACTGGGGCAGGCCCAGTACTTTACCACGCTCGATCTCACCAAGGGTTACTGGCAGGTGCCTCTCACGAAATCGGCGAAGGATTTGAACGCCTTCATAACTACGGAGGGTCTATATCACTATGTGGTTTTACCTTTTGGGCTACATGGGGCCCCGGCTACATTCCAGTGGTTGATGGACATAGTGCTCAAGTCTCATCAGGTGTACGCGTCCGCGTATCTAGATGATATTATCATCTTTAGCACCGACTGGCATACGCATCTATCCCAGGCACAAGCAGTGCTGGATTCTCTCAGAGCCGCTCGATTAACGTCAACCCCAAAAAAATGTGTGATAGGGCTAGAGAAAGCCCGATATTTGGGGTATGTGATTGGCCGAGGAATTATCAAGTCCCAAATCAATAAAGTTGAGGCCATAAAAAATTGTCCTAAACCGTCAAGTACAAAGCAGGTGAGGGCGCTCCTTGGCATTCTTGGGTATTACCGCCGGTTTATACCTAATTTTGCTGGGAGAATGGTGGCCCTGACCGATCTCTTGAAAGGAAAAAAATCAAGTAATGGTTCGGTGGAACCCTCAGGCAGAAAAAGCCTTTCAGTAAATGAAGTTGGCCCTGTGTGGACAGCCGGTCCTCATCAGCCCCAACTTCAAGGAAACCTTCATTGTACAGACAGATGCCTCGGAGGTAGGCCTAGGGGCGGTATTGTCACAAAAAGTGAATGGTGAAGAGCACCCGGTCACCTACTTGAGTAGAAAACTTGTCCCGGCAGAGAAAAACTATAGCGTGGTAAAGAAAAAGTGTTTGGCTATTAAGAGGGCCTTGGAATCGCTACGTTATTATTTACTCAGGCGTCAGTTCCACTTGGTGACGGACCACTCACCCTTGGTATGGATGAAAAATGCCAAGGAGAGGAATGCGCGAGTCACCGGGTGGTTCGTGTCACTGCAAAATTTCAGGTTCTCTGTAGAACATCGCCCTGGAAAGTCGCAGGCAAACGCGGATGCCCTGTCCCGGGCACCCTGTATGATGTCAAATGTTCAACCCCACAAGTTTGAACAGAGGGGGGGGATATGTGAGGCAGTGACCGGGATCGTATACGAGGGACGTTATATATCCCCCAGAATGTGTACAGAGACCTATTAAATCCATTGGAGTGCATTGCAGTCACAAACTCACCTGCGGCTGTCACCTGGGAAGGCTCTTCACCTGTCAGGCTCTGAGTGGCCTGGCGTGGCCGTTGCCCACGGCAACCGTTGTTTAAGGACTCGTGTTAACTCGGCTGCAAACCGGAGGACTTTTCTGTTTACCCGTGAGTTGCTGAATAAAGCTGTTTGTGCTGGACTTGCTTGGGTCACTGCCTCAGTTACTGCATGGTGTGAACACCGCCGCCTTACAAGCCCTTGTTCATTTTTATAAGATGCGCCTATCAGTTATAATGCCCCCGGCAGCACTAAAAACGCGCTCTGACAAAACACTAGCTGCAGGGCTGGGCCTCTAACTCCAAGGCATAGAGTGCCACGTGTCCAGCTCGGATACCCTATAGTTATAAGGCACAGAGGAATCACGGAGGACGTTGGTACGGTCATCAAGGTACTCTTTCAGCATCTTCCAAAACTTTTCCATCCTTGTCAGAGTACCCCGCGCATCAGGGCCTGGGCACTGGGAGGGGCTGAGAAAGCTGTCCCAGACCTTTGACAGTGTTCCCCTGCCTCTGCTTCATCGTATTTGTGTCTCCCTCTCCTGTACTCCTTGGTTGTCCAACAAACTGTGACATCTGCCACCAGCGTTTTGAGATGGGAATTTTAAGAATTCTTCAACAAGAGCCTTCTGGTACTGCAACATTTTATTAGATCTCTCCGACACGGGAAGAAGAGATAAAAAGTTCTTCTTGTAGCATGGGTCTAGAAGTGTGACCAACCAGTAACTAGTGTTGACCAAAATGCATACAATGCGAGGGTCACGGGAAAGACAACGGAACATAAAGTCAGCCATGTGTGCCAGATTGCCAACAGCCAAGACTTCCCTGTCCTGACCAAGAGGGCGACTGTCCATGCTCTCCTCCTCATCCTTTTCCTGGTACTCCTCCTCCCTCTCCTCAGGCAATTCACGCTGAACAGACGGTATGACTGTTGTGTGGATAGTACCGTCTGTAGTGCAGGAAAACAGCTCCTGTTCCTCCTCCTCATTATCACCCAATTCGCGTTGAGATGAGGCTGGGTTGTGTGGCATCACCCTGTATAGTTCCTTGCTCTATCTCATCGTGCTCTGCCTTTAATGCCTCCTCTTTAATTGTGAGCAGCGAGCGTTTCAGTAGGCAGAGAAGATGGATGGTGACGCTAATTATCGCATCATCACCGCACACCATCTTGGTGGAGTCCTCAAAGTTTTGTAGTGCAGCACAGATGTCAGACATCCATGCCCACTCATCAGCTCTTATGTGCGGAGGCTGACCTGAATACCGACGGGCGTGTTGAAGCTGGTACTCAACAACTGCCCTCTGCTGCTCACTAGTCCTTACCAACATCTGAAACGTTGAGTTCCATCGCGTGGTGACATTGCACACCAGTCGATGAGCTAGAAGGTGCTGAAGCACGGCAAGGTTAAGAGAAGCTGTAGGTGACTTTCTGAAATGTGCACACACGCGGCATACTGTCACAAACTGCTCAGTCAGATCCAGGTAGGTTTTGAGAAACAGCTGAACCACTAAGTTGAGCAGATGGGTCAGGCAAGGTACCTGTGCAAGGTTGCCAAGCCTCAGAGCTGCCATCAGTTTCCGGCCATTGTCACACACGACAATGCCTGGCTGTGGGTTCAGCGGTGACAGCCACAGATGTGTCTGCTCTGTTACAGCTATCTATAACTGTGCAGCGTTGTGCAGTTTGTTACCTAAGCACATTAGCTTCTGCACAGCCTGTTTCCGCTTGGCTGAGGCCGTGCTGCAGTGCTTCCAGCTTCTGACTGATGTGGTCATTTTGTAGATGGAGGCTGAAGAGGAGGAGGAGGTGCAGGAGCTATAGAATATGGAGGCAACTCAGATTGACCCAGGGCCCGCAATCCTTGGCGTCGGGAGGACTTGTTCCGTCCCAGGGTCCGACTGTGTCTCAGCTTCCACAATATAAACCCAGTGTGCCATCAGTGAGATGTACCGTCCCTGGGACTTGTCCACATGTCCGTGGTTAGGTGAACTTTCCCAGTAACTGCGTTGGTGAGGGTATGGCTAATGCTCTTTGACACGTGCGTGTGTAAGGTGGGGACGGCATACCAGGAGAAATAGTGGTGGCTGGGAACCGAGTACCAAGGAACGGCTGCCACCATGAGGTTGCAGAAAGATTCCATCTCCATGAGCCTAAAAGGCAACATTTCAAGTGCAAGCATTTGAGAAATGTGGCAGTTTATTTGCACTTGCGTTCAAATGACTGGGGTAGGGACAATTGAATGCTGCGCTGGAACAAGGACGTGGACGCTGATGGAGGTGGTTGCAAGTGTGCAATGACATGTCACGCATGTCACCTTGTCAGGTTGGGTTAGTGACTTCATCTTCCACCACGTCGTCTTGCACGAATGCACCCTGGGCCTCCTCTTGGCTTGCTGGCAATTGTGTCTCATCATCATCACCCACCTCTTGTGACAGTAACTGCACTTTCCCATCGTCGCCTATGTGTGACTGTGGCTACTATATGCAATCTCCTCTTTCATGGCTTGAAGAGGGCCAGGTGAGAGGCCCTAATCTGTAAATGGAAAAGTGAACAGCACTTCAGACTGCCCAAGTTTGGAATCACTTGTCACTGGGCACTTGGCATGGTGGGAGGAACGAGGATCAGGGTGAGAAATATGTGGTCCAGACTCACGACTACTGAGACTGGACTGTGTGGAAGACAGGGTGGTGGTGGTGGCAAAGAAACTGGAAGCATTATCTGCTATTCAACCAGCAACCTTTTCACACTGCTCTGGCTTCAATAGTGGTGTCCGCGGCCTCCTACAAAGTGGGACAGGAAGATAGAGCGACATGATGTGGGTGCTTGTTGTGCTCCCTCAGCAGGCACAATTTCAGCTTGCCCAAGGCCTCGGCCTTTGCGTGCACCATCACCATCACGTCCACTTTCCAGGCCCTTGCCACACGCCTTGCCCATTTTAAATGGAGTATAATATTTGGCATGCTCCCAAAAATGTCAGGATTATTACCGCAGTAATATCGGATTACGTCTGATTACCACGGTTTTAGGTAGTGGCCTTATTGGCATGGTATTGGTCAGCAACCAAGTGTGAATAGGTTTGAACAACACACAGCAGGCAGACTTTAAATGGAGTATAATACTTGTCACATTTACCAAAAAAGTCAGGATTATTACTGCATTATTATCGGATCACCTGAGATGATGGACAAGTTTCTCTGCTTCCACAATACAGCAATGCTACTAATATCAAACAAATCTGGCTGAATGCTGCTAACAAGCAAATGGAACAGTAAAAATGGTGCATTATATTTCTTTTCAAGCAAATAATTATGATTAAGAGCAAAAAGAATGTTAGCCCTGATATCTAGAGCTATGGATATCAGTAATAGCAGCAGACAGAACGTGCAATGGACCATATTCTATTCTATACGCTGTCCACAAACTATGCCTGCCTTACTCCTGCTATGACCAGGATTGATATGCATCTGGATTAGTTATTAGAAGGTCTGTCAGTTTAGATACATATTTCTGTGGAATACTTCACTAAATAAACCGCCAATTCTCTCCATCACTCAGCTGCAGCTCTCCCTACTCTGCCTGTCTAAATAGTACACTGTGACGAGCATAGGGTCAGAGGTTCTTATATAGACCTGATGATGCTATCACTGTCATGCCACAACCAACATGGCTGCTGCATTTCAGTGACTGGCAGGCAATCCCCATATGTTTACTTGCTGTTTAAATAGTGTCAAACATCCAGGGCGGGGACTCGAGCTCCCGCCCGAGCATCCAGAAAGTACTCGCCGAGCATTTCAAACAGTGAGATGTCCAGGCGAGTACCGAGCAGTTGTGAGCACGCTCACTCATCACTACTGTAGATGCATCCGCAGTTGGTCCTTCAGGGTTCTGGACTGATTAGCACTAGACCTCTTTAAAAGGTGCTGGCTGACTGCTTACAGAGGCTCTTATTGAAGCTTGATCCATTCCCGGCCGACAACGTAGAGGTTTTTGGCTTTCAGTGGGTGACTGGGACTGCCGTTGTGGAATCCACCTATCTCCTGTGTGGATTGCTGTGGCAAAAAATAAATGCACCTGAAAGATAAGCAAAGCCTGTTTCTTTTGACTTTGGACAAGTTAATAACATTCACAATGAGGCTGAAGAAATCAGAAATCAGTGCATAAAGATTCTACATTAAGTATTTTTATACAGGTTTTTGGATTCCTCAAAACAGACAGAAAGTTCACTAGCTCATCCCTATGAGCACATGAAAGCTCAGCTTCCCTCCAAACTGTTAGAAGAGTTACATGGACTGAGTTTGTATATAGCAGGCCTCAGTGATCTCCCAAACCATATTCTTGAAGCTTTTTCCACTCAACAACATGACAAGGTCCTGTCAGCTTCTTGGCATCTGCTCCACCGGCACCTGGATACACATTGGTCTACTTTAGAAATTCTGCGGTTTTTGGGAGAAAAGTTGAAAGATCAAATTGTTTATGCCCATCAATATATTATTATTATTATTTATTATTATAGTGCCATTTATTCCATGGCGCTTTACATGTGATAGGGATATACATAGCAAAAACATTTACATAATCTTAACAAAACGAGTCAGCGACTGGTACAGGAGGAGCGAGGACCCTGCCCGCGAGGGCTAACATTCTACAAGGGATGGGTGAGGATACAGTAGGTGGGGGTAGAGGAGGCCATGCAGTAATGTGGTGGAGTGGTGGTTACTGCAGGTTGTAGGCTTGTCGGAAGAGGTAGGTCTTCAGGTTTCTTTTGAAGGCTTCCATGGTAGGCGAGAGTCTGATGTGTTGGGGTAGAGAGTTCCAGAGTAGGGGGGATGCACGGGAGAAATCTTGTATACGATTGTGGGAAGAGGAGTTAAGAGGGGAGTAGAGAAGGAGATCTTGTGAGGATCGGAGGTTGCGTGCAGGTAAGTACCAGGAGACTAGGTCACAGATGTATGGAGGAGACAGGTTGTGGATGGCTTTGTATGCCATGGTTAGGGTTTTGAAGTAGGATTATCTGGGCAATGGAGAGCCAGTGAAGGGATTGACAGAGGGGGGAGGTCGGGGAATAGCGGGGGGACAGGTGGATTAGTCGAGCAGCAGAGTTTAGGATAGATTGGAGGGGCGCAAGAGTGTTGGAAGGGAGGCCACAGAGCAGGAGGTTGCAGTAGTCAAGGCGGGAGATGATGAGGGCATGCACTAGTGTTTTTTGCAGAGTCTTTGCTGAGGAATGCACGGATCCGGGAAATATTTTTGAGTTGGAGTTGGCAGGAAGTGGAAAGGGCTTGGATATGTGGTTTGAACGAGAGATCAGAGTCCAGGGTTACCCCAAGGCAGCGAGCTTGTGGGACTGGGGACAGTGAACAGCCATTGATGTTGATGGATAGGTCAGATGGGGGATATGAATGAGAGGGTGGAAAGATGATGCACTCTGTTTTATCCATGTTGAGTTTTAGAAATCTGGCAGAGAAGAAGGATGAGATGGCGGACAGACATTGTTGGATTTTGGTTAGTAGGGAGGAGATATCGGGTCCAGAGAGGTAGATCTGTGTGTTATCAGCATAGAGGTGATACTGAAAGCCGTGAAAGTGTTAAATAGCTGTTTAGAGTTGTGAGTAGTGTTGAGCCACCCCCGTAGTATTCGGGTTCGGTTCGGTTCGTCGAACACCGGGATGTTCGAGGAACTGTTCGTCGAACACCTTAGAACACCGTTGAACACCATTAAAACCAATGGCAGGCAAACAAAAACACATAGAAACACATATAAAACACCTTCAAAGGTGTCCAAAAGCTGACAAACTGCTCAGAAGACGCTCTCTTTAAAAAAGCCGGCCGGCAATTCAGCAGCGGCATACACCGGTACCCGACAATTTAGACAAGAAGGAATAGAGCATCACACATAGATTAGATAGATAGAAACATGTCAGTCACATATATAAGAAGTACAGTGTCAGTGTTGGTTACTGTACTTGTCATTTAGTGTAAAGGACTTATTAAAAAAAATATTAGTGTTTTCGTGCACCGTCTCTTTAAAAAAGCCGGCCGGCAATTCAGCAGCGGTACCCGTCAATTTAGAACAGAAAGAATAGAGCTTCACACATAGATTAGATAGATATAAACATGTCAATCACATATATAATAAGTACAGTGACAGTGTTGGTTACTGTACTTGTCATTTAGTGTTAAAATAAAGGATTTATTAAAAAAAAAAATGGCGTGGGGTTCCCCATAATTTTAGTCTCTAGCGGAGGTTAAGCAGACGGCTGGGGCAGATGTTTGAAGCCTGGGAAGGGGGTAATACCCACGGAGCTTCCCAGGCTACTAATTTCAGCCCCCAGCTGAATACCTAGCCTTTCCTAGCTATTAAAATGGGGGACCCCCCCAAAAAAAATGACGTGGGGTCCCCCCTATTTTAATAGCTAGCAAAGGCTAGGCAGACAGCTGGGGGCTGATATTAATAGCCCAGGAAGGGTGCCATGAATATTGGCCCCCTCCCAGGCTAGAAACACCAGCCGTCAGCCATCCCAGAAATGGCGCATTCATAGGATGCGCCAATTCTGGCACTTAGCCTCACTCTTCCCACTGCCCTGTAGCGGTGGCAGTGGGGTAATAGGGCTGGGGTTGATGTCAGCTTATAATGCCAGCTGACATCAAGCCCAGGTTAGTAATGGAGAGGCGTCTATAAGACACCCCCATTACTAACCCCATAGTCAAAGTTAAAAAAAACACAAACACCCAGAATAAAGTCCTTTAATTGAAATAAACACACAATTCTTTATTGTTCTAAATTAAACCATATTTACCATCACGCCCATTCCAGCTGAAGCCAACGATCTCCTGCAATAAAAGTAAAATAATAAAGCAACATCATCCTTACCTTTCCATGGTTCCCACGACAGCTCCAGCTCTGCTACATCGAGATGACAGGCTGGACCGCAGCAGAAAGCTGCCATCCAGCCTGTCATCCCGCAGACACTGAGAAGCGCAGGCATGCTTGCGCTCCTCAGTGTCTGGCTGTGACGGCATCCAGATGAGCCGACAATGAACTCAGCTCACCTCATGCACGTCACTGACAGCGTGGGAAAATTCTCCTGCACTCAGCGCTTCAGCGTGAGAATTTTCCCACGCTGTCAGTGACGTGCATGAGGTGAGCTCATATCCAATGAACTCAGCTCACCTCATGTACGTCACTGACAGCGTGGGAGAATTCTCACGCTGAAGCGCTGAGTGCAGGAGAATTTTCCCACGCTGTCAGTGACGTGCATGAGGTGAGCCGAGTTCATTGGACATGAACTCGTCTCATCTGGATGCCGTCACAGCGAGACGCTGAGGAGTGCAAGTATGCCTGCGCTTCTCAGTGTCTGGGGGATGACAGGCTGGATGGCAGCGTTCTGCTGCGGTCCAGCCTGTCATCTCGATGTAGCAGAGCTGAAGCTGTCCTGGGAACCATGGAAAGGTAAGGATGATGTTGCTTTATTATTTTACTTTTATTGCAGGAGATCGTTGGCTTCAGATGGAATGGGCGTGATGGTAAGTATGGTTTCATTTAGAACAATAAAGAATTGTGTGTTTATTTCAATTAAAGGACTTTATTCTGGGTGTTGTGTTTTTTTTTAATACTTTACTAGAAATTCATGGTGGTCATGTCTAATATTGGCGTGACCCCATGAATTTCGGGCTTAGGGCCAGCTGATAATACCAAGCTGGCCCTAACCCCTTTATTACCCAGTGAGCCACCGCACCAGGGCCCTGGATGAGTTGGGTACATCGCCAGAAGATGGCGCTTCTATGAACGCGCCATTTTCCGAGGTGGCTGCGGACTGCAATTTGCAGTGGGTGGGGCCCAGAAAGCTTGGGCCTCCCAGCGCTGCGGATTCCAGCCCCCAGCTGCCTAGTTGTACCTGGCTGGACACAAAAATAGGGCGAAGCCCCACGTATTTTTTTTTTTATTATTTCATGAAATTCATGAAATAATTAAGAAAAAAAGGGCTTCCCTATATTGTTGTGTCCGGCCAGGTACAAATAGGCAGCTGGTGGTTTGGGGCAGCCCGTTCCTGCCTGCTGTACCTGGCTGGACACAAATATAGTGCGAAGCCCCACGTCAATTTTTTTAAATTATTTCAGGAAATTCATGAAATAATTAAAAAAAAATTGACGTGGGGCTTCGCACTATATTTGTGTCCAGCCAGGTACAGCAGGCAGGAACGGGCAGCCCCCAACCACCAGCTGCCTATTTGTACATGGCCGGACACAACAATATAGAGAAGCCCTTTTTTTTTAAATTATCTACTATATAATTGTCTTATCCCGTCTGTCTGTCTGTCTGTTTGTCCAGGAAATCCCACGTCGCTCATTGGTCCGGCAGCGGCCAATCAGCGCCGCGGAATTTCTGAAAAAAGATGGCGGCCGTTAGCGGCTCATCTGCGGGAAGGAGCTCAGCAGCAATGCAGCCAGGAGATGAGCGGCGCGAGACGCTCATCTCCCGGCTGGTAACAGCAGAAGGACCCCGACCGCCGGACCCATCTGCGGGACGGAGATGCAGCCGGGAGATGAGCGGCGCGAGGCGCTCATCTCCCGGCCGGTAGCAGCGGAAGGACCGCCGGCGTCGCTGACCTCCATGCAGAAGGGAGGACCGGGGAGCGGCGCTGCGGGTCGAGATACTTCTGCTGCGAGCGCCCGCTCATGTCTCGGGTTCTCGCAGCGGAAGTAGCCGCACAGGCAGCGCCGCTCCCCGGTCCTCACCAAGACGATTCGATGATTTTTCGCGGTCTTCGGACCCGACCAATCACTGATCTTACCGCAAAAGTTAAACACCGCTGTGCTGATTGGTCGCGTACGCTGCCCGCGACCAATCACCGATTTGGTCGCCACATTTAAATATCGGCCGCGACCAATCAGCACAGCGGTGTTTAAATGTGGAGCCAAGATCGGTGATTGGTCGCGGCCGATATTTAAATTTGGCGCACAAATCGGTGATTGGTCGCGGGCAGCGTCCGCGACCAATCAGCACAGTAGTGTTTAACTTTGGCTGCAAGATCAGTGATTGGTCGCGGGTCAAGACCGCGACCAATCACCGATTTGTGCGGCATATTTAAATAGCGGCTGCGACCAATTGGATGTCAGCGCCGCTCCCCTGTCCTCCCTTCACACCCTAGCCGCATGGATGTCAGCGGCGCTGCCTGTGCGGATACTTCCACTGCGAGAACCAGGGACATGAGCGGGGGCTCACAGCAGAAGTATCCCGACCCGCAGCGCTGCTCCCCGGTCCTCCCTTCACACCCTAGCCGCTGATGTCCCCACAGTATCCGCATGGTGTTACAAAGGTCCAGACATTTGTGTTAAAAATCGCTGATTGGTCGCTGGCGCTGCCCGCAACCAATCACCGATTTGGGCGCCAAATTTAAATATCGGCCGCGACCAATCACCCATCTTGGCTCCACATTTAAACACCGCTGTACTGATTTTTTCGCGGACGCTATTTAAATGTGGCGCAAAAATCGGTGATTGGTCGCGCCCAGCGTCGGTAACCAATCAGCACAGCGGTGTTTAAATGTGGAGCCAAGATCGGTGATTGGTCACGGCCGATATTTAAATTTGGCGCCCAAATCGGTGATTGGTCGCGGACAGCGCCAGCGACCAATCAGCGATTTTTAACAGAAATGTCCGGATCTTTATAACATCATGCGGATACTGTGGGGACATCAACGGCTAGGGTGTCAAGGGAGGACCGGGGAACGGCGCTGCGGATCGGGATACTTCTGCTGCGAGCAGTCGCTCATCTCCCGGCTTCTCGCAGCGGAAGTATCCGCACAGGCAGCGGCGCTCCCCGGTCCTCACCAATACGATGCGCTGATTGGTCGCGCTCTCTGCACGCGACCAATCAGTGATCTTGGCGCTAAAGTTAAACACCGCTCTGCTGATTGGTCGCGGACTCCAGCCACGACCAATCAGCGAGATTGGCACCAAATTTAAACCCCACTCTGCTAATTGGTCGCGGATGCCAGCCGCGACTAATCAGCAGTATTGGCGCCAAATTTAAACCCTGCTCGGCTGACTGGACGCGGTTGCAGGCCGCGACCAATCAGCAGTATTGGCGTCAAATTTAAACCTGGCTCTGCTGATTGGTCGCGGCCGCCGGCCGCCACCAATCAGCGATTTTGGCGCCAAATTTAAACCCCACTCTGCTGATTGGTCGCGGTTGCCGGCCGCGACTAATCAGCATTGTTGGCTCCAAATTGCCGTTCGCGACTAATCAATATTATTGCCGCCAAATTTAAACACCGCTCTGCTGAATGGTCGCGGCCGTGACCAATCACCATTGTTGGCGCCAAATTTAAACACCGCTTTGCTGATTGGTCACGTTCGCTGGCCACGACCAATCAGCATTATTGGCGCAAAATTTAAACCCCGCTCTGCTGATTAGTCGCGACCGCCGGCCGTGACCAATCAGCGATATAGTCGCCAAATTTCAACACCGCTTTGCTGATTGGTCGCGGTTGCTGGCCGCGACCAGTCAGTGATTTTGGCGCCAAATTTAAACACCGCTCTGCTGATTGCGCCCGGTCTGCCACACACATATTCTAGAATACCCGATGCGTTAGAATCGGGCCACCATCTAGTTTCATGAAATAATTTAAAAAAAATTGACGTGGGGTTTCGCACTATATTTGTGTCCAGCCAGGTACAGCAGGCAGGAACGGGCAGCCCCCAACCACAAGCAGCCTATTTGTACCTGGCTGGACACAACAATATAGGGAAGCCCTTTTTTTCTTAATTATTTCATGAATTTCATGAAATAATTTAAAAAAAAAATACGTGGGGCTTCGCCCTATTTTTGTGTCCAGCCAGGTACAACTAGGCAGCTGGGGGCTGGAATCCGCAGCGCTGGGAGGCCCAAGCTTTCTGGGCCCCACCCGCTGCAAATTGCAGTCCGCAGCCACCCCGGAAAATGAACGCGCGTTCATAGAAACGCCATCTTCTGGCGCTGTACCCAACTCATCCAGGGCCCTGGTGCGGTGGCTCACTGGGTAATAAAGGGGTTAGGGCCAGCTTGGCATTATCAGCTGGCCAGTTCATGGGGTCACGCCAATATTAGACATGACCACCATGAATTTCTAGTAAAGTATTTAAAAAAAACACAACACCCAGAAAAAAGTCCTTTAATTGAAATAAACACACAATTCTTTATTGTTCTAAATTAAACCATACTTACCATCACGCCCATTCCAGCTGAAGCCAACGATCTCCTGCAATAAAAGTAAAACAATAAAGCAAAATCATCCTTACCTTTCCATAGTTCCCACGACAGCTTCAGCTCTGCTACATCGAGATGACAGGCTGGACCGCAGCAGAACGCTGCCATCCAGCCTGTCATCCCCCAGACACTGAGAAGCGCAGGCATGCTTGCGCTCCTCAGTGTCTCGCTGTGACGGCATCCAGATGAGCCGAGTTCATGTCCAATGAACTCGGCTCACCTCATGCACGTCACTGACAGCGTGGGAGAATTCTCATGCTGAAGCGCTGAGTGCAGGAGAATTTTCCCACGCTGTCAGTGACGTGTCTGAGGTGAGCCAAGTTCATTGGACATGAACTCGTCTCATTTTTATGCCGTCACAGCGAGACACTGAGGAGCGCAAGCATGCCTGCGCTTCTCAGTGTGTGCGGCATGGCAAGCTAAATGGCAGCGTTCTGCTGCGGTCCAGCCCGTCATCTCGATGTAGCAGAGCTGAAGCTGTCGTGGGAACCATGGAAAGGTAAGGATGATGTTGCTTTATTATTTTACTTTTATTGCAGGAGATCGTTGGCTTCAGCTGGAATGGGTGTGATGGTAAGTATGGTTTAATTTAGAACAATAAAGTATTGTGTCTTTATTTCAATTAAAGGACTTTATTCTGGGTGTTTGTGTTTTCTTTTAACTTTGACTATGGGGTTAGTAATGGGGGTGTCTTGTAGACGCCTCTCCATTACTAACCTGGGCTTGATGTCAGCTGGCATTATAAGCTGACATCAACCCCAGCCCTATTACCCCACTGCCACCGCTACAGGGCAGTGGGAAGAGCGAGGCTAAGTGCCAGAATTGGCGCATCCTATGGATGCGCCATTTCTGGGACGGCTGATGGCCGATGTTTCTAGCCTGGGAGGGGGCCAATATTCATGGCACCCTTCCTGGGCTATTAATATCAGCCCCCAGCTGTCTGCCTAGCCTTTGCTAGCTATTAAAATAGGGGGAACCCCACGTCATTTTTTTTGGGGGGTCCCCCATTTTAATAGCTAGTAAAGGCTAGGTATTCAGCTGGGGGCTGATATTAGTAGCCTGGGAAGCTCCGTGGGTATTACCCCCTTCCCAGGCTTCAAACATCTGCCCCAGCCGTCTGCTTAACATCCGCTAGAGCCTAAAATTATGGGGAACCAAACGCCAATTTTTTTTTAAATAAATCCTTTATTTTAACACTACATGACAGGTACAGTAATCAACACTGTCACTGTACTTCATATATATGTGACTGACATGTTTCTATCTATCTAATCTATGTGTGATTCTCTATTCCTTCTATTCTAACTTGTCGGGTACTGCTGCTGAATTGCCGGCCGGGTTTTTTAAAGAGATGGTGCATGAAAACACTATTATTTTTTTTAATAAATCCTTTACACTAAATGACAAGTACAGTAAGCAACACTGTCACTGTACTTCATATACTGTATATGTGACTGACATGTTTCTATCTATCTAATCTATTTGTGATTCTCTATTCCTTCTATTCTAAATTGTCAGGTATCGCTGCTGAAATGCCGGCCGGCTTTTTTAAAGAGACGGTGGATGAAAACACTATTATTTTTTTTAATAAATCCTTTACACTAAATGACAAGTACAGTAAGCAACACTGTCACTGTACTTCATATATATGTGACTGACATGTTTCTATCTATCTAATCTATGTGTGATTCTCTATTCTTTCTGTTCTAAATTGTCGGGTACCGGTGTATGCCGCTGCTGAATTGCCGGCTTTTCATGTTTCACTGTGGGCACTGTTCCCATCGATTTGGGCAATCACTGTAATGCCACAACAACCATGGCTGTGGCATTACAGTGAGTGGCAGACAATCCCTGCATGATTGGTGCTCAAAAATAGCGCCAGACATGCAGGACACGCTTTTGGTGCACGAACAGTTATCGAACATAACCTCGAACAGCCGAATTTTTTGCAAATCGTTCGAGCTCGTCCAATACCGCCCAAAACAGCTCAAATTTGAGATTGGCGAACAGTTCTAGTCGAACACCGCTCATCTCTAGTTGTGAGATAGGGAGGATATGAGAGATGAGAAGTAGGATTGTTTTGCTGTAGTGAGTGCGGACTTGAAAATAGTGAGGGATTGTTTGAATGCGATGAAGTGCTCGATGGAGTGAGACCTTTTCCATCTCTGCTCCGCAACCCTGGAGGCCCGTCGCAGTTCTTTAGTAAGTTTGGTGTGCCAGGGTTGCCTGTTGATTGTGCGAGATTTGGTATGTGTGAGAGGGGCGATCGAGTCGAGAGCTGCAGCTATTGTGGTGTTATGTGGTGTTATATGAAGCTGCAGCAACATCTGCATTGTGTAAGGAATTTATGTCTGCAAGAGGGAGGAGGGATTCAGAGAGTGAGTGTAGGTCAAGGTGTTTGAGATTTCTGCGAGCGTGTGTAAGTTTGTGGAGTGGGGATTGTGCACCTGGACAGGAGAGGGTAGAGAATGTGAGGAGGTTATGGTCAGAGAGAGGGAGGGGTGAGTTAGAGAGGTTAGATAGGGAAAAGAGGCGGGTGAAGATGAGGTCCAGTGTGTGGCCATCTTTATGAGTAGCTGCCGAAGACCATTGAGCAAGGCCGAAGGAGGAAGTGAGGAATAGGAGCTTAGAGACAGATGAGTGGGAAGTGTCAATGGGGATGTTGAAGTCACCCATTATGATAGTGGGGATGTCAGTGGAAAGGAAGTGAAGCAGCCAGGTGGTGAAGTGGTCTAAGAAAGTGGTGGCTAGCCCTGGGGGTCGGTAAATGATGGCCAGTTAGAGGTCAGAGGGGGAATAGATGCGCACACAGTGCACCTCAAAAGAGGGGAGTATAACAGAGGGTGGCAGTGATATTTGGGTGAAAACGCAGGTATCTGACAGGAGAAAACCTACGCCTCCGCCATGTTTGCCATTGGGGCGGGGGGTGTGGGTGTGTTAGAGGGGGTGAGCCAGGTTTCGGTGATGGCGAGGAACGAAAGTTTGTTAGTAATGAAAAGGTCGTGGATGTAGGAAAGTTTGTTGCAGACGGAGCGAGCGTTCCATAGAGCTCCTGTTAGAGCAACTAAGGAAGTGGGGATTAGTTGGATGGGTATGAGGTTAGAAGGGTTGCGACAGTTTGTGGAAGGTCGTGGATAGGAGGTAGAAGTAACTGTGGGGATATGGCGAGGAGGACCAGGATTTGGAGAGATATCTCCAGCAGTGAGGAGGAGCAGAGAAGGTGTTAGCAGGTGGGAGCAAGAGAGAGCATGAGGTGGCTGTCTGTGTTTGGAGATCCAGGATTGAATTTTGAGGAATAATTCGGAGGAGGAGGTGAGATGAATGGGGAGGATGGAGGGAGAGATGAAGAGTTTCTTACTAGGTGTAGGGATTTGAGGGGTTACTAGAAAGTGGAGGACTATAGAGGAAAAAGTGAGAGCTAACAGAAACATAGTTAAAAGTGTTGGTTACCTGACTCCTGCCCTGACTAACTGCCTCTGAAATAACTGCCACTTATCTCCGAAGCCACTTTGCACAAGAAGACGGTGCACAACCCAGCACGTGTGCACCCCTTAAAGATCTTCTAAATATAGAGGGCACACTAAACCATCAGGTGAGGGGCATTGTGGGAGCTGCTTGTGGCTAAATTAGCAGCTGGTCATCTCACCAGGAGATGGCTGGGTGATCAAACACAGAGCTAGGACTCTGTAGGCTCTGCAGTTTGGCACCTCTAAACATCAGATAAAATCTACAGTGGGGATAGGACAGACATATGTGAGTATTGAGTGGAATGGGACAGATAAAGTAGAAATATCAAGCAGAGAATTCTACCAGTGAGTTGAATCAGGAGAGCAGAGCATTAGATGGCGGCATATACAGCAGGCAGAGGAATTGTGCAGGAGAAGAGCATGTACCTGTGTGAAAAGAGAAGAAGACGGGTGTTAGTCCATGGCCTCTGAAATAACTGCCACTTATCTCCGAAGCCACTTTGCACAAGAAGACGCGTGCACAACCCAATATATCAATCTGATTCGAGAAAACGTAATAAACGTGAGCTTATTAGAGGAGTAAATATTCAAAGGGTTCGTCTCTCTGAAGCATGGAGTAGTCACATGTACAGTTTCTGTCAGTGGCGTACCGCCAATGGCGGCAGACTACGCCACTGCTATGGGGCGCGTGGCTGGAGGGGGCCCGTGAGGGCCCCAAGCAGCGTGGGAGCGAGGAGGATAGGTAAGTAGGAGGTTGCAGCGGCAGAGGAGCGGGTTGCGGCAGTGGAGGAGCGGAGCACACACAGTAGCCGCTGCTGCAGCTACCACGTGTGCCCGCTGCTAAAGGTACATGAATATTCCCTCTTCTCCACTCACATGGGCGTGGAGAAGACGGAATATTCATTCTCTTTAGTAGCGGGCACGGAGGAGCGCTGAGCCCCGGCTCCTGCTGTCAGTGCCTGCCCGCCGCTAAAGAGAAAGCATATTCAAGCTTCTCCACGCCCATAGTCTCGGCGTGGAGAGGAGTGAATGTGCCAGCAGCAGCAGCAGCTCACCTCAGCTTCTGAGAGCGCGCGCAGCTCAGATGCCGACATGAGCTGCTGGAGCAGAGGTGAGGAAGGAAGGTGAGTATAAGTGTTTATTGTTTTATGTGTGCAGTGATTGAGGGGTTGAGGAGGCCACACATACCAGGATACATGGATTGAGGAGGCCACACATACCAGGATTTGGGGATTGAGGAGGCCACACATACCAGGATTTGGGGATTGAGGAGGCCACACATACCAGGATTTGGGGATTGAGGAGGCCACACATACCAGGATTTGGGGATTGAGGAGGCCACACATACCAGGATTTGGGGATTGAGGAGGCCACACGTACCAGGATTTGGGGATTGAGGAGGCCACACGTACCAGGATTTGGAGATTGAGGAGGCCACATTTACCAGGATTGGGGGATTGAGGAGGCGACACATACCAGGGATTGTGGGATTGAGGGGGCCACACATACCAGGGATTGTGGGATTGAGGGGGCCACACATACCAGGGATTGTGGGATTGAGGCGGTCACACATACCAGGGATTGTGGGATTGAGGGGGTCACACATACCAGGGATTGTGGGATTGAGGGGGCCACACATACCAGGGATTGGGGGATTGAGGAGGCTACACATACCAGGGATTGTGGGGGCCACACATACCAGGGATTGTGGGATTGAGGGGGCCACACATACGAGGATGGGGAAATGTACCAGTAGCTGCTGCATTTCTCACTCTTCAGTCTTGCACGCAAGCAGAGGGAAGGAGACCGGGGGCCGTCGGAAGGTGAATATATCTTATTTTTTATTTTATTCTTGTTTTTACAGCTTTTTAATGGTACCTGGGTGTGGAGGAGAGTTTCCTCTCCTCCACACCCGGGTACCATCCGCACATTAGAATGCGCCAATAACGCAAGTACAAATGCAGTCTTGCGGTATTGGCGCGTTCTAATGCAAGTCAATGGCGGCAAAAACGCCGCGTTTCCGAAAAATTAATGGACATGCTGCGGATTTTTGAGCGCAGCATAAACGCTGCAGAAAAATCCGCAGCATGGGTACAGCACATGCGGATTATCATTGGGAACATTGCTGCCCTTCTACCATGCGTTTTTAATGTGTTTCCGCAGCGTTTCCGCAGCTGCAAAAACGCTGCGGAAACGCATTAAAAACGCATTGTGTGCACACAGCCTAAAGGCTGGAAAGTTATGAGAGCTGCTCTTCTGTGACATAGACAAATATTTATTTTTTGTAGGGGGGGGGGCCCAATTAGAGCTTCTGCTATGGGGCCCCATGACTTCTATGTACGCCCCTGCTTTCCGTGTATAAAGGAGACGTGGACTTTATTTATTCTACTTTTTGATCATAGAAGCAAAGGATATTATTCAGAGTTTCTGCACATTAATGAGTACGATATTGCAGCATTACCAATGGAACTCTGTCAATCAAGAAAAGGGACTGACTTTAATTTGAAAATGGTAGGGTGTAATGATCTAAGAAGACATAATTAGCCAAGCCAAGGGTGCACATAAGAGCCCTCATTTGCATCTAAAACATGAAATAATAAATTATAACCTGGGCTATGTCTCCAATAGAAATGTGTAAGCAAATTAATTGGCATTTTGGGAGTGAACCACTCCGTTTAAATGTCCTTTGTACACATGTACTGCTGAGAAGAGTGCTTTTCTTTGTGCACAGGATGATCATGTTAATATTCGTTCTGTGCACATGAAAGCAAAATGACATCCTGTCTAAACAGGTTATTATGGGACTGCCGATTGGCTTCATATAGCAGATCAGCGATCATTTAAAGGCTGAAACTGACCAATGTAAATGCACATTAGATATAAGTACCTGACTCCAAGATGATTTTTCCAGAAATAGTACCATTAAAAATGACATTGTCATTATAATGCCACCTGAATACTACCCCTGCTACCCCATTTTCCATACAGAACTCCCTCATGCTATCCCAGTCTCCATACCGAGGCCCCATGCTACCCCATTTTCCATACCGAGCCCCCTCATGCAACTCTATACTCCTTACCGAGCCCCCTCATGCTACCCCATTCTTCATGCCAAGCCTCCCCATGCTACCACATTCTCCATGACAAACCCCACTATGATATACCTTCTCCATATCAAGCTTTCTCATCTCATACTACCTCTTCTCCATACCAAGCCCCCATGCTACCCTATTCTCCTTACCAAGCCCCTCATGCTACATTATTCTCCACATTGAGGCCCCCACACTACCCCATTCTTCATGCTGAGCCTGCCCATGCTATCCCATTTTCTTTTATGAGCCTCCCATGTTACCCCTTCTCCATACTGAGCCCCCTCATGCTACCCCTTCTCCATAGCGAACACCCTCATGCTACCCTTTCTCTATTATCGAGCCCTCCTCCCTATTCTCATACTAAGCCCCTCACCCCATTCTCCATACTAAGGACCATCACATTCACCATACCAAGGCCCCCACCCCATTCTCCATACCAAGGCACCCCCGAGTATATTTGTCTCTATGAGTCATTACCTGCTGCAGGATTTGGCTTTTCCTTCTTCATGGTGCTCTGCAATGACATCAGTAGGGTGATGAGTTGACCTCATCGCGCTGCAGTGACATCAGCAGCATGAGTACATCTCTGTACATTGGATCAGGGAGCTGATTGGAGCTCAACTAACCCAGTGTCACGCAAGGTGTGGGAAAGACTTAGTGCAAAACAGAGGGAAGAGGGAAAGGGAGCCCAGACACTAGGGAAAGGGGGGAGTGGAGACCTCCTAGTCTGGTCTAGTGTCACCCAGCCTCAACTATCGACCCTGTATTGGCTCTTAACCAATTGCCGCACGCGTTCCTCGCCCTGTCTTTCCCTGGCGTTAGACTCAGGCTAGGGAAGGGAGGAGATGAGCACTAGCCGATCTCCACTGAACTCAAAAGACTAAAAGGAGGGACAAACAGGGCAAATTGCTTAGCTTTTAGATGACTCCAAACAAATATGCACATGTCCTCAAACACCAGAGAAGAGGAAGTACTGCTGTTGCTGAAGTCTTCACTAGGAGTAATGAATATCGCCGGCAACTCCCTCTGAAACACAGAAGGTATTTATACACCCAGGCCAGGTAGCCGCTGGGTCCTAGAGAAAACCTCAAGAAAATGTGTATAATGCCAAATGTAGAGATCTCCTGCGAACAACTGTAGGGCGACTGTCTGTCACCTCTGACACACCCGTGACAGTACCCCTTCCTCTACGAGTGGCCTCCGGACACTCAGGACCGGGTTTCTCAGGATAAGAGGTGTGGAATGATCGAACCAACCTGGGAGCGTTCACCTCTGACGCTGAAACCCACATACTCTCCTCTGGACCATAGCCTTTCCAGTGCACCAAGTATTGTAGAGAACGACGTTGGAGACAAGAATGTACAATCCTTGAAATTTGAAACTCCAGATTGTTGGTATATGCAACAGTTGTGGACTTCTTTGTTTGTGTGAAGGAGGACTTTATGCTGATCTGACAGTAGATGTCGATGTTGTGTAAAGTTTCCTTGTTTACTGTATTGTAAAAAGAAAAAAAATCTCTCTTGTATTTTCTGTTTTGTTCTTACTTCCTGGTGCAGTACTGTGTGACTGTGCGTTTTTTCCTTTACCTCATGTTCTGAGAAGTAATACCTTGTTATCCCAAGTACTCTGCTCTGTGAAGTTTCTACTGCAACTGTGGGTATCCAGAAGCTGTGCAACACAGATTACCATCAACTATTACTGGGGGCGGTGGTAGAGGTGAGGGCTCAAGAGGTTCCATATACTTTTTGAGTAAGGGCCTGTAGAACACATTGTGGACCTTAAGGGCCTGAGGAACTTCAAGACGAAACGCTGCTGGGTTAATGATGGCGGTTTATTTTATAGGGACCAATAAACCTAAGTCCCAGTTTCCAAGAAGGAACTTTCAATCTTATATTCCTGGTAGACAACCACGCAAGGTTATTTACATTCAGGTCCAGACCTGGCAAGCATTTTCTGTTAGCCATACGTTTATACCTGTCTCCCATGATCTTTAAATTACTCAGAACACCCTGCCATACCGAGGAAAGCGACAAAGCATACCATTCCACCTCAGGAACTCCTGAAGCTCCTCCCCCACTAAAGGTACCAAACTGTGGGTGATAAACGTATGCACCGAAGAACGGTGACCTGCCAGCGGATTCTTGACGATGATTATTAATGGCAAATTCTGCCAGCGGTAAGTAAGATGCCCAATCCTCCTGATTTTCGGAGATGAAACACCTGAAGTAGGTCTCCAAATTCTGATTGACACGCTCGCTCTGACCATTCGACTGAGGGTGAAAGGCAGAAGAAAAGGACAGCTGCACCCCCAGTCGAGAACAGAATGCCTTTCAGAACTTGGAAACAAACTGGGTCCCCCAATCTGACACCACATCGGAGGGAACCCCGTGAAGCTTCACAATCTCATTTATGAACATCTGTCTTGGCATTTGGAAGTGCAGGCAATGTGACAAAGGGAACCATTTTACTGAACCTATCTATTACCTCCAAAACCACCGTTTTGACTGCAGAAACTGGTAGGTCAGTAATAAAATCCATGGACAAGTGTGTCCATGACCTACTAGGGATAGGTAGCGGAAGAAGAGTACCAGATGGACGGGTATGCGAAACCTTAGAACGCGCGGAAATACTACAAGCAGCTACGTGTTCAATCACATCCTGATGTAACCCCGGCCACCAATAACGATGAGAGAGGAGGTCCGCGGTTGCCTTACCACCTGGATGCCCAGAAAGCACAGAGTTATAATGCTCTTTAATTACTTTGTGGTGCAGATTTAATGGTACAAATAACCTTCCTGAAGCGCAGGAGGCAGGAGTGTCCCCCTGAGCCTCCAACACCTCACCCTCCAGTTCAGAATACAGTGCCAAAATGACTACCCCTTTCTGTAATGTTGGGACAGGGTTCTCATGTTCACCACCACCAGGAAAGCTCCGGGACAAAGCATCACTCTTGACATTTTTGACCCGTGGATGAAAAGTGACATCAAAATTGAACCTAATTAAAAAACAGGGACCATCTGACTTGCCTAGGTTTGAGATGTTTAGCTGACTGGAGATATGACAGGGTCTTATGGTCAGTAATAACAGTAACAGGATGGACAGCCCCTTCCAACCAATGTCGCCATTCTTCGAACACCAATTTGATAGCCAAAAGTTCCCTATTACCCACGTCATAATTTCTCTAAGCCGAAGACAATTTTTTTAGAAAAGAAGGCACATGGATGCCATTTACCAGGGGACGGACCCTGAGACAACACAGCCCCAATCCCGAAATCCGACGCACCAACATCCACATAAAGGGTTGGGAAACATCGGGTTGACTGAGTATAGGTACAGTTCTTTAAAGAAGAAAAAACCTGGACTGAGGCATCCGACCATTTGGAAAAATCAAACTCCTTCTTAGTCATGTCAGTAAGGGGTTTCACAATTACAGAGTAATTTTGGATGAATTTCCAGTAAAAATTAGTAAAGCCCTCAGGTTCTCGGGACGTTCCCAATCAAGGACTGCACGGATCTTCTCCGGATCCATCTGAAAACCTGAAGACGACAACAAGTACCCCAAAAACTGCACCACCTGAACAGCAAAAACACATTTTTCCAGTTTGGCATAAAGTTTGTTGTCCCTTAATATCTGAAGAACCTGCTTAACATGCCCCCGATGAGTTTCAAAATCTGGTGAGTAAACCAAAATATCGTCCAGATAGACCACCACAAACCGCCCCACCAAACAATTAAAAATATAATTTATGAAATGCTGGAATACCGCAGGTGCATTAGTCAAACCAAAAGACATAACCAAACTCCATTCGTCCCCTTCTCTGACTCTAACCAGATTGTAGGCTCCCCTTAGATCCAACTTGGAGAATACCTAAGCTCCCACAACCTGGCTGAACAAATCAGGAATCAGAGGATTCCTGTCCCTTCTTCAGACTCTCCACAATGAAATCCTTCATGACTTATCTCTCAGGGCCAGAAAGATTATACAGTCTGGATTTCGGTAGTTTAGCACCGGGGGTCAGGTAATAGGACAGTTTTAAACACGATGAGGAGGAAAATCCTGACTCCCCCTCTCAGAAAAAACATCCTCAAAACCAGACAGAAAAGCAGGTAATATTTCTGTAGAGACAGTAGCAAGGGAAATATCTAAACAATTTGCATGGCAGTAATCTCCCTATTCAATAATTTCCCCGCTTGCCAGTCCACCAATGGCTTATGTTTAACAAGCCACGGAATACCCAAAACAATCGGTGTAGGAAGATTGTCCAGGACATAGCAAGGAATAATTTCACGATGAACTGACCCCACCCTCAGTTTTACATTATGTACAATCTGAGTAAATGATTTCTGTGCAAGTGGCGCCGAGTCGATGGCAAAAATGGAAATAGGTTTATCTAAAGTACAGCAAGCAAGACCATGAGTCTTCACAAACTCAGCATCAAGCATGCTGACTCCGGCTCCGCTGTCAACAAACACAGAAATTTTTGTCGGTTTAGCACCACCTCTGCTGTCAGGACAAAGCGGGAACTGCAGTTTGGCCTCAAATGCACCACTTGTTTATCTAACTCCAGACTACCAAGAGTTAATCGAGTCTCCTTTTGTTTAGGAATTGAAGGACAGGTCCCATCAAAATGGCCTTTTTTCCCACAACAAAAACATACACCTTTTATCTTGCGAATCTCCAGGGAGATGTATAATGCAGAGACACCCCCTAACTGCATGGGTTCCTACACCTCCCCCAGTACTGGTTCACCCCAGACTGCTCCCCCCGACAGAGGTACACAACCCCGACAAGAAGGTCACGGAGAAGGTGGTCTCACCTGTCTATCCTGAAGTCGTCTATCAAGATGTATGGCCAACGACATGGCAGCCTCCAAGGACTGAGGGGTTTCATATAATGCCAAGGCATCTTTCAACCTTTCAGTAAGCCCCTCACAAAATTGACTTCTAAGGGCTGAGTCATTCCATTTGGAATCCGTTGCCCATCTACGGAATTCCGAACTGTACGTTTCTACTGACCGATTCCCCTGCAGAAGGCTATATAGCCTAAACTCAGCCAAGGAGACTCGGTAAGGGTCATCATAGATGAGGGCCAAGACCGAGTCCAGCGGTAAAGAAAACCCCCACGTCTGAGGATCTCTCTGCAGTACAGCGATCACAATTCAAACCTGTTGCTCCTCATTTCCGGAGAAGTAAGGATGAAGTTTGAAATACAGTTTGCATGCCTCCTTGAATACAAACAAATTGTCCCTACCTCCTGAAAACCTGTCTAGGAGGGAAACTTTGGGTTTAGGCTGGACAGGCCTACCTGCAGAGACCCCCACATTGGCGACCTGTAACCGCTGATGCTGCTGCTGTACCTCACCGCGGACATCATTCACCTCCAGCGACAGCATGTGCAGCCGCTCTGCGAGCTCTGCAACTGAACCCATACCAAGGGAGAAAGAGAAAAAAAAAGGTCCATGCCCAAAAACACACAGAGAAAAAAAAAACCAAAGTGTCAGTTTTCTACTTTTTTTTTCTCCTTTCAAAATGTGCTCGGCCGGTGATAATGTCACGCAAGGTGTGGGAAAGACTTAGTGCAACACAGAGGGAAGAGGGAAAGGGAGCCCAGACACTAGGGAAAGGGGGGAGTGGAGACCTCCTAGTTTGGTCTAGTGTCACCCTGCCTCAAATATCGACCCTATATTGGCTCTTAACCAATAGTGTTCCTGGCCCTGTTTTTCCCTGGCGTTAAAAACAAAGAGCCCAGCCAGAACAGTAAACAGATTTTTTTAAAAATTCCAAAATCAAATTAGAAAACAGGAAAAGGCAGTGGTAGTTACCAGCCATGATGTCAAGGAAAATGCAGAACAGGACGCAGCAGGCCCCCTTTTGTTAGAAGGAGGTAACACAGGTGCAGAATGCTAATGAACAATCACTCTCATCCTCTCATCCTGATTGCCTAGCACTAAAACTGCACACAGATGAAACTTGGAATAGGGTGCAGGTCACATACATGTGGCATCGTGCCTAGCCAGCATCCTATTAGACGCCCCTACTATTCGATTAGGTTGGATGCCCGGCACCCTATCCGTGTATGACAGAGGTGCCAGCCCCTAATTCACAAGGTCACCATTAATAGGCCTGGCTGTGTCCTGTCAGATAAAAAAGTGCAAAAATATCATATGAGGTATTAGTTAATATTTTGGCCAAAATACGTAAGGTCGCAATCCCCGTCAAGGGTCCCCACGATTTTGCGAGTCCCTACTTTATCGTTATCTTCATTCTGCACCTGTGTTACCTCCTTCTAACAAAAAGGGGCCCGCTGCGTCCTGTTGTGCATGTTCCTTGACATCCTGGCTGGTAACTACCATTGCCTTTTTGCTGTTTCCCCCTTTCCCTGGCGTTAGACTAAGGGTAGGGAAGGGAGGAGAGGAGCACTAGTCAATCTCCACTGAACTCTACAGACAAAAAGGAATGACAAACAGGGGAAATTTCTTAGCTTTTAGACGACTCCAGAAAAATGTGCACATGTCCTCAAACACCAGAAAGGAGGAGTTACTGCTCTTACTGAAGACTTCACTAGGAGTAATGAATATCGCCGGCAACTCCCTCTGAAACACAGCATTGGTCCTAGAGACAGTCTCAAGAAGATAGTAACAACTAGTGTGGGATATATAAATCCAAACCACCACAAAGAGTAACTAAGGTTTAAAATATATTATATTTATTGGTATTCTTTAAAATTAAAGATATAAAAAAACAGTGGATAACCCATACCACAGATGTAGGGTGTTAAACCATGAATCATTACAAGAGATGTATATACATGCTACTACTTGGCAATATATTTGGGAGGTAAATGATACTGAATTGGGCCCTAATATGCATAGAGAGATATATATTTAACAGGTGAACAGATCAATCCACATCAAAAGATATACACATGCATAATAAATAAGAGCCCAGATTACCTTAAGCCAATGTTTGTATGAATGAAAGCATGGTAAACACCCACCGCTTCGACGATCGTTTCAACACCTTTTTCAAGGAGCGCTGCATATGGGGTGTGCATGTGTTCATTTATATAGGAGCGATGAGAATGAGTTAATCCCCCACAGCTGTGTGAAAGGAACTGCAGAGCCATGTGGCGCGCATGCCTGATGACTTAGCAGTAGTGTATGCTTATTAATATTATTCACACACACACTAATTTCATTTACATTCTTGTATTTGTTCTATGCACTTTCCTTTTGTAACTGTTTTACATTTCGCACTCCCAACACACACAATTTTTTATTGTTAATCCATATTTACATAATGGGTCTAATAGGTTTTGGCACATTCAATGGATAATTTTAATTTATTTATTTATTTTATTTTTTAATTTTTTAATTTACTTTGCATGTATATTGTAGGTTTGAGATACAATAGTTAGGGCATGTTGCAGATTAATTGTGTGAGGTTGAGGTATGTACTCTATGTGTGTCCAAAGAATATATCTTTAAGAATGTTTATTAATATTTGTAAATTAACCCGTTTATTTAGGCTATGCTTGGCGCATAGGATAATTATATATGGTATTTGTTTTGGGTCTTGATGGCCTGTGTGATATAACAATCTTGGATTTATATATACGCACATATAGTATATACATGCATTTGTACACTCATACATATTGTATGCAGCAGTCATTGTTATATATAAATTTTTCCTTCTCATATACATCTCAGTCCCTAGTGGTATAATATACATGTGCACCCGTACACTTATATATATATCACGCATTGGTACTGTTATATATAAAATACTCTCATTTTCTCATATACATATTTATCTTACTCTCCAGCGATAATATTCATTCAGTCTCTTCACTCATTCACCCCAATGTAGTTATAATACTTACCGATGCTTTAGCAGACAGGTCGCGCATGCAGGAAGTCTTTGACTTCCGGCACTTCCCCACACGGATCATGTGACCACTGGCACGCACGTTGCATAGCAACCGAGTGCTTGCTGGTCACCGTCCGTGGAAGGAAGTTGCCTGATAGGAAGCAGTCATCAGGCATGCGCGCCACATGGCTCTGCAGTTCCTTTCACACAGCTGTGGGGGATTAACTCAATCTCATCACTCCTATATAAATGAACACATGCACACCCCATATGCAGCGCTCCTTGAAAAAGGTGTCGAAACGATCGTCAGAGCGGTGGGTGTTTACCATGCTTTCATTCATACAAACATTGGCTTAAGGTAATCTGGGCTCTTATTTATTATGCATGTGTATATCTTTTGATGTGGATTGATCTGTTCACCTGTTAAATATATATCTCTCTATGCATATTAGGGCCCAATTCAGTATCATTTACCTCCCAAATATATTGCCAAGTAGTAGCATGTATATACATCTCTTGTAGTGATTCATGGTTTAACACCCTACATCTGTGGTATGGGTTATCCACTGTTTTTTTATATCTTTAATTTTAAAGAATACCAATAAATATAATATATTTTAAACCTTAGTTACTCTTTGTGGTGGTTTGGATTTATATATCCCACACTAGTTGTTACTATATTGATTGAGTTTGGTGGTGGAGGTTAATTTCCTCCGTTCGGATACTATCCGGTACCTGTTTAGATTGTTAATATTGATGTTCTGTTTTGCAACAGATATAGTTCCGGAACATGTACCTAAAAGCCAGGATGTTGTCCTGGCAAGATAAAGCATCTGAATTGTTTAAACCCGGTACCGCAGGTATTTTTAATAGTACACATGTTGATCACAAAGAACTTTTTAAAAAATATAAAAATCTGCTCCAGAAAAAAACAAGAATTTGGTGGACCAAAGCCTCCTTGGACAATTATCATAAACAAAAAATTGTTCCAAGGGGGCTACGCATTCAACTGTTTCCCACATTTGGTTTGGAGGATGCAGAGCTAAACAAAAAATGGGAGGCAGCCGCTTCGTCCTGTTCACTGACTTTCATTGAAATTATTAATGAGAGAAATCTTAATGTCCTGGGAGAGATTGATCATGAGCTGGACCAAGTACATAAACAAATGCTGAAAGATATTCCAGCTGAAATGCTGGAAGAATTCCTTGCTGATATGGACAAGAAGATGGAAAAATGGGAGGAAAATATCAGCAAATCTAAATCTAAAAAATACCAGCGGGATATTAGTGATTACGAAAATAAAAGAGTTTTTCGCTGGCAATATAGGAAAGCTGATGATAAGAATATTTTGCTGAGAAATTCCTCCACGTCATCCATCTCATCCGTAGCCAGTAGCACCGTCTCAGGGCTTGAGCATGAAACACAGAATGGCCGACCCTCTCGTACAAGATTTGGTGGTAAAAATACGTTTCGAGATTATGATGGACCAAACCACAATCAAAAGCGTTGCAATCAACCAAAGGTAATCAATTTATCCACTCATATACTCACACCTCAGCAGGAACACGTGTTAGAAATGGGTCTTACGTTCTCTCCTCCTCAGTCTCTTGATATTTTCACTGCGGTAAAAGATGTGCATTTGTTTGCACGAAAACTCATTTTAAAAAGATTTTATGAAAAATCTAATCTGGGATTTATATTTGATACTGAAGAGGAGAGAGCGGCTGTGGCAATTCTTGAGTCACTGGCTGATCAGGAAGCTGAACCAACGAACAATTTCCCTGTTTCTCTCATGAACAAGTCCAGTAAATTTCCCAACCTCAATACATGTTCAGCGGTGGACACTTTTGTCAAATTGGTAACCCATGATATCGAAAAATTGAAATTTGGGGGTCCTCGATATCATGACAGCAGGCAATTGAGGGAGGTTATCCAAGAAATTGGAAAATGGGATGATTGTGTGTTGAAAGCCGCGGACAAAAGTGGAAATCTGGTCATTTGGCCCAACCTTCTTTATGAGAAACAGGCCTACAAATTGCTATCTGATCACCATTGCTACAAGAAACTCTCCCATAACCCATCTGACAGGTTTCAATTGGAATTGATTAAAATTTTGGAGCAAGCATATGAAAATGGCATTGTTACAAAAAAATTCTTTGATTATATACAAAAATTAAAACCTCGGATGCCTACTTTATATCTCATCCCTAAGATACATAAGGACATTCATGACCCGCCTGGCAGACCAATTGTCTCGGGCAATGGGAGTCTTTGCGAAATGGTTTGTCGGGTAATTGATTTTTATCTTAAACCTATTGTAGCCACGCTTCCTTCGTATATACAGGACACAACTGCAGCTTTGAGACGATTAGACCAACTTCATTTAGAAGATCAAATGTTACTTGTAACAGCTGATGTAGAGGCACTATATACCTCCATCATGCATACACACGGTCTCAAGACTGCATCTTGGTTCCTGTATAATAGCAATCTGGACACTGAATTAAGTGACCTGATCATGGTACTACTTGAGTTCATCCTTACACATAACATCTTTATGTTTAGGGATGAAATCTTCCTACAGGCACAAGGGACAGAAATGGGGGCGGCTTGTGCCCCCTCATATGCTAATTTGTTCCTTAGAGCCTGGGAGCGTGAGATTTTTCAGAGCTCTCCCATACCTGGCTGTGAAAACATCCTCAGCTGGATTAGGTATATCGATGATGTACTGTTCGTATGGGATGGCAGCTCTGATGACCTACAAAAATTGATGTGTCAACTTAACAATAATGATCTTAATATTAAATTGACATATGCCTACAGGCATAGGGTCAGTTTTTTGGATATTGACATCACAGTGTACCCTGAAGGCGTGGTACAAACAAACATATTTCGCAAACCTACTGCCACCAACTCAATTCTTAGGGCGGATTCTTCACATTTGCCCTCCACCATTCGTGGTATCCCTGTGGGACAATTTTTGAGGGCAAGAAGAATCTGCTCATCAGACGAGACTTTTGAGCAACAAGCCTCTGATCTCTACACAAGATTCAGAGAACGTGGGTACGGCCATAGGCAAATCCGTCGGGGATATCGACGGGCGAAAGACAGCAACCGTAACCAGCTTCTTTATTCTACCAAACCTTTGAAAATTCGCTCGGACCAAGTCAGATTGATTACTCCTTATAATGATCAATGGAAAAACTTTTCCAACATTATCCAGAAACATTGGCACGTTCTGCAAACGGACCCAGTATTGAACAAAATTATATCTGACAGGCCATGTATCATTGCCAAAAGGTCAAGAAACTTGAGGGATTTGTTGGTACGTAGTGAGTACAAGCCAGCAAGAAAAAATTTATCACTCTTTAGTGAACAAATCCAAGGATTCTGTCCTTGTGGGCAATGTAAAGCCTGTCTCAATACTGAAAGGTCCAAGGAATTTTTTAATTCCTCTAAGACTCGAAAATTCACCATCAGACAGTTTTTAACGTGCTCGACAAAAGGAGTAATCTATGTGGCTGAATATCCATGCCACAAGATTTATGTGGGTATGACTACTCGCGAATTTAGAATCCGGGTAAGGGAACACATACGTGACATTGAAAAAGCAAAGGACGCTGAGAGCAATGATTATTTGAAGACCCTCCCTAGACATTTTAAATGCTTCCATAATTCTGATCCATCATTCTTGCGGGTGAAAGCCATTGACAAGGTATCTTTGGGGGCTAGAGGAGATCTGGGTTTGCCTCTTTCTTATAGATTCACAGTGTACTTTTTACTTTCTTTGATTTTAATTGGTTTTAATTATTTATTCTTCTATCCAGTGACGTTGTTATACTCACCCTGTGCTGTTTCTGCTGTGATGACATGGTCTCCATCGGTATAGTTGTCTGAAATATTTGCTGCAAGAGCCCGCACCTGAGATGAATGGAATGAAGAATAAAAGAGAGGAAAAGAGAAACGGAGAGAATCATGATACTATTTTTTGTGGATTATTATTTATCATATACAATTGTATGTTTGTTATTTTCTGCAATATCCAATTTCCCATATGTCAATATTTATTAGGGTTTTTTTGTTTTTTGGTTTTTTTCTTTCCATGTCATTATCATCAGGGTTTTTATATTGCTAATTGTTCACTTAATTAACTTATAATATATTTACAATGCATAACGCATCATTATTTATGATTTTCACATACACTATTCACTTACACAAGTAACTTAACAAGCTTATATGCATAACTGCACAATTTTTTGACTTAGCAGTAGTGTATGCTTATTAATGTTATTCACACACACACTAATTTCATTTACATTCTTGTATTTGTTCTATGCACTTTCCTTTTGTAACTGTTTTACACTTCGCACTCCCAACACACACAATTTTTATTGTTAATCCATATTCACATAATGGGTCTAATAGGTTTTGGCACATTCAATGGATAATTTTAAATTTTTTTTTATACAGTACAGACCAAAAGTTTGGACACACCTTCTCATTTAAAGATTTTTCTGTATTTTCATGACTATGAAAATTGTACATTCACATTGAAGGCATCAAAACTATGAATTAACACATGTGGAATTATATACTTAACAAAAAAGTGTGAAATAACGGAAAATAAGTCTTATATTCTAGGTTCTTCAAAGTGGCCACCTTTTGCTTTGATGACTGCTTTGCACACTCTTGGCATTCTCTTGATGAGCTTCAAGACGTAGTCACCGGAAATGTTTTTCACTTCACAGGTGTGCCCTGTCAGGTTTAATAAGTGAGATCTCTTGCCTTATAAATGTGGTTGGGACCATCAGTTGTGTTGTGCAGAACTCTGGTGGATACACAGCTGATAGTCCTACTGAATAGGCTGTTAAAATTTGTATTATGACAAGAAAAAAGCAGTTAAGTAAAGAAAAACGAGTGGACATCATTACTTTAAAAAATTAAGGTCAGTCAGTCCGAAAAATTGGGAAAACTTTGAAAGTGTCCCCAAGTGCAGTTGCAAAAACCATCAATCGCTACAAAGAAACTGGCTCACATGAGGACCGCCCCAGGAAAGGAAGACCAAGAGTCACCTTGGCTTCTGAGGATAAGATTATCCGAGTCACCAGCCTCAGAAATCGCAGGTTAACAGCAGCTCAGATTAGAGACCAGGTCAATGCCACACAGAGTTCTAGCAGCAGACACATCTCTTCAACAACTGTTAAGAGGAGACTTTGTGCAGCAGGCCTTCATGGTAAAATAGCTGCTAGGAAACCACTGCTAAGGACAGGCAACAAGCAGAAGAGACTTGTTTGGGCTAAAGAACACAAGAAATGGACATTAGACCAGTGGAAATCTGTGCTTTGGTCTGATGAGTCCAAATTTGAGATCTTTGGTTCCAACCACCGTGTCTTTGTGCGACGCAGAAAAGGTGAACGGATGGAAAAAAAAAAAAAAGACCTACAAATTAACCATGTAATATATGGTCAATAATCCCTAGAAAACTAGAAAAACTGATTAATAGCCTATAGTGGGGGAGAGAAACTTGAAATAAAAGGGGACGCGTCTCCCCTATAAGTTATATCTCAATCCACATATTAGTAGACCCCAAAATGACATGAAAGGGATTTAAATCCAAAATATATCAAATTTTATTAGAAAATATAAAAGTTACATAACAATATATCAAAGAGAAGGAAAAGAGGTGGTAGGACAACTATAGAAACAGGGTCAAACCCTGCAAGGAGACAAACATCCCTGGACCAGCATTAAAGGTAAACCAGGTGTACGTATGAGCTGCCAATCAATAAATAGTTAAAGTAAAGGCAAACATAAATAATATCAATCTGTGTCTTCACTGATAATAATCTTCATGTCAGAATACAAAGTATGAAGTACAACAATTAAGATAGCAATCTCAGTATGTGAACACATAATAACATGACAATGTAAGACAACAGAGCATATAGCAGAGACGCATGAATGCACAAATGAATAGATGGCGCTAAACAGGTAGCATAATGCTGATAACACCAGGGTACATGACAGTGATGCACAAATCTTACTAAGTTGGTAGCGCTAAGTAGGTAGCATTACTATTTAATCATGAGCAGCGGCTCCGTAGTATGTTATTTACCTTGTGCCATATAAGGAACGGTAAAGGCAGCGTGTCCTGGAATGCTGGGGGGATGTGCGGCAACGGATGGACTCTACATGCCTGGTTCCCACTGTGAAGCATGGAGGAGGAGGTGTGATGGTGTGGGGGTGCTTTGTTGGTGACACTGTTGGGGATTTATTCAAAATTGAAGGCATACTGAATCAGCATGGCTACCACAGCATCTTGCAGCGGCATGCTATTCCATCCGGTTTGTGTTTAGTTGGACCATCATTTATTTTTCAACAGGACAATGACCCCAAACATACCTCCAGGCTGTGTAAGGGCTATTTGACCAAGAGGAAGAGTTATGGGGTGCTACGCCAGATGACCTGGCCTCCACAGTCACCAGACCTGAACCCAATCGAGATGGTTTGGGGTGAGCTGGACCGCAGAGTGAAGACAAAAGGGCCAACAAGTGCTAAGCATCTCTGGGAACTCCTTCAAGATTGTTGGAAGACCATTTCCGGTGATTACCTCTTGAAGCTCATCAAGAGAATGCCAAGAGTGTGCAAAGCAGTCATCAAAGCAAAAGGTGGCTACTTTGAAGAACCTAGAATATAAGACATATTTTCAGTTGCTTCACACTTTTTTGTTAAGTATATAATTCCACATGTGTTAATTCATAGTTTTGATGCCTTCAATGTGAATGTACAATTTCCATAGTCAAGAAAATACAGAAAAATCTTTAAATGAAAGGTGTGTCCAAACTTTTGGTCTGTACTGTATATATATATTTTTTTATTTTTTTTAAATTTACTTTGCATGTAAATTGTAGGTTTGAGATACAATAGTTAGGGCATGTTGCAGATTAATTGTGTGAGGTTGAGGTATGTACTCTATGTGTGTCCAAAGAATATATCTTTAAGAATGTTTATTAATATTTGTAAATTAACCCGTTTATTTAGGCTATGCTTGGCGCATAGGATAATTATATATGGTATTTGTTTTGGGTCTTGATGGCCTGTGTGATATAACAATCTTGGATTTATATATACGCACATATAGTATATACATGCATTTGTACACTCATACATATTGTATGCAGCAGTCATTGTTATATATAAATTTTTCCTTCTCATATACATCTCAGTCCCTAGTGGTATAATATACATGTGCACCCGTACACTTATATATATATCACGCATTGGTACTGTTATATATAAAATACTCTCATTTTCTCATATACATATTTATCTTACTCTCCAGCGATAATATTCATTCAGTCTCTTCACTCATTCACCCCAATGTAGTTATAATACTTACCGATGCTTTAGCAGACAGGTCGCGCATGCAGGAAGTCTTTGACTTCCGGCACTTCCCCACACGGATCATGTGACCACTGGCACGCACGTTGCATAGCAACCGAGTGCTTGCTGGTCACCGTCCGTGGAAGGAAGTTGCCTGATAGGAAGCAGTCATCAGGCATGCGCGCCACATGGCTCTGCAGTTCCTTTCACACAGCTGTGGGGGATTAACTCAATCTCATCACTCCTATATAAATGAACACATGCACACCCCATATGCAGCGCTCCTTGAAAAAGGTGTTGAAACGATCGTCGGAGCGGTGGGTGTTTATCATGCTTTCATTCATACAAACATTGGCTTAAGGTAATCTGGGCTCTTATTTATTATGCATGTGTATATCTTTTGATGTGGATTGATCTGTTCACCTGTTAAATATATATCTCTCTATGCATATTAGGGCCCAATTCAGTATCATTTACCTCCCAAATATATTGCCAAGTAGTAGCATGTATATACATCTCTTGTAATGATTCATGGTTTAACACCCTACATCTGTGGTATGGGTTATCCACTGTTTTTTTATATCTTTAATTTTAAAGAATACCAATAAATATAATATATTTTAAACCTTAGTTACTCTTTGTGGTGGTTTGGATTTATATATCCCACACTAGTTGTTACTATATTGATTGAGTTTGGCGGTGGAGGTTAATTTCCTCCGTTCGGATACCATCTGGAACCTGTTTAGATAGTCTCAAGAAGATGTCTGTAATGCCAAATGTAGAGATCTCCTGCAACTAACTTCAGGGCAACTGTCTGTCACCTCTGACACACCCGTGACACCCAGGAAGTGTCGGCGCGTTCAGAGATTCATTTGTATTTGAGTCATAAAGACGCAAATACAAATGAATGCAACACTCTTCATCCCTCATCCAAAAAAATGTTGGTTCTGTTAACGAGTCTGGAGGAGGGAAATTTAATCCCTAAGTTGCCGAGCCAATTGTAACATTATTGACCAGGCCATAGAATTGAAATCTGACCAGTGTTACTTCATGTGGTAATAACTTCAACGTATCCCAGTGATCTTGAGATTTGTTTTTTTCGTGACACATTTTACTTTGCTTGTTGTAAATTTAGATCGATAGGTTTTGGGTTTATTTGTGAAAATATCATAATTTTGATGAACTTTCAATGTTTATATGCTCAAAGTTGTTAGTCATACTGTACAAATACCATTTCCCATATGTTGCTTTAGCCACAATTTTTTTTCTTTAAAAGGAATAGTACGAGAAAATGGACTCCACAATTTCTTACCTAGTTTCTTCTGAGCACACTGATACCCCATGTGGTCAGAAACCTCTGTTTGGAGAAAGGGCCAGGCCCGGAAGGGAAGGAGCACCATTTGAATTTTGGAACACAAATTTGACTGAAATAGATTGTGGGCATCATGTTGCATTTCCATGGCCCCTAGGGTACCCAAACAGCAGAAAACTCCTAGAAGTGACCCCCATTTTGTAAACTATACCCCTCAAGGATTTTATCCAGGGGTATGGTGAGCATTTTAAATCCACAACTACTACACAGAATTTGATAACATTTGGTCTCCACATTGAAAATGTTCATTTAATTTTTCACGAAAATGTTGCTTTAGCCCCAAATTTTTACTTTTGCAAGAGGTATCATAAAAAAGGTGACAGCGCGATTTGCTGCCTAATTTCTTCTGAGCAAGGCGATACCCCACATGTAGTCAAAAAGTTCTGTTTGACACACGACAGGGTTTGGAAGAAGCGACATTTGGTATTTTGAATGTAAATTTGACTACAATGGATTGCAGAAATCATGTCTCATTTGCAGAGCCCCGGAGGTACCAAAACAACAGAAAGCCCCACAAGTGACACCACTTTGGAAGCTAGACCCATCAAGGAATTCATGTAGGGGTTTGTTGAGCTTGCTAAACCAATGGGTGCTTCACAGAACTTTTTAAAATGTGGATGTGAAAATGAAAATTACTTTTCTATGCTAAAATATGGTTTTATCCCCACCCCAAATTTGAAATTTCCAGAGTGTATAATAGGAGAAAACAGAAACTTAAATTTGTTATGCAATTTCTTCCGAACATAAAGATACTGTCACGCAAGATGGATGAACACTAACAACTAAAGACAACAAAGGAAACAAACATGGGGAAAAGTAACTTAGCTTGAGCCAACTTCAGAGAGATTATTCCTAACGTCCTCCAAGCACAAAAGAGAAAGTAAGCAGACTGCAACAGCTCCAAGCCTTCTCAAGAGAACAAGTGAATATCACCGGCACCTCCCTCTATCAAACAGCAAGTATTTCAACAGCCAGGCCTGGGTGTCAGTTAGCCAGAGGGAGGTAGACGCTGGGTCCTAGAGTGAGACAGATAAGAAGGTGTCTGTAATGTCAAACGAAAAGATATTCTGCAAACAACTCGAGGGCGACTGTCTGTCACATCTCACACACACATGACAGATACCCCATATGTGACGAAAACTGGCACATGGCATGGAAAGAGCGCTATATGATTTTTGAAGCATAAATTTGTCTGGAATAGATTGTTAATGCCAAGTCGCATTTGCAGAGCCCCTGACAGGTCAAACAGCTGAAACCCCCATAAGTGAACCCATTTTGGAAATTAAACCCCTCAAGGAATTGATAAAGGGGTGTATTGATCATTTTTAACCTACAGGTGATTCACAAAACTATAACATTTAGATGTGAAAACAAAAAATTTAATTTATTCCACTAAAATACTGTTTTAGTGCCAAATATATAATTTACATGTGATATAATATGAGAAACTGGACCCCAGTATATGTTATGCAATTTTTACTGAACATGGCAGCACCCCATATGTGGTTGTACACTACTGTTTGAGCACACGGCAGGGATCAGATTGGAAGGAGCTCTACTTGACTTTTAGTACGCTGATTGTTTGAATAGCACGGTGGCTCAGTGGTTAGCACTGCAGCGCTGGGGTCCTTGGTTCAAATCCCACCAAAGACAACATCTGCAAGGAGTTTGTATGTTCTCTCAGTGTTTGTGTGGGTTTCCTCCGGGTTCTCCGGTTTCCTCCCACACTTCAAAGACATACTGATAGGGAATTTAGATTGTGAACCCCAAAAGGGACAGTGATGATAATGTATGTAAAGAGCTGCGGAATATGTTAGTGCTATATAAAATAAAGATTATTATTATTATTATTATAGATTGTGGGTCCTTGAGTCAAGCCTCTGAAGTGCCAGATCAGCAGAAACCCCACCAGGTGACCCCATATTGGAAACTTCACTGCCTAAGGGATTCATCTAGGGGTGTAGTGAGTATTTTGAACCGACAGGTGCCTCGCAGAATTTTATAACATTGGGATGTGTAAATATAACATTTTAGTTCTAAAAATGTCATTTTTGTATTTGCTGCAAATTTGTCAGTTACACAAGGGTTAATAGGTAAAAATGGAACCCACAATTTATTGTGCAATTTCTACCGAATGCGGTAATACCCTATATGTTGTCGGAAACTATTATTTCCTTCAACTCGTCCAAGATGTTGGCCCCAAAATATACAGATGCCATCAACAGGCCAGAGATCAAGGATAAGCTCCAACGCTTCCAAAATAACATGTACGAACTTAAAGCAGAAGGCGTACACCTGGCAGTAAGGAACCTTAACAACATACTCTATGCCATGGCAGAAATGTCCGACCCAAAAAGATGTAGCAACAAGAGGTTGAGTAAACAAAATCCCAACAACTGGTTTGACAAGGAATGTAAAGCTATAAGGAAGGTTCTAAGAACGACCTCAAATAAAAAACACAGAGACCCAAACAACTCTACTCTGAGAGAAAATTACCACACCATGCAACAAAATTAGAAATCCATCCTCAAAAGGAAAAAGAAAAAACACATTTCCACAAAACTCCTCCAACTCCAAGATGCCCTTGAAGACAACAGCTTTTGGGAACTATGAAACCACCTAGGATCCAACCAAAAAAGCTACAACCTCCATATCCAGACCAGGAACATATGGCTCCAGTACTTCAAGGACCTTTACAAAGACATCCCAAGTGGGGGCGTGGCCAGGACCTCAATGTGAGAGGAAGTGTGTGTGAGGAGCTCCTGCTGAGCTGAACACAATAGAGGCATAGAAAAGGCAGAGTGCCGGCATTTTCACCTCAATTACAGCACACATGGGGCCACGACATGCTAGGACACCGGCATCCACTCCAGGGCCAGTGATAGCGACCGCACTGGACACCTTTCTTCAGAAGGACTCAGCACCTCATGGTGTCCCGGAGCCATCTTGGCTGGAACAGACCGGGATGCAGCAGCTTCAGACAGAGCACAGAGGTGAGGGGAGTGGGAACCAATCTCAGCTTGCAGCCCCTGCTGATGTGGATTTGCCGGGGCAGATAACAGCAAAAAGCCAAGGCAGAGCTGTGGGAGTCGTCTCCTCTGCAAATAAGACTGTTGCAGCTCACATGAGGTGCACATCAGAGCCCCCCTCCCCCTCCTCCCCTCAGACAATTGCACAAATAACAGCATGTGCTGCTGATCATCCCCAGCCCCCATCAGAAGATGGAGGGACCTTCTCTATGCATTCCCATGGGAAAAGGAGCAGACAGGCAGCCGGGGAGATTGAAGGAGAGCGGAATATTTTCACTGTCCATGATAAAGGGGTGGAGACTTGTCCTCTTCCCCTGGCTGTACTGAGGATGAATGGCGGGTTGGGAGCCTGCAGTTCTGTGCCCCCCCCCACCCCCCATGGCAGAAGTACCTAGAGCATTTACCCTCCAAGACAGACTTCAAAAACCTTATAAAGGAAGTCAAGGATACCTGCAGTTCAGAGATTGCTTATGTGAGACAAGACCTGAGGCACTTGGCAAATCGTATAGAAATACTGGAGGAAGATCATAATACTACTAGAGCTCATGTAACCAAACTACAACAAGTGACCACCCAGCAAGAATCAGTGATGCAGGATATGCATGCCCACATTGAAGATCTTGATAATAGGGAAGAAGAAGCAACATACGGGTGAGGGGTCTCCCCGAGTCGGAGGGGGGGGGGATCTCAGAGCTATACTTCAGGAGATCTTCAACTCTATCCTGGGTGATAACCAGCCTGCCTCGATCAAATTTCATAGAGCTCACAGAGCCTTGAAGCCAAAAGGTATTACAGCATTTCCTGCTTGCATGACTTTGAGCTGAAAGAAAAGATAATGGCCAAGGCAAGGGCCCAGAAAGCCATAAAGTATAGGGGAGGCGGACATCCAGCTCTTCCCGGACCTGTCTAGAATTACCCTGCAGAAGAGAAAGCTGTTAGAACCCTCCTGTTAGTTTTTTTTCTATTTTGTTGGTCACATGACTTTCTGCCTATATAATCCAGCTCCGCCCTTCTGGCCTTACTGGACTTCAGGGTTACATTTACTCTTAAGCTAGCCAGGTGCCTTGTACCTTACTCTGTAGTTTGCTTGGTCTTTTGACCACTAGTACTTTTTGTTTGTCTTTGCTCTGCTACAATTTCTGTTAGGAGGTGTCCAACTATATCCCTGTCCTTAGTTCTTGTAGGGACCCCTCCCTTATATCTATAGGTGTGCGTTCAGACTAGCCGAGGACTTAGGCGGGTCTGTTCACAAGGAACAGGTCCCCCGCTGCATCGTAGGGAATCAGCTTAGTCCTATTGTAGGGACAGTTTTCCTATCTTTCCTTAGTGTTTGTAGCAGTTCGTAACAGTAAGTCCAGCCCAAAAAAAACACTCTAAGGAAAGAAATCCAGATTTCAGCACAGTGTCAGTTCAGGAGTTGGCTCAACGCCTACACGGACTGTCTTTGGAGGTGGCCGAGCTCCAGCAACACGTGAGTAGCAGTCCTGGAGCTCATTTTGTCGAACCGAAGGTAGGACTGCCAGATTTTTTTATGGTAAACAGCAATATTTTTTTTCCTTTAAAAACGCTTGTTTATTATATTTTCGTTTAAGACCCAGATCCTCGGGGAATGAATCACAGCGCATTGGGTTTATAATGTCACTTTTGCGCAAAGAACCACAGGGATGGGCCTTTTCTCTACAACCTAATGATCCGTGTTTTAGATCTGTGGAAGATTTTTTTTCTGCTATGGGGTTGTTGTATGATGATCCTGATCGAGTCTCATCTGCTGAAACTGAATTAAGATGTTTGAAGCAGGGATCAGGTGATGTGGAAAATTATTGTACATACTTCAGAAGATGGTCAGCTGAAGTGGAATGGAATGACTCAGCATTAAAATGTCTGTTTCTTGCTGGTCTAGGTGAAAGGGTTAAGGATCTGCTGATTGCCTTCCCAAAACCTGGAACCTTGCAGGAGGCAATGCAATTAGCTATACGTGTGCACAGGAGACTGCGTGCTAGGATTAATGAAGAGAAATCTACTGCTATGGCAGCTCCTAGTTTGCAGAGGGTCTGCTCGGAAGGTGGAGAACCGATGGAGATTGGGGCCATGTCACCCCACTCTCAGGAAAAAGACCGCAGGTTTGCTAAGGGATTATGCTTTTATTGCGGTAAATCTGACCACTTTATTTAGAACTGTGTGCTTCGTTTGAACAAGGAAAAAAAAAAGGTCAGTTACGCCCGTATAGCTTGTTCAAACTCAAAAGGAGTATTTCTTTCTGGAAGCACCTCATTCCAGGAGGAGTTGTTTGAATTTCAGGTATTTGTGGATTGTGGTTCTACACTCAATGTGATTGATGAGGGATTTTTGGAAAAATTTAAATTAGAATCTAAACTTTTGTCATCCCCTATTTCTGTGGTTGCTGTTGATGGCTCTCCCTTGAAATGTATTACAAGGTTTTTGAATTTCCCCTCACCATTAATGGTATTCACCAAGAGAATTTGGATTTGGCGGTATTAAATAATTTGCTTTCTCCAGTGGTTTTGGGGTTACCTTGGTTAAAATTGCACAATCCTGTACTGGACTGGTCTACCAATGAAATTAAGTCTTGGAGTCCTAAGTGTTATGATAAATGTTGTAACGGTTGCATTGCTGCTGTGAAAGAGGGGAATTACCTGTACCTATTCAGGATTTTGGAAGGTTTTTTCTGAGGAGGAGTCGCAAGTTTTGCCTCCTCATAGGGACTATGATTGTACTATTGAGTTTGTCCCTGGAGCTACTTTTCCCAGGAGTCGCTTATTTAATCTTACTATCCCTGAGAGAAAGGCCTTGGAGGAATACATACAGACAAGCTTGGCCGCCGGTCACATTAGACCTTCTAAGTCACCTGTGGCTGTTGGATTTTTTTTTGTAAAAAAAAAAAGGACGGCGGTTTACGTCCATGTCTGGACTTTCGCGAAATTAATCAAATTACAGTACGCAATTCCTACCCACTGCCATTAATTCCTGACTTGTTCAACCAGTTAGTGGGGGCCAAGTGGTTCTCTAAAATTGATCTCCGGGGGACATACAATTTGTTATGTATGAAGGAAGGTGATGAGTGGAAAACTGCTTTTAACACTCCGGTGGGTCATTTTGAGAATCTGGTTATGCCTTTTGGTCTTACCAACGCACCAGCGTTTTTTCAGAACCTTATTAATGACATCCTAAGACCATTGATCGGTAAGAATGTGGTGGTGTATTTGGATGACATTTTGATTTATTTGCCGGATCTGGAGTCTCATTGGCAGAGCGTACGTGAGGTATTGCAGTTGTTAAGTGACAATTCACTTTTTGCTAAGCTGGAGAAATGTGAGTTCGCTGTGCAGAGAATTCGTTTTTTGGGCTACATTATCTCCTGCGAGGGCTTTGAGATGGACCCGGTGAAGGTTCAGGCGGTACAGGAATGGCCTAGGCCTATTGGTTTGAAATCGATACAGAGATTTTTGGGTTTCGCCAATTATTACAGAAAATTCATTAAGAAATTTTCTATAATTGTTAAGCCGCTGACCGATCTCACCAGGAAAGGTGCGAATACGGTCCAGTGGACTACTGAGGCCATTGAAGCTTTTGTGTATCTCAAGGAGAGGTTCAGTGCTGCCCCCATCCTTATGCAAAACCTACAAAAGACAAAAAATATATCTCATACCCTACCATCATTATAAATAAATGTAAAGCTTTACATTTATTTATAATGATGGTAGGGTATGAGATATATTTTTTGTAGGTTTTGCATCTTTTTGCTAGTGTGAACATGCTCCTATTTCTTGCATGTGTACCATCTTAGTCCTCAGTTCACATTGCTTGGTTTTTTGTCTTGTTTGCATTCTGTGCAAATTAGGGGTGTGGCATCCCCCTTGTTGAGCTGGTTAGTATATATGTAGCTTACCACGGGCTTAGGTGGTCTGATATTGGGACCCGGTTCTATTTGTCTACTCTTTTATATGCATTACTTCAACTTTGATATACAGTAAGGTTTTTAATGTAAACAGTGTAGGACCGTCCCAATTTAGGGTCACCTTGTCGCTGGTAGGACGGCTTGTATACTTTTTTTGATCAAAAATAGTTCACTAAGTACCCTATATTTCATATGCAACTTTGCTTTACATTTATTTACAATGATGGTAGGATATGAGATATATTTTTTGTCTTTTGTAGGTTTTGCATCTTTTTGCTAGTGTGAACATGCTCCTATTTCTTGCATGTGTACCATCTTAGTCCTCAGTTCACATTGCTTGGTTTTTTGTATTGTTTGCATTCTGTGCAAATTAGGGGTGTGGCATCCCCCTTGTTGAGCTGGTTAGTATATATGTAGCTTACCACGGGCTTAGGTGGTCTGATATTGGGACCCGGTTCTATTTGTCTACTCTTTTATATGCATTACTTCAACTTTGATATACAGTAAGGTTTTTAATATAAACAGTGTAGGACCGTCCCAATTTAGGGTCACCTTGTCGCTGGTGGGATGGCTTGTATACTTTTTTTGATCAAAAATAGTTCACTAAGTACCCTATATTTCATATGCAACTTTGCTTTACATTTATTTACAATGATGGTAGGATATGAGATACATTTTTTGTCTTTTGTAGGTTTTGCATCTTTTTGCTAGTGTGAACATGCTCCTATTTCTTGCATGTGTACCATCTTAGTCCTCAGTTCACATTGCTTGGTTTTTTGTCTTGTTTGCATTCTGTGCAAATTAGGGGTGTGGCATCCCCCTTGTTGAGCTGGTTAGTATATATGTAGCTTACCACAGGCTTAGGTGGTCTGATATTGGGACCCGGTTCTATTTGTCTACTCTTTTTTATATGCATTACTTCAACTTTGATTTACAGTAAGGTTTTTAATATAGACAGTGTAGGACCGTCCCAATTTAGGGTCACCTTGTCGCTGGTGGGACGGCTTGTATACTTTTTTTGATCAAAAATAGTTCACAAAGTACCCTATATTTCATATGCAACTTTGCTTTACATTTATTTATAATGATGGTAGGGCATGAGATATATTTTTTGTCTTTTGTAGGTTTTGCATCTTTTTGCTAGTGTGAACATGCTCCTATTTCTTGCATGTGTACCATCTTAGTCCTCAGTTCACTATTGCTTGGTTTTTTGTCTTGTTTGCATTCTGTGCAAATTAGGGGTGTGGCATCCCCCTTTTTGAGCTGGTTAGTATATATGTAGCTTACCACAGGCTTAGGTGGTCTGATATTGGGACCCGGTTCTATTTGTCTACTCTTTTATATGCATTACTTCAACTTTGATATACAGTAAGGATTTTAATATAGACAGTGTAGGACCATCCCAATTTAGGGTCACCTTGTCGCTGGTGGGACGGCTTGTATACTTTTTTTGATCAAAAATAGTTCACTAAGTACCCTATATTTCATATGCAAGAGATATCACTATAAGCACAAAAAATACAGTTCAGAGAGTAGGAATGTAAGATTATATCTATTATTAAGGATATGGAACTAAGAGGTCTGGAATTTTACTGATATAATCTTACATTCCTACTCTCTGAACTGTATTTTTTGTGCTTATAGTGATATCTCTTGACCACACTGCCTCAATTTTATTGGGGCTTTCTATGTCTTAGGGGTTTTTTGACTTGATTTTATGGGGTGTGTGTATGTCTTGTGATAACATTAATAAAAATTTGAAATAGCAGATTTACTGAGTACCTTGATCTCTTTATTTAAATTATCAATGTAGAATGAGGAATGAGAAATAATTGGTTAGTATATATGTAGCTTACCACGGGCTTAGGTGGTCTGATATTGGGACCCAGTTCTATTTGTCTACTCTTTTATATGCATTACTTCAACTTTGATATACAGTAAGGTTTTTAATATAGACAGTGTAGGACCGTCCCAATTTAGGGTCACCTTGTCGCTGGTGGGACGGCTTGTATACTTTTTTTGATCAAAAATAGTTGACTAAGTACCCTATATTTCATATGCAACTTTGCTTTACATTTATTTATAATGATGGTAGGGTATGAGATATATTTTTTGTCTTTTGTAGGTTTTGCATCTTTTTGCTAGTGTGAACATGCTCCTATTTCTTGCATGTGTACCATCTTAGTCCTCAGTTCACATTGCTTGGTTTTTTCCCCATCCTTATGCAGCCTGATGAGACCAAGCCTTTTTTGGTCGAGGTTGATGCTTCTTCGGAGGGGGTCGGTGCTGTTTTGTCTTAGGAAAACAAGGATGGAGTACATCCCTGTGCTTTTTTTTCAAAAAAATTTTATGAGACCGAACTTAATTACGATGTCGGTAATCGGGAATTTCTGGCGATTAAACTCGCATTTGAACATTGGCGTCATCTCATGGAAGGTGCTAAATTTCCTATTCAGGTTTTCACTGATCATAAGGATCTGATCTATCTTGATGCTGCCAAGCGCTTGAATGCCCGTCAGGCTAGGTGGGCACTTTTTTTTTCGTGGTTTAATTTTTCTGTTACTTACATCCCAGGTACCAAGAATGTAAAAACTGATGCTTTATCTCGCAGTTTTTCTCCCATGGTTGGTACCGAGAAGGAGGAGAGCATTTTACAGGAAGGTGTTGTGATAGCAGCATTGGACTCCGTTTTGGAAGATGGGATTCTGAAAGCCCAGGAGGATGCCCCACCTAACACTCCCATTGGGAGGTTGTTTGTACCTAGGAACTTTAGGAGAGATTTGTTTGTGGAGTGTCATGAGTCTCGGTTGGCAGGTCATCCAGGAATTTCGGAGACTAAGAGACTTGTAGGTCGCAGTTTTTGGTGGCCTGGATGGCAGAAGGAAGTCATTAAGTGGGTGCGTCAATGTACTGTGTGTGCTAGATCTAAGTCTTCACATGCTCCTGCTGCGGGGTTGCTTTGCCCTCTGGAAGTTCCTAGTGCACCTTGGACGCATCTTGCTATGGATTTTATTACTGACCTTCCTGCCTCTGAGGGTTTCACTGTCATCTGGGTGGTCGTGGACCGTTTTAGCAAGATGTGTCACTTGGTTCGCTTCATCAAACTGCCCTGCGCTAAGACACTCGCTAAGGCTTTTGTTAAGGAAATTAACTCCACCTGATGAAGGCAGCAGACCGCTGCAGAAACGCGTTGTGGGCATTAATACTTCAATAAAGAGGTTTGTTTTATCCTTTTCCAGCGCCTTATCCAGTTTCTAGCGCCCCACTGACCACTTCAATTTGCACACTTTGTTAAGGAAATTGTCAGGCTCCATGGCGTTCCTACCAACATTGTTTCCGATAGGGACCTCAGTTTGTGGCTCGTTTTTGGCGTGCCTTTTGTGACAGGTTGGGAGTTCATTTGTCATTTTCATCTGGATATCATCCTGAGTCTAATGGACAGACAGAAAGAAAGAACCAAGATGTTGAACAGTTTTTGTGTTGTTTTGTGGCTGACAATCAAGAGGGGTGGTCTGAGTTTTTGTCACTGGCTGAATTTGCTCTTAACAACCATACATCCTCTTCTGCTGGGTGTTCTCCATTTTTTTGTTGTACTGGGAGACATCCGTCGTTTGGGTCATTCTCCAAATTGGTATCGGCTGAGCCGGAGGAGGAGAATTTTTCCGGTGATTTGGAGAGAGTTTGGACTGATGTACGTTGTAACCTTCAAGAGGCTAACAAAAAGTCCAAGAGGTACTTTGACGGGAAACGTCAAGAGTAGTGTTGAGCATTCCGATACTGAAATATCGGGTATCGGCCGATATTCGCAGTATCGGAATTCCGATACTTAATTCCGATACTTTTACAATATCGTATACCGGAATCGGAAGTTCCCATAATGCAATGAGCCAGTTTCATTTTATTCAGCCAATGAGGATCCTAAGAATTGTGGGCACATCCTGTTAGGCATGTAGGCATCTTAACTAATGGCATGGCTGTGATTGGCTGCTGAAATGATGTCATGATGCACTATAAAAGCCGCCGCCGCCATTTTCAGCTCACTCTGCTGTGAATTCAGTTAGGAATAGGACGCTGTTGTTCTGAGGGACAGTTTTAGCTACCTATTTGGTCTATTCTGCTTTACCCAAGCTACTTTATAAATCGCTGTGCCTTGCAGCGCTAGTGCACAGTTCTCTGTGCTGTTCACCGCTGTCTGCAAGGTCTCTGTGTGTGAGTGCAGCTCACCCTGTAGTGTGTGCTTCAACCACGTCTGGTTGTAGTGCACTCAGTGTGTGTCACTGCCTCATACATTGTCCTTTTTTGCTAATTCATAATTTTTCCTGATATCTCCTATTAGTGTGGTGGTTCCATCCGTATTCAGCTAAATTGGTTCCAAACACACTATATAGGAGTAGATAGAGAATTTTTTTTTGTCTTGCAGCGCTAGTGCACAGTGCTCTGCATCTGCACTGTTCACCGCTGTCAGCAAGGTCTGTGTGTGTGAGTGCAGCTCACCCTGTAGTGTGTGCTTCAGCCACGTCTGGTTGTAGTGCACTCAGTGTGTGTCACTGCCTCATACATTGTCCTTTATTGCCAATTCATAATTTTTCCTCATTTCTCCTATTAGTGTGGTGGTTCCATCTGTATTCAGCTAAATTGGTTCCAAACACACTATATAGGAGTAGTTAGAGGAGCCTTTCTGCAGCATTGTGCCCTGCAGCCCCAGCCAGATTAGTATTAGCCTATTTTCTGTAGCCTCATCTATTGCATTGTAGGTTACCTTCCTACATTGTAATAGCTACAAAAAGTTTGTGATACTATCGGTATTACATCTTTGGGCACATCCAGTGTCTTTTTGTGACAAAAAAAACTAAATAAAGTTCACCAAACACTCCACTTTACAGTTGTGTAGGCCACATTAGCTCATATTAAAGTCTAGTCCACACTTTATAAAATGAGTGTTTCTTATACCTGTTAGCAGCTGTTCAGGAATAAGCACACTAAGCCCTTAGTACATTTCTGCCTATCTTTATCAGTCTATCAAGATGAAGAAGGCAGGGAGTAAGGCATGTGGTCGTGGTCGTGGAGTTTCTGCAGGGAGAGGACATGAGGATTCTGTGCCTTCATGGAGAGGACAGGGGGATTCTGTGCCTGCTGCGGGCACCAGTGACTCAGCATCCCCCAGTTTTACCAGGGAACAGTCCTTTATGCGCAGGTTTGTAGGAGCTAGCCGTACCCCACTGCTGTGGGAGGACCAAATTGAAGCCGCTGTCGGATGGATGGCAGCTAACGCATCGACTTCAATTAGTTCCAGATCCTCTCAAGTCCTGAGCACTGAAGAGCACCCATCTGTCTCTTCACCGCCTGCCAAATTGCCCAGACAGTCAGAGAGCCCTGGACAGGAGCCATCTCTACTTCTGTTCTCTGAATCTCTTGGCTTGGAAAGAGGGGGCCAGCCAAGCAGAATTCAAGAATTTGAAGAAGAGGTAGTATGCAGTGATGCACAACCGTTTTGTCTTTCTGAATCTGAAGAGGCAGGTGGGCCAGTGCCTATGGTCAGCAGCACACCTCAGTACGCATCTGATGATGAGACTCAGGTGCCACTTTCTGGTGCGTACTGTGCTGTCGAGACTACCCAGGAGAAGCAGTTGTTTGAAGAGGGTGGTGTAGATGATGAGGTCTTTGATCCATCATGGCGTGAGGGACAGGAAGGTGGTGGGAGCAGCTCTGAGGAAGAGATTCCCCGAACGGTCCAAAAAGGAGGGAGAGGGAGGGAGCAGACTTGGTTGCCTGTAGCCTCCACTTCGGCACCCATTAGGAGCATGGCTATTCCAAAATCCAAAGCGTGCGCTCCCAAGACTTGCAGTGCCTGGTCCTTTTTTGACACAGTTGAAGATGACATTTGCTTTGTCAAATGCAAGCTGTGTAATCAGACGGTGAAAAGAGGGAAAAGTGTCAGCAACCTCAATACCACAAATATGTGGAAACATGTGCGGACCAAGCACGTGGTGGAGTTACAAAAACACACTGAAGACCTAGGCCAACCTACAGCGCCACCTACCACCTCTTCAGCTCGTGTTGTAGCCTCTTCCTCCAGCTCACACACAGCTGGTTCGGCTTCCTCACAGGATCGCCATGGAAGAATCTCTGGCACTGTTGTACAGAGACACAGTGTAATTCCACCCACAGCACCACTTTCCCTGTCATCCTCACACTCCCAGGCCAGTCTACAGCCATCGTTAGCACAGGCATGGGAGAAAAGGCGCCCATACTCGGCAAACCACCACCGAGCACAGGCTCTGAATGCTGGCATTGCTAAACTACTGGCCCTTGAAATGCTATCATTCAGGCTGGTGGAGACTGACACCTTCCGTAACTTTATGGCATTGGCAGTCCCACAATACAACGTGCCCAGCCGCTTTTATTTCAGCAGGCAAGCTGTCCCTGCCCTGCAACGTCATGTGGAGGGAAAAATTAAACATGCGCTACAAAACGCCGTCAGTAGCAAGGTCCACCTGACCACCGATGCGTGGACCAGTAAGCATGGACAGGGACGATACCTTTTCCTCACTGCCCATTGGGTAAATGTTGTGGAGCCGGGTACAGATCTTGAGAGTGGCGCTGTACGTGTTCTGCCAACTCCAAGGATTGCAGGAATCCAGTCTGTACACACTGGCTCCTCCTCATACTCCAGTTCCTCTGAATCAGCGCTGCAGTAGCCGTCACGGTCTACCTCCACATCGACCCGTGAACGGTTACCTGCTGTGATGACCGATATGAGCACAGCCGTGGCCAAAGGTCAACAGGCCGTATTAAAATTAATTTCTTTGGGGAATCGAAGCCACACAGCGCAGGAGCTCTGGAATGCCATCAAGCAGCAGAGCGACGTGTGGTTTGTGCCAGCGAATCTCCAGCCAGGCATGGTAGTGTGTGACAATGGCTGAAATCTGGTGGCAGCTCTGGGCCTAGGCAACCTCACTCACATCCCATGTCTGGCACATGTGCTCAACTTGGTCGTGCAGAGTTTTTTGAGGGACTATCCGAATCTTGATGCACTGCTTCACAAGGTCCACATAGAGTGCCCTCACTTGCGGCGTTCCAGCATCGCAAGATCGCGCATTGCAGCTCTGCAGCGGCGATTACATCTTCCGGAACATCGCATCATATGTGACCTACCCACCAGGTGGAATTCAACGTTACATATGTTGGAGAGTTGTGTGAGCAGCAGGTAACAGTAATGGAGTACCAGCTGCAGCAGGCGCAAACAAGTCGCAGTGCGCGCCGTTCACACTTCACCACCACTGAGTGGGCCTCTATGAAGGACATTTGCCACGTTTTGTGTGCCTTCGATTATTCCACGTGGATGGCGAGTGCAGATGATGCACTAGTCAGCATGACTATCCCCCATATCTGCCTGCTTGAAAAAACACTGCAAGCACTAAGGGACGAGGTTTTGGAAGAGGTGGAGCATGAGGAGTCACAAATGCCATCTGCTTCTCTACAGTCTGCGCAACGTGGTTCCTCACAAAGGCCTACGCAGGGGACACTTTGTGAGGAGGATGAGGAGGAGTCAATGGAGGAGGAATACATCTGTCCAGAGGAGGGAGGTACACAATGCTCTAGTAGTCAGTATCTAGAGCGAGGGTGGGGTGATGCAGAGCAGGCAGAGATCACGCCTCAAGCAGGGGACAGCGTTTCTTGGCCAGTTGGCAGTCTGCAGCACATGGTTGATTTCATGCTGCAGTGCCTGAGAAACGACCGCCGCATCGCCCACATTCTCAACACGGCTGATTATTGGGTGTCCACCCTCCTAGATCTTCGCTACCGGGACAACTTACAAAGCCTCATAACACCGTTGAACCGGGAGTCTAAAATGCGGGAGTACCAAGACGCACTGGTGCATTCCATCATGTTCTCCATTCCAACCGAGAGCAGTGCTGCTAGTGCTTTACAAAGCAGCTCAGTGCGTCGAAACAGTGGAGGAAGCTCTACACAAAGAGGGAGCAGAAGCAGCGCCTCAGCACAAGGCAAGACCAGTATGGCCCAAATGTGGCAAAGTTTTGTGTCCCCGCCGCCACAAATGTCTACACCATCACAGACGGCTCCAGTCAGCAGGAGGCAACGTTTCCGTCAGATGGTGACAGACTACATGTCTTGCCCTCTCAGTGTACTCCCAGACGGCTCTTCTCCCTTCAAGTTTTGGGTCTGTAAGCTGGATACATGGCCAGAGCTTAGCCAGTATGCATTGGAGGTGCTAGCTTGCCCTGCTGCTAGTGTATTATCGGAACGCGTCTTTAGTGCCGCAGGTGGTGTACTAACAGACCGTCGCATGCGACTATCCTCCGATAACGTTGACCGGCTTACTTTTCTCAAAATGAACAAGGCCTGGATCTTGCATGAATTTGCCAGTCCTCTTCCAGAATAAATAATTGGTTGGCAACAGTATCCAGGTCTCCTGTTGTGTTCATGTTTCTACCACCTGAACTGTAATCCCTGAGCTCCAACACTGCCAGTTGCTGCTCAGAAGTGCTGTCTGCACAGTCAACACTTGCTGCCGTGTTATTGGGGTTCAGTAACGTCGGCTGTTCCCCTGCTGTGCGGACGGCAATTTCTCCTGCTCTGTCCTCATTCACACTACTACAGATTTTAAAGTTGCTCCAATTACACCTCTGGCTCCTCTGTTTTCAGTATTATCCCTGAGCTCCAACACCGCCAGTTGGCGCTCGGAAGTGCTGTCTGCACAGTCAACACTTGCTGCCGTGTTATTGGGGTTCAGTAACGTCAGCTGATCCCCAGCTGTGTGTCCGGCAAATTCTCCTGCTCTGTCCACATTCACACTACTATTGATTTTAAACTTGCTCCAATTAGGCCTCTGGCTCTACTCTGTTTTTAGTATTTATCCTGGGTTCCAGCACCGCCAGCTGTTTCCCAGCGGTGTCTTTGGCACGGGTACTCCCTCCTGCCCAGCCTGGTTCCAGCACGCCAGCTGTTTCCGGGTAGTGTCAACGTCACTTTGCCTCCAATGCGTTGTCCTGTCGTGTTGCGGTCGGGTTAGCCGACTCTGTGGTGCCTGCAGTTTAGGTGACTCCTATGTGGGCTGCAGGATCTGGCAATGAAGGCTGGTTCCATAGTGCCAATAGGACAAGCACCCCCTGTAGGACTGTGGGTTTTGGTACTGCGGCCGGCTCGCGGCCTTGCAACTTTTTTTTACATGGGTACCTTCTGCTACCCATCCGGGTTCCAGTACCGTCAGCTGGTTCTCGGCAGTGCCTTTGACTTAGGTGCCTCCTTCTCGGTATCCAAGTTCCACCAACGTCTGCTGGTCCTTGGTAGTGCTTTCTGGCACAGGTACCTCCTGCTCAGTAACCGAGTTCCAGTACCGTCAGCTGGTCCTCGGTAGTTCCATTGGCTCTTGTACCTTCTGCTACCCATCCAGGTTCCAGTACCATCAGCTGGTTCTCGGCAGTTCCTCAGCCTTCTTGTACCTTCTGCTACATTTCCAAGTTCAAGCTTTTTGAAATGGTTCTTGGTAATCACTCTGGATCTCCCTGACCAGGACCCTGAAGACGAGGACCCTGAAGACCACCCCGAAGAAGACGAGGACCCCGAAGACGAGGACCCTGAAGACGAGGACCCTGAAGACCAACCCGAAGAAGACGAGGACCCCGAAGACGAGGACCCTGAAGACGAGGACCCTGAAGACCAACCCGAAGAAGATGAGGACCCCGAAGACGACGACCCTGAAGACGAGGACCCTGAAGACGACCCCGAAGAAGACGATGACCCCGAAGACGACCCTGAACACGAGGACCCTGAAGACCACCCAGAAGAAGACGAGGACCCCGAAGACGATGACCCTGAAGACGAGGACCCCGAAGACGAGGACCCGGAAGACAACGACCCTGAAGACGACGACCCTGAAGATCACCCCGAAGAAGACCAAGAAGATGACCCTGAAGAAGTTGACCAAGAGGACAAAGAAGAAGAAGACAACCACCAAGATACAGAAGAACAAGAGACAGATAACCAAGAAGCAGAAGTACAAGAAGCTGCAGAACAAAAAGCGGAAGAACATTAAGCATAAGACTAAAAATCAGAGCAAAAGATAATATCTAAATTATAAGCAGAAGATGACTAAGCAGTGTATGGGGGTGAGTCTGTTCCTCCTCGTGGTGCCCCTGGAAAAGACCTGCTGCTGCAGGCCAAACTGAACGCGGACATATCCTGTTGTAAATCTTTTGTGACGGACAGAACGAAAGGTGTAATGTTCAAACTTTTATAGATAACAACTACAGGAATGCCTGTCACAAATAAGAATATGATGAAGAAGAAGAAGATGAAGAAGATGAAGAAGTAAAATATGAAGAAGAATAATAGTTGAATAAGAAGAATATGAAGAATGTAAAAAAAAAAGAATAATAGGAAGAAGGTGAAGAAGAAGAAGAAGAAGAAGAAAAAGATGTAGAAGGTGAAGAAGAAGTTGATGAAAAAGATGCTGATGCTGAGGATGATGAATGGGGAAAGTGTGGGAGAAGTAAAAAAGAAGGTGAAGAACATGGAAGTAATGAAACATAAATATCTGACAAAATATAAAAAAACTTAACATAGTCAATATTTCCGTAACTCAGAACGTCTTAAAAAATATTAATTCCTGCTATTCCATTTGATTGGGCTAAACCTCTATGCCTTTATTGTCTCCCCCACCTCCCCCAATACATTATACATTATTCTTAGTTGTTTTCCTTCATGTAGAATTAACCTACAAGGAAAGAAAGGGTTTATTTTTATTCCGATATTTCTGTCCCATTGACTTGCATTGGTTTCCGGTATCGGTATCGGAATCGGCGATATCCGATACTTTTTGGGTATCGGTCCGATCCGATATTTCCCGATATCGGAAGGTATCGCTCAACACTAGTCAAGAGGTTTTGTTTACGGTTGGTGACATGGTTTGGTTGTCCTCTAAGAATCTGCGGTTGAGGATTCCTTCTAAGAAATTGGGCCCGAAGTTTGTAAGGCCGTTTAAGGTGCTTCAGGTAGTTAACCAATCTGCTGTTAGGTTGGAGGTTCCTACCTCCTGGAAGATTAATCCGGTGTTTCATGTTTCCTTATTGAAAAAAGCTGATGTTTCTGATAGGGACGCCACTGTCTCTGATCCTCCGGTGGTGAAAGACGGTGAATATGAAATTTCTCGCATTCTTAATTCTAGATGGCATAGAGGGAGATTGCAGTATCTCGTCGCTTGGAAAGGTTTCCGTCCCGAGGATAACTCCTGGGTAAGGGCGGATGATGTCTCTGCTCCTAGACTTGTCGGAGCGTTTCACAGGAGGTTTCCTGATAGACCTGGGCCTGGAGGATCCAGAGGATCCTCATAGAAGAGGGGATACTGTTAGAACCCTCCTGTTAGTTTTTTTCCTATTTTGTTGGTCACATGACTTTCTGCCTATATAATCCAGCTCCGCCCTTCTGGCCTTACTGGACTTCAGTGTTACATTTACTCTTAAGCTAGCCAGGTTCCTTGTACCTTACTCTGTAGTTTGCTTGGTCTTTTGACCACTAGTACTTTTTGTTTGTTTGTCTTTGCTCTGCTACAATTTCTGTTAGGAGGTGTCCAACTATATCCCAGTCCTTAGTTCTTGTAGGGACCCCTCCATTAGATCTATAGATCTGTGTTCAGACTAGCCGAGGACTTAGGCGGGTCTGTTCACAAGGAACAGGTCCCCCGCTGCATCGTAGGGAATCAGCTTAGTCCTATTGTAGGGACAGTTTTCCTATCTTTCCTTAGTGTTTGTAGCAGTTCGTAACAAAAGCATCTTAAACCTCTGCTCAGCATGCTCCTGGATAAGAAGATTCCCTATAGATGGGGCTTCCCCTTTGCTTTAATGGCTCGCAGGGATGGGGTGTCAGCAGCGCTCCGCTCTATGGGGGATTTGGACAAGTTTTGTGGGGACCTCTAACTAACAGCACCGAACATTCCGGAATGGAACAATCTTTGCCCCACGGAGGCTCCACCTCCCGTATGGCAAAAGGTGGGGAGGCGGGGCAAAGAGGGAACGACGCCTCGCAGGCCTGGGGAGCAGGGCCCGTCCTCTGGAGTGCATAAGAATAACTATGGTTGACTGTAAAACCCAGAGCATAAGCGGCTTCGCTAGAGGGTTTACTTTTTGTCTTTATCGCTCTTTTTCACTTACAAGCCGGTACTCAACGTCAAGTTCTGAAATACTTATGTTTGATTTTTTTCTATGCCTTAAATGAATGAATATTTTAAAGTGTCACTTTGACAACCTGTTTATAAATGCCCAGTGGGGTTCCTTGGGTTTCAGGACAAGGATTTTGGTTATTGTTTCTCATCTCACAGGAAAGTTTTTTTTCCCCTTTTTCTGGACTCCCTCCAATATATTTTTCCAAAGGGTTGTTGGATAGCAAGAACATTGTGATTTCCCTTAACTGCATACTACGTTTTTGAAACTTAGTGGGCTCACCTTGTGCCACAGTAATAACCCTTTTCCAAGAGTTACTCTTGGGAAAATTGTTCTGATCTGTATTGATATTTGTACATGTTTTCTCTTTATGTTGGTTTGTTTCAGTCTGTGTCTCCCCCGCATCCCACTGTCTTTCCCCTCCCTCCTTTTTACCTTTTCTTTTCCTTATCAAGAGAGCAGGGGTTATTCATGGAGCTCCTTGGCAGGTCATTATGGGGCGGGAGGCTGCAACGATTGTCAGTGAGTATGATTATAAGCAGTAGCTCACCTTTTCTCACTAGCAATGGTTAAGTTGATCACTTTGAATGTAAAGGGGCTTAATTCCCCTAGAAAAAGAAGGCTCACACTGCAGGAGTTGAAGGCTCAGAGAGCGGACATTGCCTTTTTACAGGAGACGCATTATAACCGGAGTGGGACGTTTAGATTTGCGGTGCATCATTACCCTTTTGCCTACTCTGCCTATAACAATAATAAAAAGGGTGGAGTGGCCATACTTATATCATCTTTATGTCCAATTCAAATCTCTAAATCTCATGAGGACCCGGCAGGTAGATTCTTGATACAGGAGGGCTTTTTTCAGGGTAAAGCAATAATATTGTGCAACATTTACGCCCCAAATTCGGGCCAAATACCCTTTATTCGCAAGGTTCTAGCTAGCCTTCGACGGCTGCAGCCTGGGGCATTGTTGGTGGGGGGGGACTTTAATATCCCGTTCTCAGAAATAAATGATAGGCTTGCCTTGAGGGGGAACCCTCCATCTGCTGGTTCGTCCCGATTATCATTGGAATTTAGAAAATTGATCCGGGCAAATTTCCTTTTTGATATGTGGAGAATAGATCATCCCAAAGAAAAAGCTTACACTTTTTATTCAAATCCGCATCAGACTCATACCAGAATTGATTACTTTTTTGCTAATATTGTCACACTTAGAATTATAGAGAATGTAGAGGTGGGGTCCATAACATGGTCGAATCATGCGCCGGTAATATTAAATTTTAAGTTGGGTCTCAGTTCATCCAGAGCCTGTCACTGGCGACTGCATGAATTTCTGGTAAAGGATCCCTGTATTCGAAAATCTTTATCAGATCATTTAACCCAGTATTTTGAACTAAATTCGGGATCTGTGCCCTCCCTTCCTATTTTGTGGGAAGCGCATAAGGCGGTAATAAGAGGGTGCTGTATTGCAGAGGGAGCGAGGCTTAAAAAAAATTCAAGGCAATTTTTCTCGAATCTTAATTCTCAGATTCGCCTTCTGGAACCTAGATTTGCCTCTTCTCCGTCAACTGGGACTCTGAGGAAGCTGTTGGCCACTAGGTACAAATTGAAGGATCTCTCCATCTGTAAAGTGGAGAAGATGCTTGTATTTTCAAAACAGAGATATTATGAAAAGGGGAACAAGGCCCATACCTTGTTGGCTAGGCAATTGCAGGATCGCTCTGTGGCCGCGGCTTCTCAGGCTCTTAGAGACGATGAGGGAACTACCCACTATGACCCGGGGGAATTGTCAAATATCTTTTATAAATTTTATAAGAAATTATATAATCTTCAGGACCCACTGGCAGGCAATCCAGAATATATGCGATCAAAGATAGACAGCTGTTTTCGGAAAATTAGTCTACCAGTTCTTTTGACGGAGGCACAAGATTCCCTTAACAAACAGATCACTCTTGAGGAATTAACTGACATTTTGAAAGATTTGCCCCTGGGTAAGTCACCAGGCCTGGACGGTTTGACCTATCTATATTATAAAACTTTTGCGGATATACTACTCCCCTATATGGTTGACCTTTTTAACTCCTTCCTGACGGGAACCCCGATTCCTAGCTCGCTGTCTCATTCATATTTGGTGTTAATTCACAAGGCTGGTAGAGATCCCCTTGACTGCGCCAGCTATAGGCCCATAGCCCTCTTGAACTCGGACTTAAAAATATTTACCCGTCTCCTTGCAAACAGACTGAATGTCTGGCTTCCGCACATGATTCATAAGGATCAGGTGGGGTTTGTGCCCTTCAGGCAGGGAAGAGACAACACAAGGATGGCTGTGGACCTGGTGGATGTGGTCAATAGGAATAAGTCTCGGGCGCTTCTCCACAGTCTTGATGCGGAAAATGCTTTTGACCGCCTTAATTGGCCCTTGTTAAATGGTTAATTATGGAAATTCATTTGGAATGTTAATCGATAATCATTTTTCTGAGTTCTATGCCTCAGCCATCGTGTCTAGTTGACATGCGCTATTTGTGTGTGTATTTTTGGTTCACTACCATATGTAGAACAGGTGTCCATACGACTGGCTATAAAAGCCCATGGTACAGAAAGGGGGGGGCTCTCTTGCTCTTCCCACCCCACAAGAAGAATCTTCATGCTGAGAAGTATCTGACATGTAGGCCTGGACACGTGCTGGACAAACACATGATTTACCAGCCAGGATCCAAGGAAAGATGGGTGAATCTCAACAATTAAGCTAATTATGGACAAATGGACAATTACTTTATAACTAATTATTGTATGTACCTGCTGCAATCTGATTCTTTTTAATGGACAATCCAAGAATAAATAGATACATTTTTTTATAAGAATATCGTGATATTGATACTTTGCGAAGTCCTCAGTAGGAAAAAATAATACAGGAAGAGTATTATTTTACAATGGTGAGCCAGCCAGTCCTGTTTTTTCGTTTTTTTTTTTAATTAAGTAAGTGAATTTCTTCCGTGAACAAGGGGGGAAGTCCTGACGAGCTGAACAGCTGTTGTTCACGTGTCAGTAAATTCACTAATTTGTCACGAGAAGCAGAAAGGACCTACACACAGGAAAAGAATCAGACGAACTAAAGACAGGACGTGCTGATAAAGAGAAGCTAAGGAATCTTAAGGTAAGCAAAATATGGATATAATTTCTTCTTTTGCTAAACAAAGTAATATTAATTTCAAAGTTAATGTAGGAGATGATATAGAAGTTTTGTGGCTCAGTTTATACAAAGAATGTGAATTGCAGAATTTACAGTTAACTTCTAAATTGGTAAATAGAGACAAACAGAAATTGAGAAATATTCTACATTTGGTAGATTTTTTTCATAGTCTTGTGTTAGAGATTTCTAAGCAGGAAAATAGTGTAGAAGTGTCAGATGGTGATACTGATTCTGACTGTAATGTGGAAAATGAACAAGAAGTAAGACACGTGTCTGTAACTGAAGGTGACCTTGGGTCTGACCAAGAGACGGACATACAGAAACCTGACATGGGAGGACACATGACTGACATACGAGAAACTGACATATTAGGTGAAGTGGGAGGAGACGTGAGTGACGTAGGAGGAGCGGACGTTCAAGAGCCACTAAAAATATCAGAGAATTCAGGAATTACCCAGGCTCAACTACAAATTAAAATGAGGAAAAATTTGCTGAAATTATACAAAATCATGCCAAAATATGATGTCAAAATCCATGCCTGTAGAAATTCAGAGACATTTGAGAGCTTCTCTGATAAGTTTGATTTATCCAATGAGGAGAGGAATCAATTATTTAAAATATGGATTCCTGTCACATTGTCCAGACGTTTACATTTAATGCCCTGTGAAAATGACTCTCCTAATGGATGGGAAAATGATTCGGACAGATTAAGATATTTGATTTATTGTGTCACAAAAGATTTTCCCAACATAGAAGATCTGCAGAAACTAAGGATTGGTAGGAAGGAATGTACATATACATTCATGTCCATATTTGAACGGTTGTACAAAGCTCTCATCAAAAATGGAAAAGTACAACAAATGATAACAACTTTTGTACAAAAATTCAAATTCCTAGATCCAGTATCTAGAGTTATAGCGTCACAAAAAGAATCCCTATTCAAATGTGCGCAGTTGCTGGATTCTGTTAGAAAACATGAGAATCGTGCAAAGAAAATAAATCAAGTTAATTTTATAAAACCAGTGTAGCGCTGGCGTCCCTGCCCTCTGTTAGGCAGGGACGCTGCTCCCCTCACCGCTCTGCTCCGTGCCCGGCGTCCTCTCCCCGCTCTGCTGTCAGCGCGCGCTCCGTCCCGGCGTCCTCCTCCTGCTCTGCTCTCAGCGCGCGCTCCTTCCCGGCCCCTGTGCTTAGGGCGCGCGCGCGCGCGCTCCCCTCCTCTTAAAGGGGCCGCGCGCGCCGCCCTAAAGTGTCCCCGGCCAATGGCCGGAGGACCTCATCATATATAAGGCACCTCCTCCAAAATGGAGGTGCCCGAGCAATGTTGTTTGCACCTGTGTCTCACCTGTGCTTCAGCCCTCAGGTCCCGTTGCTAGTTACCTGCCAGTTACCTGCCAGCTACCTGCCTGTTTCCTGCCTGAATACCTGTTACCTGCCTGCCAGTCTGAGGTCCGACGGTCTGCCTTACTACTCCTGTCAGTCTGTCTAAGGACCAGCCTGCCCGCTCACCTGGGAGCGCATACCAGCTACCTGCCTGCTTGCCTGAGGTCCGACGGTCTGCCTTACTACTCCGGTCAGTCTGTCTATGGACCAGCTTTGCCCGCTCACCTGGGAGCGCTTCTCCATTACCTGCCTGCTTGCCAGCCCGGAGGCTCCGCTGTCACGTGCTGTGACCACCAGCTAATCCAGAGACTCTTGCCCGCTCACCTGGGAGCGCATCTCCGTTACCTGCCTGCTTGCCAGCCCGGAGGCTCCGCTGTCACGTGCTGTGACCACCAGCTATTCCAGAGACTCTTGCCCGCTCACCTGGGAGCGCATCTCCGTTACCTGCCTGCTTGCCAGCCCGGAGGCTCCGTTGTCACGTGCTGTGACCACCAGCTATCTCAGAGACTCTTGCCCGCTCACCTGGGAGCGCATCTCCGTTACCTGCCTGCCTGCCAGCCCGGAGGCTCCGCCATCACAGGTCGTACCTACCCCTTACCCAGAGACTGCCCTGATCACTTGCCGTAACTCCCTGTCCGTTCACCCAGAGACTGCCACCCGCTCCCTTACAAGGGCTGCCCCCTTGTATAGTAGCTCAGAGGTTCCGCCTCCCGGACCCGTTACAGTTTGCTCGGGCCATGGAACCCGGTGGCACCCAAGCTCCCTCGCTCACGGACCTGTGTCATGAACTGTCCCGTCAAAGGTCCCAACAGGAGTCCATCCTGGGTCACCTGCGGAATGTCAATACTCGCCTGGACACCCTGACTGCACCACCTGCAACTACCGCCAGTACCATGACTCGCAACCCGGCAGCTCCGCTACCCACTAATACCGTGGTAACCTATCCCGGCCCCCGGCTGTCTGCACCTCCTCGCTTCGGAGGCGACTCCGCTCAGGCTCGGGGCTTCATTAATCAGTGCACCCTGCACTTTGAACTTTTGTCCCATCAGTTTAATTCCGACCGGGCCAAAATTGCCTTTATCATGTCCCATCTCACCGGGGAGGCCCTGGCCTGGCTAAATCCTCTATGGGAGAGAGGAGACCCCCTGGTGTCCAACTTGCCTGATTTTCTCTCGGCTTTCCGGAAAGTCTTCGACGAACCCGGACGGAAGACCTCATCCGCATCCTCTCTGCTACGCCTCCGTCAGGGGGGCCTCACCGTGGGCCAATATGCCATACGGTTCCGCACCCTTGCCTCGGAGCTGGCCTGGGATAACGACGCTTTGGTATCCGTCTTTTGGGAGGGTCTGTCCGGTCGTATTAAAGATGAACTTGCTGGTCGGGACATTCCAACCTCTCTCGATGATCTGATAACTCTTGCTACCCGGATTGACCTATGGTTCCAGGAGCGTGCCAAAGAGGTCACCCGTGAGAGGAGGATTCCACGTTTAGCTCCTACTTTCCAGAGACCCGTCATTCCCTCCGTCCCTTCCCAGGTACACTCTCCTGAGCCTATGCAGGTCGACCAGACCAAGATGGTCAAAACCCGTCAGGACTCACGCCGTGCCGAGGGGAGCTGCTTCTACTGTGGCAGTAAGGAGCACCGGATCCGTGTCTGCCCGGAGAGGTCGGGAAACGCCTGTGTCTAGGTTCGCTCAGAGAGGTCCACCTAGACAAGAATAAATCCTCTCCATCCCTGCTGTTGTCAGTTTCGATCATCCACGGGGAGAACCGTTATTTCGAACTAGCCCAACTTGACTCTGGAGCAGCCGGGAACCTTATTTCACAGTCCCTGGTTGAGAAATACCGCATCCCCACCAAACCTCTGGCTGTACCCTTGTCTGTCGCTGCCGTGGATGGGGGCCTCTTACCTCGCCCCATTCAACTCATCACCGAATCCATTACCCTGCAGGTGGGAATGCTGCATTCTGAAAGTATCTCCTTTCATGTTCTGCCTGGACTCTCTCACGCCCTCTTGCTAGGTCTGCCCTGGCTCCAGAGACATGCACCCGTGCTAGACTGGCAAACCGGAGAGGTCCTTCGCTGGGGACAAGACTGTCATAAAACCTGCCTGGTTCCCGTCCATCCCGTCCGTCCCTCTCCTACCCCAGCTAATCTACCTGGACTTCCGATTCCTTATTGGTCTTATGCAGATGTCTTTAATAAAAAGGAGGCAGAGACATTACCACCACATAGACCATATGACTGTCCCATCGATCTGCTACCCGGTACTACTCCTCCCCGTGGGCGTATCTATCCTTTATCCGCTGCTGAGACCCGGTCTATGTCCGAATATATTGAAGAGAATCTGGCCAGAGGATTCATCCGGAAATCTACCTCCCCGGCGGGAGCAGGCTTCTTTTTCGTCAAAAAGAAGGACGGCTCTCTCCGTCCCTGTATAGACTATAGAGGCCTAAACCTGATCACGGTGAAGAATAAGTACCCCCTTCCGCTCATTCCAGAATTATTTGATCGTCTAAGGGGGGCTAGGATCTTCACCAAACTAGACCTTCGTGGGGCGTACAACCTGGTTCGTATTCGTCAGGGGGATGAATGGAAGATGGCATTCAACACCCGGGACGGCCACTATGAATACCTGGTAATGCCCTTTGGTCTCTGTAACGCTCCTGCCGTCTTTCAAGAGTTGGTCAATGACATCTTCCGGGACCTTCTCTACTCCTGCGTAGTGGTGTACCTGGACGACATCTTGGTCTTCTCTCCGGATCTCCAGACTCACCGGAGGGACGTTCGTCAGGTCCTACTCAGGCTCAGGCAAAACCATCTCTACGCTAAATTTGAGAAGTGCCTCTTTGAGCAGACCTCGCTTCCGTTTCTGGGCTACATTATCTCTCAGACCGGCCTACAAATGGATCCTGAGAAGCTGTCTGCCATCGAGAAATGGCCTCGACCGGAGGGGTTGAAGGCCATTCAGCGATTCCTGGGCTTCGCCAACTACTACCGCCTCTTCATACCACACTTCTCTTCCCGGACGGCCCCAATTTCTGCGCTCACCCGCAAAGGTACTAATCCCAAAGAGTGGCCACCCGAAGCAGAGGAGGCCTTTCTTTCCCTTAAACAGGCCTTCTCTTCCGCCCCGGTGCTGCATCGCCCAGATGGCAACAAGCAGTTCTTCCTGGAAGTTGACGCCTCCTCCTCTGGAGCCGGAGCGGTACTTACTCAAAAATCATCTTCCGGGAGGATGGTAACTTGTGGCTTCTTCTCTAAACTCTTCTCCTCCTCTGAGCGCAACTATTCCATAGGAGACCGAGAGTTATTGGCCATCAAACTGGCATTGGAGGAGTGGCGTTACCTGCTCGAGGGGGCTCTTCACCCGGTAATAATTTACACTGACCACAAGAACTTGGCTTACCTCCAGCATGCCCAGAGACTAAACCCGCGCCAAGCCCGGTGGTCCTTGTTTTTTGCTCGTTTTGATTTTGTCCTTCATTTTCGCCCGGCTGACAAAAACGTCAAGGCGGACGCCTTGTCTCGATCCTTTCTGGTGTCTGATCTCGAGGAGGATCCGAAACACATCATCGACCCCGCCAGAGTGATGCAGGTGGCTCCCGTGAGTCTAAATCGTCTCCCTCCCGGTAAGACGTTCATACCAGTACCTGATCGGGAGAAAATCCTACACTGGGGCCATTCGTCTAAACTAGCTGGCCACGCCGGTCAGAAAAAGACCCTCCAGCTTATTACCCGGCACTACTGGTGGCCTAACCTGCACAAGGATGTAATAGACTTTGTTTCTGCCTGTGTGTCCTGCGCCCGCAACAAAGTTCCGAGACACCTGCCGGCCGGCCGCCTCCTACCTCTGCCTGTACCTGCTGCCCCCTGGCAGCATATAGCGATGGACTTCATTACTGATCTGCCCGTTTCTGCCGGTTGTACGGTCATTTGGGTGGTCGCTGACCGCTTTTCCAAGATGGCTCACTTCATTCCTCTGCCAGGTCTCCCGTCTGCACCCGAGCTGGCTAAAGACTTTATCCGCCACATCTTCCGTCTTCATGGCCTGCCCCGTCACATCGTGTCGGATCGAGGAGTACAGTTCACTTCCCGTTTCTGGAGAGCCACTTGTAAATTGCTGGACGTCACCCTGGACTTCTCCTCCGCTTACCACCCGCAGTCTAATGGTCAAGTGGAGCGGATCAATCAGAACCTGACCAGTTACCTCCGGCACTTCGTTAATGCCCACCATTCTGACTGGGTGGATCTTCTGCCATGGGCCGAATTCTCGTACAACAATCACGAGAGCGAGTCTTCCTCCAAATCCCCGTTTTTTGTAGTCTTCGGTCAGCATCCTCGGATCCCGTTTCCCGTCTCCACCTCGGTGGACAATCCGGCTGCGGAGTCTCTTGTTAACAAATTTTCCTCCATATGGGAGAGTACCCGGTCCGCACTCCTTCTGTCATCCGAGCGTATGAAAAGACACGCTGACAAAAAACGTCTGGACCCTCCTCAATTCCGTCCTGGGGATAAAGTCTGGCTCTCGTCCAAATATGTCCGGCTCAAGATCCCTTCCTATAAGTTAGGGCCCCGGTTCATCGGCCCACTAGAGGTCATCAGTCAGATCAACCCGGTGGCCTATAAATTGAAACTCCCGGCCAACTTACGGATCCCTAACTCCTTCCATGTATCTCTCCTCAAACCTGTGGTGCTTAACTCTTTTTCTAAGTCTACAGGTACGCCTCCTGCTCCGGTTTCTGCTGAGGACGAGTTTGAGGTAGAGAACATTCTTGCCACCAAAAGGGTAAGAGGAAAGACCTTTTTCCTGGTAGATTGGAAGGGGTTTGGTCCTGAGGAGAGAACGTGGGAGCCCCGGGAAAACATCCATGCCCCTCTCATCCTAGCTAAATTTCTGTCTGGCCTAAAAAAGGGGGGGCCTAAAGGGGGGGGTACTGTAGTGCTGGCGTCCCTGCCCTCTGTTAGGCAGGGACGCTGCTCCCCTCACCGCTCTGCTCCGTGCCCGGCGTCCTCTCCCCGCTCTGCTGTCAGCGCGCGCTCCGTCCCGGCGTCCTCCTCCTGCTCTGCTCTCAGCGCGCGCTCCTTCCCGGCCCCTGTGCTTAGGGCGCACGCGCGCGCGCTCCCCTCCTCTTAAAGGGGCCGCGCGCGCCGCCCTAAAGTGTCCCCGGCCAATGGCCGGAGGACCTCATCATATATAAGGCACCTCCTCCAAAATGGAGGTGCCCGAGCAATGTTGTTTGCACCTGTGTCTCACCTGTGCTTCAGCCCTCAGGTCCCGTTGCTAGTTACCTGCCAGTTACCTGCCAGCTACCTGCCTGTTTCCTGCCTGAATACCTGTTACCTGCCTGCCAGTCTGAGGTCCGACGGTCTGCCTTACTACTCCTGTCAGTCTGTCTAAGGACCAGCCTGCCCGCTCACCTGGGAGCGCATACCAGCTACCTGCCTGCTTGCCTGAGGTCCGACGGTCTGCCTTACTACTCCGGTCAGTCTGTCTATGGACCAGCTTTGCCCGCTCACCTGGGAGCGCTTCTCCATTACCTGCCTGCTTGCCAGCCCGGAGGCTCCGCTGTCACGTGCTGTGACCACCAGCTAATCCAGAGACTCTTGCCCGCTCACCTGGGAGCGCATCTCCGTTACCTGCCTGCTTGCCAGCCCGGAGGCTCCGCTGTCACGTGCTGTGACCACCAGCTATTCCAGAGACTCTTGCCCGCTCACCTGGGAGCGCATCTCCGTTACCTGCCTGCTTGCCAGCCCGGAGGCTCCGTTGTCACGTGCTGTGACCACCAGCTATCTCAGAGACTCTTGCCCGCTCACCTGGGAGCGCATCTCCGTTACCTGCCTGCCTGCCAGCCCGGAGGCTCCGCCATCACAGGTCGTACCTACCCCTTACCCAGAGACTGCCCTGATCACTTGCCGTAACTCCCTGTCCGTTCACCCAGAGACTGCCACCCGCTCCCTTACAAGGGCTGCCCCCTTGTATAGTAGCTCAGAGGTTCCGCCTCCCGGACCCGTTACAACCAGGAAAGGTAAAATCTTACCAAAAGCCAATATCAAACTCTCCTAGACTGAGTCATCCCCATAGTGAACTCTATCAAATACGCAGGAGATTTCATATCTGTTATAAGCCATATCAGCCAGTGTAAAGATCCATCTCTCCACAGAATGAGTTAATTCTCAGTCAGAACTGTGATTCTCTAAAAAGGAAAATGGCCGAAATAGACGGACAGAGACAGGTGAGACGACCGGCTCACAGTGACGTCATGGAATGTGGACAGAAGAACAGACAGTTCTCTGAGGTTTTGAAGGATAGAAAAATGTCTTTCCTAAATAGGGCGTTCCTGGAGATATTTGAGAGAGACAGAAGATTTGGTTTAGGGAGTGGCTAAGGAAAAACTGTAATTATGATGTTGTATCAAAATGTTATACAATGTCTCAATATTTATTTATAATCTTATGCAGTAAAATTGTAGTTACATAGTTTCTAGTAGTTCATGTATGTATATATATATATACACTTGTCTAAGTAGAGATTGTGTATAATTGTATTTATATATATGTTTATAAAATATATATATATTAATTAATAAATTAGAACTTCATATATAAATTTAAGTAACAATATTTTGAATTACATTAGAACCAACCAATATATGTATAAGATATTTAAATAATTCTGTTTCTGTATGAATTTGATATTTAATTTTATTTTCTTATATTTCCTTAGAGTTTTCATTCCAAAGCAGGATTTGATCAAACAACTCTAAAATGGATTTATTTCTTTATTCACACAGGAAGTGGAAAAAATTGCATGATTTTATGTGTGTTACATTTTAAAATAATAACAATATAACTAGTTGGACTATAATATATATGTAATACTTATTAATTCTTTTGTGTTGCTAATATTTTCTGTGCATGAAGTGTTCGTTTTAACCTGTAGCTTTACAGCATGACGTGTGACAGCTGCGGCCTTTGAATTTTGAGCTAATAGTATAGGATCCCATTCATTCTATTTCCAGCTGATGTAACTTAAAACCTGGCAGCCAGTGAGTAAAAAAAAAAAAAGGAACCTAAGGACATTTCTATTTTTGCAAGACAATAGTTTTTTTAAGTGTCTGAAATTTAAGTGACTTACTCTCATATTATATAATATGTATTTGGGGAATATTCAAAGAAATATTAAGATATTAAATGCGCATTAATAAATTGGGATACAACAATTTTGGGTTAAATATATATATCTAAAACTTCATATGTGGAATGTTTGAGTTGAACAGATCTGTGAATGTCAGAGTGAAGGTGACAGATGAGCAAATCAGCAGCTGCTAAGCGTGATTGATGTGACAGAGGCCTTGTACGTTTGTATGTTTGAAAAAAAATAAATAAATGTTTCTTTATGTGAAGGTACACAAATATATTTAATTCTGAGAAAAATTATAATACATAATTAGGTATTATCTACATATATATATATATATACTTCTATATTTCTTAATAATTATTATTTCTTGATTTAACTAATAGTGGATAAGAGCAACCACACATCAAAATGGTTTACAAAGCAAATTTATATTTAGAATAATTTTCCACATGATAATATTCTTGAATAACTATGATATTATTTTTAATGGTTACCTAAATAGGTACACACCTCTCTTTAGACAAATCTATGCTACTCATCGATATGAAATTTATGCACAATATTTCTAGAAGAATAACTATTTTTAATTTGGTTCTGATATATACATAAATTTTATAAAATAATATTTTTGGTATTAAGGGGGAAAATGTGTTTTTGATCCTGATTACATAATCACTTTTGATCAATACTTATTTTCCACACATTTTAATAAAGAAGAAACAATAATAAGGTACAATGATATAATTAAGAAGGGTGTTACATGCAAAGTTGCATAGTTTAATAATTTTTTGGTGATACAAGGTTATGACAAATATGAAATCATCCAGATAATGGAGATATAAGGGTATTTTTTATGGAGAATATAATTACTCTGCATTTGTCATTAAAATTTAAAGGCCTTATTTTTATTTTTATTCTTATTTTTACTCTTAATTTTATTTTTCATTTTTCAAATTTTATTCTTACTTATTTTCTTATTTTTCCATTTTTCATTTTTAATTTTCAATTTTGATTTTAATTCAGTTCAATATTTAAATTGAGAAAACACATTAATATTTAATGGGGTAATGTCAAGTACAAAGAATATTGCTTCATTAAATATAATGATGATATGAATAACTATAAGAAAAATGTTTACATTTTCTGAGTAAACACAACAATTCATTCATTCATTTATTCATTCATTCATTCATTCATACATACATTCATATATTTATTCATTTTTGATCCATGAGTATACATACATTCTTTGGTATTATTGGTTTAATAAAGATATAAACACTTGTTGTTTCAAAACACACTGACACCTATGGGTTGAAAAAGGTAATTACACCTATGACATAAAAATATTTTATCACATGGAGAACTTGATTGAATTATTATCTATTATTGTTTATTATTCCAAACATAATTTATTTTAATATTTTGATAATAATTAGATGGATATTATTGATTGCTATGGTACGCTGTGATATTATAGGTTAGGAAAATTGCCAGATTTGGTATCAGATTAGGGAATGAAGACTTCAATCAAGACATCGCAATTATGAATTCTATCTTAATAAAGACTTTTAATTTTTATAAATCAAAGAGATTCTCAAAAGTTACAAAAAGAAGCAACTGATATCCGGACGTCTCAGAAGGTGTGAATGCTGAGTGATAATAGACTGTGTCAATTACATACAATACAATTCACACCACTGATCACCAGGACGGCAGAGGACGATGATCCTGAATGAACTGTGTTGTGTTCAAGTTTCATCACGTTCCAGTGGTTTCTTATCACCTGCAACGCTTCAATGAAAGCTGGTGAACAGGTAATACCTGGCATATGTGTCCTGTATATAAAGGACTGAGTACTGGTTATGGTGCTATATAAAGCAGCGAAGTGTCAAGTTAACCCTTGCTTTACTGACCAAAGACGTCACATCTGTTCCAAAAGTGACACTAGACCAGTGCGGACATATGGAAGATTCCAGAATATCGCACAGATATTAAAGCTACATTTCATCCATGGACTTTGTTTTCTTATCAGTTGATACACATGATCTTTCTAATAAAGAGTACAGTTTATGGACTGCACAATAATGAACACAATTATGGACTGTACCATATCTACACGCTGTCATTTATTTCAAAGGAGTTTTCATCTAAAGACTGTGTTATAAAAGAACCAAGAAGAAGATGAGACGAAGACCCGATGACATCAGATGATGACGATTGAACCCGCGATTACTTCAATTTAGATATAGGGAAGTATAATTATACATATTAAATGAATATTAGTCACGGCTTACCATAACATGAATTCACATCATTATATAACAATAATCCGATATTGATACTATTATTACTATTATTATTATTATTATGGAAATTTAATGATATTGCCAAGGAAGAAGGAAAGAAAAAAATGATTGATGAATGTATCTTCTTTTGAGAATTTTCAGTTAAAGTCCTTTTATTCTCAAAAAAGGGGGAAATGTTAAATGGTTAATTATGGAAATTTATTTGGAATGTTAATCGATAATCATTTTTCTGAGTTCTATGCCTCAGCCATCGTGTCTAGTTGACATGCGCTATTTGTGTGTGTATTTTTGGTTCACTACCATATGTAGAACAGGTGTCCATACGACTGGCTATAAAAGCCCATGGTACAGAAAGGCGGGGCTCTCTTGCTCTTCCCACCCCACAAGAAGAATCTTCATGCTGAGAAGTATCTGACATGTAGGCCTGGACACGTGCTGGACAAAGACATGATTTACCAGCCAGGATCCAAGGAAAGATGGGTGAATCTCAACAATTAAGCTAATTATGGACAAATGGACAATTACTTTATAACTAATTATTGTATGTACCTGCTGCAATCTGATTCTTTTTAATGGACAATCCAAGAATAAATAGATACATTTTTTATAAGAATATCGTGATATTGATACTTTGCGAAGTCCTCGGTAGGAAAAATAATACAGGAAGAGTATTATTTTACAGCCCTTTATGTTTGAGACAGTGAAGACTTTTGGGATATCAGGTGCTTTTCTAACAGCACTAAAGGCCCTTTATTCTTCTCCCACAGCGTCCATTAAACTTCCCCATTGTGTATCACCCAGTTTCTCTATAGTAAATGGCACAAGGCAAGGCTGTCCTTTATCCCCGCTCTTGTTTGCCATGTGTATCGAGCCTCTAGAGGCAGCAATAAGAGTTAATCCTGACATATCGGGGGTGGAGGTAAGGGGTAAAGTATTTAAAATTTCCCTATTTGCAGACGATGTGCTACTGACCCTTATGAATCTGCATATCACCCTCCCTAATCTTAAAGTGATATTTCGGGAATATGGCATGATCTCAGGATATAAGATTAATTCTAAAAAAACAGAGGCACTTCCACTAAACCTTCCCCATTGTAGCATCGGCATCTCTGCCCCCCTGCCAGGCAGAGACGCCATCCCACTCACCTCCTCGCTCCCCGCTCTGCGTTCACCAGCGCTCCTCTTCCTGCTGCTGGCGCGCGCAGCTCCCCGGGCACTGTGCTTAGGACACGCGCGCTCCCTCCCTCTTAAAGGGGCCGCGCACGCCGTCCTAAGGAGTCCCCGGCCAATAGCCGTGGGTCCTCCCATATATAAAGCACCTCCTCCAAAAAGGAGGTGCCCGAGCAAAAGTTGTTGCACAGTGTTTCTGACCTCTGCTTCAGCCCTCAGGTCCCGCTGCTAGCCTGACTACCAGTCTTGCCCGCCAGCCTGTTACCTGCCTGTTACCTGTCGTGCCTGCCAGCCCGCTCACCTGGGAGCACGTGCCTGTTACTTGCCTGTTACTTGCCGTGTCTGCCAGCCCGCTCACCTGGGAGCACTTTCCTGTTACCTGCCTGTTACCTGCCGTGCCTGCCAGTCTGCTCACCTGGGAGCACTTGACTGTTGCCTGCCTGTTACCTGCCGTGCCTGCCAGCCCGCTCACCTGGGAGCACTTGCCGTGACCACCTAGAGACTCCTGCAGTCACTTGCCGTGACCACATCGAGACTCCTGCCGTCACTTGCCGTGACCACCTGCCAGCCCACCTAGAGACTCCTGCCGTTATTTGCCGTGTTTTCCTGATAGCCTACCTGGAGGCTTCCGCTCGCCAGCCTGCCTGCTGTTCCGGTCAGTCCCTGCCATCTGTACCGTGGGAGTCACCTGCTCCCTTACAAGGTGGTCCCCAGAGTAGCACCTGGTCCCTCGGCTCGGTCCCTCCCTGGTCACGGAGTTAGCCGCCGTACGACCAGGGTCGGTCCAGCAGGTTGATACTTAGTTACGCCCCTCTGGGTCCCTCCTTGCACCGTAGCACAGAGGTTCCACCCCCCGGACCCGTAACACGCATGAAGAATTAGATCATCTTAAGCTGAATTAAAAATTCCGGTGGAAGTCAGAGAGTATCAAATATCTGGGGATTAACATAACGTCAGACTATGGGACCCTGTTTGCTCATAATTTTCTGCCCCTTTTTAAAGAATTGAAGGGTCTTATGGTCAAGTGGGCCAATCTTCATATCTCATTTTTGGGGTGGATATCGGCGGTGAAAATGTCCCTTATTCCTAAACTCAACTACTATTTTGAAACTCTACCAGTTGGGGTTCCTATGGGGGAGTTGAGGGCTCTCCAATCCTGCATAATGAAGTTTATATGGAATAATGGGAGGCATAGAATCTCCAAGCAGGTACTGATCTCGGGGAGGGAGCAGGGGGGGTTATCGGTCCCGGATGTGGTAAAATACTATTGGGCGGCTCACTTGAGAAGGATTCCTTCGTGGTCATCCCTTTGGGCATATAATTAGTGGACAGAAATTGAAAAATTATGGATAGCCCCAGTTCATCCGAATTCACTGCTGTGGTCTGAGAAATCTGTTAAACTCCAAACCACTTTACTGGGCCCTATGCAATTCACTAGAGACATATGGGACACCTGTAGGAGGAGATTTCCTCTTTCTTCTAAACACTACCCGATGATATCGTTTGTCTTTCAGCCTTTGCTCCCTCAGAGCCTAGAATCATCGATGGTTCACCCCTGGATCAATGCGGGATTATTTAGATTTGTGGATATAGTGGACAGAAACACCTTAGTAATAATCAGTTTGATTATTTAAAAGAAAGTTTTAACATCACTAATCGGGAATTCTATAAGTACATACAGATTCAGTATTTTGCAAGATCCCTGTTTGGCTAATATAAAGTGTCCATCCCCACGGAGTTTGAGAGGCTGTGCAGGAGAGGTCCCTCTACCAAGGGGTTGATCTCGGATATATATAAAACAATCAATTCACCGGTGGGTGGACCCATCTTCCAGCACCCCTATATGTCTAAGTGGGAGGGATTCTTGGGAAGGAGGCTTTCCCCTCAGACATGGCAGACAATATGGTCTAAAGCAGCTAAGACATCAATTTGCACCCTATACAAGGAGAACCAATATAAAATTTTAATGCACTGGAACCATACGCCGGATATCCTGAATAAAATAAACCCGCAGGTCCCGAGTATATGCTGGAGATGTGGATCATCTGTCGGCACTCTGACACATGTTTTCTGGACCTGCAGCAAAATAGTTCCTTTTTGGGAAACAATAAGAAAACTGGTTCAGGAGGTGCTATTTACAGAGATTTCTCTGGAGCCCTCTGTTTTCCTTCTCAATGTGACCCCTAGGGGAATGGGTAAACATTCTTCCAAATTGCTCCTCCACTTGTTGACAGCAGCGAGATGCATGATTGCTCTATGCTGGAAAAGGGACTCACCACCCTCTAGACAAGAGTACTACGCTAGGGTCTGTGATGTGAGGTGGATGGAGTCTTTGAACACAAGTCTTAATGCAAAGATGGACCTGTTCAAGACAGTATGGGCCCCATGGAACTACTATTGGGCGCAGCGTAGTGAATGACCAACTGTTTCATGATCTTTGTCTATATCATTCTTCCTTTCCCTTCTTTCTCTCAGTGTTGTCTTAGTTTTTTTTTTTTCTCTTTTTCTGTGTTTCATGGACTGTTATTTAAAATGGATTTCATATCAGATATTTGAATTTGAAAGCTTTAAAGTGATCTCTAATGGGTCGTCCTGTTGGTGGCCTAAGTGTTTTCTCTGATATGAAAATGTGAATGACTTCTCTGTGTTCTATGTTTCCTAAAAATATGTGAAAAATTTTAATAAAAATTACAGTTATAAAAAAAAGACATCCCAAATGATGACCTGAACGTGGCACACAAAGAGTTTGTGAACAAACTGAAGGATATGGAGAAAAAATTCAAAGACTTCCAAAACCCTCTGAACACACCAATTACATTGGCAGAAATAACAGAAAGGATCACACTGATGAAAGGTAAAAAAAAAAAGCCAGCGGCCCAGATTGGATACTCCCAGAAATGATAAAATACAGCCCGCCAGACATCCAGGGTGCGATAGCAAAACTATTCAATATTGTACTGCAGACTGGCTACTTTCCCAAAAACTGGAACTGAGGACTCATAACCCCGATACATAAAAATGGGGATAAGTACGACCCAGCAAACTACAGGGGAATATGTGTCAGCAGCAACCTGGGGAAACTCTTAAACTGCATCCTGAACAAGAGGATCATCATCTTCCTCAACCAATACAATGTCTTCAGCAAAAGCCAAGGAGGTTTTATGCCAAATCTCTGCACCACCGACCACATCTACACCCTGCACAGCCTCATCAAGAACCATTTCCACAATACAAAGCATGAGAGGGTCTATGCCTGCTTTATAGACTTCAATTAGGCCTTCAAATCAGTGTGTTACCCAGGGCTAGTCCTAAAACTGCTGGGGAGCAGAATATGATGCAGAACATATGATGTCATCCAAAGCTCCTACACTGAGAACAGCTGCAGCATGAGGGTAAATGCAAGGAGGATGGCCTGTTTCCAACAGAACTGAGGAGTAAGACAGGGCTTCAGCCTCAGTCCAACGCTCTTCAATATTTACATCAACAAGCTGGTGGTGGCTCTGGAGTCCTTCTCAGCACCAGGACTCACCCTGACACAGAGGTGAAATTTCTGCTCTATGCTGATGACCTTGTGCTGTTATCACCAACTAAGAGAGGCCTCCAAGTTAATCTGAAATTCCTAGAGACCTTCAGCACCACAGGGGCACTGCCAATCAACCGGAAGAAAACTAATACCATGGTGTTCCAAAAAAGAAAGCAGATACCAGCAGGCCGCACCCCATTCATAATAGACAGCTGTCTACTTACGGAAACCAACAAGTACACCTACCTGGGCCTTGAACTCGGCCAATCAGGGAGCTTTAAGCAAGCCATACAGTTGCTGAAAAACAAGGCGTGCAAAGCCTTCTATACCATCAGAAGACATCTTTACCCTCTTAAGGCGCCTGTAACCATCTGGCTAAAAATCTTTGATACCATCATTGCCCCAATCCTTCTGAATGGCAGAGAAGTCTGGGGTCCAGTCTCATACCCGAACTGATCCAAGTGGGAACGTTGGACCAACAGAAATATTCCACCTAGAGATCTACAAACTGCTCCTCCAAGTCCATCGGAGCACATCAAACAGCGCCGGCCAAGCAGAGCTGGTCATATTCCCATTACACCTTGTGACCCAGAAGAAGGCAATATCATTCTCATCTATAAAGTAGTAGTCCCAGCTACTACCATCAACAAAGCCTCGCTATATCAGGAAGCCCCAGGAGAACGAACCCCCCAACACAAATCATCCCAAACCAGCCTGACCAAGCCACCAACCTGCATGGCCTGACAAAAGGTTAAATCCGGAAGATGGTACACAACGGCAAAGAGGAATATATCAGTGTCTGGAGGAACGACATAAACAAATCACAGAAACTGATGATATACCAGAACCTACAGAAGGGATACAAACTGGCCCCATAGCTAAAGAAACTAGCAAACTCCAAAGAGCGACAGATTCTGAGCCAGTACAGACTGAGCGCCCACAGTCTATTCATCGAATCCGGGAGGCACTGACAGAACTACATGCGGGAAGAGCGCAGACTCTGCCAGCAGTGCCCCCAGGAGGTCTTGGAGAATGAGGTCCACTTCTTGCTGAGGTGCCCCAAATACTCAGCAGTGAGGGACACTCACTTCAGGACACTGTCTGATCTCCTCCCAGACTTCACCTCCATTGAGGAGGAAGAGGAAAGTGCAGCGGCCACAGCAGTGCAATATGTCAGTGCCTGCCACAAACTTGGGAACCCCCTATAGTTCCAGTGACAGATGACTAACCTGACTGGAGGTTGGCTTTGAGCAGGATAAGTTAGGGTTTTTATTGGTAACATTTTGGGGTACATAACATTTTTGATTGCTTTCAGTATAAGTTCTACGCTGAGCACTTAAGTTGGGGTTTCCGTGTAAATCCCGCAAAAATGCGATATAAACTAAATCCCCCACGGAACCACTCACTGTAATGAGGCAGATGGAGATACTTTGGACTCTGTTTGCTATCTGTTCCATGGTATCCGTCTTCAGACGTGCACAGAACTGTGGTCGACCACACGTGTGCGCTAAAAAGACACTTAAAATGATAAAACGTTGCCGGAACAGAGACCAGACTGAGTCTAAAGTGACTCCATCTGCCTTATCTGAATCACATTTTTTGGGGGGATTTGTGTGTCACCCCAGGCCTGGATGCCACAAATATTAAAGGCTGTGTCTGAGAGCAGGAGGGAGGTTACCTGGTCAGGGACAATTAGCATACAGCACCTGCTGTCCCAGGCCAGTAGGGGGAGCTGGCTGCCCCTATAAAAACTGGAACTGAGGGCAGGGTTAGGGAGAACTGGATGACCTAGCTCAGGACTGAGACTAGTCCGAGAGAAGTAGGGACAGTTCAGCTGTAGCCGAGGAGTCCGTGATGCAGAGGAGAAGCTGCGAGCCAGGGACAGAGGGGACGAGAGCCGGTCCAGGCTGAGAGAACTACACTACCGGACATTGGGGTCCGAGGCTGTCAGGGTTGCAAGCCCAGCAGCAGAGAACCAACCCGCGAGGGATTTCAGGTCCCTTGGCCTTCCGACAGTTGAAGATGGCCCTCACGGGGGATGAGATCCTGGCCTACCCTGATTATGGCCAGCCTTTTATTCTCCACACCGACGCCAGTAATGTGGGGCTGGGAGCCGTACTGTCGCAGAACCAACAGGGCAGAGAAAGGGTGATCGCGTACGCCAGCCGGAAGCTGAGGCTCACTGAAAGAAACCAGGAGAATTACAGCTCCTTCAAGCTAGAATTCTTGGCAGTGGTGTGGGCCGTCACAGAACGGTTTAAGCATTACCTGGCCTCCGCAAAGTTCACTGTGTACACGGACAACAACCCGCTGATACACCTGGACAATGCAAGACTTTGTGCCCTAGAACAGCGGTGGATGGCCCGGCTATCCAATTATGACTTCACAATCAAATACCGGGCCGGCAGAACCAACGCCAACGCGGACGCCCTATCAAGAATGCCCCACCTACCTGAAGGAGAAGACGACTTGGAAGAGCTGGAGGAAGTAGAGCTCCCTGCGTTCCACCGGTATGGGGCCACTCAGTACTCTCACCGGGTAAGAGACAAAGACCTAACCACCGTCATGTTCAACCCCTTACCCCACCACGGCTGGGCCGAAACGCAAGATAGTGACCCTGCAATTCGCCTGGTGAAAGACCTGTTAACCCAGGCAGACGCTAGCCCTGGATCGGATGCTCCAGAGGGAGCCAAGCAGTTGTGGAAGGAGAAAAGCAGGCTATTCCTCTATGAAGGTAAGCTGTGCAGAAGACTTGTCAACCACCGGACGCACGAGCTGACCTGGAAGGTAGTGGTCCCAAGGCGAGATGCGGCAATGGTCCTGGAGGCCTACCATGACAGAGCGGGACACTTCGGGCGGAAGAAACTGGAGTTCTTACTGAGAGAGCGGTTCTACTGTGGATCGGTATGAGAGGGGCCATAGAGAACTGGAGCAGGGACTGCGGCCCATGTCACCTCAGAAGGAAGGACCGTACCAGCCAGAAGACACCCTTGAGGCCCATCGTCACCAGGCAGCCTCTTGAGCTGGTAGCTCATGTGAAGTTGGCTCCAGCCGGTCCGGCTACATCTATGCCCTCACGATTGTGGACCATTACTCCTGGTTCCTGGTGGTGGTTCCTGTTAAAGACCTGACAGCCCAAACAGCGGCCAGAGCCTTCCAGCAACATTTCTGCCGTCCAAACGGGTATCCGGAACAGGTCTTGACAGATCAAGGTCCAGCGTTTGAGGCGGAAGTCTTCCAGGAGTTCTGCAACCTCTACGGCTGTAGGAAGATTCGGACAACGCCTTAGCACCCGCAAACCAACGGGCTGTGTGAGAAAATGAATAATATCATCATTGATCTCCTCAAGACGTTGCCCCTGGAAGAACGCAGCCTGTGGCCGGAGAAGCTGCCAGACCTGATTGACTTGTACAACCATACCGCGGTGAATGCTACAAATTGCACCCCGGCTTACCTGATGCGGGCAAGACCAGGTAAGCTGCCGATAGACCTGGAGATGGGAGTCCTGACACCCGAGGACACCTCCCCAGAAGCGGACTGGGATACGGAACGGCGGCTACAGTACAAGAAGGTACAGGAGAGTGTGGAGAGGAGTCTGGCTCAAGCGAGAGAAAAGCAAGAGAGGCTCTTCAACCAACACGCCCCTGCTGGCCCCCTGGAACCTGGTGAGCAGGTCCTGAAGTGCAAGAGAAGGCTTCACAAGCTGGACGAACAGTGGGAGAGAGACCCGTACACAGTACTGCAGTCCGACCACGACAACCCGAAGGTATGTGTGATTACCAAGGATGGAGGAGAAACCACTAACACCGTCTCCAGAGACCACCTAAAATGGTGCCCCGAGCAACTGCAGAGTCCAAGTGGAGATCAAGCTGACCTTGAACCCGCAGAGGACAAGGAAGAAATGATCAGCACCATTCTCGGAGAGTTCCCCCGGACCTGGACTCGGATAAATGACGCGATAGTGGTACCCGTCCTACACTTCCTTCAACCTACCCAGCAGGAGCCTACAGGAGAGCAGGAAGAACAAGCGGAACAAGCAGCGCCGGAGGCAGAAGGACCCATGCCAGCAGCCCAAGAGAGTCAACGCTCTGCTGACAGTGAGCCTGCCATGCCTGCGGTAAGCCAAAGAACCCGCAGACAGCTGCCTGCCCTGCCTGTGAACCCAGCTAGTAGCTGTACCATAAATGATAGTGGGGAAAGCCAGGGTAGACCACCACCAAACAGTGGGTTACGGAGGTCAATCGGAGCACTACTGGTCAAATACCAGCTCGCTGGAAGATCTAAATGCACAGTGTATATATTTAATGTTTTATGTTTGTACCCTGGGTATTAATACTGTTTTCCAGCTTTCCTAGATACAATGGACTGACAGGTTATGGACAGTAAATAACCGGAACTACCATGTAGATAGTTGCACCTGGTGCCCTCTTTCGACGATGACCATGGAAGAAAAACCTGTCCGGCGTGGCCCCCTTGTGGTCGAAAGTAGTTAGCTTTTACCTTGCTGCCACGCCCAAGGCCAGGAACTTGGGGTTTATAGGGACAGGTCCCCACATTGTGGAAAACTATACCTAGTTGGGTGATATGGACACCCGGTCACGGAAGCGCCGTGACCTTAAGGACAAAATGTACTTGTATATATGTTATGTTATTGTTTCTACCTTGTATTTGTGTTTCCTGTTAGTCCCGGAGTACTAAATTTTACTAGGGGGGAATGTGTCACCCCAGGCCTGGATGCCACAAATATTAAAGGCTGTGTCTGAGAGCAGGAGGGAGGTTCCCTGTTCAGGTACAATTAGCATACAGCACCTCCTGTCCCAGGCCAGTAGGGGGAGCTGGCTGCCCCTATAAAACTGGAACTGAGGGCAGGGTTAGGGAGAAGTGGACGACCTAGCTCAGGACTGAGACTAGTCCCAGAGAAGTAGGGACAGTTCAGCTGTAGCCGATAAGTCCGTGAGGCAGAGGAGAAGCTGCGAGCCAGGGACAGAGGCGACGAGAGCCGGTCCTGGCTGAGAGAACTACACTACCGGACATTGGGGTCCGAGGCTGTCAGGGTTGCAAGCCCAGAAGCAGAGAACCAACCCGCGAGGGATTTCAGGTCCCTTGGCCTAAGAAGCCTGGAGGCTCCGCCACACAGAGGGACCAGTACAGCACGGAGAAGCAAAAGGTACCTAAGGCCCGAGTCGCAAGCCATACAGGCGAAGTACACGGCCAGCTCAGGGATGTGGGCTATTACAACACGAAAAGGGGGATAGTCAGCAAGGGCAGAGAGAGAACGGTAGGCCTTCACACTCACCCTGACCAGTGGGGCTCGCCCGAATGCTCTCAGACACCCAGGCCCATTCCTACCCTGTGCTGCACACCAACATCAGCCTCAGCGGTCTGCCTTGCAGTGGCTGTCATCCCTGACCGAAATCCACGGGTGGCGTAGGTGGACATTCATAACTCTACAAATAGACTGCCACAGCATTTGGTCTGACCACCCTGAGCCACGGGATCGGGTTGCCACTACTACCCCCATCATCGCACTGAAGCCCGGTTCCGGGTGCCCCACGGCCCAGGGGGCGAGTCAATTTGCCCTTCACGACCTTGGACGTATCCATACGTCATGGAAGGGAAGGCTATGTCCTGAAGATTCTGCACGCACAGGAGTTGTGTGCGCGCGATTGCCACCGGGTGTTCATCTGATATAACAGTTGACACCCGGTTCTCACTGCTAAGAGCGGTCTCTGGCACTTTAACCCCATAAATGCTGCGATTAATATTGATCACAGCATTTAGAAGGCAGGGAGAGGGAGGTTGCTCGCTCTCCCCTCCGATCCGCGCTCCTGCAAAGTCATTGCGAGGTCCCGATCGTTGCCATGGTGACCTGAGCTCGTCATGACAACATCCGGATCAACATCCAGGCTACGGCAAGCCCCTTAGACCATGCTCAGATTATGGTCTAAGAGGCTTGTGTCAGTGCACCACTGCACAACTGACAGATAAAGCACTGTAATTAAGGTTGAGCGAGTATGTTCTGTACGAGTATGTTCTGTCTGAGTATGCTCGGGCCGAGCTCCGAGTATTTACAGCTGCTCAGTGATATGTTTGAATCCCTCCCGTGTGCATGATTTGCGACTGCTTGACATCTTTATTACATGTGAGGAATGTGTAAGAAACAGACATTCCTCACATGTAATAAAACTGTCAAACAGTTGCAAATCATGCACACAGGAGCGATTCAAACATATCACCGAGCAGCTGTAAACACTCGGAGCTCGGCCCGAGCATACTCGGCGAAAGGGTTAATAGAACATACTCGCTCAACACTAACTGTAATGCTTGGGCATGCTTTATAACAGCGATCAAAGTGAAAGTCCACTTGATGGACTAAGTCGAAAGATTTTTTAAAAAGTTTAAAAAATTTGTAAAAATGTAAAAAAAAAAAAATAGTGAAATAATAATTAAAAATTACATTAAACCAATAAATATTTTTATGTAAAAAAAAACCAAAAAAGTAAACATATTTGGTATTGCCGCGACCCGACCTATAAAACTGTCAAACTAGTTAACCCCTTTAGTGAACACAATAAAAATAAATATTTTAAAAAAGAGGCAAAAGCTATGCTTTTTTATCATACTGCCGAACAAAAAGTGGAATAAAACAACAATCAAAAAGACGAATGTAAATAAAAATGGTATAGCTGAAAATGCCATTTTGTCCGGCAAAAAGCAGGTTGCCAAACAGCTTCATCAGGAAAAACATAAAAAAGTTATAGCTCTCAGAATAGAGTAATGCAAAAATAATTATTTTTTCTATAAAATAGTGTTTATTGTTTACAAAATAGAGTCACTGATAGGGGTTTTTCACTGTTTAGGCACATCAGGGGCTTTCCAAATGCGACATGGCGTCCACTCTCGATTCCAGCTATTTTTGAGTCCAAAAAGTCAAACTGAGCTCTTTACCTTCCGAACCCTGCCATGTGCCTATAGAGTAGTCTTCTCCCACATATGGGGTATCAGCAGGGCCAGCATCAGCACTTGGGCAAGCGGGGGTGCTCACTCACCGTTAGGGACCCTGGTGCGCTATGGGGCCAGTGAGTCGGGGGAGCATGGTGCCAGCATTCGCGAGTGAGCCCCCATGCTTTGTTCAGGGCCCTGGCATTTATACTTACCTCATCTCAATGCTCTGCAGCTCCGGTGTCTTCCGTGTCTTCTGACACTGTGATGTGTCAGGGCAGAGGGCGCAATGACATCAGTACACTGCGCCCTCAGCTCTGACAGTGCAGAGAGTCAGAAGACGCTGAGGAGTCCTGACCTGCCACCAGCAATGAAACGTGAGTATTTATTTATTTTTTTTAAATGTATGGAGCATTATATGGAGCCCATTCTCTATGGAGCATTATATGGGGCCCATTCTCTATGGAGCGTTATATGGGACCCATTCTCTATGGAGCATTGTATGGGGCCCATTCTCTATGGAGCATTATATGGGGCCCATTCTCTATGGAGTATTATATGAGGCCCATACTGTTTGGAGTTTTATATGGGGCCCATTCTATATGGAACATTATATGGGGCCCATTCTCTATGGAGCATTATATGGGGCCCATTCTCTATGGAGCATTATATGGGGCCCATTCTCTATGGAGCATTATATGGGGCCCATTCTCTAAGGAGCATTATACGGGGACCATTCTCTATGGAACATTATATGGGACCCATTCTCTATGGAGCATTATATGGGGCCCATTCTCTATGGAGCATGTGCCCAGAGGCATAGCTAAGGGTTGGGTTCAGGGGGGGCAAAACTTCTGAGTGGGCCCCTAACCATGTAACCCTGATTACAAATATGGTGGTGCACCCTAATAGTGGAAGTAGGAGAACTTCAGCAGATGACCGTGCTGTTGCTAAAAGAAATCTTTATACAATGATTAACACTGATATTACTGCCATACTGTGTTGACCATATAGTAGTAGATACCAGTATTGCAGAGCATATAAGAGATTACAGTACAGATATATATAGTACCTTACAGGTGACGTCCTTTCTGCTAGAGTCATTCACTTTTCCCGTCTTTTCCACCTGTCCCAGACCGATATAACGACTTCTCCAGCCACAGCTCATCTGCAGAGATCACAACAAAGACACATATGACTTCTCACATTTCAGGCACCAGCCCCATCTATCCCAACCTGCACAAACCCCTCATCCTGCTGATACCCCAATGCTGAGCCGCTGCTGCTGAATGTGTCCCTATTACTGATCCTCTTAGTATCCCAAATAATAAAGCCCACCACTGTGCCCCCTCATAATAATGCTAACACTGTGCCTCTTACAAAGTAAAATCCCCCCTTTGTGCTCTCTAGATGGTAAAACTACCCCTTTAAAATATTACTGCCCTGTGCAAGTGCCCTAGAAAACAGTGCCCACATTTTGCCCCTAAAAGTAATAATGCGTCAGGTGCACCGTTGACGGCCACAATACCGTAAGTGCCCCTATAACAATAATGATTCTTAAGTGCCCACTTAACATTTAATAATGTCCACTGATTCCCCCATGTACAGTAATAATGACCCATGAGTCCCCAGCATTGTTTATGTGGTCGGTTAGTCATGTGACTACATGTATGTTATTTGCATGTGTTGACTAGACTCTCACAGCTTGTCTCAATTCTCTTGTATTGAGAGAAGCTAGTCGACATATGCAAATAGCATACATGTGGTCACATGCCCGCCCGATCCCACTGTTGAAATTGGGGGCTCATGACAGCAGGCGCACCATACCCTGTCATGATTTGCCCGTCTGCAGTCACATAGAGTGACTGCAGACTTTTATCCCAAGCCCGCACAACCCCTTTAATAACTTTATACAAATAATAAGCTGCTTATTATGAAATTATTATTAAAGGGATTGTCTAGTCTGAAGCTACAAGTCTGCTGTGACTATGTGACTGCAGACTTGTGAATCCTCACATTGCATGCACAGCACACTGTCTAGGCTCTCTGGTTCGGGGAGCGGGTTGTCATGAGACCTCAAGTATGCGATTTGCATACACCTGGCCACATTCCGACTAGACTGTTTCCGGTCTTGCTCAATACACTTGTATTGAATGGGGCCGCGAAGTTGGAATGGGGCCAGGAGCATGTAAATCACATACTTAAAGGGGATTTCCCACGAACAAAAGTACATTTTAATCAATAGTTACTGTAATAATAATCATTTCTACAATTGGATGTATTTATAAAAATGTTCCTGTGCTGAGATAATCTTATAAATGTTCCCCTGCTGTGTACTGTGTAATGGTTGTGTCTGACCGTACAGAAACATGGTCTGATTGTACCACACCTCCTGGGCAGGGGAGGAAGCAAAAGAGCGTACAGACATTACAGCCGGGGAGCACAGCTGATTCTTTCTTTTAAGTAAAACATTGTTTAAAATGGACAGGGAAATGTTTTACCTCACAGAAAGAATCATCTGTGATCCCGTGCTATAATGTCTGTATACTCTTTTGTTTCCCACCCTGTTCAGGAGATGTGGTATGATCAGACCATGTTCCTGTATGGTCAGACAAGGCCATTACACAGGGGAACATTTATAAGATTATCTCAGCACAGGAACGTTTTAAACACATCCAATTGTGGAACTTATTATTATTCCAAGATCTATTGATTAAAATCAACTTTGGTTCATGGGAAAAACCCTTTAGCCCCTTAAGCCTCGGAGCATTTTCCGTTTTTGCATTTTCGTTTTTGCTCCCCTTGTTCCCAGAGCCATAGCGTTTTTATTTTTTGGTCAATATGGCCATGTGAGGGCTTATTTTTTGCGGGACGAGTTGTACTTTTCAACGCCATTACTAGTTTTACCATATCGTGTACGGGAAAACGGGAAAAAAATTCCAAGTGCGGTAAAATTCAAAAAAAGTGCAATACCACAGTTGTTTTTTTTTTTTTACCACGTTCACTGAATCCTAAAACTGACCTGCCCTTCTTATTTTACAGGTCATTACGAGTTCATAGACACCAAACGTGTATAGGTTCTTTTATATTTAAGTGGTGAAAAAAATTCCAAAATTTGGTAAAAAAAAAAAAAATAGCGCCATTTTCCGACACCCATAGCGTCTCCATTTTTCGTGATCTGGGGCTGGGTGAGGGCTTATTTTTTGTGCGCCGGGCTGACATTTTTATTGATAAAATTGTGGGGTAGATCCGATGTTTTGATCGCCCGTTATTGCATTTTATTGCAATTTTGCGGCGACCAAAAAACGTAATTCTGGCGTTTAGAATTTTTTTCTTGTTACGCCGTTTACCGATCGGATTAATTATTTGTTTATATTGATAGATCGGGCGTTTCTGAATGCGGCGATACCAAATATGTCTATGTAGGTTTTTTTTTTTAATATTTTATTTTGAATGGGGCGAAAGGGGGTGATTTAAACTTTTATATTTTTTTACTTTTTTTTATATTTTTAAAAACTTTTTTTTTTTACTGTTTGCATGCTTCAATAGTCTCCATAGGAGACTAGAAGCAGCAACTGTCCGATCGGCTCTGCTACATACAGGGGACGAGCAGGTCCCCTGCATGCAGCAGAAATGGTCCTGTGCTATGAGCGCCGACCAATAGGTGGCGCTCATAGCGACCAGATCATGACAACCACAGGCGTCTGCTGCAGACCCTGGGTTGTCATGCCCACCCATCGGTGATCCGCGATCACGTGACGGGGTCGCCGATGGGCGGGGCTTATGCCGCGCTACCCGGAAGCGCGCGTTAAATGCCACTGTCGGAGATTGACAGCGGCATTTAACATGTTAACAGCCGCGGGTGGATCGCGATTCCACCCGCGGCTGTTGCGGGCACATGTCAGCTGTAATAATCAGCTGACATGTGCTCCGTTCAGTGCGGGCTCAGCGCCGGAGCCCTCACTGAACGGGGGGTACGCAAATGTGCGTACCAATACGGCAAGCGTTGTTAAGGGGTTAAGGTCACATGACAACCCGCTCCCCGAACCAGAGAGCCCAGACAGTGTGCTGTGTGTGTAATGTGAGGATTCACAAGTCTGCAGCCACATAAAGTAACTACAAAAGACAAAAAATATATCTCATACCCTACCATCATTATACAGTTATATGAAAAAGTTTGGGCACCCCTATTAATCTTAAGCTTAATGTTTTTTAAAAATTGGTGTTTTTGAAACAGCTATTTCAGTTTGATATATGTAATAACTGTTGGACACAGTAATGTTTCTGCCTTGAAATGAGGTTTATTGTACTAACAGAAAATGTGCAATCTGCATTCAAACAAAATTTGACAGGTGCATAAGTATGGGCACCCTTATCATTTTCTTGTTTTAAACACTCCTACCTACTTTTTACTGACTTACTAAAGCACTTTTTTTGGTTTTGTAACCTCATTGAGCTTTGAACTTCATAGCCAGGTGTATGCAATCATGAGAAAAGCTACTTAAAGTGGCCACTTGCAAGTTGTTCTCCTGTTTGAATCTCCTCTGAAGAGTGGCATCATGGGCTCCTCAAAACAACTGTCAAATGATCTGAAAACAAAGATTATTCAACATAGTTATTCAGGGGAAGGATACAAAAAGCTGTCTCAGAGATTTAACCTGTCAGTTTCCACTGTGAGGAACATAGTAAGGAAATGGAAGAACACAGGGACAGTTCTTGTTAAGGCCAGAAGTGGCAGGCCAAGAAAAACATCAGAAAAGCAGAGGAGAAGAATGGTGATATCAGTCAAGGACAATCCTCAGACCACCTCCAGAGAGCTGCAGCATCAAATTGCTGCAGATGGTGTCACTGTGCATCGGTCAACTATACAACGCACTTTGCACAAGGAGAAGCTGTATGGGAGAGTGATGCGAAAGAAGCCGTTTCTACAAGCACGCCACAAACAGAGTCGGCTGAGGTATGCAAAAGCACATTTGGAGAAGCCAATTTCTTTTTGGAAGAAGGTCCTGTGGACTGATGAAACCAAGATTGAGTTGTTTGGTCATACAAAAAGGCGTTATGCATGGCGGCAAAAAACCACAGCATTCCAAGAAAAATACTTGCTACCCACAGTAAAATTTGGTGGAGGTTCCATCATGCTTTGGGGCTGTGTGGCCAATGCCGGCACCGGGAATCTTGTTAAAGTTGAGGGACGCATGGATTCCACTCAGTATCAGCAGATTCTTGACAATAATGTTCAAGAATCAGTGATAAAGTTGAAGTTACGCAGGGGATGGATCTTTCAGCAAGACAATGATCCAAAACACCGCTCCAAATCTACTCAGGCATTCATGCAGAGGAACAATTACAATGTTCTGGAATGGCCATCCCAGTCCCCAGACCTGAATATCATTGAACATCTGTGGGATCATTTGAAGAAGGCTGTCGATGCTCGGCGACCATCAAACTTAACTGAACTGGAATTGTTTTGTAAAGAGGAATGGTCAAAAATACCTTCATCCAGGATCCAGGAACTCATTAAAAGCTACAGGAAGCGACTAGAGGCTGTTATTTTTGCAAAAAGAGGATCTACTAAATATTAATGTCACTTTTCTGGTGAGGTGCCCATACTTATGCACCTGTCAAATTTTGTTTGAATGCAGATTGCACATTTTCTGTTAGTACAATAAACCTCATTTCAAGGCAGAAACATTACTGTGTCCAACAGTTATTACATATATCAAACTGAAATAGCTCTTGCAAAAACACCAATTTTTAAAAAACATTAAGCTTAAGATTAATAGGGGTGCCCAAACTTTTTCATATAACTGTATATAAATGTAAAGCAAAGTTGCATATTAAATATAGGGTACTTAGTGAACTATTTTTGATCAAAAAAAGTATACAAAAATAGTTCACTAAGTACCCTATATTTAATATGCAACTTTGCTTTACATTTATATATAATGATGGTAGGGTATGAGATATATTTTTTGTCTTTTGTAGGTTTTGCTTCTTTTTGCTAGTGTGAACATGCTCCTATTTCTTGCATGTGTACCATCTTAGACCTCAGTTCACATTGCTTGGTTTTTTAGCCACATAAAGTAATTGCAGACTTGTACATTTAGACCAGACAATCCCTTTAAATGTTGTACAGCTCATGCCATGGTTAGTGTATGGGGGTTTGTTATACTATCAGGCAGGGGCTTATAATAAGACCTAAACGGTAAATATAATAAGGCTGGTTTCACATGTCCGTATATTTCCGGTATCGGAAAAACCGGTACTGGAGATATCTGTTTCTTGTATGCCGGTGTGTGTTATACGTGTTGCACTAGTGTGCGGCCCGTGTGCCGCATCAGGATCACACGTACGGGCGGCTGGGAATCAGTGTCCAGGTAGCGCTGCCGAACGCTGCCCTCATCATGGTTCAGTGCCATCACTGCGATCATCACCAGCAGTGGCAATGATGAGGGTAGTAGTAGTGTCTGCTCCTGCAGTGTCCCTTTGTAAAAATAAGAATAAAATAATAAAATCCGTGTGGTATGTTTTGCGGACCGTGCATCTGCAAAAAAACGGACATGTCAGTGTGTGGAGCACACGGACACACGGTCTGTGAAAACACACTGACATGTGATCAGACCCATAGATTTGAATGGGTCTGCGTGTGTCAGTGTCTCTAGTACGTGTGGAAACTGTCACCACTCGTACCGGAGATCCTGACCTGTGAACGAGCCCTAAGTCCCCTACCTCCCTATCTCCACCCTCCCCAGACAGCAACTATGACATGAGATTGCACATAATCTCAGAACACAAGGCCCTCAGCGCCACCCCCACCCCCACTACCCCAATTCAGCTCCCCCTCTTCCCCTCACATTCACCCCACTGTCTCCCACAGTAACATCATATGCTGTCATTTATTTTAAAACTAAAAAAACTGGTTCCAGCAGCACTTACATATGAAGGTGATTGATGACTGGTCCGGGCCAGGCCCTGTCTTGGCACAGGTTGCACAACCTAACTGCAGCAGCTCACTAGGACCCAGGGTCCAGCGTGGACCAATCAGAGCACTGATGGTGTGGAGCTAACCGCAGCGCTGCCAGCCTGTAGAAGAAGATGAGGTTAGCAGCACTTTAGCCCTCACCGTGCACTGCACTGAGACTCTGCAATTGGCTGCTGTGCTGTGCAGCCTGCAGAGTCTCAGCTCAGAAAGAGAACAGCAGCGTCACCTCAGAGAGCCGCGGTCGCCTTCTGCTTAACAGGGTGGGCCCCTCAACGTGACGCCCCCTTTACCCCCCAGTAGGTACGCCACTGATGGGGCCCATTCTCTATGGAGCATTATATGAGGCCCATTCTCCATGGAGCACTATATGGGGCCCATACTGTATGCAGTATTATATGGGGCCCATTATTCTGTATGGAGCATTATATAGGGCCATTATACTGTATGGAGCAATATATGGGGCTCATTATACTGTATGAGGCATTATATGGAAGCCCTTATTCTGTATGGAGCATTATATAGGGCCCATTATTCTGCATGGAGCAATATATAGGGCTCATAATACTGTATGGAGGACTATGTGGTGCCCATAATACTGTAAGGAGGACTATGTGGTGCCCATAATACTGTATGGAGGACTATGTGGTGCCCATAATACTGTATGGATGACTATGTGGTGCCCATAATACTGTATGGAGGACTATGTGGTGCCCATAATACTGTATGGAGGACTATGTGGTGCCCATAATACTGTATGGATGACTATGTGGTGCCCATAATACTGTATGGAGCACTATGTGGTGCCCATAATACTGTATGGATGACTATGTGGTGCCCATAATACTGTATGGAGGAATATGTGGTGCCCAGAATACTGTATGGAAGACTATACTGTTCGGTCTAAAATGAAGACTTTAGAATCCCCCCAGGTCACGCCCTGTGCGCTGCGGGGATTCACCAGTTTCTGAGCTATTTACAATAGATATCACTCATGTAATGTAAGAAATAAGTGAAATCTTGGGCATTGTACTATACCTACAGTATATTTCTCTGCTGTATCTGTGCATCATGTACCATGGTATGTGTAAAAGGGGCCCATGAGACACTTTCGCCCAGGGTCTACGAAAAACTGGAGCCGGCCATGGGTATCGGAGTACTCTGGAAAAATTGCACAACAAATTTTGGGGTGCATTTTATCCTGTTACCCTTGTGAAAATATAAAATTTGGGGCTCAAGCAACATTTTTGTGAAACAAAGTAAAATGCTAATTTTTTTCTTCCACGTTGTTTTAATTCCTGTGAACCAATTGAATGGTTAATAAACTTCTTGAATGTGGTTTTGAGGACTTTCAGGCTATGTGCCCACGATTAGGCTATAGCAGTGCTTTGGGCACAATGTATTTTCGGTGCGTCCAAAAAGCTGGGACCGATCACGCAGGTGTTCATTAAACACATGCGGATTTACTGCATCCAATACATTCTATTGGGGAAATTTCTGTTGCGGAAATGCTGACATGCTGCGGCTCGTAAAAACCGCGCCACGGGTGAGTTTACGCGGCATCAAATAGAAGCACAGTGGGCATGGGATTTCTATAAATCCCACCACTATGCTTCCAATATGGAACAAAGCGTTTTGGACGCAGCACTGCTATTACGGATCGTGGGCACGTACCCTGAAGGGTTCAGTTTTTAGAATGGAGTCACTTTTGGGTATTTTCTGTCATATAGGCCCCCCATAGTCACTTCAAGTGTGATGTGGTCCCTGAAAAATGGTTTTGTAAATTTTGTTGGAAAAATTAGAAATTAATGGTCAACTTTAAACTCTTCTAACTTCCTAAAAAAAAAAAAGTTTAAAAAAATAGTGCAGATGTAAAGTAGACATGTGGGAAATGTTATTGATTAACTATTTTGTGTGACATAACTCTCTGTTATAAGGACATAAAAATTAAAAGTTTGCAATTGCGAAATTTCAGATTTTTTCACAAATAAACGCAAGTCATATTGAACAAATTTTACCACTGGCATGAAGTACAATAAGTTAGCAAAATAAAATTTCAGAATCACCGGGATCCTGTTGAAGCGTTCCAGAGTTATTACCAGATAAACGGACGCTGGTCAGAATTGTAAAATTTGCCTGGTCAGGAAGGTGAAAACAGGCTTTTAGGGTGAAGGGGTTAAAAGGAACCCCCAATGTAAGTGGTCAATGGAGAGCGCAGGATAAACGTGACCTGAGTTTTATTCTGATTTTTGGTAGGTAGAATGAACAAAAAAATAGCAGTACAATAGTCCTTATTTTTATTTTTGTGCGGTTCCTCGTGCGGTATAAGAGATAAGGTGGATTTATTCTTGGGTCGGTACAATTACAGCGAAACCAGCGTTATATATATTTTTTATGTTTTGCTGCCATCACAGTGTAAAATGCTTTTTTATAAAAAATATTTTTTTCATCGCCATATTCTGAGAGCTGTATTTTTTTTATTGTTTGGCGAACAGAGCTGCACGAGGGCTTATTTTTTGCGCGAAGCCCCATTTTGGGGAACATAACATTTTTTTGATCACTTTTTATTCAAATTCTTTAGATGCAGAATGAAGAAAAAACAGCAATTAAATGATTGATTGTTTCAATTTATTTTTGTGTGGTTGATGTTATATAATTTTTATGCTTTGCTACTTTTATACACTAAAAACAATATTTTACAAAAATGGATTTGTTTTTGCTCCGCCATGTTATGAGAGCTATAAGTTTTATTTTTTTCTAGAGTAAGTCATATTAGGGCTTGTTTTTTGCGGGACAATTTTGAGTTTTCTTTTATACCATTTTTCTTTATATATGTATTTTTGATAACTTTTTATTCCATTTTTTGTGTGTTAGTATGATGAAAAAGCGACATTTTTGGTGTTATTTTTTTTTTTACTGTGTTCACCATACGGATTAAATAATGTGACAATTTTATAGATCTGGTCGTTTCAGACGCGAAAATTCCAATTATGTGTACGAGTTTTTATCTTTGTTATAACGCAAATGCTGCTTTTTGTGATTTGTGTGTGCTTCTTTTTGGATTTTTACAGACATTTTATTTTTTTTTTGTTTTACTTTTTCACTTAGTCTCACTGCGGGACATATATAATTTTTACTTTGATCGTCGTTGGTCTCTAACAAGCCACTGTACCCTGTGGTCATCACATGGGGTCATTTAACCCTTTAGATACAGCTGTTGCAAGTAACAGCGTTATTTAACGGGTTAATCGGACCCCATCGGTTCCAAATCCGTCCGGGCCGATGCCACAGAATGCCAGCTGTCATTTAAGGGGATAATAAATATTTTTAATCTTGATTCAGGCGTCGCTCCCTAAACACTGGACCCCCGTGCCTAGTGGCGAATACGGACCTGTGGACTGTGCATATAGTGTACATGGATGTACACATGTGGGTGACTGTGCTGTGTGTCAGCGCAAGGATTTCCATATGTGTGGCTATATACACATTACTCCAGGATAAAGGCCTGGGAGAATAGCACTGGGGACTCTCTCAGCAGCCTGCTCTGTAGGCAGACTAGAATCCCCTCCATTCCAGCAGCCATGTCACTGATAAACTGTCTACAGCTGGTGCCTGCTGTGATAGCCTCCCCTTCAGAGGCTCCAGTCTGGTCACCTCTATTCAGAATGGAGACCTGTTGGAAGCCATATTCCACACACAGCAAAAGCAGCTTCCCTTCCTGGAGACAACAGCAATGAGAGCCGTGTGACGTGGAGGCTCCGCCCCTCCCGATGACGTCACCGCAGAGTCTAGCATCTCTAGCTAACGCCCGCAGAGGCAGTCGCTGGTATACTGCGTGCAGTACACAACGTATCTGGCGGGAGCGGGTGAGAGAGAGCGACCGTTACTACAGATACAGCGACATCCACTGCGAACAAGAAGACATCTTCTCATCTCCAGGAGACTGTGGCAGCTGGCAGGAGATGGCCATTCTATCAACACCTAAAATGGCGAGGCTGGTAAGTTACAAGATGGAGGCGCTGTGTGCTGATGGGCTGTGAGAAGAGCAGGCAATAGAACTTCCCTGCCTAATCAGCCCTGATGTTACTGAGTGGAAAAAAGCTTTAGAAATCATTTCTACTGTCCCTGTTTCCTGTGCTAATGAGGGCTTTGCCTAGTGGGTGTTAGGTCCCTCCTTCCCATGTTGTCAGGCCCCTGTTGGTGTGATAACATCATTTGCGCGAGCGACATCATCGCCGCTCATGCAAATCTCGCGCATGCGCCGCTCATTCCGGCAGCGTCACTGCATCTCTGAAGCCAGGTGTACAATTCCCCGCATCAGAGGCGCACTGCGCATGTTCGGAGGTTTAGAAGATGGTTTGCGCCTCTGATGCGGGGAAGCGTACACCCGGCCTCGGAGAAGCAGTGACGCTGCCGGAATGAGCGTCGCATGCGCAAGATTAGCATCAGCTGGCGATGACGCCGCTCGTGCAAATTATGTCATCACGCCAACAGGGGCGTGACAACATGGAAAGAGGGCTGACTAGTCTGGGGAACGAACGCCCTATCGACTAGTCAAACCTTCGTTAGCATAGGTAATGGGGAACTTGTGAATGTTTTTTAAACCTTATTTTCACTCAGTAACGTTATACGGGGCTGGTTAGGCAGGGAATTTGCTGATACATAGGTGAATGCTTCTGGGTTGGAGGGCATGGGGGACCTGACAGGTTCCCTTTAAGCATATTCACATAAGGGCAGCACGCTGCATTGTATTTTATTAATGTCATTTTTTTTGTGGTAAAACCTGTAAAAAAACAGAAAAAAATAAATTGCAGAATAAGAAACCTACTTCAGCATCGTGCTTGGGCTTCTGATCTTTTCTGACCTTAAAGCGCACCTGTCAGCAGGATTGTGCTCAGTAATCTACATACACTGTCAGGTGGGCGCCATTACCATGAATAATATGACACCTTGGCTGATGAAATCCATCCAGTGGTTCTTGTTTAACCCCTTCATGACCAGACCAGTTTCCATTTTTGTGTTTTCGTTTTTTGCTCCCCTTCTTCCCAGAGCCATAACTTTCTTATTTTTTGGTCACTATGGCCATGTGATGGCTTATTTTTTGCGGGACAAGTTGTGCTTTTGAACAGCACCACTGGTTTTACTACATCGTGTACTGGAAAACAGGAAAATTCCAAGTGCGGTGAAATTGCAAAAAAGTGCAGTTCCACAGTTGTTTTCTTGGGGTTTTGTTTCACCATGTCTGCTGAATGCTAAAACTGACCTACCATTATTATTCTCCTGGTCATTATGAGTTCGTAGACACCAAACAGGTATAGTTTTTTTACTTAAGTGGTGAAAAAAAATCCAAAGTTTGCTTAAAAAAAAAAAAAAAAAAGGCTCCATTTTCCGGGACCCATACCATCTCCATTTTTTGCGATCTGGAGCTAGATGAGGGCTTATTTTTTGCGCGCCAAGCTGACGTTTTTATTGATACCATTTTGGGGTAGATCCGATGTTTTAATCGCGGTTATTGCAATGTTGCGGCGACCAAAAAAAAGTAATTATAGCATTTTGAATTTTTTTCACGTCACACCGTTTATCGATCGGATTAAATATTTTTTCATATTGATAGATCAAGTGATTCTGAATGTGGATATGTGTATGAGTGATTTTTTTTGTTTTATTGTGAATGGGGCGAAAGGGGGTGATTTAAACTTTAATATAATTTTTTTAATATTTTTAAACTTTTTTTACTTTACACTAGCTTCAATAGTCACAATGGGAGACTAGAAGCTGCAATTCTCTGATCGCCTTTGCTACACACAGGGGATGATCAGATCTCCTGTGTGTAGCAGAAATGCTCACCTGCTATGAGCGCCGACCACAATCTGGCAATGACAATGGCTAGGGTCTCCTGCAGACCTGGGTTGTCATGCCAACCTATCGGCGACCCACGATCATGTAACACGGTCGCCGATGTGCGGAGCCAACGACACGCTTCCGGGAAGCGCGAGTTAAATGCCGCTGTCAGAGATTGAGAGCAGAATTTAACTACACTGTGTTCCAAATTATTATGCAAATAATATTTTCTCAGATTTTCCCAAATTACCTATATGAATTGCAGTCATTGTAATTTTCCAGTCAAATAACTATTAGAGTACAATTGAAAGGTTTTTGTACAAACTGCCTATGATAACAGTATAGTTTTAAAAAATAAAAAACTCAACTGCACTCAAAATGCATGTTCCAAATTATTATGCACAGCAGAGTTTTCAACCTTTTCATTTTAATAAAGAACAAAAAATTGTCATTTTTGAAATTATAAGCATTAGCAGGTTATTACAAACTGAAATCAAACAGTTTTCAACTCAAAACTTTATTCTAGGTGATGTTACATTTGCACATAGGACCGCTTGTTCGAAAGGAGCTTCTGAACTTTTTCATCCATTGAATTTGTCAGGTTTTGGATGGTTTCTGCTTCCAATTGTTTTGCCTGAGGACAGAATACCCTCCCAGAGCTGTTGCTTAGATGTGAACTGCCTCCCGCCATCATAGACACTCCTTTTGATGATGCCCCAGAGGTTCTCAATGGGGTTGAGGTCAGGGGAGCATGGGTGCCACACCATTAGTTTGTCCCCTTTTATGCCCATAGCAGCCAGAGATGCAGATGTGTTATGTGCAGCATGAGACGGGGCATTATCATGCATGAAATGATCTCGATGGTCCAGATGGATGGATTGGAGGATGGCTGGTTGATGGACACCCCATGCAAACACGGCTACGGCGCTAACAAGGAGGAGGTGGAGTAATGTTTTGGGCTGGAATCATGGGGAGAGAGATTGACGGCCCTTTTAGGATCCCTGAAGGGGTAAAGATGAACTCCATAATGTATGTTGAGTTTCTCAAACAGCACTTCCTTCCATGGTTCAAGAAGAAGAACCGTGCATTCCGCAGCAAGATCATTTTCATGCATGATAATGCCCTTTCTCATGCTGCACATAACACATCTGCATCTCTGGCTGATATGGGCATAAAAGTGGACAAACTTATGGTGTGGCACCCATGCTCCCCTGACCTCAACCCCATTGAGAACCTCTGGAGCATCATCAAAAGGAGTGTCTATGATGGTGGGAGGCAGTTCACATCTAAGCAACAGCTCTGGGAGTCTATTCTGTCCTCAGGCAAAACAATTGGAAGCAGAAACCATCCAAAACCTGACAAATTCAATGGACGAGAGAGTTCAGAAGCTCCTTTCGAACAAGCGGTCCTATGTGCAAATGTAACATCCCCTAGAATAAAGTTTTGAGTTGAAAACTGTTTCAATTGTACTCTAATAGTTATTTGACTGGAAAATTACTATGACTGCAATTCATATAGGTAATTTGGGAAAATCTGAGAAAATATTATTTGCATAATAATTTGGAACACTGTGTAGTTAACAGCCACGGGGAGGGGGGGTGGATCGCTATTCCACCCGCAGCTGTTGCGGGCACATGTCAGCTGTATATATCAGCTGTCGTGTACCTGGAAAGCTGCGGGCTCAGTGCTGGAGCTCGCACCAAACAGGGGGTTCTCACGTTTGTCATACTATTATGGCACACGTCAAAAAGGGGTTAATTTTTACTTATAGTTTGGAGATGATGATATGCTCGTGCTCTGGGACAGCCTGTAGGGTGGACTCTATCTGGTGCTCTGCTTATACAGTCAGCTATATGCTCTTATGACAGGTCACTGATCGTTCAGTTACCTGCCTCCTATTTTACATGTTATATACATAATGTGGGGTTAGAAAAAACAAACAAATCAAGCAAAATGGCGCCCGCACAGGCACAATAGCATCTATCGCTTGGCCATAGATGCTACTGTGCACGTGCCGTGGCCATTTTGTTGGAGCAAAAGAAAAATTTGTCTCCAGAAAAATGGCCACGTCACGTGCGCAGTGGCATCTATCAGCAATCGAGGCTCTTAATCTGCGCAAGCCCCGCCCACTGGTGGCTGGCTCTTGCGCATATTGAGAGCATCACTTGGCGATAGATACTATTGCAATTGCTCCGCTGTCATTTTGTTGGAGCAAAAAATCTGGCTCCAGCAAAATGGCCACAGCACGTGAGCAGTTGAATCTATCGGCAAGCGATGCTCTTACTTTGCGCAGGCCTTGCCTACTGGTGGGCGCCGCTTGCGCAGAATAAGAGGATCACTTGCCGATAGATGCTACTGCACTTGCGCCGCAGACATTCTGCTGGAGAATAATTTTTTTACTCCAACAAAATGGCCGTGGCATGAGATAGATGCGCCTGCGCGAGTGCCATTTTGATTGATGTCATTTTTTTCCCCCCATAATGTATACACTATGTAAATTAAAAATTGGAGGCATGTCAGTGATCGATCAGTGAGCTGTCATAAGAGCATACAGAGGTAAGCAGAGCACCAGATAGAGCCCACCTCACAGACTGCCCCGGAGCACGAGCATATCATTATCTCCAAACTGAAAGTAAAAATTACACAAGAACCACGGGACGGATTTCATTAACCAAGGTATCATTTTAATGTGTGTAACAGCGCCAACCTGACAGTGTATGTAGTTTACTTAGCACAATCCTGCTGACAGGTTAATTTTCAAGGAGTTGTCTGCTCTAAATCATTAAGTCTGCAGTCACTCTGTGTGCCTGCAGACTTCTGAATCCCCACAGAGCACAAGGTTTAAAAAACATTTATATGGTCCTCATTTCCTATGCTAATCAGGGCTTCGACTAGTGGGTGTTAGTTGCTCCCAGAAGAGTCAGCCTCCTTTCCATGTTATCACGCCCGTGTTGGCGTGATAATTTGGCGCTCATTCTGGCAGCGTCACTGCATCTCTGAAGCCAGGTGTATGCTTCTCCGCTTCAGAGGCGCACTGTGCATGTTCGGAAGTTTAGAAGATGACTTCCGTACATGTGCAGTGTGCCTCTGTAGCCAAGAAGCGTACACCCGGCCTCAGAAAAGCAGTGACGGTGCCGGAATGAGCGGCGCATGTGCAAGATTTCCATGAGCGACAATGACGCCGCTCGTGCAAATTATGTAATCATGCCCCATCAACTAGTCAAAGCCCTCATAAGCATAGGCAATGGGGAGCATGTGAATGTTTTGTAAACTTTGTTTTCACTCAGTAATGTTATACGGGGCTGGTTAGGCAGGGAAGTTGCTGATACATAGGTGAATGCTGCTGGGTTGGAGGGTATAGGGGATGTGACAGGTTGCCTTTAAGCTTACTCACATAAGAGCAGCGCACTGTTTTGTATTTTATTAATGTAATTTTCTTTGTCGTAAAACCCGTAAAAAAACCCAGAAAAAATAAATTGCCGAAAAAGAAATCTACTTCAGCATCGTGCTTATGCCTCTGATCTTTTCTGACTTTAAAGCGCACCTGTCAGCAGGATTGTGATTGTGTGCCCACACTGTCAGGTGGGCGCCATTACACTGATTAAAATGATACCTTGTTTGACGCTTGGCGATAGATAATACTGCTCATGGTCTGCGGCCATTTTGTTGGAGCAAAAAAAATTAGTCTTCAGCAAAATTGCTGCATCGTGTGGGCAGTTGCATCTATCAACAAGCGATGCTTTTAATCTGCGCAAGGTGGGCGGCGCTTGCCCAGTTTGAGAGCATCTCTTGGTGATAGATACTACTGCACACGCACCACTGCCAATCTGGCTCCAGCAAAACGGCCACGGCGCATGCTCAGTTGCACATATCAGCAAGCAATGCTCTTAATTTTTATCATTTTAATCAGCGTAACGCTGCCAACCTGACAGTGTATGTAGTTTACTTAGTACAATCCTACTGACAGGTGCACTTTAAAGGGGTTGACAACTCTAAATCTATAAGTCTGCAGTCCCTCTATGTAACTGCAGACTTATGAATCCCCCAGAGCACACACTGTGAGCTGCGGGGATTCGCCTGTGTCTGAGCCATATGCGTTATACATACTCCTGGCCAGATTCCGACTAGTGGGTGTGGCTTCGCTTCATGCACTTGCATAAAGTGAGGCTGCGCCCCAACTAGTGACTCGACTGTTCAGTGAGCGTGGCTTATATGTAAAGATGGTCTGAGATCAGTGGCCCAAAGTCATTTAACCCTTGAAAAACACCAGTTACTGGCTATTTGCCCCCTTTGATGGCAGTTCTCATGCCCAGAGCATATTTAAACGGGCTAGAATGACCTGAACTTGATGCGCCCATCACTATGTATGTAATGGTGGTCAGAGATCAGTGACCCAAAGTCATTTAACCCTTGAAAAACACCAATTATTTATTCAAATATGTGAAAATTGGTTATATCTCCACTTTGATGTCAGTTTTGATACCCAAAACTTATTTTGGCCAGGCTGGAGTGACTTGTATTTGATGCGGGCAATCACTATGTAATGGTGGTGTGAGATCAGGGGCCCAAAAACACTTAACCCCACTGCTCACTTTGATGCCCATTTTTGTGCCATTGTTATAACTTTTGTAGCTGCTCTTAATTGTATTCTAATCAGGGCACCTCGCTGCATTGTATTATATTAATGCATTTTTTTTTGTCAAAGCGCACCTGTCAGAAAGATTGTGCTCAGTAAACCACATACACGGTCAGGTGAGCGACATTAAACTGATTAAAATGATGAAATCCATTCTGTGGTTCTTGTGTAATGTTTACTTTCAGTTTGGAGATAATAATATGCTCGTGATCAGGGACGGCCTGAGGAGCCTCCTATTTTACATAATGCATCCATTAGTGCGGGGTAAAATAAGAGTCAGGTCAGTGAAGGCACAGTGACCTGTAATAAGAGCATACAGATGAATATGTAAGCAGAGCACCAGATAGAGCGCCCCCCCCCCCACAGGCCGCCCCGAAGCACGAGCATATCATTATCTCCAAACTGAAAGTAAAGACTACACAAGAACCACAGGACGGATTTCATCAACCAAGGTATAATTTTAATCAGTTTAATGTCGCCCACCTGACAGTGTATGTGGTTAAGGCTGTGTGCCCACGATGCCTCCCAGCCTATGGCCCCGATGCTGCGGAGGGGCCGCATGCGGATATTCAAATGAGCGGCACCTTTTTTTTTTACCTACGGACTTTCCCCATAGAGGTTAGGTCTATGGGGAAAGCCTGCAAGCGGACCTGCAACTGAAATTGACATGCTACGGTCTGGAAAGACGCGCCACATGTCAGTTTCCGTGAGTGAGCCACAGACGCATAGTAGACATAGAATTTCTAGAAATGCCATCCACTATACTGTAACATTTGTCTCCTGCTTATTTGACGCTGCATAAGTCCGCAGCGTCAAACCTGCAGCGGCTCCGGATCGTGGGCACACAGCCTACTGAGGACAGTCCTGTTGACAGGTGCGCTTTAAATCTGTAAAAAACAGAAAAAAATAAATTACCTAATAAGAAACTGCCTAATAAGAAACCAACTGCAGCATCGTGCTTCACACAGCTTCATACTACTACAGTGGTGGCCAAAAGTATTGTCACCCCTAAAATTCTGTCAGATAATACTCAGTTTCTTCCTGAAAATGATTGCAATCACAAATTCTTTGGTATTATTCTCTTCATTTAATTTGCTTGCAAGGAAAAAACACAAAAGAGAACGAAGCAAAAATCAAATCATTGATCATTTCACACAAAACTCCACGGTATGCGTGGCCCCCTCAACCCCCAATCCTAGGATGCGTGGCTCCCTCATCCCCCAATCCTGAGATGAGTGTCCCCGTCATCCCCCAATCCTGGGATGCGTGGCCCCGTCATCCCCCAATCCTGGGATGCGTGGCCCCCTCATCTCCCAATCCTGAGATGAGTGGCCCCCTCATCCCCCAATCCTGGTATACGTGGCCCCCTCATCCCCCAATCCTGGTATGTGTGGTCCCCTCATCCCTTTCACGCTGCACACATACAAAAAAATAAACATTTATACTCACCTTTCTTCTCTGTGCTCCAGCGCTGCGGTGTCCTGTTCTTCTGAGGAGTGCGGCGCCGGAGTACGCACGTGCCCATACTTCGCTGTCCTGGGCCATTTTGCTGAAGACACACTGAAAATGTGTCTTCAGTAAAATGGCACCGGATAGCGCTATACGCATACGCCGACTACGACACCTTCACTCCTGCCCTGGTCTCTGGCGAGAAGAGAGGTGCTGTGGCAACGCTCCTCCCGGTCAGGTAAGTATGTAAGTATGGCGCCGGAGATCGTGGTATGCGTTCAGTGTCTTTTCATACTGCGAACTTTGGCGCCATATACTCCTCTTACCTGTAACAGCTCCATGCATTTATCTGTCTGGAGCCAGACTGCGCAGGCGTGTCTAGCTTGTGCAGTCTATAGAGGCTTCAGACAGAGGGACGCTTGTAGTGTTATATTATAGATACACATGCACAGCTTCACACTATAAGGTATGATAGTAGTGTGACGCTGTGCCTGTGTATATAACATCTAATGGGGAGTTCACACTATAAACTATAAAGTGTTTACATAGCTCTATACTATATACTATTATATATTATATACCTCGTCGTGTAAAGCTGTGCATGTGTATATAATATATAATGAAGCGTTCACACTACATACCATAAAATGTATACATATCACTATACTATATACAAGAGCATCTCACTAAATTAAAATGTCATCAAAATGTTAATTTCAGTTCTTCAATACAAGAAGTGAAACTTATAGAGTCATTAAAAGCAGAGTGATCTATTTCAAGTGTTTATTTCTGTTAATGTTGACGATTATGGCTTACAGCCAATGAAAACACAAAAGTTATTATTTCAGTAAATTAGAATAATTAACAAAAAACAAGCTTTTAAAAATGTCCCTTAGTCTGTTTCAGTAGGCTCCACAATCATGGGGAAGACTGCTGACTTGACAGTTGTCGAAAAGACAGTCATTGACAAACTCCACAAGGAGGGTAAGCCACAAAAGGTCATTGCTAAAGAAGCTGGCTTTTTACACACTGCTGTATCCAAGCATATTAATGAAAAGTTGCGTGGAAGGAAAACGTGTGGTAGATAAAGGTGCACTAGCAACCGGGATAACCGCAGCCTTGAAAGGATTTTTAAGAAAAGGCTATTCAAAAATTTGGGGGAGATTCACAAGGAGTGGACTGCTTCAAGAGCCACCACACACCGACGTATCCAGGACATGGGCTACAAGTGTCGCATTCCTTGTGTCAAGCCACTCATGACCAATAGACAACGCCAAAAGCGTCTTACCTGGGCCAAGGAGAAAAAGACCTGGACTGTTGTCAGTGGTCTAAGGTGTTGATTTCAGATGATAGTAAATTTTGCATTTCATTTGGAAATCAAGGTCTCAGGAGTCTGGAGGAAGAGTGGGGAGGCCACAATCCAAGCTACTTGAGGTCTAGTGTGAAGTTTCCACAATCAGTGATGGTTTGGGGAGCAATGTCATCTGCTGGTGCAGGTACACTGTGTTTTATCAAGACCAAAGTCAGCGCAGCCGTCTGCCAGGATATTTTATAGCACTTCATGCTTCCCTCTGCCGACAAGCTTTTAAGAGTTGAAAATTTCTCCAGCAGGACTTGGCACCTGTCCACACTGCCAAAAGTATCAATACCTGGTTTAAAAACAACAGTATGGCTGCGTGCACACGATGCTTTTTTCATGCGTTTATGCTGCGGATTTTCCGCTGCTTAAACGCATCAAAAACGCATGGTAATCCGCACCCCATGGTCCCCAATGGCATTCCGCAATGTCAATGCACATGCTGCGGATTTTTCCGCAGCGTTTCTGCAGCGCAAATAAATCCGCAGCATGTTCATAACTTTTGCGGAAGCGCCGCCATTGACTTGCATTGAGACGCATATAATGCGCGTCTGTACATTTATACAAGCGGATTATATGCGTCTCTATGTGCGGATGGTACTCAGTTCTGGAGGAGAGGAGACTCTCATCCAGACCTGGGTACCATTGTACCTGTAAAAAAAAGAATAAAATAATAAATAAAGTTTATATTCACCTGTCCGGCGGCCCCTGCAGCGCTTCTCCTTCCAGGACCTGAGATGACGTCGCGGTCATGTGACCGCAGGCTGTCTCGCGAGATGCCGGCAACCCGGAAGAAGCCAGGACGAGCGCGACAGCACACGCGGCGGGGGATCGGGGGGTGAGTATAGCTTTATTTTTTTATTTTTACGGTCACACTATGTAAATCCATGCCTTTTGCATGGATTTAAATTGTGTGACCTAGTTGTCAAGCACTTTCCAAGTGATGCTATCGCTTGGAAAGTGCTCGTCAGTCCGCATGCAGAAACACATGCGTTAACGCATGTGGGTACGCATGTGAATCCGCATGTATTCTGCAGGAAAAACGCATGTACAATCTGCATGCGTTTTTTCTGCCAGGGAGATGCAGAAATGCTGCAGAAATTTTCTGCTTCATTTCTGCATCGTGGGCACATAGCCTATCACTGTGATTGATTGGCCAGCAAACTCGCCTGACCTTAACCCCATAGGCAATCTATCGGGTATTATCAAGAGGAGGATGAGATACACCAGACCCAACAATGCAGACGAGCTGAAGGCTGCTATCAAAGCAACCTGGGCTTCCATAACACCTCAGCAGTGCCACAGGCTGATCGCCTCCATGCCACATTGCCGCATTGATGCAATAATTGAGCCCCGACCAAGTACTGAGTGCATTCACTGAACATACATTTCAGTAGGCCAGCATTTTGGATTTTAAATAAATTTTTCAAGACGGCGTTATGAAGTATTCTAATTTACTGATATAATGACTTTTGTATAATGATTGGCTGTAAGCCATAATCATCAACATTAACAGAAATAAACACTTGAAATAGATCACTCTGTTTGTAATGACGCTATATAATATATGAGTTTCACTTTTTGTATTGAAGAACTGAAATAAATTAACTTTTTGATGATATTCTAATTTAGTGAGAAGCACTTGTATACAGTGCTGAGCATAAGTGAGTACACCCCCTGTATTATCAGTACATTATTTTTACAATGCTCAGCATAAGGGCGGTTTCATGCGTCTGGATATTTCCGGGACTGGAAAAACCCATATCGGAGATATACATATCCGGTGTGTCTGTGTGTGTCACACTTGTGGCGCATCAGGATCACCCGTACCGGCGCCTGGGAATCAGTGTACAGTTCCCAAGCCCTGGGTGCTATATTCTGCCCTCATCATTGTTCTTTGCTCGCGCTGTGATCAGCACGAGCAAGAGACAAAGTTGGGTGTAGTAGTGTCTGCTCCTACAGTGTCTCAGTGTAAAATAAGATTAAAATAATAAAATACATTTACTCGCCTGTCACCACACGTACTGGACACACTGACATGTGAAAGAGCCCTAAGTAGGTACTCCCCCTTATTATTGGTACATTATATATACAGCACTCAGCTTAAGTAAGTACACCCCTCTATTATCAGAACATTATATACAAAGTGCTCAGTGTGTGTACACCCGTTTATTATTAGTACTTTATATAGCACTCAGCATAATTGAGTACACCCCCATATTATCAGTGCATTATATATACAGCAATCAGCATAAGTGAGTACAAACCCTGTATTATCAGTATATTATATAGAGTGCTTAGAGTAAGTGAGTGCACCCCCTGTATTTTCACAAAATTATATATAAAGCTCTCAGAATAAGTGAGCACACTCCTGTATTATCAATACATTATACATAAAGTACAGACCAAAAGTTTGGACACACCTTCTCATTTAAAGATTTTTCTGTATTTTCATGTCTATGAAAATTGTACATTCACACTGAAGGCATCAAAACTATGAATTAACACATGTGGAATTATATACTTAACAAAAAAGTGTGAAACAACTGAAAATATATCTTATATTCTAGGTTCTTCAAAGTAGCCACCTTTTGCTTTGATCACTGCTTTGCACACTCTTGGCATTCTCTTGATGAGCTTCAAGAGGTAGTCACCGGAAATGGTTTTCACTTCACAAGTGTGCCCTGTCAGGTTTCATAAGTGGGATTTCTTCTTGCCTTATAAATGGGGTTGGGACCATCAGTTGTGTTGTGCAGAAGTCAGGTGGATACACAGCTGATAGTCCTACTGAATAGACTGTTAGAATTTGTATTATGGCAAGAAAAAAGCAGCTAAGTAAAGAAAAACGAGTGGCCATCATTACTTTAAGAAATGAAGGTCAGTCAGTCCGAAAAATTGGGCAAACTTTGAAAGTGTCCCCAGGTGCAGTTGCAAAAGCCATCAAGCGCTACAAAGAAACTGGCTCACATGAGGACCGCCACAGGAAAGGAAGACCAAGAGTCACCTCTACTTCTGAGGATAAGTTTATCCGAGTCACCAGCCTTAGAAATCGCAGGTTAACAGCAGCTCAGATTAGAGACCAGGTCAATGTCACACAGAGTTCTAGCAGCAGACACATCTTTTCAACAACTGTTAAAAGGAGACTTTGTGCAGCAGGCCTTCATGGTAAAATAGCTGCTAGGAAACCACTGCTAAGGACAGGCAACAAGCAGAAGAGACAAGTTTGGGCTAAAGAACACAAGGAATGGACATTAGACCAGTGGAAATCTGTGCTTTGGTCTGATGAGTCCAAATTTGAGATCTTTGGTTCCAACCACCGTGTCTTTGTGCGACGCAGAAAAGGTGATCGGATGGACTCTACATGCCTGGTTCCCACCGTGAAGCATGGAGGAGGAGGTGTGATGGTGTGGGGGTGCTTTGCTGGTGACACTGTTGGGGATTTATTCAAAATTGAAGGCATACTGAACCAGCATGGCTACCACAGCATCTTGCAGCGGCATGCTATTCCATCCGGTTTGCGTTTAGTTGGACCATCATTTATTTTTCAACAGGACAATGACCCCAAACACACCTCCAGGCTGTGTAAGGGCTATTTGACCAAGAAGGAGAGTGATGGGGTGCTACGCCACATGACCTGGCCTCCACAGTCACCAGACCTGAACCCAATCGAGATGGTTTGGGGTGAGCTGGACCGCAGAGTGAAGGCAAAAGGGCCAACAAGTGCTAAGCATCTCTGGGAACTCCTTCAAGATTGTTGGAAGACCATTTCCGGTGACTACCTCTTGAAGCTCATCAAGAGTGTGCAAAGCAGTCATCAAAGCAAAAGGTGACTACTTTGAAGAACCTAGAATATAAGACATATTTTCAGTTGTTTCACACTTTTTTGTTAAGTATATAATTCCACATCTGTTAATTCATAGTTTTTATGCCTTCAGTGTGAATGTACAATTTTCATAGTCATAAAAATACAGAAAAATCTTTAAGTGAGAAGGTGTGTCCAAACTTTTGGTCTGTACTGTATATACAGTATATATATATATATATATATATATATATATATATATATATACACACACACACATACAGCGCTTAGCATAAGTGAGTACACCCCTGTATTATCAGTACATCCTATATAATGCTGGACTCGTCTTTCTTTCCAAAGCCGGGATGGGCGGAGACTGCTCAGTGTGGCGCCGGAGTCAGCACGTGCGCATACCGCACTACGGCGCCATTTTATTGAAGACACTGTGCTTGCGAATTCGCAGATACAGTGTCTTCAACAAAATGGAGCTGGATATCGCAGGATGCGCACGTGTCTACTCCTGCACCATTTTATTGAAGAATTCTACTACAACATCAGTATAGCAGTGCTCACAAGCCGGCCATCACCATTATCCTTATAGTCAGCTTGTGCGCACTGCTATGTTGACGTTGGAGTACATTACTTCAATAAAATAGGCGCTGTTTTATTGAAGACACTGTGTATGCAAATTTGCAGACCCAGTTTCTTTAAAAAAATGGTGCAGGATAGCGCTGTATGTGCACATGCTGACTCCAGCGCCATTAAAGGGGTTGTCCAGTACTTTATATTACCCCCCCCCCCCCAATGTATCCCCCCGGGTCCCCTAAGGATTTTTGTAATTACCTTATGTTGCAGATACTGCCTGTGAGCAGCACGATCACTGGCCGCTCACAGGCATGACGTGAACCCCGACTACAGCCGGCTCTGACATCCGCTGATGTCACGACAAGTGCTGGCAGCAGCCAGGGGTCTCTGTCTTCTGCGTTCCGCGGTGGATGCCAGGCTGTGAGCGGGGTTACCCTCTACCCGCGTCACACCCAGCATCTACTGTGTGCTCTGCCTCTCCCCATTCATTGGGAAAGCGCGCGGTGGATGCTGGGTGTGACACGGGGTAGCCCCGCCCACAACCCAGCAGCCACCGCGGGGACCGCATCACTGATGTCACTCCTCACTTGTTGTGATGTCAGCGCGGGGTCACGTGATGCCTGTGAGCGGCCAAGGATAGCACCGCTCACAGGTAGAAACAGCAACCTAAGGTATTTACAAAAATCCTTAGGGGCCCCGGGGGGGATCCATTGTGGGGTAATAAAAAGTACTGGACAACTTCTTTAATAAAATTAAAAATGTACCAGTAAAAATGCTTGCCACGTGGGCGTAGAACGTGTTTAATAGCTAGTGCAATATATAGTGAGGCATTCACACTATAAGCTATACAGTTTATACATAGCTCTATACTGTCATATAGTAGATGCCTCGTTGTGTGAAACTGTGCCTGTGTATATAATATATAGTGGGTAGTTCACACTTTATATTGTATACATAGTAATACGCTATACTATCATATAGTATATACCTTGTATATAGTATAGAGCTCCGTAGATCACTACTAGCTTCACGATCACCCAATTAAGATTATTAGCTGCCACCACCAATCAGTTCCGGTCGATTGGATGCCTTATAGGTAGCGTGTGGCTTTGGGGGAGGAACGATTACAGAGCAAAAGAAACAGAACTATTACATTTTATATTTAATCCAAAGGGAGACAGTGTTTATGAAAAAATATACAAAAGATTTTACAAAGGGAGACAAAACAATACAGCATATACAGTTACAGAAATAAAAGGGATTAACAGAAAAGCTTATTATACCGATCGCAGAGACGATTCAGTTTAGATGAAGGAAAGCGCTTCGATTTGACTGTTAAGGAACGTGGCCCTTGCTTACACGAAAATATGTATCTTCCAGCATGAGCGAAGATCAATATTCGGCTTGATCTTTTATGCCTGATTGGGCCCTGCCCACACACTCCCCTGTGATGATGTCACGTGGGCTGGTCTGCGCCCTTCATGTTTTTTTTTAAATCTCTTAATTTCTGTGATATCTCCTCGCTCGATGATCGCAGAAGTTAGCAAGTGAATCCATATTTTTTATTGTGATTTTACTTTTCCTTAGAGATCAAACATGACATGGCTGCTTTCAGTTATCTTTGCCCTGTTGCGTTACAGCTCAACGGCAGGGCTCGCAGATATGGAAAAATATGCATACTGTTCCCCACATAGCCCCGCTGCTAAAAATATAGGTCCCATCACAATCAGAATTATAGAAATTCCCCTATTCCACACTTACTTTCGGTACCTAAAAGTCTGGAGATTAAACGCATTTGCAACTGGAAATGACCCGGCTATTCTCAGGAGTGTGATAGATTCCCTTTGAAGCCTAAGGAGATGTTTCCTATCTCTCTCAGGTGTCATACTGGTTACCTTTACACAACTCATTCAGTCTCTAGTCCAGGGGTCCTCAAACTTTTTAAACACGGGGCCAGTTCACTGTCCCTCAGACTATTGGAGGGCTGGAATATAGTTTTTTTTAAAAAAAACTATGAACAAATTCCTATGCACACTGCACATATCTTATTTTGATGTAAAAAAACAATACAGGAACAAATACAATATTTAAAATGAAGAACAAGTAAAGTTAGATAAACCGGTATTTCAATAGGCAAGTAAATGTCCCCAATAGACACCATAGGCCCCAATAGGCAGGTAAATATCCCCAATAGGCAGCATAGGTCCCCAATAGGCAGGTAAATATCCCCAATAGGCAGCATAGGTCCCCAATAGGCAGGTAAATGTCCCCAATAGGCAGGTAAATGTCCCCAATAGGCAGCATAGGTCCTCAATGGGGAGGTAAAAGTCCCCAATAGGCAGCATAGGTCCTCAATGGGCAGGTAAATGACCCCAATAGGCAGCATAGGTCCTCAATAGGCAGGCTATTTCCCCCTTATAATGCCCCATGCAGGCTGTTCCCCCCTTATAATGCCCCATGCAGGATGTCACCCCCCATATAATGCCCCATGCATGATGTCCCTTTCTCCCACCATATAATGCCCCATGCAAGATATCACTCCCCTGTCTTTATAATGTCCCATGCAGGATGTCACCCCCCCATATAATGCCCCATGCAGGATGTCACTCCCCTGTCGTTATAATGCCCCATTCCGGGTGTCACCCCCATATAATGCCCCATGCAGGATGTCCCTTTCTCCCACCATATAATGCCCCATGCAAGATATCACTCCCCTGTCTTTATAATGCCCCATGCAGGATGTCACCCCCCCCCATATAATGCCCCATGCAGGATGTCACTCCCCTGTCGTTATAATGCCCCATGCAGGATGTCACCCCCCCATATAATGCGCCACGCAGGATATCACTCCCCTGTCGTTATAATGCCCCTTTCAGGATGTCACCCCCCATATAATACCCCATGCAGCATGTCACTCCCCCATATAATACCCCATGCAGGATGTCACCCCCCCCATATAATGCCCCATGCAGCATGTCACCCCCCCATATAATGCCCCATGCAGGATATCACTCCCTTGTTGTTATAATGCCCCATTCAGGATGTCACCCCCCCCATATAATGCCCCATGCAGGATGTCACTCCCCTGTTGTTATAATGCCCCATTCAGGATATCATCCCCCCATATAATGCCCCATGCAGGATGTCACTCCCCTGTTGTTATAATGCCCCATTCAGGATATCATCCCCCCATATAATGCCCCATGCAGGATGTCACTCCCCTGTCGTTATAATGCCCCATGCAGGATGTCACCCCCCCCCCCATATAATGCCCCATGCAGGATGTCACTCCCCTGTCGTTATAATGCCCCATTCAGGATGTCACCCCCCCATATAATGCGCCACGCAGGATATCACTCCCCTGTCGTTATAATGCCCCTTTCAGGATGTCACCCCCCCCCATATAATACCCCATGCAGCATGTCACTCCCCCATATAATGCCCCATGCAGCATGTCACCCCCCCATATAATGCCCCATGCAGCATGTCACTCCCCCATATAATGCCCCATGCAGCATGTCACCCCCCCATATAATGCCCCATGCAGGATATCACTCCCCTGTCGTTATAATGCCCCATTCAGGATGTCACCCCCCCATATAATGCCTCATGCAGCATGTCACCCCTACCCCATATAATGCCCCATGCAGGATGTCACCCCTAATATTATGTCCCATGCCTCCATACATTAAAAAAAAAATGCAATACTCACCTCCCTCCTCCTCACCTGCTGCAGCTGCTCAATTCCGGACTCCAGCGTTGCCGGCCTCATCCTGCTCTGCGCTGCCTGTGATGGCTCAGGGGAGGGCACGGTGTAAAGACGTCACCGCACCCTCTGACCTGACACGTCACAGGGAGCGTGCTCCAGGAAGACAGTGGATCTGCGGAGGCACGAGAGGTAAGTATCCGGCTGCCGGGGCCATGAGCAAGCGGGGGGAAGGGCGGGCGCTGGCACCGCTCTCCTCTGCCCCCAGCTCGGCGGGCCGGATAAAAATCCTCCGCGGGCCGTAGTTTGAGGACCCCTGCTCTAGTCCATATGTTTCAAGGTGTCTATTCATCGCATGTGTCTTTTACTAAGGGCTCCATTTCTTATGGTAATTAGCCTGAATAATTAAGTTTGGCACTTCTTGTGTGCACTGCCACTTTACATTGAAGCAGCTTTTTAGATTGTCAGCTTTACTCCTTACTATGGTATAGGGTTTGTGGGGATGAGGGGCTTGGAGAGAGAGATATTTTTTATATTTCCTGACAAATAGTATACAGTATGGAGCTATGTATACAATATGTAGTATATAGTGTGAACTCCCCACTATATATTATATGCACAGGCACAGCTTTACACAATGAGGTATATACTATGTGATAGTATGTGGTATAGCACTTTGTATACAAGATATAGTGTGAATGCCCCACTAAATATGATGTACACATGCAAAGCTTCACTCTGAGCTATATACTATACAATAATATATAGTATAGAGTATGTATACATTAGTATATAGTGTGAACTCCCCACTGCATATTATATACACAGGTACAGTTTTACACTACGAGGTGTCTACTAGATGATGGTATATAGCAATGTTTCCCAAACTCCAGTCCTCATGGCCCCCACAGGTCATGTTTTCAGGATCTTCTTAGTATTGCACAGGTGATGGAATTACTATCAAGGCATCATGAATTCTCTAACCTGTGCAATACTAAGGAGATCCTGAAAACATGACCTGTGGGGGCCATGAGGACTGGAGTTTGGGAAACACTGGTATATAGTATAGTGCTATGTATACATTATATGGTATGTAGTGTGAACTCCCCACAATAGTGATGGTCCGAGTCAAAATCAGGTCACTTTAACTTGTCTCAAGCATTAGAACTGGTATTTTTAGGGGTTAAATTACTTTGGTTCACTGATCTCACACCACTGTTACACATATAGGGATGCCCTTCATCAAACATAAATTCTCTAGCCCAGCTTAAACGGGTTCTGTGCATCAGGACTGACATCAAAGTCGGCAATTAGCCTATTTTTACAGATTTGCATAAGTTACTTTTTTTAATTGGTTAAAGGGGTACTCCGGGGAGATAAAAAAAAAAAAAGTTGTACTGTTCCTGCACTCATACACTATAAAGATGATATGCCCAGCGCGCTATAATAATCTTTATAACTCCTGCTCCCTGCTAGTAGCCCTGTGAATGAGACATTATCAAGGGGCTGCTATTAGAAGCTGTGAGCAGGCGATGCCCTCGACATGTCCCCTCACCTGGGACTGCAGACAGGGAGACATTATGGGGCTGGTGTGACAGGCGCTGCTTTTCACTGCACTGCTCACCCCTCTGTCTGGGACATTACAGCAGTGTGCAGCTCCTCGCTGTTATTACCCAGTCTAATAGTTGTTTCCCTGCCGACAACGGGAGTTGCCTCGCCTCCTCTCCTCAGGCTACCTGTTCCCTACATGCGGGAGCAGCACTTAGTGTATGATGTAATGACCCAGGCGGGAGGGGGTAGCAGTGAAAGAGCAGATCCTGTCACGGAATTAAAAGGGTTAAAAAGATTATGTATCTGCACTGGGCATCTCCTCTTTATAATTTGAGTGCAGGAACAGTCCAAAAAAAATGTCTATCTCCCTGGGGTACCCCTTTTAAATAACTGTGGGCCAGTGATCTCACATCACTGTTATACAATAGTGATGCCCTGCATGAGATTCAGGTCACTCCAGCATGGCCCAAATGGGTTCTGGGCATGTGAACTGGCATCAAAGTGGGCAAATGGTTGTATGACTTAGTACTACTGGTTTTACTGCACCACCACACAGAAGAGGAAGACCCACATCACAGTTTCCTTCCGGATGGCCAAAGTGGTTATTAATCAGAAAAGCTGGCATCCAGGTGGGCAAATTTCAACTTTGTCGTGGGTTGAATAAGTTACTGATTTAGTTTTTTTTAGAGTTTAAGGGGTTGTCCGGCCTTAGGCTACTGTATGTACCTGCAGACTGCTCACTGTAAGATTTCTCCGATGGCGGCACAAGGAGTTGGCGGTCATGTGTAATTTGCATACTTCAGCCATATCCTGACTATATGAGCGTGACCTCCCTCAATGCAAGTGTATTAAGTGAGGCGGGATACAATCTAGTCAGAAAGTGGCTGGAAGTATGCAATTTGCATACTTGTGGTCACATGACTGCCCACTAATGGCGCTGGCACCGGAGGATCCTCACAGTGAGCAGTGTGTGCATTGTGAGGATTCACAAGTCTGCAATCACATGCAGTGACTTCAGACTTGTAACCTAAGGCCGGACAACCCCTCTAACTCTAAAAATAAACCAGTAACTTCTTCAAATCAGTACAAAGTTACAATTTTTGTCCACTTTGATGCCAGCTTTTCAGATCAGTAACCACTTTGACCATCCTGAAGGAAATTGATTATAATATGGGTGTTCCTCTTCTGTGTGCTGGTGATGTAAGACCAATATTCATTCAACCATTTAGCAACACCAGATACTTATTCAAATCTGTGAAAACTGGCTAATTGCCTACTTTGATGCCATTTTTGATACCCAGAACCCATTTGGACTAGGCTGGAATTACCTGAATTTGATGCAGGGCATCACTTTTTCTGTAATTATGGTGTGAGATCAGTGGCTCAGGGTTATATAACCCTTCAAAAACACAAGTTATTCGGCTGTGTGCCCACGATGCGTTTTTGGTGCGTTTTTTGTTGCGTATTTGCAGCGCATAAACGCTCCAGAAACGCATTGCATACCTTTTCCCATGACTTCCTATGACATTCTGCAAGTTCTGTGCACATGGTCAGGATTTTTTCTGCGCAGAAAATTTTCTAATAACTCAATTTGGTGACAGTTCTATTGCCCAGAACCTGTTTGGGCCAGGTTGGAGGAACGTGTTTGATGCGTAGTATCACTCTGTGTAAATCCTAAATACTTGACATTTTTTTTTCTTCAGCAGACAAAGCTTAAACGGCACAGAAGAGGGTAAGTCTGATTTCATTCTCTTATGTCCATTACTAGGACAATATCTTTATAAATACTGTGTTTTCCTGGATATAAAACCTACACCTAAAATAAGCCTTTGCATGATTTTACAGAGTTTTTGGCGTATGCTTGAAATATAATCCCCAAAAATAAGCCCTAGTTACAGTTAAGGCCAGCATTAAAGTGGGTGGAGAGCAAACTGGGCAATTGACCAAGACCCCAACTCTCGTCGGTTGTGTGCCCACGATGCGTTTTTTAAGTGTTTCCGCAGCGGCAAAAACGCTGCAGAAATGCTTAAAAAACGCATGGTAGAAGGCCTGCCATGTTCCCCAATGATAATCCGCACGTGCTGTGCACATGCTGCAGAAATTTCCGCTGTGGATTATCATTGCGGAAAAAAACGCAGCACTACCAATTATTTTGCGGAAGTGCTACGTTTTCGCCGCCATTGACTTGCATTAGAACGAATGGATTACGCATCACTGTATATGTAGATGCACATTCCATGCGTTCTAATGTGCGGCTGGTACCCAGGTCTAGAGAAGAGGAGACTCTCCTCCGGACCCGGGTACCATAGAAACTGTGAAAAAAAGAATAAAATAAAAAATAAATATGATACTTACCTTCTGGCGGCCCGCGGCGCGCTCCTCCTTGCTTGGTGGCAGTTCGCGATGGAATGAAGGACCTGCGCTGACGTCATGTGACGGGTCACGCGACGCTGACGTCGGCAAGTCCTTCAGTTTACCACTGCCAGCAGTCGGGACGGTGAAGCAAGCCAGCATGGGCCATCGGAGGGTAAGTATATATTTATTTGTTTATTTTTTGACATTCTCTCGGGTCACACTATATGCCGGTTGCATGGATTCATATAGTGTGACCAAGTTGACAAGCACTTTCCAAGTGATGCTAAAATCGCTTGGAAAGCGCTTGACAACCCGCATGCGGAAATGCCAGTGAAGAACGCTTCACTTCCGCATGTCCCTGGCAGGAAAAACGCATGTACAATCCGCATGTACAATCTGCATGTACAATCCGCATGTACAATCCGCATGTACAATCCGCATGTACATTCCGCATGTACAATCCGCATGTACAATCCGCATGTACAATCCGCATGTACAATCCGCATGTACAATCCGCATGTACAATCCGCATATACAATCCGCATGTACATTCCGCATGTACAATCCGCATGTACAATCCGCATGTACAATCCGCATGTACAATCCGCATGTACAATCCGCATGTACAATCCGCATGTGTTTTTTTCTGCCAGGGAGATGCAGAAACGCTCGGGAAAAATCCTGAGCATTTCTGCATCGTGGGCACATAGCCTTAGAGGTCACCAGCGTTTTTATTCCGAGGTTAAGACTTCCTAAGGACGTTTGGTGACATCAAGGTCATTTGACCATGATCTCACCAAATTTTATTTAACCCCTTCACCCCCCAAGCTTGTTTTCATCTTTCTGCCAGCCCAATTTTTACAATTCTGACCACTGTCACTTTATGAGGTAATTACTCTGGAACGCTTCAACGGATCCCACTGATTCTGAGATTGTTTTTTCATGACGTATTGTACTTCACGTTAGTGGTAAAATTTGTTCAATATGACTTGCGTTTATTTGTGAAAAAAATGGAAATTTGGTGAAAATGTCGCAATTTTCAAACCTTTAATTTTTATACCCTTAACCCCTTTACAACCTTGGACGTATGAGTATGAATCCTGAACAATTTACCTCCCCCACTATTATGCCAAAACCAGAATGAGATTTTTTTTTTCACTGTACTTAATTTACATGCATAAAAGAGACAAAGCATGAACAAGAGATAATTCTGCAAAAAAAAAATCCAAAAACGCACCAAAACAACATAAATAATGCAGCAAAACCTCTGTTTTTGACCCAGCTGATTTCATTCCAGAGATCAGTTTTGCTGCAGATTTTTGACATAAAAAAACAACATGTGTGAACAGGGCCTAAAAATTACACGCCTCAAAGTCCTCAAAACCACATTCAAGAAGTTTATTCCTTCGCAGGAATTAATGCATCACAAGAATTAATGTGGAAGGAAAAAAATTAACATTTTATTTTTTTTCTAAAATTTGTAACTTTAGCCCCAAATTTTTTATTTTCACAAATGGACTCCAAAATATTTTGTGCTATTTCTCCTGAGTGCGCCAATAACACATATGTGGGGGAAAGCTACTGTTTTGTCGCACAGCGGCTCGGAAGGGAAGGAGCACTGTTTGACTTTTTGAATGCAAAAAATGGATGGAATCGACTGCGGACGCCATGTCACTTTTGGAGACCCCCTGATGTGATTTAAAAATGGAAACCTCCATAAACTAGACCATTCAAGGCGGGGGCGAACACTGACATCTTGGGGACACTGTGCAAGAAATGTGCCTAGAACCCCTCCTTTTATGGCATTTTATATATGTAATAAAAGAGGGCACTGTGACTAACAGAAATAACAAGAATACACTTGTTATACAGTACAGACCAAAAGTTTGGACACACCTTCTCATTTATAGATTTTTCTGTATTTTCATGACTATGAAAATTGTACATTCACACTGAAGGCATCAAAACAATGAATTAACACATGTGGAATTATATACTTAGCAAAAAAGTGTGAAACACCTGAAAATATGTCTTATATTCTAGGTTCTTCAAAGTAGCCACCTTTTGCTTTGATGACTGCTTTACACACTCTTGACATTCTCTTGATGAGCTTCAAGAGGTAGTCACCGGAAATGGTCTTTCAACAATCTTGAAGGAGTTCCCAGAGATACTTAGCACTTGTTGGCCCTTTTACCTTCACTCTGCGGTCCAGCTCACCCCAAACCATCTTGATTGGGATTAGGTCTGGTGACTGTGGAGGCCAGGTCATCTGGCGTAGCACCCCATCACTCTCCTTCTTGGTCAAATAGCCCTTACACAGCCTGGAGGTATGTTTGGAGTCATTGTCCTGTTGAAAAATAAATGATGGTCCAGCTAAACGTAAATCGGATGGAATAACATGCCGCTGCAAGATGCTGTGGTAGCCATGCTGGTTCAGTATGCCTTCAATTTTGAATAAATCCCCAACAGTGTCACCAGCAAAGCTCCCCCACACCATCACACCTTCTCCTCCATGCTTCACGGTGGGAACCAGGCATGTAGAGTCCATCCGTTCACCTTTTCTGCGTCGCACAAAGACACGGTGGTTGGAACCAAAGATTTCAAATTTGGACTCATCAGACCAAAGCACAGATTTCCACTGGTCTAATGTCCATTCCTTGTGTTCTTTAGCCCAAACATGTCTCTTCTGCTCGTTGCCTGTCCTTAGCAGTGGTTTCCTAGCAGCTATTTTACCATGAAGGCCTGCTGCAAAAAGTCTCCTCTTAACAGTTGTTGTAGAGATGTTGCTGCTAGAACTCTGTGTGGCATTGACCTGGTCTCTAATCTGAGCTGCTGTTAACCTGCGATTTTTGAGGCTGGTGACTCGGATAAACTTCTCCTCAGAAGCAGAGGTGACTCTTGGTCTTCCTTTCCTGAGCCATTTTCTTTGTAGCGCTTGATGGTTTTTGCAACTGCACTTGGGGACACTTTCAAAGTTTGCCCAATTTTTCGGACTGACTGACCTTCATTTCTTAAAGTAATGATGGCCACTCCTTTTTCTTTACTTAGCTGCTTTTTTCTTGCCATAATACAAATTCTAACAGTCCATTCAGTAGGACTATCAGCTGTATATCCACCTGACTTCTGCACAACACAACTGATGGTCCCAACCCCATTTATAAGGCAAGAAATCCCACTTATTAAACCTGACAGGGCACACCTGTGAAGTGAAAACCATTTTGGGCGACTACCTCTTGAAGCTCATCAAGAGAATGCCAAGAGTGTGCAAAGCAGCCATCAAAGCAAAAGGTTACTTTGAAGAACCTAGAATATAAGACATATTTTCAGTTGTTTCACACTATTTTGTTAGTATATAATTCCACGTGTGTTAATTCATAGTTTTGATGCCTTCAGTGTGAATATACAATTTTCAAAGTCATGAAAATGCGGAAAAATCTTTAAATGAGAAGGTGTGTCCAAACTTTTGGTCTGTACTGTATATATATATTCAGTCAGTCTGAAAAATTGGGAAAACTTTGAAAGTGTCCTCAAGTACAGTTGAGGCCTCTCCTCACTCCATTCATTGTTCTCTCCCCACCCCCATCATTGACCTCTCTGCACCCCCCCATTATAATCTCCCCCACTCCTCATTGTCCTCTCCCCACTCCATTCATTGTCCTCTACCACAGGCGCGCACTACATGCTGACGTCATCAAGCCGTGCGCGCCTGTATGAGAGAGAAAGCACTGGGCAGGAAGCAGAGGATGGATTCGTGCAGCTCCGCAGCCATTATCTTATCTCCTGTTGGCAACGGAGATGCATCAATCGCTCCCTGCCCGCTGCTCATAATGAGGGCAATTGCCCTCATTATTAGCCACCCTGCAAGGGCCCCCCTGCACCTCCGAGCCCACGTGCAGCTGCACCGACGGTATGTCCGCCACTGTTTCATGGAATGTATATAGATGTGTGTTGAACACGTTGAACTTCCAGATGCTTCACAGAAGTTTATAATGTAGAGCCGTGAAAATAAAAAGTCACATTTTTCCCACAAAAATGTTCATTAAGCCCCAAATGTAGATTTGATGAAAGCCGGCCGGTGGGTGCAGCTCTCTGGCTCCCCCTTACCTCTCAGGTGAGTCAAGGTACTGCACCTAGAGTAAGTGGTGCCAGGAAGCTGCTACCAGGGGGGGAAAGCACGGTGGTGTGTTGTCCCTTACACGTCACCAATCCGTGACGCCACGATACAGGCACAACTCTCTGGCGCCCCCTTGCCTCTCAGGTCAGTCAAGGTACTGCACCTAGAGTGAGTGGTCGCCGGAGAGGCCGTCCTGTAGCCCTCTGGGTATTTGAGGCCCTCTTCAGTGAGGGCGGTATATATATTCCCCTGGCTGCGCCAGTAATATATATCCACACCTCTGACCGTCACTGCCAGCCTTCCTCAAATCCCCCAGATGGTATGCTGCCACCAGTTCTCGTTTGATACAAGCCCGGTCCGTTAATAGACTTGTATCGGGTCAGGAACCAACCCAGTAGCGTTTCAGCCAAGCGTTTCCGGACCAATGGATTCGTATATGCAGAGTAAAGGATACAGCCCACGATTAATTTATGATTTAATCGATTATAAGAATACACTAGATTACAAGGCTATACCATTAACTATACAATGGTATTTTGGCCAGAATAAGAAATATAGCAATTAGAAGTACAAAACACAGGAATAACAACGATAAATCAGTTACCGTTCTTGTGGTGCAAGGGAGGATTGCGATCCCACAGGTTCAAGCTTAGTTGCAGTCGTCCAGGCCTCAGTAGCACATGGCAAAGGTGCTCCTCCCACTCAGATACCTGGACCCGACGGTAGGAGTTGTTCACATCATCTCCTGGGTCAAACTGAGGGGGTTTCTGACTGTCGGCTATACTAAAGTCCTGTCACGCCCACTCTTGGTGATGTCAGTTTGCTAAAACCCGCCCCCCAACCAATGCTCATTTTAGCTTCATTTTAGAAAAGTACCCATAACTTTCCCTGGGGTGACCTCATCGTATCACCAGAGGTCTCATCGTGATCCTCCTCTTGTGGGGAAGCCATTGACTCTAAACATGCCTCCCCTGAGACCTTGTATATGGTTCTTCTAAATATCCAGCTTTCCAGGCCACTCAGGGATTTATGAGTCCCATGATTGTGTCCGCGGGCACCTTCCTCACATGATACATTTTATTTGGGTTCCCTAACTTGTATCGTGTGGTTAGAAATTGATAGTGTATCTTGTAGCTTTTGGGTGGCCATTTTCCACAAAGAAAGCACATGGTTCCTGGACAATGGAAAGGTTTGCAGGCATGCACAAATGGTTTGCTTTTGGTTTCCAGTGACATCAAGGTGTTAATTACCCCCCTGGGGCCTAGCTGACTCTGTCCTGCTTGGACACAGAAAAAATGGCCCATCTATTTACCATATCAAAAACGTTTCTGGAGACTGATCTCCAGAGGTGGGGGCGAATTGCTCTGTTTACCAGGGGCTGCAGAAATCTGACATGGTAGAAGCTGTGTGACAATAGGGAATATCTTCAGGTATGACGTATCATACCTAAGATGGCGGCTAACTTTCATGACACAGTAGAATTTTCACAAGGGTAAGAAAATGCACAATACAATTTGCTGTGCAGTTTCTTCTGAGTACGCCAATACCCCATATGTGGAGGAAAAGTACTGTTGGTGCGAATATCAGGTCTCGGAACAGACGTGCCATTTGAGTTTTTGAATGCAATATTGGCTGGCATCATTAGCGGATGCCATGTGGTGTTTGGGGAGTTCCTGGTGTGTCTGAATAGTGGAAAGCCATCCCCCACAAGTGAACCCATTTGGGAAACTAAACCCCTGAAGGAATGTATCTAGATGTGTGTCGAGCACCTAGAATTCCCCAATACTTCGCAGAAGTTTATAACATAACTTATGAAAAAAAAAAAATCACATTTTTCCCAACAAAATTTTTAGCCCCAAATTTTGCATTTTCACAAGGGTAACAGGAGGAAGTGCACTTTACAATTTGTTATGCAGTTTTTCCTGAGTACACCGATGACCAATATGTGATGGAAAACTACTGTTTGGGCGCATGGCAGGGTTCGGAAGGGAAATAACTATTTGACTTCTTGAATGCAAAATTTGCTGGGATCACTAGCGGACGCCATATCGCATTTGGAGAGTCCCTGATGTGCTTAAACAATAGAAACTAGACCCCTCAAGGAATGTATCCAGATGTGTGGTGAGCAACTTGAACCCCCGGGTTCTTCATAGAAGTTTATAAAGTTGAGCTGTGAAAATAAAAAAAATCAAATTTTTACAAAAAAAATGTTCTTTTAACCCCAATTTTTTTTTTTTTCACAAGGGCAACAGGAGAAATTGCACCATACAGTTTGATGTGCAATTTCTCCTAAGTTTGCCGATACCCCATATGTTGTGGAAATCTACTGTTCGGGTGCAAGGCTCAAATGGGAAGGAACGCCATTCAACTTTTTGAATGCAAAATTGTCTGGAATCGGTAGCGCATACCATGTTTTTTTTTTCATTATTTTGTGATTCTTTAACCCTTTCCTGACTAGCAGTATATGTACGGCGCCACGGGAGCTGCTTTCCCGCAAACCGCCTACATATACTTCCTCGCATCGGGCGGGCTCACAGAGACCGCCACCGCGATCAAGTGCGAGTGTTAGCTCTATATGAGGACTGACACCCTGTAGCAGTGCCCATGATCAGTGCTAGCACTGATCGCGGGCTTTTAACCCCTATGATGCTACTATCAATAGTGACAGCGACATCGAGGAGTTTCGCAGAGGGAGGGAGCTCCCTCTCTGCGCCCATCGGCGTTGTGCCGATGGTCTCCATGGTGACCCTGGGCCGAAAGATGGCCGCGTGGTCACCCAGGGGCGATGACCTGTAAGCTCCTGAATTTTATTTAAGAAAAATGTCCCGAAAAGCTAATTTATGAATCATAATAGGACCAGTTAAAACATAAATTTTTATTGACGAGGGTTTTTAAAATGTCAAAAATATGACCACGAACACACAGACACCATAAAGTGTTAGGGTGCATGCACACGGTCAGTGTTTGCTGCGGATTGGACGCAGCACACTTGGTCTGCTTCCAATCTGCAGCGGCCAGATGTTACAGCATAGTGGGTGGGATTTATATAAATCCCATGCCCACTATCCGTCTGTCTGCTCCTGCGGCTCACCCGCGGAGAAGGACATGCGACACGTCTTCACAGACCGCAGCATGTCAATTTCTCTTGCTGAAATGCTAGTCTCCGCAAGAGAAATTGACATGCTGCTGTCTGTGAAGACTATACATTACACTAGTAGAATTTCTCTTCCATACTGCAAAAGAAATTCTACTAGTGTAATGTATAGGCTGCGGTGACGCCGCATGTGTTCAATAAACACATGCGGATTTACCTGTGTGCAGCGCTTTGGACGCAGCATCAGTATGCTGCTTTCAAAGCGCTGCCATTCCTGACAGTGTGCACATACCCTTACCCAAAAGAAACTTTTCAAATACCTCAAAATTCTGTATATTGACTATCTAAATGACCCTAATTTAACACCTATCAATTTCCCTGCCTAACAGCGGAGGTTGGCACCCTATCGGGAAAGCGTTACGGCGCCCCCGCTCCACGGCGGCTAGCCCTCAGATGCCCTGGATGACCCGAGTCAAATGTCTATATCCAACAGGAGAATGGAAAAAATCTTCAGGCACCACTGTGTGATATTTATATAGCTGAACACCAGCAGTGATAAAGGACAATAATAGTGGTGCAAAGGCTAAAGGATGGCATCTATGCAACAAGTAGAAAAATGAATAGCAGCACTCACCTTAGTCCTTTGGCTAAAAAGTCCTTTATTTCGATGCAGCGGTCTATCGGAGGTGCAGCGCAGACAGCGGGGAGACGAGAGGACGACGGCCGTTTTGCGTCTTACAAGCGCTTCTACACATAGGAGGAGTTTAGTATACATAATTAAAAGTTAATTGATTAACATAAAAACATTCATTAAAAAAAACATACAGATGCTATACAATATTTTAGAAAGAGACTGCCATATCTAGGTTTTCATTTAGCCCTAGTAGGGCCCTGGGCTTCTGCTTTTAATATCCATTTCCCTTCTCTTGCTAACAGGAACTGATTGTGATTTCCCCCTTGTATGGGGTATTTTAACTGTTCAATGCCTGGAAATTGCAGTACACGAGGGTTTGCATTGTGACACTCCCGAATGTGTTGAATCAATCTAGGTGAGCCTTTACCAGAGGAAATGGAATCATAGTGTTCTCTAAATCTGACAAATGGTTTTTCCAATATAATAGAATTTACATGGACAGTATAATATTATAATATAATATTTATTCCTTCTATATGAAAATAATGGTTTGTTCAAGGCTATATCACAGAGATCCGGATCACTTTCAAGTAAATGCCAATTGTTCCTTACTGCATTCTGTATTAGATTTGTGTTGGCACTTTGTTTAAAATTAAAAATACATTTTCTCTTTTGGTTAGAATCTACTTTTGCATTTTTATGTTGTTGTTTGATTAATTCATGTTGTTTTTTCTTGTGTGCTCTATCTTGTGCTTCTCTCGGTAGTGTAATTGGGTATCTATCCTCTCCTAGAGAACCTGTTAGTTCCTCTGCCTGTTTCAAAAAACCTTGATCAGTATTGTTAATTTTTCTTATGCTCAAGTATTGACTATATGGTACAGTTCTTTTAGTATGAGAAAGATGTGCACTGTCATAATGAAGTAGCATATTGGTAGCTGTTACTTTTTTTCATATAAAAGGAATAAAAATTTGGGAGATTTATTGATACATAATAGATTTAGACGCACTACCGAAAAAAAGACATAGTTAGAAGAAATTTCGTTGACTGGAAATTACAGGTGTGGTAATTGTTCTTTTTGCCAGGCACACATTACAGGGAAAAATCTAAAAATAGGAGCTATATGGCACGAAGTAAAATAATTTCTCATGCAGGACCAAACATGTGGTATATACACTGCTCAAAAAAATAAAGGGAACACTCAACACATGATCTGAATGAATGAAATCTTCTCATTGAATACTTTGTTCTGTACAAAGCTGAATGTGCTGACAACAAAATCACACATAAATCACCAATGGAAATCAAATTTATTAACCAATGGAGGCCTGGATTTGGAGTCACCCCCAAAATTAAAGTGGAAAAACACACTACAGGCTGATCCAACTTTGATGTAATGTCCTTAAAACAAGTCAAAATGAGGCTCAGTATTGTGTGTGGCCTGCACGTGCCTATATGACCTCCCTACAACACCTGGACATGCTCCTGATGAGGTTGCGGATGGTCTCCTGTGGGATCTCCTCCCAGACCTGGACTAAAGCATCCACCAACTCCTGGACAGTCTGTGGTGCAAAGTCACGTTCGTGGATGGAGCGAGACATGATGTCCCAGATGTGCTCAATCAGATTCAAGTCTGGGGAACGGACGGGTCAGTCCATAGCTTAAATGCCTTCATCTTGCAGGAACTGCTGACACACTCCAGCCACATGAGGTCTGGCATTGTCCTGCATTAGGAGGAACCCAGGGCCAACTGCACCAACATATGGTCTCACAAGGGGTCTGAGGATCTCATCTCATTACCTAATGGCAGTCAGGCTACCTCTGGCGAGCACATGGAGGGCTGTGCTGCCCTCCAAAGAAATACCACCCCACACCATTACTGACCCACTGCCAAATCGGTCATGCTGAAGGATGTTGCAGGCAGCAGATCGCTCTCCACGGCTTCTCCAGACTCTGTCACATGTGCTCAATGTGAACCTGCTTACATCTGTGAAGAGCATAGGGTGCCAGTGGTGACTTTGCCAATCCTGGTGTTCTGTGGCAAATGCCAAGTGTCCTGCACGGTGTTGGGCTGTGAGCACAACCCTCATCTGTGGACTTCGGGCCCTCATACCATCCTCATGGAGTCGGTTTCTAACCGTTTGTGCAGACACATGCACATTTGTGACCTGCTGGAGGTCATTTTGCAGGGCTCTGGCAGTTCTCCTCCAGTTCCTCCTTGACCAAAGGCGGAGGTAGCGGTCCTGCTGCTGGGTTGTTGCCCTCCTAAGGCCCCCTCCACGTCTCCTGGTGTACTGGCCTGTCTCCTGGTAGCACCTCCAGACTCTGGACACTACGCTGACAGACACAGCAAACCTTCTTGCCACAGCTCGCATTGATATGTCATCCTGGATGAGCTGCACTACCTGAGCAACTTCTGTGGGTTGTAGAGTCCGTCTCATGCTACCACGAGTGTGAAAGCACAACTAACATTCAAAAGTGACCAAAACATCAGCCAGAAAGCATTGGTACTGAGATGTGGTCTGTGGTCCCCACCTGCAGAACCACTCCTTTATTGAGGGTGTCTTGATAATTGCCAATAATTTCCATCTATTGTCTATTCCATTTGCACAACAGCATGTGAAATTGATTGTTAATCAGTGTTGCTTCCTAAGTGGACAGTTTGATTTCACAGAAGCTTGATTTACTTGGAGTTACATTCTGTTGTTTGAGTGTTCCCTCTATTTTTTTGAGCAGTGTATATTATACTGTCCATGTAAATTCTATTATATCGGAAAAACCATCCGCCCTTTATTTGTCAGATTTAGAGAACACTATGATTCCATTTCCTCTGGTAAAGGCTCACCTAGATTGATTCAACACATTCGGGAATGTCACAATGCAAACCCTCGTGTACTGCAATTTCCAGGCATTGAACAGTTAAAATACCCCATACAAGGGGGAAATCACAATCAGTTCCTGTTAGCAAGAGAAGGGAAATGGATATTAAAAGCAGAAGCCCAGGGCCCGCTAGGGCTAAATGAAAAGCTAGATATGGCAGTCTTTTTATAGAATATTGTATAGCATCTGTATGTTTTTTTAATGAATGTTTTTATGTTAATTAGCTTTTAATTATGTATACTAAACTCCTCCTATAAAGGAAGAATCTTTTGCACTTCCTTTATAGTTTGGACCCGTAGAAGCGTTTGTAAGTCGCGAAACGGCCGTCATCCTCTCGTCTCCCCGCTGTCTCCGCTGCACCTCCGATAGACCGCTGCATATGATTGTCCAGAATGCTATGACAAAAAGGACTTTTTAGCCAAAGGACTAAGGTGAGTGCTGCTATTCATTTTTCTATTTGTTGCATAAATGTCTATATCTCCTAACAGGAAGCTCTGTTTCTATACATAGATCACTCCTAGTGTGCTAAGGGTAAGTCATAATGCAACAAATGATAATCAATCAAATTATATGAAATTAAAGTAGTGTCATTATCACACACCTCTGTTTGAAATCACTATCTTACTGATAATAATGGAAAGAGAAGTGATTCAAAGTTCATAGTGCTATAACAATCAGGTCCATAGCAGATCAATATTTAGTTGATCAGACCTATACATTTTAAAAGATTATACCATAGTTTAAGTGCACTGTGCATGAGACAAAATTGACCATATAAATGTGATTTAACCAATTGCACCAGCAGCCCATATGGATCACACTTATATCGATTTATGAATACATATAAGGAGACTTTAATAATATCTTCCTTAGCAATGTGAGCAATTATACTTCAAGGATAATAAACCATGATAGAAACAAAGTACTTATCAATGTGTGATAAAGATCCTCTACATCGCCTCTACACGTTTCGCCCTGTTAGCTCTTCAGGAGGCCTGATGGCAGGTAAATGTGGTGGATATTTGCATGTCTGTCTGATTCAACACATGTCCTTTTATACATAAATAGGAGAACTATTGAGTATAATGGCATAAGAAGCTTTATTTCATAAATAATTCATTTAAAATTAGTACATCACATCAAAAATATGAAATATTATAAAGACAGAGACATGCAGACAAATAGTCCCAATTTTTATTGCTGACCTCTACGAAGGGTCCATCCAAGGGGTCATAAAGCATACTAGTGCAGGGATAGAGAGAGAAGCAAGTGATCAAACGGCTTACATGCAATTATACTAAGTTCATGGAGCCCACTCTACCACAAGAGCTAAATTGCACCTCACTCACCGAGTAAAGGAGAGCCCAAGTCTGAGAGGAACGGCACAGGGACTGGTCAATGGCAAAAGAGAGCCTCGACGCGCGTTTCGCCGGTGATTATCCTTGGCTTTCTCAAGAGACGTGTGTGGTTGCGCTTTCAGGACCTTTAAATATGCCCCCAAGAGATCATGTGTATTGTCACGTGACTCTCCAATATGGCCGCCGAACATCAGATGAAAGGCTGCGCATGTGCTGCTGCTACCACCGCCTCCATGTGCGCGCCCCAGCCGTCATGACTTCGGCACGTGACTGGAAGTGCGGGTAAGCGCTATTCCCGGCGACGCGCTGAAGGCTTATTGACAGCTGAGCGCGGCCATAGGGCGGGAGAGACCGGGCGCATGAGCACAACATCTGCTCACAGACAGGCATAGGGGGAAATATGTATGTAATGGACAAATCTACTCCCAAGAATCAATGTGGTAGCAAATTAAAGTGCCATCCGATCATAATAATATTCATGCATTGAACCTAATATCACAAAGTATGAGGGATTATAGCACTCAATGATAATCATAAGGATGCTAGCAAACATCAAAATGCAAAGGGGAAACATACATTATACAAAATATATGTGCATATATTCTTCTCCATCTATCCAATCTCTTACAGATATCAGGATGAGAGGGGTCCACAGACAAAGTTCGTCTCTACAAATGGTATAGAGTAGACGGTTTCTAAAGCGCAATCACTATATAAAAGAAGTGAGTACAAATAATAAGAACAAATAAAAACATAGAACCATGGTCCCTAAATTAGGGACCATGGTTCTATGTTTTTATTCTTAATTTTTTAAAATTTTATTTGTTCTTATTCTTTGTACTCACTTCTTTTATATAGTGATTGCACTTTAGGAACCGTCTACTCTATACCATCTGTAGAGACGTATTCTGTCAGTGGACCCCTTCCATCCTGACATCTGCAATATATTGGATAGATGGTGAAGAATTTGTGCATATATATTTTCGTATAATTGATGGCGCCTTAAGAACCGTCTATCCCATACCATTTGTAGAGACGAACTTTGTCTGTGGACCCCTCTCATCCTGATATCTGTAATAGATTGGATAGATGGCGAAGAATATATGCACATATATTTTTGTATAATGTATGTTTCCCCTTTGTATTTTGATGTTTGCTAGCATCCTTATGATTATCATTGAGTGCTATAATCCCTCATACTTTATGTGATATTAGGTTCAATGCATGAATATTATTATTTCCCCCTATGCCTGTCTGTGCACAGATGTTGTGCGCATGCGCCCGGTCTCCCCCGCCCTATGGCTGCGCTCAGCTGTCAATAAGCCTTCGGCGCGTCGCCGGGAATATCGCTTACCCGCACTTCCGGTCACGTGCTGACGTCATGACGGCTGGGACGCGCACATGGAGGCGGTGGTAGCCGCAGCACATACGCCGCCTTTCATCTGATGTTCGGCAGCCATATTGGAGAGTCACGTGACTATACACGTGATCTCTTGGGGGCGTATTTAACGGTCCTGAAAGCGCAACCACACATGCCTCTTGTGAAAGCCAAGGTTAATCACTGGCGAAACGTGCGTCGAGGCTCTCTTTTGCCATTGACCAGTCCCTGTGCCGTTCCTCTCAGACTTGGGCTCTCCTTTACTCGGTGAGTGAGGTGCAATTTAGCTCTTGTGGTAGAGTGGGCTCCATGAACTTAGTATAATTGCATGTAAGCCGTTTGATCACTTGCTTCTCTCTCTATCCCTGCACTAGTATGCTTTATGACCCCTTGGATGGACCCTTCGTAGAGGTCAGCAATAAAAATTGGGACTATTTGTCTGTATGTCTCTGTCTTTATAATATTTCATATTTTTGATGTGATGTACTAATTTTAAATGAATTATTTATGAAATAAAGCTTCTTATGCCATTATACTCAATAGTTCTCCTATTTATATATATATGGTTTTGAGTAGGCACTTGTGTGTGAAGATGGGGGTTGACCCTCCTCTTTAGACCCCCTACCCACACTATCTATTATGTGGGCCGCAGTTTGTTTACATGTCCTTTTATATAGAGCTCCCTCTCAAACAGTCTCCTCCCCAATCATTTTGATAACTTCCTGTGTAACCGCCCCTTTGACCCTCTCTAGATATAACCCCCATTACTCAATAATCGCCGCTCAGTGTGCCCTGATATAAACCACATATGAAGCAGTCAGGCTAAGATCATTTAAAGCTCAGAAAGCGCAACCCATCCACCACCATACATTATCACGGAGTACGCGCCTATCAGCCACCGCAGGAAGTGACGCGTCCCACTGATGCGATGCGTTCCGACTCAGGATGCTCACCTTAATGCTATGGAACACACAGTACTGCACATGACCGGAAACTTTACACCGGAAATAACGTGTGCAGATGAAGCAGTGCGATCCAGCCTCAGACATTCTCCTTGCTACTGTGGAGCGCACGGTACTGTGCATGACCAGAAACTCCGCTGGATAACAGCAACAACCAATTTAGGTGTGCCCAACCCTCTGATTCGCTCCAAACGGGAGCGCAACCACTGACCACCAATATACATAGCCAAAGATAAAACTGTGGATACCATATTTATCACAACTACTCTATTGGTTGATAAACGGGGAAATTGAGAGACAGATAAAATTGCAATTACTCTCTAAACCTCACCTTCAATACTTATACATATGATAGAGTATTTTATAATCACATATATTTACAGAGCGGCAAGGCAAAAAATTATACTAAAAATAAGGGGATGATGAAGACTGATGATACAATAACTTTTTTTAGGGAGGGGTAGAGGACAAGACAAGAAGAGGGGAGAGCAAGGAGGAGCTCCATTGACCATATAGGACAATCAAATGTGTATGTGTGTATATCTGTAAATATATATACACTACAGACCAAAAGTTTGGACACACCTTCTCATTTACATATTTTTCTGTATTTTCATGACTATGAAAATTGTACATTCACACTGAAGGCATCAAAACTATGAATTAACACATGTGGAATTATATACTTACCAAAAAAGATTGAAACACCTGAAAATATGTCTTATATTCTAGGTTCTTCAAAGTAGCCACCTTTTGCTTTGATGGCTGCTTTGCACACTCTTGACGAGCTTCAAGAGGTAGTCAACGGAAATGGTTTTCACTTCACAGGTGTGCCCTGTCAGGTTTAATAAGTGGGATTTCTTGCCTTATAAATGGGGTTGGGACCATCGTTGTGTTGTGCAGAAGTCAGGTGAATACACAGCTGATAGTCCTACTGAATAGACTGCTAGAATTTGTATTATGGCAAGAAAAAAGCAGCTAAGTAAAGAAAAACGAGTGGCCATCATTACTTTAAGAAATGAAGGTCAGTCAGTGCGAAAAATTGGGAAAACTTTGAAAGTGTCCCCAAGTACAGTTGCAAAAACCATCTAGCGCTACAAAGAAACTGGCTCATATGAGGACCGCCCCAGAAAAGGAAGACCGAGAGTCACCTCTGCTTCTGAGGAGAAGTTTATCCGAGTCATCAGCCTCAGAAATCGCAGGTTAACAGCAGCTCAGATTAGAGACCAGGTCAATGCCACACAGAGTTCTAGCAGCAGACACATCTCTTCAACAACTGTTAAGAGGAGACTTTGTGCAGCAGGCCTTCATGGTAAAATAGCTGCTAGGAAACCACTGCTAAATACAGGCAACAAGCAGAAGAGACTTGTTTGGGCTAAAGAACACAAGGAATGGACATTAGACCAGTAGAAATCTGTGCTTTGGTTTGATGAGTCCAAATTTGAGATCTTTGTGCGACGCAGAAAAGGTGAACAGATAGGGTATGTGCACACGATGCAGAAATGAAGCAGAAAATTTCTGCATCATTTCTGCATCTCCCTGGCAGAAAAAACGCATGCAGATTGTGCATGCGTTTTTCCTGCGGAATACATGCGGATTCACATGCGTTTCCGCATGTGGATTGACAAGCGCTTTCCAGGCGATTTTAGCATCACCTGGAAAGTGCTTGACAACTAGGTCACACTATATAAATCCATGCAAACAGTATGGATTTATATAGTGTGACCCGAGAGAGTGGTAAAAATAAAAAATAAATGTATACTTTACCCTCCGATGGCCCGCGCTGTCCAGCTCACTCCGTTCTCCCTTCCGGCAACACTGAATTTAAAGACCTGCCGACGTCAGCGTCACGTGACCTGTTACATGACTCTGACGTCAGCGCAGGTCCTTCAACTCACTGCAAAGTGCCGGGAACCAAGCAGGAGCGGTACGCGGGCCGACAGTAGGTAAGTATACATTTATTTTTTATTTTATTCTTTTTTTTACAGATTTTTTAATGGTACCTGGGTGTGGATGAGTCTCTCCTCTCATCTACACCCGGGTACCATCCGCACATTAGAACGCGTGGATTACGCATCTACATATACAGTGATGTGTAATCCATGCGGTCTAATGCAAGTCAATGGCGGCGAAAACGCCGCATTTCCGCAAAATTAATGGACATGCTGCGGAGTTTTGAGCGCAGCATAAACGCTGCGGAAAAATCCGCAGCATGGGCACAGCATATGCGGATTTCCATTGGGGAACATTGCTGCCCTTCTACCATGCTTTTTTAATGCGTTTCCGCAGCTTTTCCGCAGCTGCGGAAACGCATAAAAAACGTATCGTGTGCACACAGCCATAGACTCTACATGCCTAGTTCCCACCGTGAAGCATGGAGGAGGAGGTGTGATGGTGTGGGGGTGCTTTGCTGGTGACACTGTTGGGGATTTATTCAAAATTGAAGGCATACTGAACCAGCATGGCTACCACAGGATCTTGCAGCGGCATGCTATTCCATCCGGTTTGCGTTTAGCTGGACCATCATTTATTTTTCAACAGGACAATGACCCCAAACACACCTCCAGGCTGTGTAAGGGCTATTTGACCAAGAAGGAGAGTGATGGGGTGCTACGCCAGATGACCTGGCCTCCACAGTCACCAGACCTGAACCCAATCAAGATTTGTTTGGGGTGAGCTGGACCGCAGAGTGAAGGCAAAAGGGCCAACAAGTGCTAAGCATCTCTGGGAACTCCTTCAAGATTGTTGGAAGACCATTTCCGGTGACTACCTCTTGAAGCTCATCAAGGGAATGCCAAGAGTGTGCAAAGCAGTCATCAAAGCAAAAGGTGACTACTTTGAAGAACCTAGAATATAAGACATATTTTCAGTTGTTTCACACTTTTTTGTTAAGTATATAATTCCACATGTGTTAATTCATAGTTTTGATGCCTTCAGTGTGAATGTACAATTTTCATAGTCATGAAAATACAGAAAAATCTATAAATGAGAAGGTGTGTCCAAACTTTTGGTCTGTACTGTATATATATGTGTAAATGTGTAAAAAGAACTGACCAGCACATCCTAAATGTGAACAGGTGCAAGCTGCAGAAACTGAATAAGATATATGAAAAGAAAGCACAGCAGCACTCCATTATGGCCAAAATACATAAAGACAATAAAAACGTTTGATATAAACTGTGATATTACTCAATGGACTTTACTTACAATAAACGGAGGTTCTTAGCGCATAAATTGGCCAATTCATGTGTGCCCATCAACCGCTGCAAGGTGACCTCCCGTCTGATGGGTACTTCTCTGCCTACGTGCCTCTCTTGGGCTACAAGCCTATAACTCTGGACAGAACATGTCACTTCTGGGCTAAAACACCTACAATTCAAATGGGCTGGTAGAATAGAATATACATCACCTGCTGGTTAAATGGGGGGAATGCCAGGTCAGACAGGAGGCAGTTACAACCTCCTATAGTAATATATAATAAGAAAACTGACCAGCACATCCTAAGTGTGAACAGGTGCTAGCTGCAGAAACTATATATAATGATGAAGTCTAATCCAGATAAAAAAATAGACACAAGAATTTGTGCAGCCCACAATGAGGGGACAAAAAACTAGCTTATATGGTCAGCCAAAACAATCCAATCGATTCAAAGGTCCATCATAACGTCTCATGGTTATAAGAAACAGGCCTATGTAATTTGTTTGTTTATCCACTTAGGGGTAAGGGAATCCACTCTAAAGGTCCATTCACATTCATGTTTCAATAGGTCCTTATCCTGATCGCACCCTCTGGGGCTAGATTTCACAACCTCAATAACTGTAAAGAGAATTTCATCTACTTCACCCAGATGTGTTGTTCTCATATGTCTTGACAGTGGGGTATGTCGATCATTCCTGATGTCACCCAGATGTTCACTCACTCTCCTCCTCAGTTCTCTCTTAGTTTTGCCCACATAATTAAGTGGATATGGGCAGGTTGCCATATAGATCACACCTGAGCTCTTACTGTGGAAAAAGCACGGTGGCTCAATAGTTAGCACTGCAGCCTTGCAGCACTGGGGTCCTGGATTCAAATCCCACCAAGGACAACATCTGCAAGGAGTTTGTATGTTCTTCCCGTGTTTGCGTGGGTTTCTTCCGGGTTCTCTGGTTTCCTCCCACACTCCAAAGACATACTGATAGGGAATTTAGATTGTGAGCCCCAATGGGGACAGCGATGATAATGTATGTAAAGTGCTGTGAAATATGTTAGCGCTATATAAAAATAAAGATTATTAATATTGTTAATATTTTACCCATGCGGAATCAAACACAAAATTTCAAAATGGATTTCCAAAAAATCAATCTAATATTAAATTTGCAAAAAAAATAACATGTACCTCCTATGCTCCTAGCCACATCTGTACCAAAATTCAAGTTGGCATCTCAATGGGATCATACTTAACCCCTTAACCCCCGAGGGTGGTTTGCACGTTAATGACCAGGCCAATTTTTACAATTCTGACCCCTGTCACTTTATGAGGTAATTACTCTGGAACGCTTCAACGGATCCCCCTGATTCTGAGATTGTTTTTTTCGTGACATATTGTACTTCATGATTGTGGTAACATTTCTTCGATATCACTTGCGTTTATTTGTGAAAAAAACGGAAATTTGGTGAAAATGTTGAAAATTTTGCAATTTTCACAATTTGAATTTTCCCACATGTCTACTTTACATCAGCACAATTTTGGAACCAAAATTTTTTTCTGTTAGGGAGCTATAAAGGTTAAAAGTTGACCAGCGATTTCTAATTTTTCCAACAAAATTTACAAAACCATTTTTTTAGGGACCACATCACATTTGAAGTCACTTTGAGAGGTCTTCATGGCAGAAAATACCCAAAAGTGACACCATTCTAAAAACTGCACCCCTCAAGGTGCTCCAAACCACATTCAATAAGTTTATTAACCCTTCAGGTGCTTCACAGGAATTTTTGGAATGTGGAAGAAAAAAATGAACATTTAACTCTTTTCACAAAAATGTTACTTTAGACCCAATTTTTTTTATTTTCACAGGGGTAACAAAAAATGGACCCCAAAATTTGTTGTGCAATTTCCCCTGGGCACGCAGATACCCCATATGTGGGAAAAAACACTGTTTGGGCACACGGCAGGGCTCGGAAGGGAAGGAGCGCCATTTGACTTTTTCATTGTAAAATTTGCTTGAATAATTAGCGGACGCCATGTTGCGTTTGGAGAGCCCCTTTGTGCCCAAACATTGGAGCTCCCCCACAAGTGACCCCATTTTGGAAACTAGACCCCCAAAGGCACCTATCTAGATTCATAGTGAGCACTTGGAACCCCCAGGTGCTTCACAAATTGATTCGTAAAAATGAAAAAGTGAAAAAAAAAACACTTTTTCATTTTTATGAATCAATTTGTGAAGCACCTGGGGGTTCCAAGTGCTCACTATGCATCTAGATAGGTGCCTTGGGGGGTCTAGTTTACAAAATGGGGTCACTTGTGGGGGAGCTCCAAAGTTTAGGCACGCAGGGGATCTCCAAACGCAACATGGCGTCCTCTAACAATTTGAGCCGATTTTCCATTCAATTTGTTAGCGGACACCATGTCGCGTTTGGAGAGCCCCTGATTTGTTAGCGGACACCATGTCGCGTTTGGAGAGCCCCTGATGTGCCTAAACAGTGGAGCTCCCCCACAAGTGACCCCATTTTGGAAACTAAACCCCTCAAGGATTTTATTAAGGTGTATAGTGAACATTTTGAACCCAGAGGTACGACACATAATTTGATAACATTAGGTCATTATATTGAATAAGTTGTCATTAGTCTTGAGCGCAAGTGCTCGCTACTTGAGTTTGCATTGGGTACTCAGGTATGCACCATGTACTGCGTGTGCTCGAGTGACATGCTTGAGTCCCCGCCCGGATGTTTCACGGTTATTAGACACCCAAAAAAAAACATGCGGGGATCGCTCATGCATGGCAGACAATCCCCGCAAAGTTTTTTGGGCCGTGAAGCTTATGGGGCGGAGACTCGAGCATGTCACTCAAATACCCACGATACTCAATGCATACCAGAGCACCCGATGCAAACTCAAGTAGCGAGCACTTGCGCTCAACACTAGTCGCGTTATTGTCATGTTTTTTCTTTTGTAAAAAATCACAACCCCATCACAACCCTAACCCCAACCCAGCCCTAACCCTAGCACAACCCTAACCCTAGCACAACCCTAACCTGAGAGTTTATTTTTTACGTCGTTCCTCATGCGGTATAAGTGATTAGACGACCTTATTCTTCGGGTCGGTGAGACTACAGCGATACCAGAATCCTATGGGGTTTTTCTGACTGACAGCTGTCACACACTAAAAGACGCATTTTTTGTAAAATCTAGTTTTTGCATCGCCATATTTTGAGAGCTATAATTTTTCCAGATTTTGGCAGACAGTCATATGACGGCTCGTTTTTTGCGGGATGAGTTGACGTTGTTATTGGTGCCATTTTCAGGCACGTGACATTTTTTGATCGCTTTCTATTCCGATTTTTGGGAGGCAGAATAAACAAAAACCAACAATTCAGGAATTGTTTTTTTTGTTTTTTTTATTCTGTTCCGCGTGTGGTAAAATTGATAAGGTAGCTTTATTCCTCGGGTCAGTACGTTTACAGCGGTACCACATTTATATCGTATTTCTATGTTTTGCACTTTTACATAATGAAAGCAATTTTATAGAAAAAAATATTTTTTAGCATTGCTTTATTCTGAGAGCTATAACTTTTTTATTTTTCGGCTGATGGAGCTGTGTGGCAGCTTGTTTTTTGGGGGACGAGATGACGTTTTCAGCGGTACCATATTTATTTATATTCGTCTTTTTGACGCATGTTATTCCATTTTTTGTTTGGCGGTATGATGATAAAGCATTGTTTTTTGCTTCGTTTTTTTTCATTTTTTTTACCGTGTTCACTGAAGGGGTTAACTAGTGGGACAGTTTTATTGGTCAGGTTGTTCCGGACGCGGCGATACCAAATATGTGTACTTTTATTGTTTGTTTTTTTTTTTTTTTTATAATAATATTTATTGATGGGTACATTATATTTTTATTTTTGGTGGATTATTTTTTTAATTTTTTTTTATATATTTTTACAATTCTTTTTTTTTTTTCACTTTCTGATAGTTTTTATACTTTATTACTTTGTCCCACTATGGGACTTTCACTTTTTTTTTCTCTGATCGCCTGCATGGCACAGGAATGCAGCACCATCCCTGTGCCATGCAGGCTGTCAGTGCTGGACAGGGAGAAGATAGTTTGGAGATGCACTGAGCATGTCCAAACAATCTTCCTGCTGTCTGGTGACCCGGATGTTGTCATGACGACATCGGGTTGTCATGGCAACATCCTGGAAGCCACGGCAGACAGCGCTGGAAGCCAGAAGAGGAGGTGAGTATCTGCGATCACCTCCCCTTGCCCCCGCAATGCTGCGGTCGACTTCGATCCCAGCATCGCGGGGGTTAATGTGCTGGGAGCGGTGCCTGACCGCTCCCTGCACATAGTACCGGGTGTCAGCTGTGACAATCAGCTGACACCCGGCGGCGATCACGCCCGCACAGCCTGTGTGCGCTCGTGATCGCCATGATTTACTAATACGGGTCTGGCTCTAAAGTCCCAGGGCACAGACGCGTATTAGTACGTCAGATGTTGTTAAGTGGTTAAAAAACAAACTAAAACAAAACAGTATAAACACTGTCAATTCGAAAATCTTGAATTCAGATCTGTTCAGTCTGTGGTCTAAAAGTATAAGGTCTTTTTTTACAAATAAAAAACTCATGTTTTTATAAATGTCTGCCATCACAAGAAAGAATTTGGAGTGGAAGCTGAATGGCTCTTTTTTCTACAGCTCATGGCAAAGGTGTATGTGATGGTTAAGAAGGCAGCGTGCAACGTCTTGCAGCTCGGGCTAGCCTCCAGAGGCCATATTCAGACCACATCTTAACACACCGCCAACTATTCAGCTGCAGTGAGAAAATATTCCTAACATTCAGTTCATGTACTGTACAAACCAGGACTACAAAGAAGAGGAGATTTTGTTAAAACATTAGTTACAGGAAGTAGAACCCATCACAAGAACTTCACAATACCACACTTTCATTCCACTGAGTGACACAGAAATAAAAACATTCATTCAGCAACGACAGTGAAGTCCATGAAGTGATTGAAGATGGCACAAGATTGGCAATGGTGACATAACTGGTTATGTGACCTGTGAATATGATCAGCACTGGTGGCTGCCGGCTAATGTACTCTGCCAAGATTATGCTAATGAAGAAGTAGAAGGGATTTTTCTGCATCCTTCTGGTCCGTCCCCTTCCTTTGTGTATCCAAGAAAACCAAAGCTATTAAAAGTAACCAAAAATCAGATATTAACTCAGGTGGACTCTAACACCATAACAACCATACATACTGACACAAAAGGAAACGGCCATTGTTATAAGAGATTGTTGACAAGATTAAATCTTGCCCAGTAGAAGGGACAAATTGATGAAACAAAAGGACTTACTATTAATTCAATTGTTCAGACTAGTTAATTTTGTTTTATTTTAAAGCTTGGTGATTTAACTACTATACTCTGTTTAAAAACTTGAAAAAGTACATATCTAGTGTTGTAATATTAATAATAAAAAAATTGAAACACGTGTATTTAAATAACCCTTTCTGACATTGTACGTAATAATACTGTCCTGTTCCCTGGGTCTTATGGACCAGGTACTTATTATTACTTCTCATCTTTAATGAGGCACCGTGACCGGAGTCGTAGTGATCACATTTAAATTCTGGTGCATCTTACCTCAGGGTAGATGGCGTCGTCATCCTAGGAGGATGTCACCGCCCCCCTGCAACTATGACCGCTGTGATTGGCTGTAAGAGCACCGATCACAGGCTGGTGCCTGGCAACGCCAGGCCTCACCTGAGCCCGCTATGATTGGTGTTATCGACGATGACATCGATCGCACCAGTCACAGCGCACAGATGCGCTGTGACCTGGCTGTGACTGTCCTGCACTTCCTCATAGTAGCTGAGGACTTGTACAGGGCGGTCACGCTGTCAGATTGTGTGCCGTGCTGGGCCTTGTGGTGCGACAAAAGCCTGTGACCCCACAATTGCTGCTCCTGCTGCTAGCAAATAAAGAAGATAGAAGAAAGAAGATCCCTGCCTGATCTCTCCTCATCCACCTCAATCCCCCTCTTCCTCCTTTCCCCCTCTTTTTATCAAACTCCCCACCTCCCCCTTTCTGCCACCGAGTGATGATCAGTACTTGATTTTTGGCAGATTTTTTTTTTCGTGCGTCCTGCAGCGGCTGAGCATGGATCAATGACGCAAATCACTGATCAACGTCTGTGCTCGCTGTTTTCCAGGACTTTTTTTTGTGTCTGTCCATTCCCCCCCTCCTTTGCACTACCTCTGTGTGCACATCCAGCAGCTGCTGAGCATTACACTTTTTTTCTCCCCTCCCGTTGCACCACCTCCTTGTGCACATCCATCAGCCATCGAGCGTTAGTCAGTGATGCAGATCACTGATTCACACTCGTGTTTGCTGTTTTGCACTCCCCCTCCCTTTGCACCACCTCCGTGCGCACATCCAGCAGCCGCCAAGTGTTGATCAGTGGCGCACATCTCTGATCCGCACTCATGCTTGCTGTTTTCCACTGTTTTGTTTCATAGACTTTTTTTTCTCCCCCCCCCCTTTGCACCACCTCCTGTTATTGCTTTTTTTCTTTAAAAAAAAAAAAAGTTTACACCAAGCACTCTCACACACACAACTGAATAAAGTACTGATACAAACACCACATACATGAAAAAAAAAATGTTGTCCCGCTTGTCCCACACACGGTATTCAGTGAAGGAGCCATACACTACTTTCCTTGCCTTCAACACTGACAGTAAGGGAGAGGATCCCACCTTTCTTTATTTTTCCTCATCCTCGTCCCCCTCTTCCTCCTCGGGTGATTCTGAACCGCCAAAAAGACGCCCTAGGACAGAAGCTGAACCAGCGCCAGCCATTATTGACCCCATGTGGACCTAGACCCTCGAAAATTATGAGCCACAGATTCCGCATATTCTGGTGCAATAAGGAATCAAGTTTGACACCACCCGCCTCACAGAAATAGACTTTTTCAAAGTCTTTTTCTCTGAGGATTTTTTAAACCTGATGGTGGGCGAAACTAATTTGTACGCTCAACAATTTTTGTCACAAAACCACTCATCATTTTCTAACTTGAAGTTAGAAGTTTTGGGGCCTGGTCCTTCACATGGGGATACTGAAGAAGCTAGAAGTTCATTGGAGTGTTAACGTTTTGTATAACACTCCATTGTTCCGAATGGTCATGATCCAGACATGTTTTGAGACCATCCACAAATTCTTGCATTAAATGATAATGTACGTTGTTCTCACCGAGATGATCCCAATCATCTTTTCAAAGTTCGGCCGGTCATCGAAGAACTTCAACAACAAGTCTACTGAAATGTACATGCCTCAAAATGACATCTACGTGGATGAGTCCCAAATTCATCTTAAGGGGAGGCTTAAATTCTGGCAGTACCTGCGCACTAAGAGGGCCAGGTACGAAATGAAGCTGTACAAACTGTGTGAGAGTACCTCAGGGTACACCCACAAGTTTAGGGTTTATGAAGGAAAGGACTCCTGCATTGAGCCCACTGAATGCCCCCCTGTCCTGAGAGTGAGTGGTAAAATTGTGTTGGATTTGGTGCGCCCACTGCTGGATCAAGTTTATCACCTCTACGTGGATAACTTTTATACCAATATCCCACTCTTTAAGTCCCTCTTTGTGTGAGGTACCGCAGCCTTGAAATACTGTCCGCAAAAATCAGATGCCTCTCGAAGATGCTAATTGGGCAGCTGCTCAGAAGGAGTGAGAGCAGAGCCCAATGTAGCAACCACATGCTGGTGGTCAAGTACTAGGACAAGAGGGATGTCCTTCTCTTGACCACCATACATGGTGATGGCAGCACTCCCAGCACTGTACGAGGTACCTCTACACAGGTCGTCAAACCAGATTGTGTACTGGGGGGGGGGGTTGATCTCTCTGATCAAGTCCACCAGCCGTACAGTGCTTTGAGAAAGGCCAAGGTGTGGTACAAGAAGGTGGCCATGCACATCGTACAGATGGCAATGCATAACACTTTTCTTTTATCACGATGTGCAGGCCAGACCGCTACATCGTATTTTCGGTTCCAGGAGGTAGTGATCAAGGCCCTGTTATTTGGCAGTGAGGAAGGAGCAGGCCCCAGTAATTCCGGAACTGAAGGTGCTCGTATAGTACAATGCCAACATTTCCCGGGGGAAGTCCCTCAAAGCAGAAAAAAAGGTAAGTCACAAAAGAGGTGCTGAGTGTGCTACGGAATGCGACACCTGCACTGACAAACCTGTCCTGTGTATGAAAGAATGCTTCAGCCTGTACCACACATCCATGGGCTACTAAATTCATTTCTGACTTACACAACTGATATATGACAACTAGTGTTGAGCGATACCTTCCGATATCGCGAAATATCGGATTGGATCGGACCGATACCCAAAAAATATTGGATATCGCCGATTCCGATACCGGAAACCAATGCAAGTCAATGGGACACAAATATCGAAATGAAAATAAACCCTTTCTTTCCTTGTAGGTTAATTCTACATGAAGGAAAACAACTAAGAATAATGTAGAATGTATTACATGAAAAGCCGGCAATTCAGCAGCGGCATACAACGGAACCCGACAATTTAGAACAGAAAGAATAGAGCATCACACATAGATTAGATAGATAGAAACATGTCAGTCACATATATAAGAAGTACAGTGACAGTGTTGCTTACTGTACTTGTCATTTAGTGTTAAAGGATTTATTAAAAAAAATAATAGTGTTTTCATGCACAGTCTCTTTAAAAAAGCCGGCCGGCAATTCAGCATCGGTACCCGACAATTTAGAATAGAAAGAATAGAGCATCACACATAGATTAGATAGATAGAAACATGTCAGTCACATATATAAGAAGTACAGTGATAGTGTTGGTTACTGTGCTTGTCATTTAGTGTTAAAATAAAGGATTTATTAAAAAAAAAATTGGCGTGGGGTTCCCTGTAATTTTAGTCTTTAGCGGAGGTTAAGCAGATGGCTGGGGCAGATGTTTGAAGCCTGGGAAGGGGGTAATACCCACGGAGCTTCCCAGGCTACTAATATCAGCCCCCAGCTGAATACCTAGCCTTTACTAGCTATTAAAATGGGGGACCCCCAAAAAAATGATGTGGGGAATCCCCTATTTTAATAGCTAGCAAAGGCTAGGCAGACAGCTGGGGGCTGATATTAGTAGCCCAGGAAGGGTGCCATGAATATTGGCCCCCTCCCAGGCTAGAAACACCATCCGTCAGCCGCCCCAGAAATGGCGCATCCATAGGATGCGCCAATTCTGGCACTTAGCCTCGCTCTTCCCACTGCCCTGTAGCGGTGGCAGTGGGGTAATAGGGCTGGGGTTGATGTCAGCTTATAATGCCAGCTGACATCAAGCCCAGGTTAGTAATGGAAAGGCGTCTGTAAGACACCCCCATTACTAACCCCATAGTCAAAGTTAAAAAAAAAAACACAAACACCCAGAATAAAGTCCTTTAATTGAAATAAACACACAATTCTTTATTGTTCTAAATTAAACCATACTTACCATCACGCCCATTCCAGCTAAAGCCAACGATCTCCTGCAATAAAAGTAAAATAATAAAGCAACTTCATCCTTACCTTTCGATGGTTCCCAGGATGGCTCCAGCTCTGCTACATTCACATGACAGGCTGGATCGCAGCCGAAAGCTGCCATCCAGCTTGCCATGCCACAGACACTGAGAAGCGCTGGCATGCTTGCGCTCCTCAGTGTCTGGCTGTGACGGCATAAAGATGAGCCGAGGTCATGTCCAATGAACTCAGCTCACCTCATGCACGTCACTGACAGCGTCGGAGAATTCTACTGCGCATGCGGTGAGCGTGAGAGAATTCTCTCAAGGTGTCAGTGACGTGCATGAGGTGAGCTCATGTCCAATGAACTCAGCTCACCTCATGCACGTCATTGACAGCGTGGGAGAATTCTCCTGCACTCAGCGCTTGAGCAGGAGAATTCTCCCATGCTGGGATGGCATTGAGATGACAGGCTGGATCGCTGCTGAGCGCTGCCATCCAGCATGCCATCCTTCATAGACACTGCAGAGCGCAGGCATGCTTGCGCTCTGCAGTGTCTCTGAAGGATGAAAAGCTGGATGACAGCGTTCAGCTGCGATCCAGCCTGTCATCTCAATGCCATCCCATCGTGGGAGAATTCTCCTGCTCAAGAGCTGAGTGCAGGAGAATTCTCCCACGCTGTCAATGACGTGCATGAGGTGAGCTGAGTTCATTGGACATGAGCTCACCTCATGCACGTCACTGACAGCATGGGAGAATTCTCTCACGCTCACCGCATGCGCAGTAGAATTCTCCCACGCTGTCAGTGACGTGCATGAGGTGAGCTGAGTTCATTGGACATGACCTCGGCTCATCTTTATGCCGTCACAGCCAGACACTTTCTCAGAATCAGTGGGATCCGTTAAAGCGTTCCAGAGTTATTACCTCGTAAAGTGACACTGGTCAGAATTGTAAAAATTAGCCTGGTCATTAACGTGCAAACAGCCTTTAAAGGGGTTAATATTGCTTCTTTTACTTTAGTATTAAACATATAAAAGTATTGTCCCAAGGAGAGATCCCAACTTGAGTCCTTGTACAAATGTAACCAAAAACACAGGTAACACTTATACCTATTTAAATTTTTTTATAATATAGTAGCTATTGAACCTGTTCTACGCCCGGGTGGCGAGCATTTTTATTGGTATATGGTCCCCCATCCTGTTATGTGCTGCCCCTATTCTGCGCCCCCATCCTGTTATGTGCTGTCCCCATCCTGATATTTGTGCTGTCCCCATCCTGGTATTTGTGCAGCCCCCATCCTGGTATTTGTGGCTCCCCATTTTGGTATTTGTGCTACCCAATCCTGTTCCCCCATCCTGTTATGTGCTGCCCCATCTTATCCTGGTATGCATGATACCCCTCATCCCTATCCTGGTATGCATGGTACCCCCTCATCCCTATCCTGGTATGCATGGTACCCCTCATCCCTATCCTGGTATGAATGGCACCCCTCATCCCCAATCCTGGTATGCATGGCAGCCCTTATACCAATCCTGGTATGCATGGCACCCCTCATCCCAATCCTGGTATACATGGCACCCCATCCCTCATCTTGGTATGCATGGCTCCCTCATCCCCAATGCTGGTATGTATGGCCTCCTTAGCCTTATCCTGGCATGCATGGGCCCCTTACCCCCATCCTGGTATGCATGGCACTCCTCATCCCCAATCTTGGTATTCATGGCACACCATCCCTCATCCTGGTGTGCTTGGTACCCCTCATCCCTATCCTGGTATGCATGGTACCCCATCCCTCATCCCTATCTTGGTATGTATGGTACCCCCTCATCCCCATCCTGGTATGCATGGCCCCTCATTCGTATCCTGGTATGCATGGCCCCTCATCCCTATCCTGGTATGCATGGTACCCCTTCATCCCTATCCTGGTATGCATGGCCCCTCATTCGTATCCTGGTATGCATGGCCCCTCATCCCTATCCTGGTATGCATGGTACCCCTTCATCCCTATCCTGGTATGCATGGTATCCCCTCATCCCTATCCTGGTATGCGTGCCACCCCTCATCTTCAATCCTGGTATACTTGGGACCCCTCATCCCCAATCCTGGTATGCATGGCCCCCCTCATCCCCAATCCTGGTATGTATGTTCCCCTCATCCTCAGTCCTGGTAAGCATGGCACCCCTCATCTCCAATCTTGGTATGCTTGGCACCCCTCATATCAATTCTGGTATGCATGGCTCCCTCATCCCCAATCCTTGTATGTATGGCCCCTCAGCCTTATGCTGGTATGCATGGTACCCCTCATCCCCATCCTGGAATGCATGGCATCCCATCCCTCATCCTGGTATGCATGATACCCCTCATTCCCAATCCTGGTATTCATGGCACCCCTCATCACCAATCCTGGTATGTATGGTATCCCTTATCCTCAATCCTGGTATGTATGGTACCCCTCATCCGTATCCTGGTATGTATGGTACCCCTCATCCCCAGTCCTGGTATGCATGGCAAATGTGTCTTCAGTAAAATGGCGCCGGATAGCGCGCTATGCGCATGCGCCGGTTCCGACCCCGCATTCCTGACCCAGTCTCCGGCCAGAACAGAGGCGCCGGGGCAACACACCTCCCGGTTAGGTAAGTATGAAAGTATGGCGCCCTAGATCGCGGTATGCGTTCAGTGCTTACGCTTACCGCGATCTCCGGCGCCATACACTCCTCTTACCTGTAATGGCTCCTTTTTAATTTGACTCCTCAAAAACAAAATATTAGCAAACATAATCTTGTGACATGTCAAATTAAAGCTTGTACCTTTCTAAACAGAACGGTGGGAGATCTCTTTATCTTATTTCTAACCCGAGATATGACATATCAAAAATTTATCATTATGCAAGCCCAAAATTCTAACTTTTTCAAAACTTTAGAAATCTATATAAAATTAACTACCTTATTTTGCAATTCACTAAATTAGCACTGAAAAAAAAACAAAGAAAAAAAAAATCCGAAGACATCAGGTAAAAAAAATATTCAGATTTGGATCACTTGACAGAAAATGACCCATATGGGGTATTTCTACATTCAGCTAAAATTGTGGGACAATTTTTTTTGTGCCATTTTTGCCCAGTGTGAAAGTGTAAAATCTGGGGCTAAAACAAAATTTTGGTGGTAAAAATTTAATTATTTTTCTTCACTGCCCAATGGTATGTGGAGTCGGTAAGCCAAACCTTCGACTCCTCAATTTCCATGACACCGACTCCACCTTCGACTCCACGACTCCGGCTCTGACACCCTCATACATGGCTCATGTTTAAGTGATAAATTTACGGTATAAATTTCCCTTCAGAGCTTTGCACTGTGCCTCAAAAGTAGTTTTGGACCACATATAGGGTATCTGCGTACTCAGGAGAAATTGCACAACACATTTTGGGGTCCATTCTCTCCTGCTATCCTTGTAAAAATGAAAAAACTTGCGGTTAAAGCAATATTTTTGTGAGAAAAATATATATATTTTTTTTAATTTTCACAGATCAGTGTTGAAAAATTCAGTGAAGTACCTGGGGGTTCAAGGTGCTCAACACACATCTAGATAAATTCCTTAAGGGGTCTAGTTAACAAAATGGGGTCTCTTGTGGTGGGTTTCCACTCTGTAGGCACATCAGGGGCTCTCCAAATGTGACATGATGTCCTCCAATGATTTCAGCACATTTTGCATTTCAAAAGTTAAATAGCACTCCTTCCGTTCTGAGCCCTGCTGTGCGCCCACACAGTAGTTTTCCCCCATCTATGTTGTACTCTTGGGAAATTTTGCAGTGTTTGGGGTCCATTTTCTCCTGTTACCCTTGTGAAAATAAAAACATTTGGGTCTAAAGTAAATTTTTTGTGAAAATAGTTAAATGTTAATTTTTTCCTTCCACATTCCTTTAGTTCCTGTGAAACAACTGAAGGAAGGGTTAATATACTTGAATGTGGTTTTGAGCACCTTGAGGGGTGCAGTTTTTAGAATGGTGTCACTTTTAGGTATTTTCTGTCATATAGACCTCTCAAAGTCACTTCAAATCTGATGTGGTCCCTAAAAATGAGAAATCGCTGGTCAACTTTTAACTTTTCTAACTTTCAAACAGAAAAAAAATATGTTTTAAAAATGATGCAGATGTAAAGTAGACATGTGGGAAATGTTATTTATTAAATGTTTTGTGTGACATATCGCTCTGATTTAAAGGCATAAAAATTACAATTTTAAAAATTGCAAAATTTTCGCCAGTTTTCAGATTTTTTTCTCTCAAATAAATACAAGTCATATCGAAGAAATTTTAACATTATTATAAAGCAGAATATGTCATGAAAAAAAGAATCTGAGAATCAGTGGGATCCGTTGAAGCGTTCCAAGGTTATTACCTCATAAAGTGACAATGGTCAGAATTGAAAAAAATGGCCTGGTTAGGAAGGTGAAAACAGGTTCTGGGTGAAGGGAATAAAAAATAATTTACAATATTTTTTTAAACCTTTTTACTTAATCTCTCCATGGGACTTTCGCAGCTCTGATCACCATAATAAAGATTCTAAAGCATAGCAATGCACAAGCATTGCAGTGATTTATAAACTGTCAGTGCTAGTTAGATCATGCACTGCTCTTGATCTAATTGGCTTGCTAGCACTCGTGACCCAGATGTCATCATGACAACGTCGAGTCACCATGGCAATGATCGGCCCCTGCCTTGTAAATGCCGCGATCGATATTGATCGCAGTGTGTAGGGGGTTAAACTGCCCTTCAGTGAGAGCTGGGTGTCAGCTGTCAGAATCGCTGAACACCCGGCGGTGTTCGTGCTCCCACAGAGTCTGTGCGTGACAAATCTGGAAGTACTTACCAACCTGGACTTATGGATACATCGAAGGTCGTGAAGGGGTTAAAGTAAAGTCTGTTAAATGGAAGCTGTGACATAAGTGCTCAGCGCAGAGCATGGGATAATTGTGAACTTAGCCTTAAAAGCAAAATGTTATCTACTGCAAAATGGTACCAAGAAAAGCTGCCACTCAACTCACAAAAAACAAGTTTTCACTCAGTTTCATCATCATGCAGTTGAAATATACAGATTTCACTCTGCAACACCAATTGCATTCTGATTTCTGGAGAACACCTGTGCAGTCCAACCGCAACTGAGAGGGTGTAATTTCCAAAATGGCTTCACTTGCAGCAGGTTTCTGCTGTTTTGGCAACCTCGAGGCTTCTCAAATGTTACATGGCAGTCTCAAAGCATTTTTGCCAAAATTCTGCATCAGAAGTCAAGTAGCCCTCCTTTTCTTCCGAGCCCTATGGTTATGGTGTGCCCAAACAGTAGTTTCCGGCCACACATCGGGTGCCGGCATATGCAGGAGAAATTGCACAACAAATTTTGGGCTCCAATTTCTATACTTGAAAGGTTAACAAACTTTTGAATGTGGTTTTTAATACCTTGAAGGGTGCCGTTATTAAAATGTGGTCTTGATTGTGGGGTTTCTGAAATATAGGCCCCTCAGTCACTTCAGAACCGAAGTGATCCATTCTAAAAAAAAAAAAAAAAAAGATTTGGAAATGTTATTGAAAAAATGCTGCTGAACATTTAAACATGTTAAGAAAAGGGATGTCAGAAATGTTGCTGACGTAAAGTAGACATGTAGTAAATGTTAGTAACTATATTTCGCATTTTGCTTGCTGGCAGGTATGAGCTTGTAAGGAGAGTCAGCGAGAGGCTGAAAGGGAAGCCTAAACCCATCTACGTGTTTGAGGAGAAGTACCCCGACTACTATTTTACTGATGGTAAGGTGTATATTTGTGTGTGTTTTGTTGTACACGTTTGTACGTATGTTTTCCTATGAAGTGCTGCATCGGGGAGTAATGTTTAGGGCTCACTCACACTGGCGTAAAACACGGCCTTGAGCTATCCAATATTTTATCGAATAGCACTCAACCCAATATTATACTAAGGGGCAGTACATAGCACCGACTATTTTCTCATGCCAATTCAGTATGAAAAAACAATTGCAGCCTGCACAGGTATGCAGCGATTGGGTTTATGAAAATGTTTTCAAATTCAATGACTGTTTTAATAAATTTAACCATCACATATGGATAATGCACAAAATGCGCATGAAATTACCTACAAGTGAGATGAACAAGGAAAATTTTTACTGTAGGCAAAAATGCAAACAATATTATAATTTAAATTTATTGAACATTCATTCTGCAACTTTATTGCAAATTAATTCTTATTCCTTTTCTTTTTCTCTTCAGTTCTCCTCTCCATGTTAATGTGGAGTGGTGGCAGGAGAACTTTAGTGGAATTAACTAAACATTCCGCAACTATGTTCTTGAATCCCAGATTGCAAAGATGTTCTTATTGACCCACTGTTTTGGCTCCAGTAATGAGTCCTATCCCGGCTGTGCCATTCTCACAAAAGCATTGGTACTTCACGCATCCTTCTTGCTGCTTAAGGAGCAATGAGAGAACTTTCAGATCACCACATATTGACCTTCCTTGATCCTTGTAATTAAAGCGGTTGTCCACTACTTTCACATTGATACCCTATCTTTAGGATAGGGCATGAATGTATGATCGGCTGGGGTCCTGAACGCGGCACCCCCGTCGATCAGCTGATATCGGTGCCTTTCGGAAGTCCTTACCTGCGGTGCTTGGCAGTCAAGTTGTAGTGGCTGGCGCTTGTTACTGCTCATCCACCTCCCATTCAATTGAATGTGCAGTACCCCCCGGCGGCCACTACAGATGGACAGCCAAGCACTGCAGGTAAGGACTTTCGGCTGGGACCGATAACAGCTGGTCGGCGAGGGTTCCCCGTCCGATCATACATGGATGCCCTTTCCTACGGGCATCAATGTGAAAGTAGTGGACAACTTCTTTAAGTTTCTTTAGAATAAAGTCAAAATTCTCATAGCATTTCTTCAAGTGCATAGAATGCTCTACAGGCACTAAAGCATACTTGCTGCCATTGTGCAGTAGCACAGCTTTCATACTTTTTCATGAATCAATAAAGAATCTCCACTTGCTCACATTGTACTCAATGTTACATTTTTCCATCAGCCTAGGAATATCACTGCAATACACTAGAGCACCGTCTTGAGTAAAGTATGGAAGGAATTCCTTTTCTCTGCTTCTGTACCAAGAATTAACAGTTAACAGGAATAGTGGGTTCTTTTCCTTTAGTCTAGAGCCTAAAAGTTGTGCAGAATATTTAGGAAGTCCTTGACTAAATCATTTTATTCAAAGTGTGAAGAAAAAGCTGTGGCTCATTGGGACTAGTATGAAACCTTCGTCAGAATCCTGCTCTTCATGTTCTGAATCAGGTGTATCTGCAAGTGTATCCAGAGATGAAAGGACAGGTATTCCTGGACCGTGAATCACAGGGCAAATCACTATGATTTCACTATGATTTCGCTACGAGTCAATGGGTGTGTGTGAAATATCGGACTGCACTCGGACTTAATCTGAGTGCAGTGTGATGTATGCGCACAGAGACAATGGAGAAGATTGAGAAATGAAGTTCTCCGTCTTCTCCACACCTGTGCTGAGATTCTCTCATGTGAGAGAATGGGATCACACTAACATGACACCCAGATCAAAATGACAGAGTGTGAGCCGAGTGTCCTTAGCATAATCAGCCCGATTCTCTCGCATGAGAGAACTTACAACAGTACAATAAACCTCATTTCAAGGCAGAAACATTACTGTGTCCAACAGTTATTACATATATCAAACTGAAATAGCTGTTGCAAAAACACCAATTTTTATAAAACATTAAGCTTAAGATTAATAGGGGTGCCCAAACTTTTTCATATAACTGTAAGAGGGATTTAGAGCCCCTTTAACATAATGTGGGTCACTTTTGGAGAAAAACTCCATAAAATGTTTTTAAAAAAGTATGTTGCTGCATCTGTAATGACTTGATAGATAATAATGTCATTATTTATCCCACACAATGAAAACAACAAAAAAGACAGTGTAAATTGAGTGTCTCCGTAATCATATTGAACCAAAATAATAGCATGAACATTATACTGCATGGTGAACACAATAAACATTAAGAACAATTGCACATTTATTCTTTGTTTTGTTCATCCTTGCTAACAAAATTGATTAAAAATGAGAAAATACCCCAAAATACTAGTAAAAAATACATACAGCACGCTGGCTCGGTGTTTAGTACTGCAGCCTTGCAGCGCTGGGGTCCTGGGTTCAGATCCCACCAAGGAGTTTGTATGTTCTCCCCGTGTTTGCGTGGGTTTCCTCCGGGTTCTCCAGTTTCCTCCTATGCTCTAAAGACATACTGATAGGGAATGTAGATTGTGAACCCTGATGGGCACAGTGATGATAATGTATGTAAAACACTGTGGAATATGTTAGCGCTATATAAAAATAAAGATTATTATTATCCTATTCGGCAAATACACTGTGTTCCAAATTATTGTGCAAATAATATTTTCTCAGATTTTCCCAAATTACCTATATGAATTGCAGTCATTGTAATTTTCCAGTCAAATAACTATTAGGGTATGTGCACACGATGCAGAAATGCTCAGGATTTTTTCCTGAGCGTTTCTGCATCTCTCTGGCAGGAAAAAACGCATGCAGATTGTACATGCGGTTTCCTGCCAGGGACATGCGGAAATGAAGCGTTCTTCACATGCATTTCCGCATGCGGGTTGACAAGCGCTTCCCAAGCGATTTTAGCATCACTTGGAAAGTGCTTGTCAACTTCACACTATATAAATCCATGCAACCGGCATGGATTTATATAGTGTGTGAATGTCAAAAAATAAAAAATAAATCTATACTTTACCCTCTGATGGCCCCCGGTGTCCTGCTTCATCGGTCCCGGCTGCCGGCAGTGAAGACTTTAGGACCTTCCGACGTCAGCGTCACGTGACCCGTCACATGACTCTGACGTCAGCGAAGGTCCTTCATTCAACCGCGAAGTGCCCGGGAAGCCAGCAGGACGCAGCGCGGGCCGTCAGAAGGTGAGAATATATATATTTTTTATTTTATTCTTTTTTTTTTAATGGTACCTGGGTCTGGATGAGAGTCCTCTCATCCACACCCGGGTACCATCCGCACATTAGACCGCATGAAAAGCGCATCAACATATACAGTGATGCGGATTCCATGCGATCTAATGCAAGTCAATGGCGGCAAAAGAGCAGCGTTTCCGCAAAATTAATTGACATGATGCGGATTTTTGACCGCAGCGTTTACGCTGCGGAAAAATCCGCATCATGGGCACAGCACATGCGGATTTCCATTGGGGAACATTGCTGCCCTTCTACCATGCGTTTTTCATGCGTTTCCGCGGCGTTTACGCAACTGCAAAAACGCCGCGGAAACGCATGAAAAACGCACCGTGTGAACTCAGCCTTAGAGTACAATTGAAAGGTTTTTGTACAAACTGCCTATGATAACAGTATAGTTTTAAAAAATAAAAAACTGAACTGCACTCAAAATGCATGTTCCAAATTATTATGCACAGCAGAGTTTTCAACCTTTTCATTTTAATAAAGAACAAAAAAATGGTCATTTTTGAAATTATAAGCATTAGCAGGTTATTACAAACTGAAATAAAACAGTTTTCAACTCAAAACTTTATTCTAGGTGATGTTACATTTGCTCATAGGACCCCTTGTTCGCAAGGAGCTTCTGAACTCTCTCGTCCATTGAATTTGTCAGGTTTTGGATGGTTTCTGCTTCCAATTGTTTTGCATGAGGACAGAATACCCTCCCAGAGCTGTTGCTTAGATGTGAACTGCCTCCCGCCATCATAGACACTCCTTTTGATGATGCTCCAGAGGTTCTCAATGGGGTTGAGGTCTGGGGAGCATGGGGGTCACACCATAAGTTTGTCCCCTTTTATGCCCATAGCAGCCAGAGATGCAGATGTGTTATGTGCAGCATGAGACGGGGCATTATCATGCATGAAAATGATGTTCCTGCGGAATACACGGTTCTTCTTCTTGAACCATGGAAGGAAGTGCTGTTTGAGAAACTCAACATACATTATGGAGTTTATCTTTACCCCTTCAGGGATCCTAAAAGGGGCCGACAATCTCTCTCCCCATGATTCCAGCCCAAAACATTACTCCACCTCCTCCTTGTTAGCGCCGTAGCCGTGTTTGCGTGGGGTGTCCATCAACCAGCCATCCTCCACTCCATCCATCTGGACCATCGAGATCATTCAATGCATGATAATGCCCCGTCTCATGCTGCACATAACACATCTGCATCTCTGGCTGCTATAAGCTTTGAGTGCAGTTTGAGTTTTTTATTTTTTTAAAACTATACTGTTATCATAGGCAGTTTGTACAAAAACCTTTCAATTGTACTCTAATAGTTATTTGACTGGAAAATTACAATGACTGCAATTCATATAGGTAATTTGGGAAAATCTGAGAAAATATTATTTGCATAATAATTTGGAACACAGTGTATTAAGCCGGTGACCAAATAAAGATAACAAAAAAATGACATTGTCCAGCAGAATAGATATAACATGTCTGCTATACTGAACAATACACAATGGTGTCAATTAAATCTACAGTTCATTATGCTAAAAAATCCCTTAGGCTATGTTCACGCATTTTTGCAGCGTTTTTTATGCTTTTTTTAGTGCAAATTTTCAGCTTTTTTTTACAGTACCAGCAAAGTCTATGAGATTTCAGAAATCCCATGCACACACCTTGTTTTTTTTCCTGACTGTTTTGTCAAAGAAATGCGTTTTTGCAAAATGTAGCATGTCACTTCTTTCAGCGTTTTTGCCGCGTTATTTACTTAGTTGAAAGAAATGGGTAGAGCAAAAAACGCAAGTATCAGGTTTTGCTTCGTTTTTTGGTGCCAAAACCTCATGACTTTGAGTCAATTATTTTTTTATGCACTAAACTTTATCAGCATGCAGAAGAGACAAATGTACACTGACAAAAACGCCACAGAAAATGCTGTCAAAAACTCAGCAAAACCTGCTTTTTTTTACTTGCTTCTTTACTGCCAATAGAGCAGGTTTTTCCTGCAGAAAGAAACACATCAAAACGCATCTAGTGAACATAGCCTTGCACAGCTCTGTAGACTAAAATATATATAAGATATGACTCTCAGAATATGAAGGCACAGAAAATATTTTTTTTATCTAATTGTATGTTTCTCTATGTTAGCATTGGGGACACAGGATCATGATTGTACCTCCTTCCACTAGGAGGCTTGACCACAGGTGAAAAAATTAAGTGCGATATCTGCCTGGTGGCATATACCCTATCTTAGGCATCATTCCCACGTTGGTATCTCCAGTACGTGTGGTGCCAGTTTTCACACGTACTGGAGGTACTTACACATCTAGAACCATTCAAATGAATGGGTCTTTGCACATGTCAGTGTGTTTTCACGGACCATGTGTCCGTGGGCAAAACACACTGACATGTCCGTTTTTTACATGCAGCACGGGCCGCAAAATGTCCCACACCTGTGCACATTGATGACACACTGATGACATCCTTGTGTCATCAGTGTGACACTTACCCGCGCCTAGGAATCAGTGGTACAGTTCCCGCTGTTCCCAAGCGCTGGGTGTTGAAGGCACGTCTCATCATAGTCCCCTGGTTGGGGAGCGATCAGCGCTAGCAACAGACAATGTTGAGAGTAATATTCTGCTCCCGCTGACTCCAAGTGTAAAAATAAGAATAAAATAAAAAAATCCTTATACTCACCTGTCTGAAGATTAAATAAGTGTGCCACCCTGTAATCCATCTGACTGACATTTCTTCATCAGTGTGATCGGCGCCGTGAGGCGGCCGCACACGCTGAGGAGCTGAGTAGAATGATTCGCTACAGCGAGCGGGCCCCTGAACTGCGCTGAGCTCACTGAGCTGTGTCCTGTCACTCAATGATCTGCATGTATAGCTTCATGTGTAATTGTGAGCAGCGACTGTTTAAGTAGGCACAGAAGCGAGATTGTTGCACTGACTATGGCGTCATCGCTGCTCACCATCTTTGTGGAGTCCTCAAAGTCTTGGAGAACTGCACATCTGTCAGACATCCATGCCTACTCTTCAGTTATTATGTGTGGAGGCTAACCAGAATAACGATGGGAGTGTTGGAGCTGGTACTCAACCACTAGTCTCTGCTGCTCACAAAGCCTTGCCAGCAAGTGCAGTACGGAGTTCCAGCAAGTGGGCACATTGCAAACCAGTCAATGAGCTGGCACTTCCATGCACTGCTGCAGAACTGCCAGAGAGGTGGCAGCTATATATGACTTGCATAAACGGGCGCTGACGCAGTTTACCTTGACCAGAAGCTCTGGCAAATCTGGGTATGTTTTCAGAAACCGCTGAACTACCACGTTGAGCATGTGTGCCAAGCATGGTACATGTGTGAGCTTGCCAAGCTTCACACCTGCCACCAAGTTGTGCACATTATCACATACGACCGTGCCTGTTTGACGGTTCAGCTTCAAAAACCACAGATTTGTCTGGTCTGTTATTCCTTTAAGTAACTCTGCCGCAGTGTGCGGTTTGTTTCCTAGACAAACTAGCTTCAGCAGAGGCTGTTGCTGCTTTGCAGAGGCAGTGCTACAGAGCTTCCTGCTGATATGTGGATGATGTGCTCTGAGATAGCACATCAGAGGTGGAGGATGAGAAGGAGTAGGAGGGGATGCAGGAACTGGTGTAGAAGGTGGAGGAAACCCTGAGAGAAGTAGGGCCAGCAATCCTCGGGATTGGGAGCACATGCGCCGTGCCAAGGTGTGACTTGGCCCCAGCCTTCACAATGTTCACCCAGTAGGCTGTTACGAAAATATAGCATCCCTGGCCACAAGCGCATGTCCACATGTCGGTCATTAAGTGGACAATGTTAGTAAGTACGTTGGTAAGGGCGCAGTTGATGTTCCTGTACACATGCTGATGCAAGGCGGGGACGCCAAATTGAAAGAAAAATTGGCGGCTGGGAACCAAGGAACGACCACCGCCATAAATTGGCGTAAATCCTCCGTGTCTGCCAGCCGAAATGGCAACACTAGAAACTTTCATTTTCGTTCCAAGCACTGAGGTAGGGACAGCTAAACGCTAGGCTGGGAGAAAGATTTGGAAGTGCCTGTTTATTATAAGTCACAAAGTGCAAAGATAGGTCAGTGTTTTGGACAGGGGATTGGGAATTGCCTAGCATAAGGGAAGAGGCAGAGGTGTCACCCAGGTGTCGGCCCACCGAGTCAGGTGCTTAGATGACATGTGCCTGATCATGCTGGTGGTGGTTACATTTTTAGTGGTCAGGCCCCTGCTGATCTTTGCATGTCATAGGTTGCAAATGGCCATTTTGTTTGTCTTAGAACTCTTTAAAAAGAGTCCCAGACTGGGGAACACCTAAGTCTTTGACGGAGAAATTCAGAAGTGTCGGTGTTCTGCGGAACAGTTGCCCGCCTTCTCCCTCTGGTCACCCCACTGCCTCTTCCTGTCTGTTTCAATGTTGCCAATCTCTCTCCCTCGCTGTGCATGCCAGCTTCCTAGGTAAGGATGATGACTTTGTCATCCACCACCTCGACTTCCAGCATTGCACCTTGGTTCTCTTAATATCGTGACTTAACAACAAGACTTAACAGCTACTGTGTCTCATCATCATCTTCCTACTTATCCCAAATCCAGGGTCATTTTTTGTGGCCATGACTGCTGTAAGGTAAGTGCATCACTAAACAGCATGTCCCTCTTGGAACATGCAGGTTGAGAGGCCACAATCAAGAAATCATGTTGTAAAGAGCTTCTCAGTGTGTCTGTGCAATGGTGTCAGTGTGCCGGGCACCGCCTGTCCTTTTATAATGCCTAATGGTGTTAGATGGCTAGCCAATCACAGTAATGCCACAACCAAGATCGCTACAGCATTACAGTGACTCACAGGCAATCCCCGCATGCTTATTGGCTGTGCAACAGGCGGAGGTAACGGTCCTGCTGCTGGGTTGTTGCCCTCCTATGGCTCCCTCCACATCTCCTGGTATCTGCTCCATGCTCTGGACACTGTGCTGACACACACAGCTACCCTTCTTGCCACAGCTCACACTGATGTGCCATCCTGGATGAACTTCACTACCTGAGCAACTTCTGTGGGTTGTACTGTAGACACCACCTAATGCTACTGTACATCTAGGGGTGAGAAAAATGAAAAAAGTGACCAAAACAACAGCCAAAAAGGATGAGAACAGAGAAATGGTCTGTGGTCACCACCTGCAGAACCACTCCTTTATAGGGGGTATCTTGCTAATTGCTTATCATTTCCACCAGTTGTCTGCTCCATTTGCACAACAGCAGGAAAAATTGATTCACAATCGGTGTGGCTTCATAACTGGACAGGTAGATTTCACAGAAGTGTTATTGACTTGGAGTTACATTGTGTTGTTTAAGTGTTCCCTTTATTTTTTTGAGCAGTGTATATAGGAGGCTATGTGGGGGCTCATACTGTATATAGGAGGCTATGTGGGGGCTCATACTGTATATAGGAGGCTATGCAGGGCTCATGCTGTATATAGGGGACTATGTAGGGATCATACTAAATATAGAGGGTTGTGTGGGTGCTTATGTGGTATATAGAGGGGCTATGTAGATGCTTATACTTTATATAGTGGGGCTATGTGGGGGTTCATATTGTTTATGAGGCTGTGTGGGGCTCATACTGAATAAAGTGGGTTATGTTTGTGCTTGTACTGTATATAAAGGGGCTATGTGAGTGCTCATACTGTATACAGAGGGGCTATATGGGGGCTCATACTGTATTCAAGAGGCCGTGTGGAGGCTCATGTGGGATGTAGGGGGTTTTCCGCATACTTAATTCTGCTCAATATTAAGGGAGAATATTAATATAATTATAATTAATATGTTAATATTAATATTGAGCATAATTAATTCCAGCCTATTGGTTTGGCCATCAAGATCAGTCACAGTCTCTCATGTGGACCCTCAGGAAAATTAAATGCCCACCCCTGATATATGCCATCACATCTTATCCTGTATATGCCGTCTGATGTCGGTAACCACAGTATATGATATACCAGTGACATATTGTTCCATATACTGGACGTGCACAGACATCCTGTTATATAGAGGATAAAATGTGGCTGGTGTAATATATGATGTCTGTAATCATAGGATAATATGTGACTATTGTATATTATACCGTGTGATGGCTGTAGCCACATTATGACATATACCAGTCACATATTATTCTCCTGTATGTAATATATTATGTGTAGCTAAATGGAGAATGAGCCTGCACCACCTTCTAAGCGCATAATGACCGCACCTGAATCTTAACGGCAAATTCACATCGCATAAACCTGCGGTGCCAGCTTTAAAATGCAGAAACAATAGTCCAATAGAGAGAAGATGATGAAAAGCTACACTCACCGTTTATGTAAAAATAAGAGTCCTTTATTTCATATTCAAATAAAATGAATGGAAAGCAGGGAGTGCGGGGAGGAGGTGGAGGACAGCTGTGTCACATGGACCCGCAGAAGCGCTAGTCAGAGCGTGAAACAGCTGTCCTCCACCTCCTCCCCGCACTCCCTGCTTTCCATTCATTTTATCGGAATATGAAATAAAGGACTCTTATTTTTACATAAACGGCGAGTGCAGCTTTTCATCATCTTCTCTCTATTGGAATATATTATGTGTACTGACATCAGGTTGCATATACTAAATAAGATGTGGCTGGTATAATATCTGATGTTCTGTACTCTTAGTATAATATATACCATCAGATACTATACTCTATCACATCTGATATTTGTATATCATCATATTAGTACACCATCATATTATATCATATACCAGTCACATATTATCCTGTGCACTGTATGTGGTATATTGTGGCTGGTGCATGATATACGGACTACAGAGGTTATATTCAGGATAAAATGCAGCTGGTAGAATATCTCATATTCTATGCCTTTATATACAATCACATATTATCCTGTATGTGACATGGGGTGTCAGTATATCATACACCAGACACATATTCTCCTGTATACTGGATGAGCATCAGATGTTACATACAGCATAAGGGTTCATGCAGACGTCTGTGGATATCAGTCCGATCACGGACCACAATGCACGGACTGGCCACGGGTCTACCAACCAGAACAGAAATATATGAAGCTGGAACTTTGACCAGTCCGTGCATTGTGGTTCGTGATCCACATTTGTCTGCATGAGCCCTAATATGTGATATTTCACTCTATGACCATTTTTCATGTTCTAGAGTTCAGGCGTGCATTGATATCTTGTCCAAGTGAGTAAGTTTGAAAAAAACACAAAAAGCTATTCAGAGTTACCGCTTTGCAGAATCATGGATTACAATGGTCAGGTGTAACACTACTATACTTATGACCACCTTTAGGGCTCATGCACACAACTGTTTAAATGAAACGAGCGCTGTCTGTGGTTTTGAAGGCTAGCACTCATTCCCATGTTGGCAGCACGCATGATTTGCCACAGAAAATCGGATGGCGGTTGACCATTCTAGTCTATGCGTCTGTGAAAAAAATGGGACCGGACTCAGATTATCCAGACTAACATACTGGTGAAGGTGTAGAAACTTTAGTTTTCTCTCCACCTCTGAGAAAATCAGATCCCACTCTGATTAGCAAAATTGGAGCATTTTTCTCCCCAGCCTCACACTGAGTACATGCTGATGTTTAACAGCTAAGATAACTAGTTATATTGATCCTTTATCACTGACCTCTGTTCACCTACATGATTGCACTGGTACAGACAGCAACATTTATCTGTAATTGCATAGTTGAATCCCAATAACCTTGTTACCTCTAATTTATGAAGAAGTCATGTAAATATGATACCGATGGGCTGCGACTCATGGGCCACTGTTGTGTGCTGGTTGTGTTGTATGCTTTACATTGTGAAAATCGATAGCACAATTTTACCAGAGATGCCTACATATTTACATAGAACTGTAATTCAAGTGACACACAATAGAAGTTCAACCGAACAAATTGTGGGATGAAGTAGATGTCTATGATGTCTATAATACATGAGTAATATTATGTGGCATACAGTGTGCAAAGTACAAAGCTGTCTTACCTATAAGCAGGTTACATTGTCGGTGATGAACACACTACTCCATAGCTGAGCCGTGCAGACAGATACAGTGATAACCGAGGTACGGGAGTACCCCGGTATGGAGGAAGGACCTGCTGAAGAATATACTAAACAATCCTCTCACTGAGAAGAGACAAACATAAGTGACATGAGCACCAATGGGAAATCTGGAACTGTGTGCTTCACTTGTGGTACCTATAAGGCTATGTTCACACATGGCATTTTTTCAGAGTTTTTTTATGCTGTATTTTACAGTACCAGCAAAGTCTGTAAGATTCCAGAAATCTCGTGCACACACCTTGTTTTTTGTTTGATCAGTATATTGTGCTTTGCATGTTTTTTTTTTTTGAGAACAGAGCATGTCACTACTTTCAGCGTTTTTTCAGCATTTTTCATCCATTGGAACTAATGGGTGCTGAAAAAACACCTAGTGTGAACATAGCTATCAGGTTTTTCTGCGTTTTTAGTGAAAAAAGCAAGTAGAGCAGTATGTGAAACTCATTTATTTTTGTGGTTTTACCATCTTGTCTTGGTCACCTGAGATGGCAGTTTGGATTGTACAGTTTAATTAAATTAGTGATGCGTAAACATTGGCTCAGCTAGGTGTAAGATTGAACTATTCCTGTGGCCCATGTAAATTTTCACAGTATACGTGTGAAATTGAATAATGCCTGAGCAATTCATTGACAGATCATAATGTGAAAATAAATAGTATCATACAAACTCAATGCACTGCCAGTGTTTTAGTTAAACTATTCTTAAACAATTCACCTCCCCCACTTTTACATTTGAAATTATGGTTAACCCCTTAAGGACCAAGCCACTTTGTAGGTTAATGACCAGGCCTTATTTTTTTAAATCTGACCACTGTCACTTTATGAGTTAATGACTCTAGAACTCTTCAACGGATCCCACTTATTCTGAGATTGTTTTTTCGTGACATATTGTACTTCATGATAGTTGTAAAATTTATTAGATATGACTTGCGTTCATTTGTGAAAAAATGGAAATTTTCAAATTTAGAATTGTTATACCGTTAAATCAGAGCGATATGTCACACAAAATAGTTAATAAATAACATTTCCCACATGTCTACTTTACATCAGCACAATTTTGGAACCAAAATTTTTTTCGTTATAAAGTTATAAGGGTTAAAAGTTGACCAGCGATTTCTCATTTTTCCAACAAAATTTATAAAACCAATTTTTAGGGACCACATCACATTTGAAGTGACTTTGAGGGGCGTTTATGACAGAAAATACCCAAAAGTGACACCATTCTAAAAACTGCACCCCTCATGGAGCTCAAAACCACAATCAAGAAGTTTATTAACCCTTCAGGTGCTTCACAGGAACTAAAGCAATGAGGAAGAAAAAAATTAACACTTAACTTTTTCTCACAAAAAATTGAATTTAGACCCAATTTTTTTTATTTTCACAAGGGTAACAGATAAAAATGGACCCCAAAATGTATTGTGTCATTTCTCCTGAGCACACTGATACCCCATATGTGAGGGAAAACCTCTGTTTGGGCACACGGCAGGGCTTGGAGGGGACGAAGTGCCATTTGACTTTTTGAATTCAAAATTTGCTGGAATAATTAGTCGACACCATGTCGCATTTGGAGAGGTCCTGATGTGCCAAAACCGTGGAAAACCCCCACATGTGACCCCATTTTGGAAACTAGACCCCTCAATAAACTTATCTAGATGTGTGGTGAGCACTTTGAACTCCCAGGTGCTTCACAGAAGTTTGTAACGTAAAGCCGTGAAAATAAAAAATCTAATTTTTTCCATCAACAAAAATGTTTAGCCCCAAATTTTTTATTTTCACAAGGGTAACAGAAGAAAATGGACCTCTCATTTTGTTGTGCAATTTCTTCTGAGTTTGCCAATACCCTACATGTAATTAGGTCCAATATTTTTATTTTCACAAGCATACCAGGAGAAAATTGACTGAAAAAGTTGTGCAATTTCTCCCGAGTACGCTGATACCCCATATGTGGGGGAAAATCACTGTTTGGGCACACCACAAGGCTCGGAATGGAAGGAGCACCGTTTGACTTTTTGATCGCAAAATTGGCTGGAATTGAGAGCAGACCCCATGTCACATTTTGGAGAGCCCCTAATGCGCCTAAACAGTGGAAACCCCCCACAAGTGACCCCATTTTGGAGACTACACCGCTCAAGGAACTTATCTAAATGTGTGGTGAGCACTTTGAACCCCCAGGTGCTTCACAGAACTTTATGACATAGAGCCATGAAAATGAAAAGATCATTTTTTTTCCACCAACAAAAATGTTTAGCCCCAAATTTTTTATTTTCACAAGGGTAACAGAAGACAATGGACCTCTCATTTTGTTGTGCAATTTCTTCTGAGTTTGCCAATACCCTACATGTAATTAGGAACTAATTTTGAGGCATAGTGCAAAGGTCAGAATGGAAGGAGCATTATATTGTAGTGCAGATTTTACTGTTATGGTTTGCAGGTGCCATCACCCACTGGGAGATTCCTTGAGGTGCCATAACAGCAGAATTACCCGTAAGTGACCCCATTTTACAAACTATGATCATATTGACACCACAGATGTCACAGAATTTTATACCATTGGGCAGTGATCAAAAAATAATTACATTTTTATCGCAAAAGTTTTGCTTTAGCCCCAGATTTTACATTTTAATGGATAAAACTGGCACCAAAGTGTGTACCACAATTTCTTCTGAACTTGGCAATACCCCCCCATATGTGGCTGTACAGTACTGCTTAGCCACACGGCGACACTCGGGAGGGACGGAACGCTATCTGCCTGCTGGAGTGTAGATTTTCCTAGAATAGTTTGCGGACTCAATATACAGAGCCCCTAAATGCTAGAAGAGCAGAATCCCCCCCTCAGGTGACCCTATTTTGGAAATTTTACCCCTGCCAAACATGTGGATGCTAACTGTGGTTTAGGCACACACTGGAGCTCAGAAGTGGGGGGGGGGGGATTAGAATTTCAGAGTGCAGAATTTGCTGAATTTCTTTTGGGGGCAATTTCACTTTTCCAGATCCTTTGTGCTACCAGTGACATGGAAGCCCCCTGTGTTTCCATTTATAGATGGATTTTTTGTGGATTGAGTTGAAGCTTTTATTGGGAACATTTTACATAACATTTGGGATCACATTTATCCTGCGCTCTATGCTGGGCAATTGCTTTGGGGCTTCCATCCTAATCTCTGAGTGACGTGATTCAAATAACACCCCTGCAGGGATCCATTCACTCTAACGAGGTAGCAGAGTTACTCTGGACTCTGTCTGGCCTCTGTTCAGCGTTGTCCTTCTTTTCAGAGGTGCCCAAAACTGTGGCCGACCGCGTTTTCATGCACGCATAAAGACAGACGACGCCGGATCACAGGTCAGACGGAGTACACCGTGCCTCCATCTGCCTCATTATAGGGAATCTTCCTCCGGGACAGTCGTGTGAAGGCTTGTTTTTTGCGGAATGAGTTGATGTTTTTATTTGTACCATTTTCGGGCACATGACATTTTTTGATCGCTTCCTATTCCAAATTTTAAGGAGGGAGAATGAACAAAAACCGGCAATTCAGGAATTTTTTTTTTTATGCTGTTCTGCGTGTGGTAAAATTGATCAGGCAGCTTCATTTTTCAGGTTGGTGCGATTACATGGGTACCACATTTATAGCTTTTTTTATGTTTTGGCGCTTTTACACAATAAAACCTTTTATAAAAAATTTATTTTTTTTTGCATCGCTTTATTCTGAGAGCTATAACTTTTTCATTTTTCAGATGATGGAGCTGTATGGCAGCTTGTTATTTGAGGGACAAGATGACATTTTCACCAGTACCAACATTGTATTATATTCGTTTTTTTATCTCGTTTTATTCCACTTTTTTTCCAATGGTATGATGATAAAGCATTGTTTGCCTCTTTGTTTTTTTTGTTTTTTTTTTACGGCGTTCACTGAAGGGGTTAACTAGTGTGACACTTTTATAGGTTGGGTCGTTCTGGAAGTGGCGATACCAAATATTTGTATTTCATTTATTTATTTATTTTTTACTTAAAAATGTGTATTTATTAGTGTAATATTTTTATTATTATTATTTTGTAATATTTTTTTTACTTTTTTACTTTGTATCTTTATGGGACTTTCACTTTTTTTCCTTTGATCACAGGTACAATGTATTGCAGTGCACTAGATTGTAATGCATTATACCTATAGTGAAAGCTACTGAGACCATACTGTGGGCATGGTCTCAGCAGCTTTCTGTAGCAAAATCCTGAACAAACCTTCCTGACAAGAGATCAGGCTTTGCTGCAGAAAAAAAAACGCACTGTGTGAGCATAGCCTAATGTTGATGTCTTCTTATATGGTAGGAGGGCCTGACAGCAACTTCTAACTTTGCAAACCCCCCTCTCTCCCCCCAAAAGCTACACCAACCACGGGTTATCCCTCCAATAGCTATGAGGACCCTCATTGAATTCTAATCCAATCAGCCAAGCTAGAAACAGAGATTTCACTTTTTTTGGCCTTTTTTTAGTACAAAAATGTCAAAGTGTTATTGCTTAATAAACTAGATATATTGGGTCAGCCTTATATTGGGAACACAGGTATTCTTGTTGTACCATCAGCTGTAATATCTCCTTGCAGAAAATGTAGTAACAGTTTTTGGCCTGAACCTCTATGTGTGGTGAAGGGATGTTACCCACTTGGGAGCGTCGAAGGCAAACAGGAAGCGTTTTCATTTAAATGTCCATAGCGGTTTATTTACTTCATAAACCGGTCAAAAGCAAAATGCAAACAAAAAGCCTTTAGTGTAGGCAAAAACAAAGAAAACAGTACTTTAAGAAAAGTCTCTAGTAAACCGGTCCTGTGGTCACACAGGCTGGATAGCATCCAGTACACAGCTCAGTCGAGAAACAACCACACACAGGAGGCCTTCTCCCTCCAGATACACAGACAATGTGCCAAACAACAGCCTCCATTATATAGGCTGTTGACCACACCTAGAGGTGAGGTATGTCGGTAGCTAGACCCGTCCAACTCTCATAGCTACCAATAACCCGGTCCCAGGTGCACCAAATAATCTTCTTAGTGCTTACGTGCACTAGAGAAACACTCCGGGCTGCATCACGTAGGGCAGCCATCTCTATGACACATACCTCCCATCGACTATGCGACCATTAGCCACCTTTCAGTGGATAGTAAATTTTGTCCAGTGTAACAACATCATGAAAAGTGACAAAATGTGCCATCCACACACACGGGAGGGCATCCCAATAAAAGAATGCTTCACATGTGAATCATCCTTTTTGGTATATGCCATAAAATATCTATGTGGACTGATTTATAAATGATAACAGATTTATTAAGTACCTAACACATAAGGGACTGCATATCCTGCAAAAGTTGCAAAAAAAAAGAATAGATGCAATTTTCATATAGTCCGTCGCCAGCACGTTTTCCCATACTGTGCTGCCTATAGACTCCCGGTAAAAAGGTCTTTCAGCTCTATGCCATTTCCATCAAGCTAATTACACCATTGCTCAATTTAGATTTCAGGTATTGGAACACATTCACAACACAACGCTTAGACGAGTTGGTAATTATCAACAGGATTTAAAGCGAAAGGAAGCATTATAGATCCATCGGTTACAAACTCTTCACCCTAAGGGTCTTATGGGGAGTATCACATTTCCAGTTTTATACACTAATTTTTTCCCATCGCTTATAAATTGATTACTATATGGGTTTACTCACATCCCTCTTTCTACAGAATGGCTAGGACACAGATCATCCATATTATTGGTATATTCCTTTCCTTATAACAGTTTCTATTCCTCATTATCTTTTTTCCTTATTTCCCCTTTCTTTACAATATGGGCCTTTTTATCTTTCAACTTATAATCTTTCTCCTCTATCCTCTCTTTTTTTATTTCTCTGTTTAATGCATCCATATATTCCTCTCCCTTCCTCTTCTACCTCTAAAAGTCATATTCTCGATACGAACACCACTTTCCAATCTGTGACATACTCCTTATGCATGCACCACCCAAATACTTGGCAGAGGAATACTATCTATATGTAAGACACCTTAGGACTCCCATACACCCTGTACCCATGTGTATTTTACAAATAATCTCAGTATACATAATGCACATGTGCAGTTACTACCTCTCGTCATCCAAAACACGTCCCTTTATATCCGCCCAATATCACACGCTGATGTTAATCACATCCAATACAGGTGTATACAAATAGACCACAGAGGACATAGTAGAACTCCATAAATAGTAACTATGGCCACCTTTATCCAGCATTAACTTCACAATTTCTTGCCTGTGTTCTACTGTAAAAAGAAAGCCATTTTTGAAAGCAAACCATAAGAAATCCCATTTACAGTTTGCAAAAAGTCATGTAGGTGCCACAGCTAGCATATGTAAGAAGGTGCTCTGGGCAGATGAGATCAAAGTAGAAAATGTTGGGCTAAATTCAAATCACTGCGAGGTGGAAAACTAACACTACACATCACCCTGTAAACACCATCCCCACTATCAAACATGATGGTGGCAGCATTATGATGTGGAGTGGAAAGAGGCTTTTTTCAGCAGGGAGAGAAGATGGATGGAGTTAAATACAGAACAATCCTGGAGGAAAACCTGTTTCAAGGTGAAAAACACTTGATACTGAGGCGTAGGTTCACTTTCCAGCAGGACAACGATCCTAAACATACTGCCAGACTTACAATGGTATGGTTTAGATCTAAGCATATTCTTGTGTGTGAATGGCCCAGTCAAAGTCCAGACCTACATCCCATTGAGAATCTAAGGCAAGATGTGAAAATTTCTGTTCACAAACACTCTCCATCCAATCTGACTGAGCTAGAGCTAGTAAGGAAGGAAAGAGGGGGAAGAGCTCACCACTCTGTGTAGTCACTATATCCCGGTTGTAGACTGTGTGGAGGGTGCCTGATACTGCTAGTAGAGCACAGCCAATGGCAGGAGAATTGAAAGAGTGCGGCACTTCCAACTAACGATTTAGTAAAATGGAAATTTTATTGAAATAACATTAAAACTTTGGAATCCAAATCACATGTTAAATTCCTGATGCGTTTCCAGACTACGGCCACTGTGCACCAGAAACGCATCGGACTTTTAACATGTGATTTGGGTTGCAAAGTTTTTCAATAAAGTTCCCATTTTAGTAAATCGCTGGATGGAAGTGCCGCACTCCTTTTTGTTCTCCTTCCATGAGCTAGAGCTAGTTTGCAAAGAATGGGCAAACATAGTCTCTAAATGTTCAATGCTGGTAGAGAACTACCCCAAACGACTTGTAACAGTAATTGCATCCTACAAAGTATTGACTCAGGGGGGCTGAATACAAATGTCATTTCTGGGGCAGCTGCGAGCTGCTATTTTTAACCTAGGAAGGCAAACATGTTCAGCCACTATCCCCATGATTAGCAACCAGCACCACTTTGGATGCAGCATATTTTTGCTGCATCCAAAAAGCTGTGTTATTATGCTGCATATTGTTTTGTCAATACATGCGGATCCACCGCATGTAATGACATTTCAATCAGTCATAATCTGCAGTGGAGAGTAACGTCTCCGCTACAGAAATTGATCTGCTGTGAGTGAGTTTGGGTATGTGCCCATGATCAGGAAATGCTGCAAGTTTGAAGATGCAGCATCAGTTCTGCAGCGGCCAGATGTTACAACATAGTGGATGGAATTTCTGTAAATTCCATGTCCACTATGCATGCATCTGAGGCTGCGGAGCACCCGTGGAAACTGACGTGCTCGTGTCTCTCAGGACCACAGCATGTAAAATTTACTTGCCGAGTCGCTAATCTCTGCAACAGAAATTTAGCAACTTTAATGTATTGAATGCTGTAAATCTGCATCCGTGAACGCATGCAGATTTATCTGTGTTCACTAGAACGCAGCATTTTGGACACAAAAAAATATGCTGCGTCCAAAGCGCTGCCATGTCTGGATCGTGGGCACATAGCCTAAAATTAAAAGAAATGACTTGTGCTCCCACATTTTCATAGCCAGTAGAGGGAAAGCCGACTGCTGGGAGCTGATATTAGTAGCCGGGAAAGGGGCCATTAGCCAAAAATGTTCCCTGGCTATTAATAACAGCCCACAGCTATTTGCTTAGCCTTTCAGCAGCAGAAGGGAAGAAAGGGAGACACAGATCCATTACTAGTGGGTAGGCGGAGCCCCACAGGATAGTTCCCCTCAGATTAGAAAAAGTGACGACCGGCCCCTCCAGCTTAGGCTCCTCCTACTCCCATGTTCTTCAGTCTAAAATTTGAGGTTGCAGAGGATAGTCGCTGCCTTTGCAGCTCCTCAGAAGAATTTTTTATTTTACTCCGGAGACCTGGACTCCCCGTGGTCTAGAGGTCTCAGGGGGTCTCGGTGCTGCTGGGACCCCTGACCCTCCCCTGGCAGATCTGTGTACCCCCTAAGGAGGTCCTCGCAGAAGCCTGCCGGCCCCGGGGGATACAGGGCGCTCCCTGGCGGAGACGCACACCGCTTCTGTGGTGTACCTGCGCGCTCCGCCGTGGGGGGGAGCAAAGGGCCACGGATCCACACATCCCTGGGGGTCCCTGTGGCGCTCAGCTGGGTAAGTGCTCTCTGTGGTCTGAGGGCTTTAGCGGCTGCTGCGGCAGCCGCTGTTACTGTTTCATGTGGTGACTGCTTTTTTTGTCCCTGCAGGAGGATATCTCCGCTGCAGGCGTTTGTGTTATCGGCAGGGGAGCGGGGACAGAGGAGCGCGGGCTCCGTTAGTAGCGGCAGCAGGGGGCGTGGCTTCGCGCCTCTCTGCTGCCTGTCATCATAGCCTCAGACAGGAAGTGCCAGGAAAGCGCGCGCTGGAGCTGACCCAGCTGTGGTAGCAGAATCACACATCCTCGGTTCCTGTACCCATTGTAAGGGGTTATTACCGCCTTATCCGCGACGCTCGCAACTGTGTGGCGGCATGTCGGATCAGGGGGCGCGGACCTCTCTCCCGGCCCGCTTCAGGATCGGTCACGCGTAACTGATACGCCGGGGTCTTCGGCGTCAGGTTCGACACTGGTCGGGGGTCTCAGTGATGTTAAAGTGGAGGCGCTCACTCGCTCCATTGACAGTCTGTCTGACCTCCTGGGTCATTGGGTATCAGCTAAGTCCCAACCGACGTCACGAGGCAAGAAGCGCCACAGGCCTGTGGTGGCGCTGTCTCCTCCGCGCAGTGCGTCGGAGGCTACGGAATCACCGACAGACTTTGCTGGTGAGATCTCCGATTCTGATGAAGAGGATCGGCAGGGTCGCTCTGCTTCGCTTTCGGGCCGCGTGGACGCCTTTATTGGAGCTATGCGGGAAGCGTTACAGCTGTCTGAAGAGGCGCCCTGGCAAGTCGGCCCGGCTGTATCAGGAGTCGTGTCGGGCTCGCTCGATGCTGCCAGCGCACGACGAACTTAACGAGGCGGTGGAGAAGGAACGTCTGTGTCCGGATAAACGCTTCCAGGGGATGCGGTGTTTTGATGCCGTGTATCCCTGCTCCACGGAGACGATCGCTAATTGGGTCCCCTCTCCGGAAGTGGACGTGCCATTGTCTCAGCTGAGCAAATCCTCTTTGCTTCCTGTTAAAGGGAAGGCGAGTCTACAGGAACCGCTGGACAGAAGGACGGAGTTAGCGGCGAAGTCCATCTACGAGGCCGCGGGTCATGGATTTCGAGCGGCCTTGGGGGCCATGTGGGCTAGTGAGGCTTCTCTGCGGTGGTTGGCTCAGCTGCGGACGGCGTGGCAAGATGGGACTCCGCTGTCTGAGGTGGAAAGGCTTTTCCAGCTGTTGGAAGAGGCAGCCTGATATGGCAGGGACGCAGTGCTGGATACTACTTCGGTTCTGTCCAGGACTCAATCCTCGGCCGTCACAGTCAGGAGAGCACTGTGGCTTAAACAGTGGACTAGAGATGCAGTATCCAAACAAGGTCTGCTGAGTCTGGCGTACAAGGGCGGTCAGCTTTTTGGTTCGGACCTCATGGAGCTGATTGCTAAGGCCAAGGCCAAGGATTCGGCTTTGCCGCAGCGGAAAGCAGCGGTTTCTACGTCTGGCAAGTCAAGTTCCGGTAGTGGTCATTGGTCCTTTCGGCCCAGGGGACGGTTCGGTCAGCCCTCTTGGAGATCGGGTCGTCCCTTGTCTTCCGGGAAAAAGACCACCCAGAAATCCCGTACTCCCTGGAAACAACATTTCCGTCAGGACAAACGGGAGGTTGACAAAAAGCCCGCTAAGGCGGACTGACGCCAGGAACCCTCTCAAAGGCTCTCGGGTGGGAGGTCGTCTGCTACAATTCGGGTCGATTTGGGCGTCCCACGTATCGGACGCCTGGGTGACGCGGGTTATGTTGGCAGGCTATTTTATAGAGTTTCATTCTCGACCCCCGGACAGGTTTCGTCAGTCATGTATCCCGTCCGAGCCCAAGCTAGCTGCCGCACTGCTGCGGGAGGTCGACTCTCTTCTGCAGCAGGGTGTGGTGGTTCCGGTTCCACCGGAGGACCAGGGAAGGGGGTTTTACTCCAACCTTTTTGTGGTTCCCAAAAAGGAGTACAAGTTTCGCCCCATTCTGGACCTAAAAGAATTGAATGTTTATGTATGGACCCGGAAATTCCGTATGGAGTCTCTTCGCTCTGTTCGTGGCGGCCCTGTCACAGTACGATTTCTTGGTGTCGATCGACATCCTCGACGCCTATTTGCATGTCCCTATCGGCAGGGCTCACCAGCATTTCCTACGTTTCGCCATAGTTCAGGCCCATTACCAATTTGTGGCCCTACCATTCGGGTTGGCCTCGGTTCCCAGGGTTTTTACAAAGATTCTGGCGCCGCTCATGGCGCTCCTTCGAAGGCAAGGAGTTACGATTCTCCCCTACCTGGACGACCTGTTAATTGTGTCGCCCACAGCGGAGGAGGCGGTGACAGCTCGCGATCTCTCCCTTCAGCACCTGGAGGACTTCGGGTGGCTGGTCAATTGGAAGAAGTCGTCATTGGAGCCGTCGCAGTCAATCCTGTTCTTGGGGATGCATTTCGACACTTTAGGGGCAGTGGTGTCCCTGCCTCCGGACAAACAAGCGAACTTGCGTCACCATGTCCAGGCTATGAGGTCGGCGATGGCGATGTCCCTTCGGAAGTGTATGCGCCTTCTGGGTCTGATGGTGGCGGCAATGAAAGCGGTACCGTTTGCACAATTTCATTCCCGGGGTCTCCAAGATCTTATTCTGACCCGTTGGGATTGATCGCTGGATCGCTGTATCGATATCTCCCGCAGGGTGCGAGAATCTCTTGGATGGTGTTTACGTCCGGAGGCTTTATCCCTGGGGAAATCCTTCCTCCTCCCACGGATGTCGGTCATTACCACCGATGCCAGCCTGACTGGCTGGGGGGGGGTTTGGAACGATCTCTGGGTTCAGGGGGTCTGGTCGTCAGAGGAGTCTTCTCTGCCGATCAACATCCTGGAGTTGAAAGCGATATTTCTCTGCCTCCGACATTGGACGGTCCCTTTGAGCGGTCTGCCGGTCCGGATTCAGACAGACAATGCGACAGCTGTCGCGTATATCAACCATCAGGGCGGGACGAGGAGTTCCAGACTCATGATGGAGGTCTCTCGGATCCTGGTTTGGGCTGAGTCCAGGGTTCCAGCCATTTCCGCGATTCAAATCCCAGGAGTGCTGAATACCATGACGGACTTCCTCAGTCGCGAGCAGGTGGATCCCGGAAAATGGAGTCTTCATCCGGATGTTTTTGCACTGCTGTGCTCCCGTTGGGGGACTTGATGGCATCCAGGCTGAACGCCAGGATTCCGACGTTCATGTCCAGGTACAGGGACCCGGAGGCTGTGGCGGTAGATGCTCTAGTGGCCCCGTGGGACCAGTTCGAACTGATTCCGCCGGTATCCTTACTTCCTCTGGTCATCCGGCGGATCAAACTCGAACGAATTCCGTCAATTTTGGTGGCGCCGGATTGTCCACGGAGGGCGTGGTATTCAACGCTGGTGTCTCTCCTGGCGGCGCCTCTGTTTCCACTGCCTCTTCGCCCGGACCTGTTAACCCAAGGGCCCATTTGTCATCCGGACCTGAAGTCGCTTTGTTTGACGGCGTGGCACTTGAGACCGAGATCTTGACCCGTCGTGGGTTTTTGGCCGAGGTCATTGCCACCTTGCGGGCAGCCAGAGGTCCAGCTACGACTAGGATTTATCACAGAACTTGGGAGGCCTTCTATTCATGGTGTTCTGGATTGTCAAGGAACCCGAGGGTTTTTTCCATTCCCAACTTCTTGGCTTTTCTGCAATGCGGTTTGGCCAAGGGTCTGGCGGTTGGTACCTTGCGGGGTCAGGTATCTTGCTTTTTCGGAAGGCGATTGCCTCGCGCAGGGATGTGCGCTCTTTTTTTCGTGGGGTAGCACGTCAGTTTCCGCCTCGGAGGGCGTTTGTGGCTCCTTGGCAGCTCAATCTAGTCTTGGAGGCTCTTCAGCATGGGCTGTTTGAGCCTATGGATTCAACTACGCTTTACTTGCTTTCTTGGAAGGTGGCCTTCCTGATGGCGGTCACCTCTTTTCAGAAGGGTTTCTGAGTTGGCGGCACTGTCTTGCTCGCCCCCTTTTCTGGAGTTCCACTCGGATTGCGTGGTGCTTCGTACCCGTGGCGATTTTCTGCCTAAAGTGGTGTCGCGTTTCCACGTCAATCAGGACATCGTGTTGCCCTCCCTCTGTCCGAACCCGAAAAGTCCAAAGGAGCGAGCCTTGCACTCGTTGGATTTGGTGCGGGCTTTGAAGTTCTATCTTTCAATCACACAACGGTTTCGGAAGTCGGACTCTCTTTTTGTGATTTCTGCTGGTCGTCGGCGTGGTCAGCGGGCCTCCAAGGACACTATAGCTTAGTGGATACATTCGGCTATCCTGGAAGCGTACCGGCTCAAGGGCAAGCCTTGTCCGGTTAAGGTTCGAGCTCATTCCACGAGAGCTGTTGGTTCGTCGTGGGCTTTTCATCAGGGGGCCTCGGCAGCGCAGCTCTGCCGGGCGGCTACCTGGCGCTCCATTCACACCTTTACTAAATTTTATAAAGTGGACGTGAGTGCTTCCGCCGATGCGGCCTTGGGACGCAGGGTCCTGCAGGCGGCGGTGGTTTAGGTTATCTCTTTATCTAGTTTTGGCGCTTGTTGCTCGCTTTACTAAGTTGTTGGGGTGTTGGCGATTCTGCCACTGTTTCCCACCCTTGAGTTCTGGACTGCTTTGGGACGTCCCACTAGTAATGAATCTGTGTCTCCCTTCCTTCCCTTCTGCTGCTGAAAGACGGATTTTGGTAAGACCTTACCTTTTCAGCGAAGGAAGGAAGGGAGACACAGCACCCTCCCATGGCAGAAGTGCATTATTGTTTTCCAGATGCGGCGCGACTCCTCTCTGATGGCGGTCATCTGGGCTGGGGTCGGCGCGCTAGGGCTTTGTTCCAGTATTGCCAGCTCATCGCAGTTGTCAGGTCCAGTGAGTAGTGCCTGGGACTGTGTGTTTTTTTTCTGTTATATGCATAACCTGTTCTCTTGCATTTCTGAATTTTCAGAAGGGGTTGTGTTGTTCCGCTGGTGTTGTCTGCTCTTCCTTAGCTTGTGTACGGACTGAAGAACATGGGAGTAGGAGGAGCCTAAGCTGGAGGGGCCGGTCGTCACTTTTTATAAATCTGAGGTGAACTATCCTGTGGGGCTCCGCCTATCCACTAGTAATGGATCTGTGTCTCCCTTCCTTCCTTCGCTGAAAAGGATTTTACAGGTAAGGTCTTACCAAAATCCGTCTTTGCTGGCTAGATTACAGAGGACCCCAGAATAAAATTGACATAGGGTACCCCTATAGAATCTAACCAGCAGACAGCTGTGAGCTGATTTTAATAGCGAGAGAAGGGGCCATGTATACTAGTCCCCGCTGAGGCTAATAATATCAGCTCTCAGCAGCCCCACTACTGACACGTCCATGAGATGCACCAAATCTGGCGCTTAGTCTATGCTCGCCAACTTGCCCTGGTGCGGTGGCAAGTGTAGTAATATGGTTGAGGTTCATGTAGGCCGTGTATTGGCAGCTGACATGAAGCCCAGGTTAATAATGGATGGTGTCTATAAGACACCCCCTTAATAACCCCGTAGTACAGTTTTTGACATTTTTTAAATAGACACGGCCAGAATGAAGTCTTTTATTTTAAATAAAATTCCACACGGTTTTTAATCTTTTATTTAAAAATAAAAAAACGCTGTATACTCACTTAACTCCTAATCGCTGATGCCCTCATCTCCTGTAAGAAAGCAAAAATAAAAAAACACCCTAACCCGCCATGATGATGTAATCAACAGTGTCCCACAATGATCCGGGTCACTTCTACAGCAGCCACATGAGCAATCACCAATGTGGCTGTTGTAGAAGACAGCGCTGCAATACACTGACAGGAGTGTAATCACAGTGTACATTGCTGTGCTGCAGGATAGAGGTCGCTAGAGTTCAATCAGCCGATGATTAGCTGAGAGCTCCAGTGACCTCACTTACTGCATCAGTGTTGCGTGACAAAATTCACACGCAGCATCGGTGCCACAAGTGAGGTCTCCGGAGCTCGTCAGCTGGTTTTCAGCTGATGAACTCCGGTGAACTCAGTTCCAGCAGCGCTGTACACTGCCGGGAGCGATCACGCTCCCGTCAGTGTATCGCCGGATGATCAGATTGCCGTAGTACACCCTGGGTATAGCAGACAGGTGTTTTTATTTTAATATTGATTTATTTTATTTTTTTACACAGACTACTCATCCCCTCAGCCGCACCTGATCACGCGATTGTCAACGGGAGCGGCCGTCGGATCATGGGAGGAGTAGCCTCCCCCAGGCAATTCTTTGTGCTTTTATGCCACAGTTTTGACTCATTGACTTAAATTGAGTCAGTCAAATATGAAGCAAACCTCCGCAGCAAATCCACAAATATTTTTATACCTGCATTTTTGCTGCGGACTTGACTGACTCAATTCAAGTTTATGGGTGAAAAATGCCGCAAAAACGCACAAAGAATTGACAAGCTGCCAATCTATACGCAGTGATAATTCTGACAGGATTGTCGTTGCATTAGCTGGCACACCGATTACCTACCACTTTTGGTGCATTTCCGCATGGAAAAAACGCTGCAAAAACACATCAAAAATGTACAGTGTGCACATAGCCTAAGAGTGAACGCAGACAAGGAAAGAAGTCAGGACACCCTCTGGTCAAGGTGATCTGCAGCGGTGAGTGTATGTGTGGAAGAGGAAAACAGAGAAGCAGACAGACAGAGAAGGAAAGCGACTAAGAAGAGCTTGAGTGGTGACTGTGGAATACTCCTTGTAGGCGAGTTGGGGAAGTGAACTCTGATTCAGCAACTTAGGAGAGATCCTATGGGACTCCGTGAATGCTAAGGGTCAGCCAAAGCTTGAGAGCTGTGGGTCTAAGAAGAGACTAGTTAGCGAGATTGGGGGCACATACAGTTAAGAAGTTAGCCACAGACTCTTTCTTTACGTGGTTCTTGAATGTGGCTGAAGCTTGAGAAAGTAGGAAGAAGCAGCCAAAGAGGCTGTCTAGGAAGCTTGAAAGCTACTAATTCCAATAGTTTGTCTCTGTACTGCAACCTAAAGAAAGATGTCTCCTGCTGTACTTTGTGTAAAGTTTAAAATGTTCCTGTACACTGTGGTGGTCTCCCATTTGTGGGGTCGCGGGAAATCACAGCCACGCTAAGGCAGACCAGAGTGGGCAAGAAGTGTCCACAGCCACAACAGCAACAGACACACTGGAAACAGGCCACTGTTTTCAGTAGCATGCCGGAGTGTCAAAGTCATGACACGTGCCTACAACTACCACCTGGTGCAATGTTACACAGTCAAGAGTAGGAGATTAAATGGAGAGAGCAGTATTTGGAGGTCTGAGGGCACGAGGAACACGGGTTGTTTAGCAGCAAGAGAACGTCAGCCATAAATTTAGAGCGGACATTCCTGGAACATCCGGGGGCCTGCAATCGAACTGAGGCACTGAGAAGTGTGTCTGAATATCTTCCTATGAGAGGCAGTCGTAGGGGTAAATGCCTAGGGGACTTGGGACTGGACTCATGAAAGATGCAGAACCGGTCAGAGATTCCCAGAGGTCAGAGATGCCAGACAGGAAAGGGTTAGCTCAGGGCAAGCGAACAGTGGACATCAGAACGTGCTGTGCTATGGACTTTGAAAACAGAAAAGTTTGTGCCCAATACTGTTTCAATATGATGAAAATGGAGAGTTAAGGAAACTTCTTTATTATAATATGAATTTGATGTCCCCTAATGTGTGTGCGAAGGTTTCTGAAGTTGAAGAACCGGAGACAGCAGAGGCCTGTGACCAAAATGTGAGTGTTACGCACCACACGCATAGCACAGGTGAATCAGGACACTGTTTATTTGTAGGGTGCCAGGGTGTGTGAACACAGCAGCCCCTCACCCATGACTACTGCCCTGTGCACCATACACCAATGGTACGAGGAACAGTTCACGGTTAGAGGGAAAATTGGATTCAATGAAATTTCAACAAATTCATGATGCAAACATAACACCATTTGTAATAAAGCTAAAGTTGAAAAGAGGATTTCTTCTACAAATGGATAATGATTCTAAACACAGGGTAAAATCCGTAATAGACTACCTCAAAAGGCGCAAGCTGAAGGTATCACAATCCCCTGATCTGAACATCATTGAAAATATGTGGTTAGACCTTAAAATAGCAGTGCAGGCAAGACAACCCAGGAATCTCACAGAACTGGAAGAATTTTCCAAGGAAGAATTGATGAAAATCCCTCAAACAAGAATTGAAAGACTCTTAACTGGCTACAAAAAGCGTTTTCAAGCTGTGATACTTGCAAAAGGGGGTGCTACTAGGTACTAACCATTCAGAGTGCCCTAACTTTTACATTGGACCATTTACCTTTTTGTAATTTTTAAAATGTAAAATATGATAATATATATTTTGCCTAAAAAACAAAGGAAATCCATCATCTTTAACTTTAGGCATTTTAGAGATCATTTCATCTTCAACTTGCTTAACTGTTCACAAAAACAGTAATTTTGACCAATGGTGCCCAAACTTTTACATGCCACCGTATTTGTGACTTGCAGAGATCGGGGCAGATTTAAATCTGCAGCATGTCAATTCTTTCAGCTTTTTGCTGCAGATTTCACTCATTCTACTGAGTTTGGAAAAAATCTGCACCAAAAAATTCATGTAAAAAACACCGCAAAAAAGCAAGTTTTTGATGACGTGTCTTTCCTGCCAAGAGGTGCAGAAATTTCTGCTCCAAATACTTAACGTGTGCACATTCCCTTGCACTTCACAAATACTTTCTACTTTGTGTTGGTATAGCATATAAAATGCAAATAAAATATATTTAATTTTGTGGGGGAGATGTGAAAAAAATGTGGAAAAGTTCACGGGATATGAATCTTGTTTCCCGACCTTCCTGTCCCAATTACTAGGGTACTGCAGCACTCCACTATTGAACCCAGAGCAGTGTCAAAAGGTTGTTGGTTGGATAGCAGATAATGCTTTCAGTGACTTTGCCACCACCACCATCCTCTCTTCCACATGGTCAAGTCTCAGTAGTGAGACCGCAAATTCCTCACCCTGATCCTCCTTCCTCCCACCATGCCGAGTGACCGAAGACAAATAATCTCACACTTGGACACTCTGAAGAGCTGTTCACTTTTCCATTTATAGATTCGGGCCTCTCTTCCGGCCAGCTTCAAGCGGGCAAGAGGAGATCGCATGTAGCGATGCCCACATATTTAAGCAGCCACGGTCACACGAAGGCGACGGTGGGAGAGTGCAATTACTGTCACAAGAGGAGGATGATGATGAGACACAATTGCCAGAAAGTCAGCAGGAGGACCAGAGTGCGGAAATCGAAGACGAGGTGGTGGATGATGAAGAACCCTTGTGAGACCATATGCTGGTGAGGTTGGCCCTGGGTTCCTCCTAATGCAGGACAATGCCAGACCTCATGTGGCTGGAGTGTGTCAGCAGTTCCTGCAAGATGAAGGTATTGAAGCTATGGACTGGCCCGCCTGTTCCCCAGACCTGAATCCGATTGAGTACATCTGGTACATAATGTCTCGCTCCATGCACCAATGTCACGTTGCACCACAGACTGTCCAGGAGTTGGCGGATGCTTTAGTCCAGGTCTGGGGGGAGATCCCACAGGAGACCAACCGCAACCTCATCAGGAGCATGCCCAGGTGTTGTAGGGAGGTCACACAGGCAAGTGGAGGCCACACACAATACTGAGCCTCATTTTGACTTGTTTTAAGGACATTACATCAAAGTCGGATAAGCCTATAGTGTGTTTTTCCACTTTAATTTTGGGGGTGACTCGAAATCCATGCCGCCATTGGTTAATAAATTTGATTTCCATTGGTGATTTTTGTGTGATTTTGTTGTTAGCACATTCAACTTTGTACAGAACAAAGTATTCAATGAGAATATTTCATTCATTCGGATCTAGGATGTGTTATTTGAGTGTTCCCTTTATTTTTTTGAGCAGTGTATTTTACTTTATATACAAGTCATTATAATGGAAAGGATGCTCTTTAACATTTTTCCCATGAAAATCCACTTTGGTTTAGTTTTTGTATGTTTTATTGTGACCCTGTAAAAGTGGCAAAATACTCTGACAACATTGTTCACAGCAGTAACCTGGGAGTCAGAGATGCTTCCAGGGGTCTTCCCCATGCTGTTCCCATAGATTTGGGGAATTTTTAGGCTCCCTGCAGACCTCTGGAAAAATGCTTCAGTTTCCCATAGACATACATTGGACCCATTGCCCGGGTCAAGCTCCTGAGCATTACAATTTGCTGAACCCGAGCAATGAGCATTTTAGTGCTCGCTCATCCCTACTGGTGACAGATTCCCTTTAACCCCTTAAGGACCGGGGCCTGCTCACTGGAGCGAGTCATTTACCTTGACTCCTTGGCATGAGCGGACACATGAATTACAGTGGGGGACATCTCTATGAGTATAAGGATTTTTTATTTTATTTTTTACACCAGGACACAGAGGGAACAGAATACTACACTCATCATTGTCCCCTGCTGGCGTATCTCGCAGCACAAGCAGGGAACTATGATGAGGACAGCATTCAGCATCCGGTGCTTGAGAATAGCACTAACTGTACACTGATTCCCAGGCGCCAGTACTGATGTCATCCTTATCAGTGTGGGACGTTTTGTGGTCTGTGCAGCGCGAAAAAAAACGGACATGTCAATGTGTTTTGACCACGGTCACGGTCTGTGGAAACACACTGACATGTGCGCAGACCCATTCATTTGGTCATCTGCTTGTGTATGTGTCTCCGATGCGTGTGAAAGCTGTCACTACACACACTGGAGACACTGACGTGTGAAAGAGCCCTTGTGTCATGCAAAATAGTTAATAAATAGCATTTCCCATATGTCTACTTTACATCAGCACAATTTTTGAAATAGAATTTTTTTTTTGTTAGGAAGTTATAAGGGTTAAAAGTTGATGAGCGATTTCTAATTTTTCCAACAAAATTTATAAAACTATTTTTTTAGGGACCGCATCTCATTTAAAGTGACTTTGAGAGGTTTGTATGACAGAAATACCCAAAAGTGACAGCATTCTAAAAACTGCACCCCTCAAGGTGCTCAAAACCACATTCAAGAAGTCTATTAACCCTTCAGGTGCTTCACAGGAACTGAAGCAATGTGGAAGGAAAAAATTAACTTTTTACTCTTTCACAAAAAAAATACATTAGACCCAATCTTTTTATTTTAACATTGTAACAAGAGATAATGTACCCCAAAAATTGTTGTGCAATTTTTCCTGAGTACGCTGCAGGGATCGGAAAGGAAGGAGCAACATTTGACTTTTTGAATGCAAAATTTGCTGGAATTGAGAGTGGACGCCATGGTGCACTTGGATTGCCCCTTATGTGCTTAAACAGTGCATAGCCCCCACAGTTGACCCCATTTTGGAAACTAAACCCCACAAGGAACTTATGAAGATGTGTGGTGAGCACCTTGAACCCCCAGATGCTTCACAGAAGTTTATGACGTAGAACAGAGAAAATAAATAAAATCTAATTTTTTCCACAAAAATTATCTTTTAGCCCCAATTTTTTTATTCACAAGGGTAGCAGGAGAAAATGGACCCTAAATTTGCTGTGCAATTTCTCATGCTTTTGCCAATACCCCATGTGCGGGGCAAAACTACTTTTGAGGCAAGGTGCAAAGCTCAGAAGGGAAGGAGCGCCATATTGGCACATGCATGAGAAATTGCACAACAGATTTTGCTGGAATAGTTTGAGGGTGCCATGTCACATTGGCAGAGCCCCTGAGGTGTCAGAACAGTAGAACAACCCTATAAGTGATGTCATTTTACATGCTACACCTTTCAATTATTTCATCTAGGGGTGCACTGATCATATTGACGCCATATGAGCCTCACAAAAATTTATACCGTTCGGTGGTGAAGAAAGAATAATAACATTTTTAACACAAAAATTTTGTTTCAACCCCAGATTTTACATTTTCAAAAGAGGAAATGGGTAAAATTGGCACCAAAATTTGTCACACTATTTCTGCTGAATGTGGCAATACCCCAGATGTGGCTGTACAGTACTGCATAGCCACACGGTGAGAATCGGAAGAGAAGGAGCGCTATTTGCCTCTTCGAGCGCTGATATTCTTTGAATTGTTTGCTTACTTCATGTACAAAGCCCCTAAGTATTAGAAGAGAAGAATTCCAACTCCAGTGACTCAATTTTGTAAATTATACCCCTGCCAAAAACATGGATGCTATATGTGGTTTAGTCACACTGTGGGGCTCAGAAGGGATTGGGTCATTTGGATTTGAGAGCACTTAATTTGCTGTATCTTTTTGGGGTTACAATAACAATGAGCTGGACAGTATGCTTAGTTGACAAGCACACACCTCTGCAGAGTTGTTGAAAGCTGTAACAGCAGGCTGATCTGTGGCTCTCACCACTGAACCTACAGCCAGGCATGGTCGTGTGTAACAATGGCCGGAACCTGGTGGCTGCTCTGAGGCTTGGCAACCTCGCACACATACCATGCCTGGCCCATATGCTCAACATAGTAGTTCAGCAGTTTTGCAAAACCTACCTGGATCTGCCTGAGCTGCTTGTGAAAGTACGCACATGTGTGCCCATTTCAGAAAGTCAGCAACAGTTTCCGCAGCCCTTGCCGTACTTAAGCAGCGTTTGCAGCTTCCAGCTCACCAACTGGTAAGTGATGTCACCACACATTGGTTGCATATGTTGGGAATGATTTGTGGGCAGCAGAGGGCAGTTGTTGAGTACCAGCTTCAACACGCCCATTGATATTCAGGTCAGCCTCCACTCATAAGACCTGATGAGTGAGCATGTGTTATGTTCTGCTACCAGAGCTAAGGAAAGAGAGGAGATCTGTCCCTACGATAGAACTCAGCTTAATCCCTACGATGTAACAGGGGACCTGATCCTGCGATCAGACCTGCTAAAGTCCTAAGCTAGTCTGTACGGAGACCTATAGATGTGGGGAAGGAATCCCTACAAGTACTAAGGACTGGGAGGAATATGGGACACCTCCTAACAGAAATAGTAGCAGACAGACGAACAAACAAAATATATAGAACATAGAGGTCAGTAGACCAAGCAAACTAACAGAGCAAGACACAGAGCACAGGCTAGCTAGAAAGTAGATATACAATGAAGTCCAGAAAAGCCAGAAGGGCGGAGCAGGCTTAAATAGGCCAACAAGGTCATGTGACTAGCAAAGGAAAAAAAAACTAAGAGCAAGGTTCTAACAGTACCCCCCCTTCTAAGAGGATCCTCCGGATCCCCTAGGACCAGGCTTATCAGGAAATCTCCTGTGAAACGCTCTGATAAGTCTGGACGCGGAAACATCATCCGACCTCACCCAAGAGTTATCCTCGGGTCCGAAACCTTTCCAGGCCACTAGATACTGCAAACTACCTCTATACAGTCTAGAGTTAAGGATGCGAGAAATTTCATATTCCCCGTCCTCCACCACCGGAGGAACAGAGGCAGAGGCGTCACAATCCGAAACAACAGCTTTTTTCAACAGAGAGACATGAAATACCGGATTAATTCTCCAGGAGGTAGGAACCTCCAACCTAACAGTAGATTGGTTGACAACCTGAAGCACCTTAAAGGGCCCTACAAACTTGGGACCCAATTTCTTAGAAGGAATCCTCAACCGCAGATTCCTAGAGGACAACCAAACCATGTCACCAACAGCGAACAAAACCTCCTTTCGTTTCCTATCAAAGTAGTCCTTAGATTTTCTGTTGGCCTCCTGAAGATTACCACGCACATCCGTCCAAACTCTCTCCAAATCACCGGAAAAATTCTCCTCCTCAGGCACGGCAGATCCCAACTTGGAGAACGACCCAAACGACGGATGTCTCCCAGAACAACAAAAAAAAGGCGAACAACCAGCAGAAGAAGATGTATGATTGTTCAGAGCAAATTCAGCAAGTGGCAGAAACTCAGACCACCCCTCTTGATTGTCTGTCACAAAGCAACGCAAGAACTGCTCAACATCCTGGTTTTTCCTTTCTGTCTGGCCATTAGATTCAGGATGATATCCGGACGAGAACGATAAATGAACTCCCAACCTGTCACAAAAGGCACGCCAAAAACGAGCCACGAACTGAGGACCCCTATCAGAAACAATGTCAGTAGGAACGCCATGAAGTCTGACAATTTCCTTGACAAAGGCCTTAGCGAGAGTTTTAGCGCAGGGCAGTTTGACAAAGGGAACCAAGTGACACATCTTGCTAAAACGGTCCACGACCACCCAGATGACAGTAAAACCCTCAGAGGGGGGAAGGTCAGTTATAAAGTCCATAGCCAAATGTGTCCAAGGAACACTGGGAACCTCCAAAGGACAAAGCAACCCCGCAGCAGGAGTATGTGAGGACTTAGATCTAGCACATATAGTACATTGACGCACCCACTTAATGACTTCCTTCTGCCATCCAGGCCACCAAAAACTGCGACCCACCAGTCTCTTGGTCTCAGAGATTCCGGGATGACCTGCCAACCGAGATTCGTGACACTCAACAAACAAATCTCTCCTAAAGGTCCCAGGCACAAACAACCTCCCATGAGGAGTGTTAGAAGGGGCATTCTCCTGTGCTTTAAGAATCTCATTTTCCAAAACGGAGTCCAAAGCAGCTATCACAACACCTTCTTGTAAAATGTTCTCCTCTTTCTCAGCACCGACTATGGGAGAAAAACTGCGAGACAAGGCATCCGCCTTAACATTCTTAGTACCAGGGATGTAAGTAACGGAGAAATTAAACCGCGAGAAAAACAGTGCCCACCTAGCCTGACGGGCATTCAGGCGCTTGGCAGCATCAAGATATATCAGATTTTTATGATCCGTAAGAACCTGAACGGGAAATTCCGCACCTTCCAAGAAGTGGCGCCAGTGTTCAAATGCGAGTTTAATAGCCAATAATTCCCGATTACCAATATCGTAATTCAGTTCAGTCTCCGAAAATTTTTTTGAAAAAAAGGCACAGGGATGTAATCCATCCCCGTTATCCTGAGACAATACTGCGCCAACCCCCACAGAGGAAGCATCAACCTCAACCAAAAACGGCCTAGTAACATCAGGCTGCATAAGGATGGGAGCAGAGGTGAACCTCTCCTTGAGATACACAAAAGCTTCAATGGCCTCAGAAGACCACTGAACAGCATCAGCACCTTTCCTGGTGAGATCAGTCAGAGGTTTGACAATACTAGAAAAATTTTTTATGAATTTTCTGTAGTAATTGGCGAAACCCAAAAACCTCTGTATCGATTTCAAACCAATAGGCCTAGTCCATTCCTGCACAGCCTGAACCTTAACCGGATCCATCTCAAAACCTTTGCTGGAGATAATGTAGCCCAAAAAACTAATTCTCTGTACAGCGAACTCACATTTCTCCAGCTTAGCAAAAATCGAATTGTCCATTAATAACTGTAATACCTCACGCACGCTCCGCCAATGAGACTCCAGATCCGGCGAATGAATCAAAATGTCATCCAAATACACAACCACATTTTTGCCGATCAAAGGTCTAAGGATGTCATTAATCAGATTCTGAAAAAATGCAGGAGCATTAGTAAGACCAAAAGGCATAACCAGATTCTCAAAATGACCCACAGGAGTGTTAAAAGCAGTCTTCCATTCGTCACCCTCCTTCATGCGCAACAGATTGTATGCCCCCTTAAGGTCAATTTTAGAGAACCACTTGGCCCCCATTAACTGGTTAAACAGATCAGGAATCAATGGCAGTGGGTAAGGATTGCGTACAGTAATTTTGTTAATCTCACGAAAATCCAGACAAGGACGTAAACCGCCGTCCTTTTTTTTTTACAAAAAAAAATCCAACCGCCACAGGAGACTTAGAGGGCCTAATGTGACCGGCGGCCAAACTTGTCTGTATGTATTCCTCCAAAGCCTTCCTCTCAGGAATAGTAAGGTTAAATAAACGACTTTTAGGAAGAGTCGCTCCAGGGACAAATTCAATAGAACAATCATAGTCTCTATGGGGAGGCAAAACCTGCGATTCCTTCTCAGAAAAAAACTCTCCAAAAATCCTGAATAGGAACAGGCAATTCTCCCCTATCCAAAGCTGCAATACGCCCGTTACAACACTTGTCATAACATTTATGGCTCCAGGATTTAATTTCACTGGTAGACCAATCCAGTACAGGATTGTGAAATTTTAACCAGGGCAATCCCAATATTACTGGAGAAGGCAAGTTATTCAAAACTACCAAATCCAATTTCTCATGGTGAACACCATTAATAGTGAGAGGAAATTCACAGACCTTGAGAGTAATATTCTTCAAAGGGGAACCATCCACAGAAACCACAGCAATGGGGGATGATAAAGGTTCAGGTTTTAAATTGAGTCTTTCCACGAATCCCCCATCAATTACATTCAGAGTAGACCCGCAATCAACAAATACCCGAAATTCCATTAATTTTTTCTGAGCAATCGTGGAAGCAGCTAAAAATATACCCTTGGAATTTAAACAGGCAATACAGGCGTGACTGACCATTTTTTTTTCTTTCTTCATACGAAGCTCACAGCCTTTAATCAAATGACCAGATTTTCCGCAATAGAAACACAAGCCTTCAGAAAATCGACGGTCTTTTTCTTGAGAGCGAGGTGTCACCGATCCAATCTCCATCGGTTCACCACTGTTAGTACACACATTCTCATAACCAGAAACTGACATAGCAGAGGATTTGCTCTCATTAACCCTTGCACGCAGTCTTCTATCCACCCGTATAGCTAATTGCATAGCCTGTTGCAAATCTTCAGGTGTAGGATAAGCAATTAGCAGGTCTTTAACCCTTTCACTGAGCCCAGCAAGAAAAAGACTTTTCAGAGCAGAATCGTTCCACCCTGTTTGAGTAGACCAACGACGGAAATGAGTACAATATTTTTCCACATTACCTGATCCTTGTTTTAAACGTCTCAACTCAGTCTCAGCTGATGCGACACGGTCAGGATCATCATATAATGGTCCCAAAGCAGAAAAAAACTATCCACTGATCTGAAGCATGTATCACTAGGTTGCAAAGAAAAGGCCCACTCCTGAGGCTCTTTGCGCAAAAGTGACATTATGAACCCTACGCGCTGGGATTCATCCCCAGAGGACTTAGGTCTCAAACGAAAATACAATAAGCAAGCATTTTTAAATGAAAAAAAATTCTCGGTGTTCACCAAAAAATAAATCCGGCAAACATACCTTAGGCTCCAAGAAATGTGCTCCAGGACAGTTACTCACGTGCTGACGGAGCTCGGCCACCTCCAGAGAGAGTCCCTGCAGGCGATGAACCAAATCCTGAACCGACACCATGATGGAACAGAAAAATCTTTCCTTAGAGAATTTGCAGGCTGGACTTACTGTTATGTTCTGCTACCAGAGCTAAGGAAAGAGAGGAGATCTGTCCCTACGATAGAACTCAGCTTAGTCCCTACGATGTAACAGGGGACCTGATCCTGCGATCAGACCTGCTAAAGTCCTAAGCTAGTCTGTACGGAGACCTATAGATGTGGGGAAGGAATCCCTACAAGTACTAAGAACTGGGAGGAATATGGGACACCTCCTAACAGAAATAGTAGCAGACAGACGAACAAACAAAATATATAGAACATAGAGGTCAGTAGACCAAGCAAACTAACAGAGCAAGACACAGAGCACAGGCTAGCTAGAAAGTAGATATACAATTAAGTCCAGCAAAGCCAGAAGGGCGGAGCAGGCTTAAATAGGCCAACAAGGTCATGTGACCAGCAAAGGAAAAAAAAACTAAGAGCAAGGTTCTAACAGCATGGATGTCTGACATCTGTGCCATCCTCCAAAACTTTGAGGAATCCACCAAGATGGTGAGTGGCGATAACGCCATAATTAGCGCCACCATCCTGCTTCTCTGTCTACTGTAATGCCCGCTGCTCACAATTAAAGTGGTGTCATTACAGGCAGAGCACAATGAGATGGAGCAAGGCACTATACTGAGTGATCCAACACACCTCAGCCTCATCTCATCTCAATGCGGATTGGGTGTAACAGCAGCTGGTTTCCTGCGCTACAGATGGTACTACCCACACCACATTCATACCGTCTGTTCAGCGTGGATGGCCTGAGGAGGAGGGTGAGGAGGAGAGCATGGACCGTCATCCTCTTGGTCGTGATAGAAAAGTCTTGGCTTTTGGCAGTCTGGCAAACATGGCTGACTCTATGTTCCGCTGCCTTTACCGTGATTCTCGCGTTGTACGCATTTTGGGCAACAATAATTACTAGCTGGTCACACTTAATAAAATTTTTTTTTATTTATATAGTGCCAACATATTCCACAGCACTTTACAAGTAGGGACATGTACAGACAATGAAAACAATATAATGTATCACAATTCAACAGTTATAGGAGGAGTGAGGGGCCCTGCTCGCAAGCTTACAATCTATATGGAAATAGGGGGACACAAAAGGTAGAACATGGTCATCAGCCAGTTTCTATCTAAGTGCAGTTACTGTGTGCTATTGGGTACCGAGTATGTGGAGTTGCGGTGATAGGCTTGTCAGATGTGTTTTTAAAGCATCTTTAAAAACATGGGGACTAGATATTAGTCACATCGTTTGGGGTAGTGCAGCAAACTGGTGCGGCACGAGTGAAGTCTTGGAGACGGAGGTGTGAGGTTCAGATTAAGGAGTATATTAGTCTTAGATCAGTTGCAGAACGGAGGGCACAGGAAGGGTGATAGACAGAAATGAGGGATGAGATATAGGGCAGTGCAGAACTGTGTAGAGCTTTGTGGGTGAGAGAGATGAATTTGTTTTGTATTCTCTAGTGAATGGGTAACGAGTACAAAGACTGGCACAGGGTAGAGGCATCGGTGAAGCGGCCTGATAGAAATACAACCCTATCAGCTGGATTCCGAATGGATTGGAGAGGAGAAAGTTTGTTTAGAGGGAGACCGATTAGAAGAGAGTTGCAGTAGTCCAAACGAGAGTGAATAAGCGCAACAGTATGTGTTTTTGTAGTATCAAAGGTGAGAAAAGGTCGGATTCTGGAGATGTTTTTAAGGTGAAGGTGACATGAGCGAGTGGGTGATTGTATATGGGGAATAAAGGAAAGTTGTGTGTCAAATATGACTCCAAGACAGCGGGCGTGCTGCTTGGGAGTTATGTTGGCACCACCTCAGGAAATTGCAAAGTCAGGTATTGGTAGGTTAGTAGAGGGAGGAAACACAAGGAGTTCAGTTTTGGAGAGATACAGATTCACATAGAGAGAGGACATGATGTTAGAGACAGCAGAAAGACAAGCACTGGTATTTTGTATTAGAGAGAGGGTGATGTCAGGTGAAGAGGTGTATAATTGGGTGTCATCAGCAGAGATGAAGAGATGATGCTGGAAACCAAATCTGCTGATGGTTTGTCCAATAGGGGCATTATACAAAGAGAAGAGGAGGGGGCATAGGACTGAGCCTTGATGAATCCAGATGGTAAGGGGAAGGTTAGAAGAAGAGCCGGCAAAAGATACTGTAAAGGAGCAGTGAGAGATAGAAGGAGAACCAAGAAAGAGCTGTTTCCTTGAGGCCTATAGAGCGGGACATAGTGAGGAGATGCTGGTGATCCACAGTGTCAAATGCGGCAGAGAGATCCAGGAGAAACAGCAGGGAGTAGTGACCATTGGATTTTGTTGTTAGTAGATCATTAGAGATTTTAGTAAGGGCAGTTTCAGTAGTGTGAAGAGCGGAAATTAGATTGTAAAGCGTCGAGAAGATTGCTATCTGAGAGATAGCAGATGAAATGGGAGTGAACCAAGCGTTCCAGGAGTTTAGAGATGAAAGGAAGATTAGAGACCAGTCTGTAATTAGCAGCGCAGTTCAAGTCCAGGGATGGCTTTTTAAGTAAAGGGATTATGATTGCATGTTTGAATGAAGAGGGAAAGATACCCAAAGAAAGAGCGAGGTTAAATATTTTAGGTGGGTATTGACAACTGGGGAAAGGGACTGAAGGAGATATGAGGGAATAGGGTCACTGTTGCAGGTTGTAGGGCGAGAAGAAGAGAGGAGTCTGGTCACTTTTTTTTCTGTGACAGGCTCGAAGATAGAAAGTGAACTTGAGGTGCGTGAGAGAAAGAAATCCCGATTCTGAGGGAATTGTGCAAAATTGTCTTGATGGATATGATTGATTTTTTTGTAGGAAATAAGTAGCCAGACTGTCAGCACTTAGGTTGGTGACCGGGGCCTGTACTTTAGAGCTCAGGAGGGAGTAGAAGGTTTCAAAAAGTCGTTTAGGATTGTTGGCTAGAGATATGATGAAGATGGTAAAGTAAACATGTTTAGCTAGATGGAGAGCAGAGTTGTAAGTTTTGAGCATGAACTTATAGTGGATGAAGTCTTCTGCTGAAAGTGATATTCTCCACAGACTCTCAGCGCACCTTGAGCAGCGCTGGAGAAAACATGTTTGCATATTGTGCCAGGGCTGCCTTCTATGCCGGGTCATTCTGCATGTAGCAGGTAGAGATGAGCGGTGTTCGACTAGAACTGTTCGCCAATCTCAAATTCGAGCTGTTTTGGGCGGTGTTCGAGTTGTTCGACGAACCCGAACGATTTGCAAAAAATTCGGCTGTTCGAGGTTATGTTCGATAACTGTTCGTGCACCAAAAGCGTGTCCTGCATGTCTGGCGCTATTTAGAGCACCAATCATGCAGGGATTGTCTGCCACTCACTGTAATGCCACAGCCATGGTGGTTGTGGCATTACAGTGATTGCCCAAATCGATGGGAACAGTGCTCACAGTGAAACATGAAAAGCCGGCAATTCATCAGCGGCATACACCGGTACCCGACAATTTAGAACCGAAAGAATAGAGCTTCACACATAGATTAGATAGATAGAAACATGTCAGTCACACATATAAGAAGCACAGTGACAGTGTTGCTAACTGTACTTGTCATTTAGTGTAAAGGATTTATCAAAAAAATTAATAGTGTTTTCATGCACCGTCTCTTTAAAAAAGCCGGCCGGCAATTCAGCAGCGGTACCCGACAATTTATAACAGACAGAATAGAGCTTCACACATAGATTAGATAGATAGAAACATGTCAGTCACATATATATGAAGTACAGTGACAGTGTTGCTTACTGTACTTGTCATTTAGTGTAAAGGATTTATCAAAAAAAATAATAGTGTTTTCATGCACCGTCTCTTTAAAAAAGCCGGCCGGCAATTCAGCATCTGTACCCGACAATTTAGAATAGAAGGAATAGAGCTTCACACATAGATTAGATAGATAGAAACATGTCAGTCACATATATATGAAGTACAGTGACAGTGTTGATTACTGTACTTGTCATTTAGTATAAAGGATTTATTAAAAAAAATAATAGTGTTTTCATGCACTGTCTCTTTAAAAAAGCCGGCCGGCAATTCAGCATCTGTACCCGACAATTTAGAATAGAAGGAATAGAGAATCACACATAGATTAGATAGATAGAAACATGTTAGTCATATATATATGAAGTACAGTGACAGTGTTGATTACTGTACTTGTCATTTAGTGTTAAAATAAAGGATTTATTTAAAAAACAATTGGCTTGGGGATCCCCATAATTTTAGGCTCTAGCGGAGGTTAAGCAGACGGCTGGGGCAGATGTTTGAAGCCTGGGAAGGGGGTAATACCCACGGAGCTTCCCGGGCTACTAATATCAGCCCCCAGCGGAATACCTAGCCTTTACTAGCTATTAAAATGGGGGACCCCCCAAAAAAATGACGTGGGGTCCCCCCTATTTTAATAGCTAGCAAAGGCTAGGCAGACAGCTGGGGGCTGATATTAATAGCCCAGGAAGGGAGCCATGAATATTGGCCCCCTCCCAGGCTAGAAACACCAGCCGTCAGCCGCCCCAGAAATGGCGCATCCATAGGATGCGCCAATTCTGGCACTTAGCCTCGCTCTTCCACGCTGCCCTGGTGCGGTGGCAGGGGGTAATAGGGTTGGGGTTGATGTCAGCTTATAATGCCAGCTGACATCAAGCCCAGGTTAGTAATGGAGAGGCGTCTATAAGACACCCCCATTACTAACCCCATAGTCAAAGTTAAAAGAAAACACAAACACCCAGAATAAAGTCCTTTAATTGAAATAAAGACACATTCCTTTATTGTTCTAAATTAAACCATACTTACCATCACGCCCATTCCAGCTGAAGCCAACGATCTCCTGCAATAAAAGAAAAATAATAAAGCAACCTCATCCTTACCTTTCCATGGTTCCCAGGAAAGCTTCAGCTCTGCTACATCGAGATAACAGGCTGGACCGCAGCAGAATGCTGCCATCCAGCCTGTCATCCCGCAGACACTGAGAAGCGCAGGCATGCTTGCGCTCTGCAGTGTCTGGCTGTGACGGCATAAAGATGAGCCGAGGTCATGTCCAATGAACTCGGCGCACCTCATGCACGTCACTGACAGCGTGGGAGAATTCTCCTGCACTCAGCGCTTCAGCGTGAGAATTTTCCCACGCTGTCAGTGACGTGCATGAGGTGAGCTGAGTTCATTGGACATGAGCTCACCTCATGCACGTCACTGACAGCGTGGGAAAATTCTCCTGCACTCAGCGCTACAGCGTGAGAATTCTCCCACGCTGTCAGTGACGTGCATGAGGTGAGCTCATTCATGTCCAATGAACTCAGCTGACCTCATGTACCTCACTGACAGCGTGGGAGAATTTTCACGCTGAAGTGCTGAGTGCAGGAGAATTCTCCCACGCTGTCAGTGACGTGCATGAGGTGAGCCGAGTTCATTGGACATGACCTCGGCTCATCTTTATGTCGTCACAGCCAGACACTGAGGAGCGCAAGCATGCCTGCGCTTCTCAGTGTCCGCGGGATGACAGGCTGGATGGCAGCTTTTTGCTGCGGTCCAGCCTGTCATCTCGATGTAGCAGAGCTGAAGCTGTCGTGGGAACCATGGAAAGGTAAGGATGAGGTTGCTTAATTATTTTACTTTTATTGCAGAAGACATTGGCTTCAGCTGGAATGGGCGTGATGGTAAGTATGGTTTAATTTAGAACAATAAAGAATTGTGTGTTTATTTCAATTAAAGGACTTTTTTCTGGGTGTTGTGTTTTTTTTAAATACTTTACTAGAAATTCATGGTGGTCATGTCTAATATTGGCGTGACCCCATGAATTTTGGGCTTAGGGCCAGCTGATAATGCCAAGCTGGCCTTAACCCCTTTATTACCCAGTGAGCCACCGCACCAGGGCCCTGGATGAGTTGGGTACAGCGCCAGAAGATGGCGCTTCTATGAACGCGCCATTTTCTGGGGCGGCTGCGGACTGCAATTTGCAGCGGGTGGGGCCCAGAAAGCTTGGGCCTCCCTGCGCTGCAGATTCCAGCTCCCAGCTGCCTAGTTGTACCTGGCTGGGCACAAAAATAGGGCGAAGCCCCACGCATTTTTTTTTTAAATTATTTCATGAAATTCATGGAATAATTAAGAAAAAAAGGGCTTCCCTATATTGTTGTGTCCAACCAGGTACAAATAAGCAGCTGGTGGTTGGGGGCAGCCCGTCCCTGCCTGCTGTACCTGGCTGGACACAAATATAGTGCGAAGCCCCACGTCAATTTTTTTTTAATTATTTCATGAAATAATTTTTTTAAAAAAGGGCTTCCCTATATTGTTGTGTCCGGCTAGGTACAAATAGGCAGCTGGTGGTTGGGGGCAGCCCGTTCCTGCCTGCTGTACCTGGCTGGACACAAATATAGGGCGAAGCCCCACATCAATTTTTTTTTAATTATTTCATGAAATAATTTTTTTTTAAAAAAGGGCTTCCCTATATTGTTGTGTCCGGCCAGGTACAAATAGGCAGCTGGTGGTTGGGGGCAGCCCGTTCCTGCCTGCTGTACCTGACTGGACACAAATATAGGGCGAAGCCCCACTTCAATTTTTTTTTAATTATTTCATGAAATAATTTTTTTTAAAAAAGGGCTTCCCTATATTGTTGTGTCCAGTCAGGTACAGCAGGCAGGAACGGGCTGCCCCCAACCACCAGCTGCCTATTTGTACCTGGCCGGACACAACAATATAGGGAAGCCCTTTTTTTCTTAATTATTTCATGAATTTCATGAAATAATTAAAAAAAAAAATATGTGGGGCTTCGCCCTATTTTTGTGTCCAGCCAGGTACAACTAGGCAGCTGGGGGCTGGAATCTGCAGCGCAGGGAGGCCCAAGCTTTCTGGGCCCCACCCGCTGCAAATTGCAGTCCGCAGCCGCCCCGGAAAATGGCGCGTTCATAGAAGCGCCATCTTCTGGCGCTGTACCCAACTCATCCAGGGCCCTGGTGCGGTGGCTCACTGGGTAATAAAGGGGTTAAGGCCAGCTTGGCATTATCAGCTGGCCCTAAGCCCGAAATTCATGGGGTCACGCCAATATTAGACATGACCACCATGAATTTCTAGTAAAGTATTTAAGAAAAACACAAACACCCAGAAAAAAGTCCTTTAATTGAAATAAACACACAGTTCTTTATTGTTCTAAATTAAACCATACTTACGTCACGCCCATTCCAGCTGAAGCCAATGATCTCCTGCAATAAAAGTAAAATAATAAAGCAACCTCATCCTTACCTTTCCATGGTTCCCACGACAGCTTCAGCTCTGCTACATCGAGATGACAGGCTGGACCGCAGCAGAACGCTGCCATTCAGCCTGTCATCCCGCAGACACTGAGAAGCGCAGGCATGCTTGCGCTCCTCAGTGTCTGGCTGTGACGACATAAAGATGAGCCGAGGTCATGTCCAATGAACTCAGCTCACCTCATGCACGTCACTGACAGCGTGGAAAAAATTCTCCTGCACTCAGCACTTCAGCGTGAAAATTCTCCCACGCTGTCAGTGAGGTACATGAGGTCAGCTGAGTTCATTGGACATGAATGAGCTCACCTCATGCACGTCACTGACAGCGTGGGAGAATTCTCACGCTGTAGCGCTGAGTGCAGGAGAATTTTCCCACGCTGTCAGTGACGTGCATGAGGTGCGCCGAGTTCATTGGACATGACCTCGGCTCATCTTTATGCCGTCACAGCCAGACACTGCAGAGCGCAAGCATGCCTGCGCTTCTCAGTGTCTGCGGGATGACAGGCTGGATGGCAGCATTCTGCTGCGGTCCAGCCTGTCATCTCGATGTAGCAGAGCTGAAGCTGTCGTGGGAACCATGGAAAGGTAAGGATGAGGTTGCTTTATTATTTTACTTTTATTGCAGGAGATCGTTGGCTTCAGCTGGAATGGGCGTGACGGTAAGTATGGTTTAATTTAGAACAATAAAGGAATGTGTCTTTATTTCAATTAAAGGACTTTATTCTGGGTGTTTGTGTTTTTTTTTAACTTTGACTATGGGGTTAGTAATGGGGGTGTCTTATAGACGCCTCTCCATTACTAACCTGGGCTTGATGTCAGCTGGCATTATAAGCTGACATCAACCCCAACCCTATTACCCCCTGCCACCGCACCAGGGCAGCGTGGAAGAGCGAGGCTAAGTGCCAGAATTGGCTCATCCTATGGATGCGCCATTTCTGGGGCGGCTGACGGCTGGTGTTTCTAGCCTGGGAGGGGGCCAATATTCATGGCTCCCTTCCTGGGCTATTAATATCAGCCCCCAGCTGTCTGCCTAGCCTTTGCTAGCTATTAAATTAGGGGGGACCCCACGTCATTTTTTTGGGGGGGTCCCCCATTTTAATAGCTAGTAAAGGCTAGGTATTCAGCTGGGGGCTGATATTAGTAGCCTGGGAAGCTCCGTGGGTATTACCCCCTTCCCAGGCTTCAAACATCTGCCCCAGCTGTCTGCTTAACCTCCGCTAGAGACTAAAATTACGGGGAACCCCACGCCAATTTTTTTTAATAATAAATCCTTTATTTTAATACTAAATGACAAGTACAGTAACCAACACTATCACTGTACTTATTATATATGTGACTGACATGTTTCTATCTATCTAATCTATGTGTGAAGCTCTATTCTGTCTGTTATAAATTGTCGGGTACAGATGCTGAATTGCCGGCCGGCTTTCTTAAAGAGACAGTGCATGAAAACACTATTATTTTTTTTGATAAATCCTTTACACTAAATGACAATTACAGTAAGCAACACTGTCACTGTACTTCCTATATATGTGGCTGACATGTTTCTATCTATCTAATCTATGTGTGATTCTCTATTCCTTCTATTCTAAATTGTCGGGTACCGCTGCTGAATTGCCGGCCGGCTTTTTTAAAGAGACGGTGCATGAAAACACTATTATTTTTTTTAATAAATCCTTTGCAGTAAATGACAAGTACAGTAAGCAACACTGTCACAGTACTTCATATATATGTGACTGACATGTTTCTATCTATCTAATCTATGTGTGAAGCTCTATTCTGTCTGTTATAAATTGTCGGGTACCGCTGCTGAATTGCCGGCCGGCTTTTTTAAAGAGACGGTGCACGAAAACACTATTATATTTTTTAATAAATCCTTTACACTAAATGACAAGTACAGTAAGCAACACTGTCACTGTACTTCATATATATGTGACTGACATGTTTCTATCTATCTAATCTATGTGTGATGCTCTATTCCTTCATGTCTAAATTGTCGGGTACCGGTGTATGCCGCTGCTGAATTGCCGGGCGGCTTTTTTAAAGAAAGCGTCTTCTGAGCAGTTTGTGAGCTTTTGGACACCTTTGAAGGTGTTTTCTATGTGTTCCTATGTGTTTTTGTTTGCCTGCCATTGGTTTTAACGGTGTTCGACGGTGTTCTAAGGTGTTCGACGAACAGTTCGACGAACAGTTCCTCGAACATCCCGGTGTTCGACGAACCGAACCGAACCGAACCCGAACACTACGGGGGTGGCTCAACACTAGTAGCAGGTGCTGCTTCATCCAGGGGACTCTGCAATGTGTTGTTATAGTGTGACAATGCTGAGTCTGGACAGGAGAGGGAGAGGATGGGAGAAAAGATGACGGTAGATTGTTCATAAGCTGCTGGGTATTGATGGCACATAGATTTCTGTGTGTATGGATCTAGACCCACACAACAAGGAGAACTTCTAGACCCACACTTTCTATCTCTCCTTCCCTTGGTGGAGAGGTCTAATAAAATGTTGCAGTACAAAAAGGATTTAGAATATTCCCATCTGATAACGCTGGCGGCAGAGGTCACAGTTCATTGGACAACCAAGGAGTATAGGTGACGGAGACACAAACCAGATGCGGGGAACAAAGGTCTGGGACAGTGCCCAGGCCCTGATACGCGGGTTACTCTGACAAGGAGGGAAAAGTTTTGGAATATGCTCAAGGGCTACCTTAGTGACCACATCAGCATCCTTTGTGACTCCTCTTTGCCTTACAACTATTGGGTGTCCAAGCTGGACTCGTGTCAAGAACTGACTCTCTATACCTTGGAGGTCCTGGCCAGCCCTGCCGCTAGCGTTTTGTCAGAGAGGGTTTTTAGTGCCGCCGGGGGCAGTATATTGAAAATGCTGACCGGCTGAGTCTTATCAAAATTAGCAAGGGCTGGATTGTGCCAGACTTCTCAACACCAACGGATAATAGCAGTGGAACATAAAGTTAAATCCAGTGTTTATTTTTTGGGGGTCTATTCCAATGCAACCCTTCACACCCAAACATGGGTATACGCTTCAGGATTTCTTCTATTTTAGGTCGCTCGCTTCCTTCTCCTCATCTTCCACCACCATATCACCAGGGTGACCATTATGCCACACCCGCATCATTTTTTTAAGGGTGTTTATGATGCCTGTGGGAACTATTTTTAGAGGCATACCTCTAACTTTAGATATTATATATGTGCACCCCCCAGGGGTCAATGTTTTTCAGACCATGCACTTAGTGCATGGCCATTACCAGTCTAGGAGACCCACTCCTTAATAATAGAAATTACATTTTTAACTGAGACCCTCCACTATGTCTCTTCAAATTGGTATTGGAGTGCGTCCTACTTTTTGGCTGCTCTTGAACTTTCTGCATATGGAATAACAGGATAGGAGACGCACTCCTTAATAATACAAAATACATGTAAACTGAGGCCCTCCGCTACGTCTCTTCAAATTGGTATTGGAGTACGTCATAATTTTTGGCAGCCCTTAAACTTGCTGCATATGCAATAACAGTAAAGGAGACCCAATCCTATGTTGTATGTTGTAGTACCAGATTGACCTTGTTGAAGAATTATTAGAAAAATTCCCATCTGACAACGCTGGTGGCAGAGGTCACAGCTTCTTGGACAACCAAGGAGTACAGGCGAAGGATGAAAGAAAGATGCAGCAGGGGCAGGGGAATGCTGTCAAAGGTCTGGGACAGTTTTCTCAAACCCTTAGAGTGCCCAGGCCCTAACGCTCAAGTTACTCTGTCAAGGAGGGAAAAGTTTTGGAAGATGCTGAAGGACTACCCTTGCCACCGTACCAGCGTCCTCTGTGATTCCTCTGTGCCTTTACAACTATTGTGGTATGCACGCTGGACACGTGGCATGAACTGTCTCTACACCATGGAGGTCCTGGCTGCTGGCGTTTTGTCATTGAAGGCCGCTGGGGGTAATATAACATATATGCAATAGCAGTATAGGAGACCTACTCCTAAACCCCTTAAGCCCCGAGGGTGGTTTGCACGTTAATGACCAGGCCAATTTTTACAATTCTGACCACTGTCACTTTATGAGGTAATTACTCTGGAACGCTTCAACGGATCCCCCTGATTCTGAGATTATTTTTTCGTGACATATTGTACTTCATGATTGTGGAAAAATTTCTTCGATATCACTTGCGTTTATTTGTGAAAAAAACGGAAATTTGGCGAAAATTTTGAAAATTTTGCAATTTTCAAAATTTGAATTTTTAAGCCCTGAAATCAGAGAGATATGTCACACAAAAGAGTTAATAAATAACATTTCCCACATGCCTACTTTACATCAGCACAATTTTGGAACCAACATTTTTTTTTGTTAGGGAGCTATAAGGGTTAAAAGTTGAGCAGCGATTTCTCATTTTTCCAACAAAATTTACAAAACCATTTTTTTAGGGACCACGTCACATTTGAAGTCACTTTGAGAGGTCTTTATGACAGAAAACACCCAAAAGTGACACCATTCTAAAAACTGCACCCCTCAAGGTGCTCAAAACCACATTCAAGAACTTTATTAACCCTTCAGGTGCTTCACAGGAATTTTTTGAATGTGGAAGAAAAAAATGAACATTTCACTTATTTCACAAAAATGTTACTTTAGACCCAATTTTTTTTATTTTCACAAGGGATAACAAGAAAAAATTGACCCCAAAATTTGTTGTGCAATTTCCCCTGGGCACACAGATGCCCAACATGTGGGGAAAAAACACTGTTTGGGCGCAGGGCTCGGAAGGGAAGGAGCGCCATTTGACTTTTTGATTGTAAAATTTGCTTGAATAATTAGCGGACACCATGTTGTGTTTGGACAGCCCCTGTGTGCCCAAACTTTGGAGCTCCCCCACAAGTGACCCCATTTTAGAAACTAGACCCCCAAGGCACCTATCTAGATGCATAGTGAGCACTTGGAACCCCCAGGTGCTTCACAAATTGATTCGTAAAAATGAAAAAAAAAACACTTTTTCATTTTTATGAATCAATTTGTGAAGCGCCTGGGGGTTCCAAGTGCTCACTGTGCATCTAGCTAGGTGCCTTGGGGGGTCTAGTTTCCAAAATGGGGTCACTTGTGGGGGAGCTCCAATGTTTGGGCACACAGGGACTCTCCAAATGCAACATGGTATCCGCTAACAAATTGAATGGAAAATAGGCTCAAATTGTTAGCGGACACCATGTTGCGTTTGGAGAGCCCCTCTGTGCCCAAACTTTGGAGCTCCCCCACAAGTGACCCCATTTTGGAAACTAGACCCCCCAAGGCACCTTTCTAGATGCATAGTGAGCACTTGGAACCCCCAGGTGCTTCACAAATTGATTCGTAAAAATGAAAAAGTGAAAAAAAAAAACACTTTTTCATTTTTATGAATCAACTTGTGAAGCACCTGGGGGTTCCAAGTGCTCACTATGCATCTAGATAGGTGCATTGGGGCGGTCTAGTTTCCAAAATGGGGTCATTTGTGGGGGAGCTCCAATGTTTGGGCACACAGGGGCTCTCCAAACGCAACATGGCGTGCGCTAACAATTTGAGCCGATTTTCCATTCAATTTGTTAGTGGACACCATGTCGCGTTTGGCGAACCCGTGATGTGCCTAAACAGTGGAGCTCCCCCACAAGTGACCCCATTTTGGAAACTATACCCCTCAAGGATTTTATTAAGGTGTATAGTGAACATTTTGAACCCAGAGGTACGACACAGAATTTGTTTACATTAGGTCATCATATTGAATAAGTTGTCATTAGTCTTGAGCGCAAGTGCTCGCTACTTGAGTTTGCATCGGGTGCTCAGGTATGCACCATGTACAGCGTGTGCTCGAGTGACATGCTCGAGTCCCTGCTCCGCATGTTTCACGGTTATTAGACACCCAAAAAAAAACATGCGGGGATCGCTCGTGCATGGCAGGCAATCCCCGTAAAGTTTTTTTGGCTGCGAAGCATATAGGGCAGAGACTCGAGCATGTCACTCAAATACCCACAATACTCAATGCATACCAGAGCACCCGATGCAAACTCAAGTAGCGAGCACTTGCGCTCAACACTAGTCGCCATATCGTCATCTTTTTTTCTTACTTTTGAAAAAAATCCCAACCCCATCACAACCCTAACCCCAACCCTAACCCCAACCCCAGCCCTAACCCCAGCACAACCCTAGCCCCAGCACAACCCTAGCCCCAGCACAACCCTAGCCCCAGCACAACCCTAGCCCCAAACCCAGCCCTAACCCTAGCCCAATCCTAACCCAAGAGTTTATTTTTGACGCCGTTCCTTGTGCGGTATAAGTGATTAGACGACTTTATTCTTCGGGTCGGTGTGATTACAGCAATGCCAGAATCATATGGGGTTTTTATGACTGACAGCTGTCACACACTAAAAGACGCATTTTTTGTAAAATCTAGTTTTTGCATCGCCATATTTTGAGAGCTATAATTTTCCAGATTTTGGCAGACAGTCATGTGACGGCTTGTTTTTTGCGGGATGACTTGACGTTGTTATTGGTGCCATTTTCAGGCACGTGACATTTTTTGATCGCTTTCTATTCCGATTTTTGGGAGGCAGAATAAACAAAAACCAACAATTCAGGAATTGTTTTTTTTTTTTTTTTTTTTTTTATTCTGTTCCGCGTGTAGTAAAATTGATGAGGTAGCTTTATTCTTCGGGTCAGTACGTTTACAGCGGTACCACATTTGTATCATTTTTCTATGTTTTGGCGCTTATACACAATAAAAGCTATTTTATAGAAAAAAATATTTTTTTGTATCGCTTTATTCTGAGAGCTATAACTTTTTTATTTTTCGGCTGATGGAGCTGTATGGCGGCTTGTTTTTTGCGGGACGAGATGACGTTTTCAGCGGTATCATTTTTATTTATATGCGTCTTTTTGATCGCGTGTTATTCCACTTTTTGTTTGGCGGTATGGTGATAAAGCATTGTTTTTTGCTTCGTTTTTTTTTTTTTTTTTTTACCGTGTTCACTGAAGGGGTTAACTAGTGGGACAGTTTTATAGGTCAGGTTGTTCCGGACGCGGTGATACCAAATATGTGTACTTTTATTGTTTTTTTTTTATTTTTTTTATAATAATATTTATTGATGGGTACATTATATTTTTATTTTTGGTGTATTATTTTTTTTATTTTTTTATAATATTTTTGCACATTTTTTTTTTTTTTTTCCACTTTCACACAGTTTATACACTTTATTACTTTGTCCCACTCTGGGACTTTCACTTTTTTTTTTCTGATCGCCTGCATGGCACAGGAATGGAGCACCATCCCTATGCCATGAAGGCTGTCAGAAGTGCACAGTGTGAAGATTGCTTGGAGATGCACTGCGCATGTCCAAGCAATCTTCCTGCTCTCTGGTGACCCGGATGTTGTCATGACGACATCGGGTCGTCATGGCAACACCCGGGAAGCCTTTGCAGACTGCGCTGGAAGCCGGAAGAGGAGGTGAGTATCGCCGATCACCTCCCCTTGCCCCCGCAATGCCGCGATCGACTTCGATCGCAGCATCGCGGGGGTTAATGTGCTGGGAACGGTGCAGGACCGCTCCCTGCACATAGTACCGGGTGTCAGCTGTGACAATCAGCTGACACCCGGCGGCGATCGCGCCCGCACAGCCTGTGTGCGCGCGCGATCGCGATGACGTACTAATACGGGTCTGGCTCTTAAGTCCCAGGGCACAGACGCGTATTAGTACGTCAGATGTTATTAAGGGGTTAAAAGGACTGTTAGTGTAGATTTGTAATGCTGTGAAATACCTCACACAGAAACAAGCACCAATTCTCTTTGTCGCTAAGCAGCACCTCTCCCTACTCTGCCTGTGTCCAGAGTAGACTGTGGTGAGCATACGGCCTTTTTTTTAAATGTTTTTATCATGTCTTGTTCAATAAACTTTTTTTCATACTTTTCTATACTGGAGGTGTGCTCGTCTACTATGTAGTGTCTTTTCCTCCCATAAACTACTGTGGTGAGCATACGGTCTCAGATCTTAAATCGACCCGATGACGCTGTGCGGCTAGCCAATCACTGCAATGCCACAATCAACATGGCTACTGCATTACAGTGACTGGCAAGCAATCCATGCAAGTTAATTGGCTGTCTAAACAGCGCCAAAAGTGCGGGACGGGGATCTGCGCTCCCGCCCGAGGATTCCAAAAATACTCGTCGAGCACCGAACTTCTCGAGCACTGTGAGGCTTAGGTGAGTACCAAATAGTGGCGAGCATGCTCGCTCAGCACTTATAGTCACATGACAACTAGCTTCTCTTCCTACTTCTCTAAGTTTTTACCTGAACATTGAGAGAATTAGGGAGAGCAGCTTGTTGGCACGAGACTAAGTTTGCAAATCAAATATGTGCTTGGTGGGAGGCATCAAACTGAATTTTTGCCCCTGGTGCCAGAAAACCTAACTACACATCTGGATCAGACAGTGTTCCTGTAAGATCAGACAAAGCCATTACTCAGAACAGAGCAGGTGCATATTTATAATCTCAGCACAGGAACATTTTTTTTTTTTTTAAAACATCCAGTTGTGGAAATTATTAATTAAATTAATTATTGATTAAAATGAACTATTATTTGTGGGATATCCCCTTTAACTTGGCTTTGTTAGAACTCTCCTGTTAGGTTTTTTTTAGTTTGCTGGTCACATGACCATTTTTGCCTATTTAATCCGGCTCCGCCCTCCTGGCCTTGCTGGACTTCATTGTATTTACTACTCTTGAGCTAGCTTGGTGCTCTGTTGCCATTCTCTGTTAGTTTTGCTAGGTCTTCTGACCTCTATGCTTTTTGTTGTGTGTTTGTCTTTGACTGCTACTATTTCTGCTAGGAGGTGTCCAACTTATCCCAGTCCCTACTTCTTGTAGGGATCCCTCCCTCACATCTATAGGTCTTCGTACAGACTAGCCGAGGACTTTAGCGGGTCTGATCGCAGGATCAGGTTCCCCTTACATCGTAGGGGTCTAGTTTAGTTCTGTTGTAGGGACAGATCTCCTGTCTTTCCTTAGTCCCTGTAGCAGATCATAACAGTAAGTCCAGCCCTAAAAGAAAAAAAAAAAAATTTCTCTAAGGAAAGACCTCCAGTTTTCCATCATGGTCTTGGTTCAAGATTTGGCTCAATGCTTGCAGGGACTCTCTCTGGAGGTGGCCAAGCTCCAACAACACGTGAGTAGCTGTTCTGGAGCACATTTTGTGGAACCAAAGGTATGTCTGCCTGATTTATTTTTTGGCGAACAACAAGATTTTTTTTCTTTTAAAAATGCTTGTTTATTGTATTTTCGTTTGAGACCCGGATCCTCTGGTGATGAATCACAGCGCATAGGGTTCATAATGTCACTTTTGCGCAAAGATCCTCAGGGATGGGCCTTCTCTCTCCAACCTAGTGATCCGTGCTTTAGATCAGTGGATAGCTTTTTTTCTGCTTTGGGTTTGTTGTACGATGATCCTGATCGTGTCTCATCTGCTGAGTCTGAATTGAGACGTTTGAGGCAGGGATCAGGTAATGTGGAAAAATATTGTTCTCACTTCCGTCGGTGGTCTGTCCAGGTGGGGTGGAACGATTCAGCTTTGAAAAGCTTGTTTCTTGCATGGCTAGGTGAAAGGGTTAAGGATTTACTGATTGCTTATCCCACACCTGGAAACTTGCAGGAGGCAATGCAATTAGCTATACGGGTGGACAGGAGACTGCATGCAAGGGTTAATGAGAGCAAATCCTCTGCTATGTCAGCTCCGAGTCCTGAGAGGGTCTGTGCTGACAATGGAGAGCCGATGGAGATTGGGGCGATGGCACCCCGCTCTCAGGAAAAAGACCGCAGGCTTTCTGAAGGCTTGTGCTTCTATTGTGGAAATTCTGGTCATTTTATTAAGAACTGTGTGCTTCGTATGAAGAAAGAAAAAAAAATGGTCAGTCATGCACGTATTGCCTGTTTAAATTCTAAGGGAGTATTCCTATCTGCCACTACTGCTGCTCAGGATGAATTAATTGAATTTCGGGTATTTGTGGATTGTGGTTCTACTCTGAATGTGATTGATGGGGGATTCTTGGAAAAACTTAGATTAGAACCTAAAACTTTGTCATCCCCTATTGCTGTGGTTTCTGTCGATGGCTCTCCCTTGAATAGTGTTACTCATTAGGTCTGTGATTTTCCCCTCACTATTAATGGTATTCATCAAGAGAATTTGGATTTGGTGGTATTGGATAATTTGCCTTCTCCAGTAATATTGGGGTTACCCTGGTTAAAATTGCACAATCCTGTACTGGATTGGTCTACCAATGAAATTAAGTCTTGGAGCCCTAAGTGTTATGACAAGTGTTGTAACGGACGTATTGCTGCGGTGGAAAAAGGGGAATTACCTGTACCTATTCAGGATTTTTGGAGAGTTTTTTTCTGAGGAGGAGTCACAAATTTTGCCTCCCCATAGAGACTATGATTGTACCATTGAATTTGTCCCTGGAGCGACTCTTCCTAAAAGTCGTTTATTTAATCTTACTATTCCTGAGAGAAAGGCTTTGGAGGAATACATACAGACAAGCTTGGCCGCCGGTCACATTAGGCCTTCCAAGTCTCCTGTGGCTGTTGGATTTTTTTTTGTAAAAAAAAAAGATGGCGGTTTACGTCCTTGTCTGGACTTTCGTGAGATTAATAAAATTACTGTACACAATCCTTACCCACTGCCATTGATTCCTGATTTATTTAACCAGTTAGTGGGGGCCAAATGGTTCTCTAAAAGTGATCTCCGGGGGGCATACAATTTGTTGCGCATGAAGGAGGGTGATGAATGGAAGACTGCTTTTAACACTCCTGTGGGTCATTTTGAGAATCTGGTGATGCCTTTTGGTCTTACCAATGCTCCAGCATTTTTTCAGAATCTTATTAATGACATCCTTAGACCTTTAATCGGCAAAAATGTGGTTGTGTATTTGGATGACATTCTGATTTATTCGCCTGATCTGGAGTCTCATTGGCGGAGCTAAGCTGGAGAAATGTGAGTTCGCTGTACAGAGAATTAGTTTTTTGAGCTACATTATCTCCAGTGAAGGTTTTGAGATGGACCCGGTTAAAGTTCAAGCTGTGCAGGAATGGCCTAGGCCTATTGGTTTGAAATCGATACAGAGGTTTTTGGGTTTCGCCAATTATTACAGAAAATTCATAAAAGTTTTTTCTATTATTGTCAAACCGCTGACCGATCTCACCAGGAAAGGTGCTAATGCGGTTCAGTGGACTTCTGAGGCCATTGAAGCTTTTGTGTTTCTAAAGGAGAGGTTCACCTCTGCTCCCATCCTTATGCAGCCTGATGTGACTAAGCCGTTTTTGGTTGAGGTTGATGCTTCTTCGGTGGGGGTCGGTGCGGTGTTGTCTCAGGAAAACAAGGATGGAGTACATCCCTGTGCCTTTTTTTCAAAAAAATTTTCTGAGACTGAACTTAATTACGATATTGGTAATCGGGAATTGCTGGCGATTAAACTCGCATTTGAACACTGGCGTCACCTCTTGGAAGGTGCTGAATTTCCCATTCAGGTTTTCACTGATCATAAAAATCTGATCTATCTTGATGCTGCCAAGTGCTTGAATGCCCGTCAGGCTAGGTGGGCACTTTTTTTCTCGCGGTTTAATTTTTCCGTTACTTACATCCCGGGTACCAAGAATGTTAAAGCGGATGCTTTGTCTCGCAGCTTTTCTCCCATGGTCGGTGTTGAGGAGGAAGAGGAGAGCATTTTACAAGAAGGTGTTGTGATTGCTGCTTTGGACTCCGTTTTGGAGGATGAGATTCTTAAAGCTCAGGAGAATGCCCCATCTAACACTCCCCATGGGAGGTTGTTTGTGCCTAGGACCTTTAGGAGAGATTTGTTTGTTGAGTGTCATGAGTCTCGGTTGACAGGTCATCCAGGAATTTCTGAGACCAAGAGACTTGTGGGTCGCAGTTTTTGGTGGCCTGGATGGCAGAAGGAAGTCATTAAGTGGGTGCGCCAATGTACTGTGTGTGCTAGATCCAAGTCTTCGCATGCTCCTGCTGCGGGGTTGCTTTGCCCTCTGGAGGTTCCTAGTGCACCTTGGACACATCTGGCTATGGACTTTATTACTGACCTTCCCCCCTCTGAAGGTTTCACGGTCATCTGGGTGGTCGTGGACCGTTTTAGCAAGATGTGTCACTTGGTTCCCTTCATCAAACTGCCTTGCGCTAAGACACTCGCTAAGGCCTTTGTCAAGGAAATTGTCAGACTACATGGTGTTCCTACTGACATTGTTTCTGATAGGGGACCTCAGTTCGTGGCTCGTTTTTGGCGTGCCTTTTGTGACAGGTTGGGAGTTCATTTGTCGTTTTCATCCGGATATCATCCTGAGTCTAATGGCCAGACAGAAAGGAAGAACCAGGATGTTGAGCAGTTCTTGCGTTGTTTTGTGGCAGACAATCAAGAGGGGTGGTCTGAGTTTCTGCCACTTGCTGAATTTGCTCTTAACAACCATACATCCTCTTCTGCTGGGTGTTCGCCTTTTTTTTGTTGTTCTGGGAGACATCCGTGTTTTGGGTCATTCTCCAAATTGGTTTCGGCTGTGCCTGAGGAGGAGAGTTTTTCTGGTGATTTGGAGAGAGTTTGGACGGATATGCGTGGTAATCTTCAGGAGGCTAACAAAAAATCTAAGAGGTACTTTGATAGGAAACGGCAAGAGGTTTTGTTTGCTGTTGGTGACATGGTTTGGTTGTCCTCTAAGAATCTGCGATTGAGGATTCCTTCTAAAAAATTGGGTCCCAAGTTCGTAGGGCCCTTTAATGTACTTCAGATAGTTAACCAATCTGCTGTTAGGTTGGAGGTTCCTACGTCCTGGAAGATTAACCCGGTGTTTCATGTTTCTCTGTTGAAAAAAGCTGATGTGTCGGATGGTGACGCCTCTGCCACTGTTCCTCCGGTGGTGGAGGACGGGGAATATGAAATTTCCCGCATCCTAAATTCTAGACGGTATAGAGGGAGTTTGCACTATCTCGTCGCTTGGAAGGGTTTCGGACCTGAGGATTACTCATGGGTGAGGGCAGATGATGTTTCTGCTTCCAGACTTGTCAGAGCGTTTCACAGGAGGTTTCCTGGTAAGCCTGGGCCTAGGGGATCCGGAGGATCCTCTTAGAAGAGGGGGTACTGTTAGAACTCTCCTGTTAGTTTTTTTTTAGTTTGCTGGTCACATGACCATTTTTGCCTATTTAATCCGGCTCCGCCCTCCTGGCCTTGCTGGACTTCATTGTATTTACTACTCTTGAGCTAGCTTGGTGCTCTGTTGCCGTTCTCTGTTAGTTTTGCTAGGTCTTCTGACCTCTATGCTTTTTGTTGTGTGTTTGTCTTTGACTGCTACTATTTCTGCTAGGAGGTGTCCAACTTATCCCAGTCCCTACTTCTTGTAGGGATCCCTCCCTCACATCTATAGGTCTTCGTACAGACTAGCCGAGGACTTTAGCGGGTCTGATCGCAGGATCAGGTTCCCCTTTACATTGTAGGGATCTAGTTTAGTTCTATTGTAGGGACAGATCTCCTGTCTTTCCTTAGTCCCTGTAGCAGATCATAACAGGCTTTTCAGAATTTACCATAGGTTTTTTGATTGGGTTCAGATTAATTCTTGCACACTGAATCTCTTTCACCCTGTTCTTCTTCAGAAAGGCAACATGTGTGTTTTGGATCATTGTCATGTTGGAAACTTGTATGTCTACCAAGGGCACAGAGTTTTGGTTGCATCTTTTCTTTCAATATAGGGCAGTACATCTTTGAACTCATGATAGCTTCAATGAAATGTAGCTCCCCAACACCAGCAGTACTCATACAGCTCCACTTAAGGACACTGCTGCCACCATGTTTACTGTAGTCATTATGGATTAGGAAATATGAATTTAGAAAAATGCATGATGCCTACAGTGAAACATGTTGGTGGCTGCAGTGTCCTTATGTGGGGCTGCATGGGTGCAGTTAATGTCGGGGAGCTTCATTTCATTGTAGGCATCATGACTTCATATTGTACTGGTCAATATTGAAAAAGTAGATGCTACCACAAGTTCTTACTAGACATACATTTTTCCAACATGGCTATGATCCAAAACACACATATGTTCATATGTTGCACTTTTGAAGAACAGAGTGAAAATGATTCAGTGACCAAGTATGTCTTCTAGTATATATGATATGCCAGGTTCCACAAGACTGTGTATAGTGATACTCTAATATTTGCATTTATAGTGGGAAATAATTACTACTGTGTAGGTATGTCCATATCTCTAGACTCTGTTATTTTTTAATACATATGATACTATTCTTGCTGTTCAGGATTTGCTAATATATATGAAATTATTCTAATTGTTCATTATTTGAGTCTTCTCTCTACAGCATTTCAAAACCTTTTTATATTTTGTTTTGACTACTTGTTGGGTACATCTAATGGAGCATTGGAGCTACATTGCGTTACCTTGAGTTTGAATCTATATCCTTGATTATTATAGGGGCAAGATTCTTCTGTGTATATATGTTTGTTTTTTTAAATGCTTTTAAGCGTATAGTATGTCTTTATATTTCTTGGAATAAAGATTTTGTATATTTATCATATGATTAGGAGGTGTGCTGGTCATTCGATGTGGTTTTTTCTCTCCACTTGTGTGCAAATATGTCTTCTAATCTGAACCCAAATGAAACACCTATGGGGAATTCTGAAGAGATAAGTTGAGCATCACGCTGCATGCAGCATCCAGGCTCTAAAAAGGTCATTTTTTTGTCGCTAAGTTGTTTATTCAACTCCTAGATGACTTTCTGTCTTTAGAAATCATGAAAGTCAGGCAAAATACTAGATGTAGTGTTTTTTTATGTGGGGTGTATTCATGTTTGCATCAACTAATTTGAGTACAACTGAAGATTTTGTCATGAAAGTTATATTAACCTTACTTTCTTGTTTTGGGTATAAAAAAAATGTTCGTATTTTACAAGAAATTAGACTCTGTAGACTTAAAAAATACCTTTTAATGATTCAGGATTAAAAATTCCAAATGACATACTGTATATAACACATGGACAAATAAAGTGCTATTAAAAAAGTGACTCAGCGCCAGCTCCACATTACAGATAGATTCACATACCAATGTGAACAAAGTATCCCTACAAAAATGTTCTGTGACGCTTAGTCTTGTCAAAATGTTTGAAATTGTGACTTTTCAAATGGTGTCTACTCATTTATGGTGAGCATGAAATATATAAGTATATACACTATATATATATATATATATATATATATATATATATATATATATATATATAGATAATATGCATACATAATATATATACCTTATTTTTCGGACTATAAGGCTGTGTGCCCACTATGCGTTTTTTAAGCTTTTCTGCAGCAGCAATTCCGCCGCGGAAACCCTTAAAAAACGCTTGGTAGAAGGTCTGCAATGGTCCCCAATGATAATCCGCATGTGCTGTGCACATGCTGCGGAAATTTCCGCTGCGGCTTATTATTGCGGAAAAATCCACAGCACATCCATTAATTTTGCGGAAACGTGGCGTAATTGCCGCCATTGACTTGCATTGAATCGCATAATATCCGCATGACTACATGTACACATGCGGATATTGAGCGATTCAATGCGCGGATGGTACCCAGGTCTGGAGAAGAGGAGACTCTCCTTCAGACCCGGGTACCATAGCACCTGTAGTTAAAAAAGAATTAAAATAAAAAAGAACATTATACTCACCTTCTGATGGCCCCCGGTCTCCTTTACGGTGTCCGGTGTCTTCGGCGGCTTGCGGTGGTGTAAAAGGACCTTCCATGACGTCATTTACTCATGTGACAGGTCATGCGACCGCTGACGACACCACCACGAGCCGTCGAAGACACCGGAGAAAGAGATCGGGGGCCATCGGAAGGTGAGTGTACCATTTTATTCTTTTTTTTTACTATTGATGTTGCATTTGGAGCATCGTAACTTGGTCACACTATATAAATCCATGCCGGTTGCATGGATTTATATAGTGTGATCAAGTTTTCAAGCACTTTTCCAAGTGATGCTAAAATCTCTTGGTAAAGCGCTTTACGACCCGCATGTGGAAACGCATGCAAAAACGCTTCACAAACGCTTCTACCTGGCAGGAAAAACGCATGTAAAATCCACATGCGTTTTTCCTGGCAAGGAGATGCAGATAAAATCCGGAGCATTTCTGCATCGTGGGCACTTAGCCTAAGACGCATCGGAACATAAGACTCACCTAGGTTTTAGAGGAGGAAAAATAGAAAAAAAATTTAAGCAAAATATGTGGTCATGATGCACTGTTAAGGGGGAGGGGTTCTGCTGTCGGCACTATTATAGGGGTAATGTTCCCCAATTCTGTTAATATCCCCCACCCTGGTATACATGGCCCTCTCCTTCCTGTTATACATGGCCCACATCCCCATCCTGATATGCATGTCATCCCTCACCCCCATCCTGATATGCATGGCATACCTCACCCCCATCCTGATATACATGGCACCCCTCATCCCCATCCTGGTATGCATTGCACCCCAATCCCCCATCCCGGTATGCATGGCACCCCAATCACCCATCCTGGTATGCATGGAACCCCTTGATCCCCATTCTGGTATGATAGGCACCCCTCATCCTGATATGCATGGCACCCTTCATCCAAGTATGCATGCACCCCTCATCCTGGTATGCATGGCACCCCTCATCCTGGTATGCATGGCCCCCCTCATCTTAGTATGCAAGGCACCCTTCATCCCTCTTTCTGGTTACATGGCATCCCTCATCCTGGTATGTATGGCACCCTTCATCCCTTTTCCTGGTATGTATGACACCCCTTATCCCTCTTCCTGGTATGCATGCCACCCCTGATCACCATCTTGGTATGCATGGCACCCATGATCCCCATTCTGGTATGTATGGCACCCCCTCATCCCCATCCTGTTATGCATGGCACCCCCTGATCCCCATCCTGGTATGAAAAGCACTCCCTGATCCCCATCCTGGTATGCTTGGCACCACTCCATCCTGGTATGCTTGGCACCCCCTGATCCCCATCACGCTGCACACACAAAAATAAACAATCACACTCACCTCCTCTTTCCTCCAGTGCTTCATCTCGCTCTTCTTCCGACACTCACTGTGTGAGCCGCACATGGCGTCTCTTCCATGTGCCCTCAAACAGTGATATGCTGTGCCAGAATAGTCACTGCTCCCCGCGCTGGGATTCTGTGCGTGGGGAGCAGTGACCATTCACTCTCCTTAATAGTGCACACACTGTACCTGCAGCGCGGCTCCTGTTGCGGCTGGCTTTCAGTGTGCCGCTATTAAAGACCATGAATATTCACTACAACCCATGGGAGTGGATTGTAGTGAATATTCATGGACTTTAATATCGGGCACACAGACCGAGCACAGCAGGAGCCGGTAGAGTGTATGCGCTATTAAGGAAATTGAATATTCATTTTCTGTAGCAGCGGGCACAGTGGAGGCTGCAGCAGGCAGCTGCTGCCTCCTGTGCCCTGCTGCCTTTGCCCCCACATCCCCCACCACCCACAGCCATAGTTATTTAGTATGGGACACAGTTTGGACTATAAGACGCACCCGCCACTTTTCTCCAAAATTTTGGAGGAAAAAAGTGTGTCTCATAATCCGAAAAATACGGTATATTTTTTTTTCACCCTGACTAATAAGTGTTTCATTACTTTACAGAGGAAGAGGGAGAGGACCCTTCACCAATAGGTATGTACTGTACATTATCATTCCATGTTTCTTAACCCTGTCTTGTAATCAGCATTAACCTTCCTGACAGCCCCATTTTTCAAGTCTGATACGTCACTTTCTGTGGTAATAACTTTAAAATGCTTCTGTCAGTGATTCTGAGATTGTGATTTTGTTTTTGTAAAACATTGTACCTGTTCGTACTGGATCAGTTGTTTAGTCGTTATTTATTAAAGTATTCCAAATTTTCTGAAAATTTAGAAAAATGTGCATTTTTTAAACTTAATTGTATACCCTTAATGAGATGTAAATATATGCTCTATATGGGGTAATGCTGCGTTCAGGAGAAATTGCATAGTACATTGTGCAGGCTAAAATTTGGGTCTGAAGTAACATTCTATCTGAATGGAATTTGACTTAATGGAATTTTTCATTTTTTGATTCCATTTTGCATTAATTAATGTAAAGCACCTTAAGGATTAGCAAATTTGAATACTTTGAAGCCTCCATTCATTGAACTGGGGTAACTTTTAGGATGTTACAATAAAGAGGCCCTTCAAAGTCACTTCAAAGGCCCTAAAATGCAGTATATTTTAAATTTCCTTGAAAATATGAAAGACTATGTACTTTGACGTAAGGCTATGTTCACACGTTACAGTTTTGCTGGATGTTTTTTTTTGCTGTGCTTTCCAGAATCCCAAAGTTCACCTTTGCTTCTATCACAGAAGCATGAACAATGGAAGGTGTTACGTCAGCAATGCAATACATATGTGAAATCATAAAACCATTTTTGGAAAAAAGGTTAATTTGCTGAAACTATTTGGGATAAAAAAGATTTTTATGTCTGAAAAAAAAAGTGACTACTCTGAACAAAAAAGTTCATATGAGTTACTGAAAAATACACAATTGCAAATGTAACCGCCTGGAAAGTTGTATTGGTCAGGTATAGTTTATCTAAGACATTAGCTGTCACGGGTGTGTCAGAGTGACAGACAGTCGCCCTGCAGTTGGTTGCAGGAGATCTCTACGTTTGGCATTACAGACATCTTCTTAGAGGCTGTCTCTAGGACCCAGCGGCTACCTCCGTCTAATTAACACCCTGCCTGTCTGTATAAATACCTGCTGTGCTTCAGAGGGAGTTGCCGATGATATTCATTACTACTTGTGAAGGTTTAGCAAGAGTAGTACTTAGTCCTCTCTGTAGCTTGAGGACGCATGCGCATTTGTCTGGAGTCGTCTAAAGCTAAGCAATTTCCCCCTGTTTGTGTACCCTTATTGTATATAGTGTTTAGTGGAGACCGACTAGTGCTCATCTCCTTCCTTCCCTAGCCATAGCCATACGCCAGGGAAAGACAGGGCGAGGCACGCGTACGGCGATTGGTGCAGAGCCAATACAGGGACATTAAGGGAGACAGGGTGACACTAGATATGATGCTGCAGATAGGAGGTCTCCACTTCCCCCCTTTACCTAGAGTCTGGGCTCCCTTTCCCTCTTCCCTTTGTGTTGCACTATGTCTTTCCCACACTTGGTGTGACATTATCACCAGCCAAGCACATTTTGAAACGAAAAAAAAAGAAAACTGACACTTTGTTGTTTTTAGGCATGTACTTTTTTTCCCTTTCTCCCTTGGTATGAGTTCAGTTGCAGAGCTCACCGTGCGGCTGCACAAGTTGTCCCTGGAGGTGAATGACCACCACGGTGAGGTACAGCAGCAGCACCAGCGGCTACAGGTCGCCGATGTGGGGGTCTCTTTAGGTAGGCCTGTCCAAACTGAACCCAAAGTTGCCCTCCCGGACAGATTTTCTGGAGGTAGGAACAAGTTTTTTGTATTCAAGGAGGCATGCAAACTGTATTTTAAACTTCGTCCTTACTCCTCCATAAATGAGGAGCAACGAGTTGGAATTGTGATCTCTCTACTGCTGGAAGATCCTCAGTCGTATGTGTTTTCTTTACTGCAGGACTCGGTTTGCCTCCAGTCTGTGGAGGGTTTTTTCGGGGCTCATCTATAATGACCCTGACCGAGTCGCCTTGGCTGAGTCTAAGCTACATCGCCTTGAGCAGGGGAATTGGTCAGTGGAAACGTACAGTTCGGAATTCCGTAGATGGGCAATGGATTCCAAATGGAATGACTCAGCCCTTAGAAGTCAATTTTGTGAGGGGCTTACTGAAAGGTTGAAAGATGCCTTGGCAGTATATGAAACCTCTCAGTCGTTGGAGGCAAACATGTCGTTGGCCATACGTCTTGATACACGCCTTTGGGATAGAAGGGTGAGACCGGCCTTCTCTGGGGCCTTCTTGTCGGAGTTGTGTACCTCTGCCGGGGGAGCGGTCTGGAGGTGAACTAGTACTGGGGGAGGTGGAGGAACCATGCAGTTAGGGGGTGTCTCTGCATCATACATCTCTCTGGAGATTCACAAGAAAAAAGGTGTCTTTTTTTTGTGGGAAAAAAGGACATTTTGTTGGGACCTCTCCTTCAATTTCTAAACAAAAGGAGACTCTATTAACTCTTGCTAGTCTGGAGTTGGATAAACAAGGGGTGCATTTGTGACCAAACTGCAGTTTCCAGTTTGTCCTGACAGCAGAGGTGGTACTAGAGAGCAAAACCGAGAAAATGTCTCTGCTTCTTGACAGTGGAGCTGGAGTCAGCATGGCTGATGCTGAGTTTGTGAAGATTCATGGTCTTGCTTGCTGTATTTTAGATAAACCTATTTCCAGTTTTGACATCGACTCAGCGCCACTTGCACAGAAAGCATTTACTCAGATTATATATAATGTAAAACTGAGGGTGGGGTCAGTTCATTGTGAAATAATTCCTTGCTATGTCCTGGACAATCTTCCCACACGGATTGTTTTGGGTATACCTTGGGTTGTTAAACATAATCTATTGGTGGATTGACAAACCGGCGAGATTATTGAATGGGGAGATTACTGCCATGAAAACTGTTTAGATATCTCCCTTGCTACTGTCTCTACGGAAATATTACCTGCTTTTTGGTCTGTTTTTGAAGATGTTTTTTCTGTGAGCTGGTGTCAGGTTTTGCCTCCTCATCGAGCTTATGACTGTCCTCTATTAACCTGACCCCCGGAGCTAAACTACCGAAGTCCAGACTGTATAACCTTTGTGCCCCTGAGAGACAAGCCATGAAGTATTTCATTGCGGAAAGTCTGGAGAAGGGACATATCAGACCCTCATCTTCGCCCATGGCGGCAGGGTCTTCTTTGTGAAAAAAAAAAAGATGATGGCCAACATCCCTGTTTAGATTTCTGGGAATTAAATCAAATTACTATCCGCGATCCATACTGTCTTCCTCTGATTCCTGATTTGTTCAGCCAGGTTGAGGTAGCTAAGGTTTTCTCCAAGTTGGATTTAATGGGAGCCTATAATCTGGCAAAAGTATTGTCTGATCTCATCAGACAGTACTTACAAGGTGGATACCACCAAAATTACAAGTAGCAATAGGGAAAGGGAAAAGGGGGGAAAAGGGTGTGAGTAAAATTAATAAATCTTTATTTAGTAGTGTTAAAAACCTAATAATCCGTACATTGAGGATGTATATTGAATCACGGTTAATATGAATTATAATCCTATAAACTATGATCCACTAGATTTCTGATAGGGTCAGACAGTGAATCAAATTATAAATAGAATAAATCCCTAGCCAATGTCACTTATAATTAACCCCTTCCCCACATACGCCGTACATGTACTGCTCTGCGGGAGCGCCGCCGCGATCACATGCGGGTGTCAGCCGATCGCGGGCATTTAACCCCTGTGATGCCATTGTCAGTAGTTACAACGACATCGCAGGGCATCGCAGAGGGAGTGGGCTCCCTCTGTGATCCCATCAACACAACGCGATGTGATCGCGTTATGTTGATGGTCTCTTTGGTGACCCCCGGTCCCAAGATGGCCGCGGGGTCTTTCAGGGTCCTGCAGGAAGGTGGCCTGTCAGCACCTGCTCAGAGAGCAGGAGCTGAGACACCTCTTTCCTTCCTGTCAGACGCTGCTCTGATGCTCTGCAGTGCAGATGCATTGCAGAGCATCAGATCAGCGATCTGACAGTTTGAAGTTGATGTCCCACCCTGGGACAATGTAAAAAAAGTAATAAAACATTTAATAAAAATTCTAAAAATATTTTTTTTAAAAATCACAAAATAAAGAAAAAAAAGAAAAAATATTAATCCAATAAATATATTTATCTGTGTAAAAAAAACAATAAACGTACACATATTTGGTATCGCGTCCGTAACGACCCGACCTATAAAACTTTCCCACTAGTTAACCCCTTCAATGAACACCATAAAAAAAGGTATAAAACACGGCAGAAAATTGTTCTTTTTCATCATACTTCCGAACAAAAAGTGGAATAAAACGTGATCAAAAAGACGCCTGTAAAAAAATATTGTACCACTGAAAACATCATCTTATCCTGCAAAATACAAGCCGCCATATAGCTCCATCAGTAGAAAATAAAAAAGTTACAGCTCTCAGATTAAAGCGATGCCAAAATAATAATTTTTTTCTATAAAATAGTTTTAATTGTTTAAAAGCGCCAAAACATAAAAAGAGATATAAATGTGGTATCGCTGTAATCGTACTGACCCGAAGAATAAATCTGCCTTATCAATTTTACCACACGCGGAACGGCATAAAAAATCCCCAAAAAAACAATTCCTGAATTGCTGGATTTTGTTCATGCAGCCTCCAAAAAAATGGAATAGAAAGCGATCAAAAAATGTCACGTGCTCGAAATTGTACCAATGAATACGTCAACTCATCCCACAAAAAACAAGCCCTTACATGACTCTGTTGGCCAAAATATAGAAAAATTATAGCTCGCTAAATATGGCGATGCAAAAACTTGTTTTTACAATAAAAAGCGTCTATTAGTGTGTGACAGCTGTCAATCATAAAAACCTCATATAAATCTGTTATCCCTGTAATCGCACCAACCCGAAGAATAAAGTCGTCTAATCACTTATACCGCACGAGGAAAGGCATAAAAATTATATAAAACCTATTCTTCACATGCTGTTGATTTATTCATTCTGCCTCCCAAAGATTGCTCAGCATACATTTATCCGGTGGACTGTGCTGAGCGTTTACACCGGGGTTTCTGTGTAAATCTTTGAAATATGTGATTGAGACGGAACCCCCGGCGGAAGATTCCCTGTAATGAGACAGATGGAGGCACTGTGGACGCCATAGGACCTGTGATCCCACGGTGTCCGTCTTTTTATTAGGCATGCATAAAAGTGCCGTCAGCCAGAGTTCTATACACTTCTGAAAAGAAAGACGACGCTGAACAGAGGCCAGACGGAGTCCAGACGAACTCTGCTGCCTCATTATAGTGGAGCGCACGAAAAACGTGATCCAAAATGTTATGTAAAATGTTCCCAATAAAAGCTTCAGTTCCATTTACAAAAAAGCTCCCACTCAGGTCCGTCATCTGTTAACAATAATATAGGGGCTTCCACAATATTGGTAGCACAAAGGCTCTGGAAAAACAAAATGGCTCCTCGCCCTCCAAAAGAAATCCAGCGTTCTCAAATCCAAATGTCCCCCTCCTTCTGAGCTCCAGGACGTGTCTAAACCGCAGTTAGCGTCCACATGTTTGGCATTCCTGTAGCAATGAGAGACTGCCTAATTAATGGGTGCATGTCTTCAGAAGAACGAGCTGGGCATAATGTACTGGTCACTACAACGTACTGTTCACTACAGTGTACTGGTCACTACAACAGCAGTTTGCAATCTTCACTTAGCAACATCCACTATGCTTGTTTCTGGAAAACACACATGGAGTCAAAATCGTCACTACAACTGTAGATAAATTCACAAAGGGGTATAATTTCCAAAATGGGGTCACTTGAGGGGGATTCTGCTCTTATAGGGTCTCTGTATATGGAATCCGCAAACTATTCTAGGAAAATCTGCTCCCAGGAGGCAAAATGTGATCCGTCCCTCCCGAGTCTCACCGTATGGCTAAGCAGTACTGTACAGCCATATATGGGGTATTTCTACATTCTGCAGAAATTGTGGGACAAATTTTGGTGTCATTTTTACCCATTTTCCAGTGTGAAAATGTAAAATCTGGGGCTAAAACAAAATTTTAGTGGTAAAACTGTAATAATTTTTTCTTCACTGCCCGGTGGTATAAAATTATGTGACACACCTGTGGTGTCAATATGATCACTACACCCCTAGATGAATTCATTGAGAGGTGTAGTTTGTAAAATTAGGTCACTTATGGGGGGGCTCAGCTGATCTGGCACGTTAGGGGCTCTACCAATGTGACATGGCACCCACAAACTAGTCCAACAAAATCTGAACTGTAATATGGTGCTTCTTCCCTTCTGAGCTTTGCACCAGGGCCGGCGTCAGCACCCGGCGTACCCGGGCAAGTGCCGGGGCCCTGGAAAATTAGAGGGGCCCAGCCGCCCACTCACTGTCGGGGCCCGGGCCCACACACCCACCCGCCCACTCACTGTCGGGGCCGGGCCCACACACCCACCCGCCCACTCACTGTCGGGGCCGGGCCCACTCACCCACCCGCCCACTCACTGTCGGGGCCGGGCCCACACACCCACCCGCCCACTCACTGTCGGGGCCGGGCCCACACACCCACCCGCCCACTCACTGTCGGGGCCGGGCCCACACACCCACCCGCCCACTCACTGTCGGGGCCGGGCCCACACACCCACTCACTGTCGGGGCCCTGGCCGCTTCCTCGGCACCTGTTCAGTGACGCAGGCGCTGCTTGATTGCCGGCACTCCCCCCAGACATGGCCGCGCGCTGTCCGGCTGTGTCTGCTAATAATGACGCGGCAGGGTCGACGGCACTGCACCTTTAATTGTGCTTGTGTGTCGCCCCTGCCGCGTCATTACTAGCAGACACAACCGCACAGCGCGCGGCCATGTCTAGGGGAGTGCCGGCAATCAAACACCGTCGGAGGTCCTGCACAGATGGGCGGGAGGGGCCCGGACCCGAGAGCAAGTGGGCCCCTCTGATGTTCCAGGGCCATGAAGTGTGTGACACGCCGGGGGCCCTGCACTGCCCCATACCTGAGGAGCTGCTGGACAGGACACTGGACCGGGGACAGGTGAGTGAGGCTTCCCCAATCCCCATATTAAAAATATTAGTAATGGGTCTGTGTGAGTGCATGTATGTGAATGTCAGTGTATATGACTGTGTATATATATTTGTCTGTTTTATCTATGTGTATGTCTGTATGTGTACATATGTCTGCGTACCGTGTGTGCGCGCGCATATGTCTGCGTACCGTGTGTGCGCGCGCATATGTCTGCGTACCGTGTGTGCGTGTGCGTGTCTGCGTACCGTGTGTGCGCGCGCATATGTCTGCGTACTGTGTGTGCGTGCGCGTGTCTGCGTACCGTGTGTGCGCGCGCATATGTCTGCGTACTGTGTGTGCGTGCGTGTCTGCGTACCGTGTGTGCGCTCGCATATGTCTGCGTACTGTGTGTGCGCGCGCATATGTCTGCGTACTGTGTGTGCGTGCGCGTGTCTGCGTACCGTGTGTGCGCGCGCATATGTCTGCGTACTGTGTGTGCGCGCGCATATGTCTGCGTACTGTGTGTGCGCTCGCATATGTCTGCGTACCGTGTGTGCGCGCGCATATGTCTGCGTACTGTGTGTGCGTGCGTGTCTGCGTACCGTGTGTGCGTGCGTGTCTGCGTACCGTGTGTGCGTGCGTGTCTGCGTACCGTGTGTGCGCGCGCATATGTCTGCGTACTGTGTACACATCTCTCTGATTTAAGTACATAAAGATTAAAATTTAGAAATTTGCAAAATTTTCACCAAATTTCCGATTTTTTCACAAATAAATGTAAGTCATATCAAATAAATTCTAACACCATCATGAAGTACAATATGTCATGAAAAAACAATCTCAGAATCAGGGGGATCCATTGAAGCGTTCCAGAGTAATTACCTCATAAAGTGACAGTGGTCAGAATTAAAAAAAATGGCCCGGTCAGGAAGGTGAAAACAGGATTCTGGGTGAAGGGGATAATGGCTGGGTTTATATTTTCAAAGTAAATGCCGTAAATTATATCAAAGTGCACTAGATTATTCTAGTATCTTCATCCAGGAGAAGGTTTTTGTCAAATTGAAGGCTCATATAGCCAATATATAATTAATAATAAACACATTATCCTAACCCAAGGAATACACTCCCCATATTATATGCAGGAAGTGTAAGACTATGTGCACACGGTGCAAATTTGCTGCGGTTTTGACGCTGTGTGTTTATTCAGCGTCAAAATCGCAGCGGCCAGATGTTACAGCATAGTGGATGAGATTTCAAGAAATCCCATGCCCACTATGCATTTTTTGTGCACCTGCGGAAGCTGACATGAGGTGCGTTTTTCAGATCCGCAGCATGTCTATTTCTCTTGCGGAAATGCATGCGGATTTTCCCCATAGACTTGCATTAGATGAGGAAAATCCGCATGCTTAAAAACCACATGTGTGTTTTATGTGCGTTTTATGTGCGTTTCCACAGCGGAAACGCACACAGAAACGCTACATGATGATCAATAAAGTTTGTTTAAAAAAAACCTATTCTCTAATTTCAACATGAAGACATGAAAAACGCATGCGGCAAAACCGCATCAAAAAATGCATGCAGCAAACCGCATGTAAAAACCGCAAGTAACCTAATTTGCATATTAGGTGCAGAAATGGTGCAGAAATTCTGCAGCGTCAAAACCGCAACAAATCCGCACTGTGTGCACGTACCCTAACAGGTCTAATCGATGTGATTATAATGAGCCTTTATACAATGATTTATTTGTCAGGACACACTATTACACCTAACTGTGTCTGTGTGGTTGATCTTAAATTATGCCTGAAGCTCCTTTATTGCGGTACGCAGTAAAGATAAGGAGGCATTAACACAGGCTTAGCCGGCTTAGATACAGTTATATGAAAAAGTTTGGGCACCCCTATTAATCTTAAGCTTAATGTTTTATAAAAATTGGTGTTTTTGCAACAGCTATTTCAGTTTGATATCTGTAATAACTGTTGGACACAGTAATGTTTCTGCCTTGAAATGAGGTTTATTGTACTAACAGAAAATGTGCAATCTGCATTCAAACAAAATTTGTCAGGTGCATTAGTATGGGCACCTCACCAGAAAAGTGACATTAATATTTAGTAGATCCTCCTTTTGCAAAAATAACAGCCTCTAGTCGCTTCCTGTAGCTTTTAATGATTTCCTGGATCCTGGATGAAGGTATTTTTGACCATTCCGCTTTACAAAACAATTCCAGTTCAGTTAAGTTTGATGGTCGCCGAGCATGGGCAGCCCTATTCAAATGATCCCACAGATGTTCAATGATATTCAGGTCTGGGGACTGGGATGGCCATTCCAGAACATTGTAATTGTTCCTCTGCATGAATGCCTGAGTAGATTTGGAGCGGTGTTTTGGATCATTGTCTTGCTGAAAGATCCATCCCCGGCGTAACTTCAACTTTGTCACTGATTCTTGAACATTATTGTCAAGAATCTGCTGATACTAAGTGGAATCCATGTGTCCTTCAACTTTAACAAGATTCCCAGTGCCGGCATTGGCCACACAGCCCCAAAGCATGATGGAACCTCCACCAAATTTTACTGTGGGTAGCAAGTGTTTTTCTTGGACTGCTGTGTTTTTTTGCCGCCATGCATAATGCCTTTTTGTATGACCAAACAACTCAATCTTGGTTTCATCAGTCCACAGGACCTTCTTCCAAAAAGAAATTGGCTTCTCCATATGTGCTTTTGCATACCTCAGCCGACTCTGTTTGTGACGTGCTTGCAGAAACGGCTTCTTTCGCATCACTCTCCCATACAGCTTCTCCTTGTGCAAAGTGCGTTGTATAGTTGACCGATGCACAGTGACACCATCTGCAGCAAGTTGATGCTGCAGCTCTCTGGAGGTGGTCTGAGGATTGTCCTTGACTGATCTCACCATTCTTCTTCTCTGCCTTTCTGATATTTTTCTTTGCCTGCCACTTCTGGCCTTAACAAGAACTGTCCCTGTGTTCTTCCATTTCCTTACTATGTTCCTCACAGTGGAAACAGACAGGTTAAATCTCTGAGACAGCTTTTTGTATCCTTCCCCTGAACAACTATGTTGAATAATCTTTGTTTTCAGATCATTTGACAGTTTTTTTTGAGGAGCCCATGATGCCACTCTTCAGAGGAGATTCAAACAGGAGAACAACTTGCAAGTGGCCACTTTAATTAGCTTTTCTCATGATTGCATACACCTGGCTATGAAGTTCAAAGCTCAATGAGGTTACAAAACCCAAAAAAGTGCTTTAGTACGTCAGTGAAAAGTAGGTAGGAGTATTTAAAACAAGAAAATGATAAGGGTGCCCATACTTATGCACCTGTCAAATTTTGTTTGAATGCAGATTGCACATTTTCTGTTAGTACAATAAACCTCATTTCAAGGCAGAAACATTACTGTGTCCAACAGTTATTACATATATCAAACTGAAATAGCTGTTGCAAAAGCACCAATTTTTATAAAACATTAAGCTTAAGATTAATAGGGGTGCCCAAACCTTTTCATATAACTGTATACGTGCGGCTCAGCTATGCCGCAGGCAGCCTCTCACGCTGTTCGCACACAAATTACCGGTCAGCAGGGGAGGCAGATAATATATATGGATCATGATCCCCTGGTTGTACAGCGGATCCAACAAACAATCTGCCTACTTTGATCTCAGATTCGACTCACATGTGCAGCTGTCGGATTCTCCCACACTGTCAACAAATGTGTAAGTGCGATCAGCGGGAGAGGCAATTTCGAAGTTCAACTATGTCTGCGATCTTTCAGGTCTAGATAAAGCTGACAACTAAAATGGGGTAGATATGTATCGTGCAACGTTGTAACACTGCACTCTGCAGCATGCGGTCAATTATTAGGCATAATAATTATAATGGACATTGGCTAGGGATTTATTCTATTTGTAATTCGATTCACTGTCTGAACCTATCAGGAATCTAGTGTATCATGGTTTTATAGGATTATAATTCATATTAACCGTGATTCAATATACATCATCTATGGGATGTACGGATTATTAGGTTTTTAACATTATTAAATAAAGATTTATTAATTTTACTCATACCGTTTTCTCCCCTTTCCCAATTTGCTACGAGCCTATAATCTGGTTTGAATCACAGAAGGGGATGAATGGAAAACAGGAGATTTTGAGAGTTTGGTTATGCCTTTTGGTTTGACCAATGCACCTACGGTATTCCAGCATTTCATAAATTATATTTTTCATCATTTGGTGGGGAGGTTTGTGGTGGTCTATCTGGACTATATTTTGGTTTACTCACCTGATTTTGAGACACATCGGTGGCATGTTAAGCAGGTACTCCAGATATTAAGGGATAACAAACTTTATGCTAAACTGGAAAAATGTGTTTTTGCTGTTCAGGAGGTGCAGTTTTTGGGGTACTTGTTGTCTTCAGGTTTCCGGATGGAACCGGTGAAGATCCGTGCAGTCCTTGATTACTTGTGAAGGCTTAGCAAGAGCAGTACTTCGTCCTTTCTGGAGCTTGAGGACGTATGTGCATTTATCTGGAGTTGTCTAAAGCTAACCAATTTCCCCGTTTGTGTACCCTTGTTGTCTATAGTGTTTAGTGGACCTAGTAGGGCTCATATTCCTTCCCTAGCCATACGCCAGGGAAAGACAGGGCGAGGTACGGGTGCGGCGATTGTTGCAGAATCAATACAGGGACGTTAGGGGAGACAGGGTGAAGCTAGCTCAACCTAAGAGGTCTCCACTTTCCCCCTTTCCCTAGAGTCTGGGATCCCTTTCCCTCTTCCCTTTGTGTTGTACTAAGTCTTTCCCACACCTGGCGTGACATTAGCAGAGCATTGAGTTTTTAGCACACTGTTTAATTTCATGCATTGGTCGGCCCTCCAGTTGGTCAGGTAATGTTCAATTTCACATCTTGGTCAGTGTTACGCTCGCGCCCGGACTGACTGGCATGAGCGTGATTAGTGATCCCACTGTATAATGAACCGAGAAGTGCCTGGAGGGGCGTAACTAAGTATCTACCTGATCCGACCAAGGTCGCATGGCGGCTAACGACTCCATGAACCAAGGAGGAACCGAGCAGAGGGACCAGGTGCTACTCCAGGTCAGATCCCGGTCACAGCTCTTGACCCACACCAGGGAATGCAGGAACAGGCAGGTTAGGCTGTCATACAGACAGGTGGGTATTGGCAGGCATGGCTGGTATGCTGACGGGGTTACTGGTAAGCACGGCTGGTATGCAGACAGGTGGGTACTGGCAAGCACGGCTGCAGTGCAGACAGGGAAATACTGGCAAGCATGGCTGGAGTGTAGACAGGTGGGTACTAGCAGGTTGGAGCGCAGGCTGGATAGAGTTCAGTACAGACTGGGAGACAGGAACAGAGCCGCAGATGCGGTAGACAAGCAGAGTAAAGCGAAACCGCCGGAGCGGAGGACAAGGCAGAGCAGAGTGGTACCGCAGGTGCGATGAACATGGCAGAGCAGAGAGGAACCGCCAGAGCGGTAGGCTAGGCAGAGCAGAGAGGAACCGCCGGAGCGGTGGGCTAGGCAGAGCAGAGGGGAACCGCCGGAGCGGTGAGCAAGCAGAGCACAACTAAACCGCAGGAGCGGTGAACACGGCAGAGCAGAAAGGAACTGCCGGAGCGGTGGGCTAGGCAGAGCAGAGGGGAACCGCCGGAGCGGTGAGCAAGGCAGAGCAGAGGGGAGCCGCCCGAGCGCTGAGCAAGGCAGAGCAGACAGAAACTGCTGGTGCGGTGAGCAAGGCAGAGCAGAGAAAATGGGCAAGTCAGAGCAGGGAGAAGCCGCCGGAGCGGTGGGGAAGGCTGAGCAAAGGGAAGCCGCTGGAGCGGTGGGCAAGTCAGAACAGAGAGAAACCCCAGGTGCGGTGAGCAAGGCAGAGCAGAGAGAAGCCGCCGGAGCGGTGGGCAAGTTAGAGCAGAGAGAAACCTCTGGTGCGGTGAGCAAGGCAGAGCAGAGAGAAGCCGCCGGAGCGGTGGGCAAGTTAGAGCAGAGAGAAACCTCTGGTGCGGTGAGCAAGGCAGAGCAGAGAGAAGCCGCCGGAGCGGTGAGCAATTCAGAGCAGAGAGAAGCCGCCGGAGCGGTGGGTAAGGCAGAGCAGAGGGAAGCCGCCTGAGCGGTGGGCAAGTCGAGCGGAGCGAAACCGCAGGTGCGGTGGACAAGGAAAATACGGGAAGATATGAAGGAAGGGAAAAGGGACTAGCAGAACCAGATACACACAAGGTACTTCCTATGAAGTAGCGAGTGGACACAAAACTCACAAACAGAAGTACAGAGACAACGAGTTGGAGTTAGGTGCAGGTTCAGACACTGCAGGAAAAGGGAGGGTACGGACATAGAGACAAAACAGGTAACAGGCTAAGAGACAGTTCAGACTGGAACTGATACTGCAACGAGATACAGGAACGAGCCTGGGTATACGGCCCCCAGAGTGGCGGAAACATACTAGAAGTCACAGATAACAGGTCTGGGAATGCAGCCCCCATAGTGGCGGAAACAGACAAGAAGCAGAACTGGACCTGGCAACTTCAGAGTCAAGGAGCACACTGAATGTTAGTGTTGCTCAGGCACCTCCTTCTGGGTGGAGGGGGTTTACATATCCAGTGACTCACAGCAATAGGCTGGAGACGCATTAGGAGTGTGCCCACAGCAGCTATAAGAATCAGGAAGTAACCGGGCCGCCGCCCTAAGCAGTCAGTCAAAAGATATGCACACAGCATGAACTGGATGAAGCAAGGTTTGTAGGCTGGACTGACAGGTAAGATTGCAGTCTTGCATAGTGGGAGGTGGTGCACTATGCAAGCACACCGCCAGGGATGTTACAGTCAGGCAATGTTTACTTTACACACATCAGTAATTTAATTAAACTTTAGTAATCCTAACTGCCATTCTGAGGTGAGGCGACTAAGACATTATGGTTTAAACTTGGGAAAATCTCAAAAATGATAGCAGCTTCACATCTCCTGAACAAACTATTAAAGCAAGTAAAAAAAAAAAAAAAGTTTAAAAAAAGATCATATAAAAGTACAAATCACCCCCCTTTTTGTCCCATTCAAAACAAAACAATAAAAAATACATATATTTGGTATTGCCACGTTCTGAAACGCCCGATCTATCAAGTAGAGAATTAATCAGTAAACGGCGAAATGAGAAAAAAATTAAAATGCAATAACAGGCGATCAAAACATTGTATCTAACCCAAAATAGTATCAGTAGAAACGTCAGCTTGGCACGCAAGCAATGAGCCCTCACCCGGGTCCAGATCCCGAATAATGGAGACACTACAGGTCTCGGAAAAAATTTTTAAATAGTTTTTTTCACCACTTAAATAAATAAGAATGCACACATGTTTGGTATCTTCAAGCTCGTAATGACCCGGATAATCTTAATGTCAGGTTAGTTTTACCATTCAGTGAACATGGTAGAGAAAAAAGCCCAAAACATTTGTGGAATTGCACTTTTTTGCAGTTTCACTATACTTGGAAGTTTTTCCCTGTTTTCCAGTACATTATATGGTTAGTGATGGGTGAACCTGTCAGTGTTAAGAGTTCGGCTAATATAGTCAAACACCGAACAGTTTTTTTAAAGTTCGGGTACCAGAACAGTACCCAGACCCCAAACACGGACCCCATTCATGTGAATGGGGGATCCGAATTTACCTGGTATCCAGCACTGTCATTTGCGTGGCAGCACAGGAGACACAGGCTCTGATCGGCGGTAATTGCAGAGCGCTGTGGCAGTGACTCGGCGGTAAAAAGCTTACCGCGGGTCATAGGTGCCAGCTGATGGTACTACCACCATTAGCTGGCACCTCCTGCCATAGGAAGCAGCAGATACAGACGCCGCTGGATGGGAGCAGTAGTCTCCAATCCACTGGCGCCTGTGCTCTGCTGTAAGTAAAAAAAAAATTAAATTATTAAAAAAAATATTATAATAAAAATAAAACACATTATACTTACCTACACCTTTATTCCCGTTCAACTCATTGCACGCGTGGGAAAATACTCACTGCGCATGTGGTGACCTGTTTTGCCGGGAATACACTGAGTCAGTGTATTGCCGGCAAATGAACAGAGCAGTCACATACTATGTGGCTGCTCTGTTCATGGAATCTTCGTGGGACACTTGTTGTTTGGACTGCGTCGGAAATGTAAGGATGAGGTTGGTTTATTTTATTTTGTTACAGGGGACGTTGGCTTCAGCTGGAATGGCCAAGATGGTAAGTATGGTTTAATTTAGAATATTACAGGAATCCTGTCTTTATTTCAAATAAAATATTTTATTCTGGTTGTGAGTGTTTTTATTTTACATTTTACCTTCACTATGGGGTTAGTAATGGGGGGGCCTCTGCAATACTAACCTGGGTTTGATGTCAGCTGGCATTATAAGCTGATATCAACCCCAACCCTATAACCCCACCGCCACCGCTACAGGGCAGTGGGTAGAGCGAGGCTAAGTGCCAGAATTCTGGGACGGCTGAGGGCTTCTCTTTCTAGCCTCGGAGGGGGCCAATATTCATGGTCCCTTCCTAGACTTTTAATATCAGTCCACAGATGTCTGCATAGCCTTTGCTAGCTGTTAAAATAGGGGGACCCCGTGTCATTATCTATCTGTATATCTTTCTATTATATATTATCAACACACATAGTCAAAATTGTTGGTACCTCTCGTTTAATGAAAGAGAAACCCACAATGGTCACAGAAATAACTTGAATCTGACAAAAGTAATAATAAATTAAAAATCTATGAAAATGAAAAAATGAAAGTCAAACATTGCTTTTCAACCCTGCTTCCACGGAATTTTTTTAAAACTTAAACTCATGAAATAGGCCTAGACAGAAATGATGGTACCCCTGAAAATAATGTGACAAAAGGGATATGTTAAATGAAGTTGTGTCCACTAATTAGCATCACAGGTGCCTACAATCTTGTAATCAGTCAGTGGGCCTGTATTTAGGCCTACTCACTGTGCTGTTTGGTGACATGGTGTGTACCACACTCAACATGGACCAGAGGAAACAAATGATAGAGTTGTCTCAGGAGATTAGAAAAAAAATTATAGACAAGCATGTTAAAGGTAAAGGTTATAAGACCATCTCCAAACAGCTTGATGTTCCTATGACTATAGTTGCACATATTATTCACAAATTTAAGATCCATGGGACTGTAGCCAACCTCCCAGGACGTGGCCGCAGGAGGAAAATTGATGACAAATCAAAGAGACGGATGATACGAATGGTAACAAAAGAGCCCAGGAAAACTTCTAAAGAGATTAAAGGTGAACTTCAAGCTCAAGGAACATCAGTGTCAGTTCGCACCATCCTTCGTTGTTTGACCCAAAGTGGACTTCATGGGAGACGACCAAGGCGAACACCATTGTTGAAAAAAAATCAAAAAAGCCAGACTGGAATTTGCCAAACTACATGTTGACAAGCCACAAAGCTTCTGGGAGAATGTCCTATGGACAGATGAGACAAAAATGGAAGTTTTTGGCAAGGCACATCAGCTCTATGTTCACAGATGGAAAAATGAAGCATATTAAGAAAAGAACACTGTCCCTACTGTGAAACATGGAGGAGGCTCTGTTATGTTCTGGGGCTGCTTTGTTGCATTTGGCACAGGGTATCTTGAATCTGTGCAGGCTACAATGAAATCTCAAGACTATAAAGGGATTCTAGAGAGAAATGTGCTGCCCAGTGTCAGAAAGCTTTGTCTCAGTTGCAGGTCATGGGTCTTGCAACAGGATAATGACCCAAAACACACAGCTAAAAACACGCAAAAATGGCTAAGAGGAAAACATTGGACTATTCTGAAGTGGCCTTCTTTGAGCCCTGACCAAAATCCTATTGAGCATCTTTGGAAAGAGCTGAAACATGCTGTCTGGAAAAATCAACCTTCAAACACGAAACAACTGGAGCAGTTTGCTCATGAGGAGTGGGCCAAAATACCTGTTGAGAGGGGCAGAAGTCTCATTGACCGTTACAGGAATCGTTTGATTGCAGTGATTCCCTCAAAAGGTTGTTCAACAAAATATTAAGTTAAGGGTACCATCATTTCTGTCCAGGCCTATTTCAGGAGTTTAATTTTTTTAAAACTTCTGTGTAAACAGGGTTGAGAAGCAATTTCTGACTTTCATTTGTTCATTTTCATAGATTTTTAATTTATTATTACTTTTGTCAGATTCAAGTTATTTCTGTGACCATTGTGGGTTTTTCTTTCATTAAACGAGGGGTACCAACAATTTTGACCATGTGTGTATATATCTAGCTATCCATATATCTATGGATCTATTATCTATTTATTTATCTATCCATATATGTACTTATTATCTGTTGACCTATCTAATTATCTAAGATAGATAATAGATATATGGATATATAGATATACTGATATCTAGATAGATAATAGATCGATAAATAGATATGTAGATAAATAGATTTATAGATAGATAATAGTTAGATATATGGATATATTGCTAGATAATAGATATATGGATAGATACACAAATAGATTAATAGATATACGGATAGATAGATATATGGATAGATACATAGGTAAATAATAGATATATGGATAGATATAAAGATAGATAAATAGATTCATAGATAGATAGAGAAATATTTAGATTTGAGAGTCCTCAGTGGTTGATACCTTTTAACCCCTTTCCGACGAGGTCAGTAATAGTACGTAGCTGCGCCCTGGGACTTATGGACCAGATACATACTATTACGCATGCGCCAATTGCACCCGCACCGCTCCCTGCATATTAAGCCCCGCAATGCTGCTATCGAAATTGATCCCAGCATTGCAGGGGCAAGGGGAGAGGTGATCGCTATACTCATCTCCTGCCGGCATCCACCGATGTCTGCGGCAGCTTCTGGATGTTGTCATGACGACCCGATGCAGTTATGACAACATCGGGGTCACCCGGAGGCAGGACGTTACCTTGGTCATGCGCAGTGCATGAGCCCTGTGTGCAGCGCTGACAGGCTGCATGGTATAGGGAGCTGCTGCTCTCTATAGTCCCATAGTGGGACAATGTGTAAAAGTAAAAAAAAGTGCAAGAAAGTGAAAAAAAAAAAATTATAAAAAATATTTAAAAAAATGAAAAAAAAATCCCCAAAAAATAAAAATATATTGAACCCATAATATTTATTTATTATGAAGAAAAAAACAACCAATAAAAGTACACATATTTGGAATCGCCACGTCCGGAACGACCTGACCTATAAAACTGTGCCACTAGTTAACCCCTTTAGTAAACACAGTAAAAAATAAAAATAAAAAATGAAGCAAAAAACAATGCTTTATCATCATACCGCCAAACAAAAAATGGAATAACTTGCGATCAAAAAGACCAATGTAAATAAAAATGGTACCGCTGAAAATGTCATCTTGTCCCACAAAAAACAAGCCACTGTACAGCTCCATCATCCATAAAATAAAAAAGTTATAGCTCTCAGAATAAAGCGATACAAACATTTTTTTTTTTCTAGAAAATAGTTTTTATTGTGTAAAAGTGCCAAAACATAAAAAAAATTATATAAATTTGGTACCACTGACCTGAAGAATGAAGCTGCCTTATCAATTTTACCACACACGGAGATGCATAAAAAAAAAACCCATAAAAACAATTCCTGAATTGCTGGTTTTTGTTTATTCTGCCTCCCAAAAATCGGAATAGAAAGCGATCAAAAAATGTCACATGCCCGAAAATGGTGCCAATAAAAATGTCAACTTCTCCCGCAATAAACAAGCTGTCACATGACTCTATCGGCCAAAGTATGGAAAATTTATAGCTCTCAAAATATGGTGATGCAAATACTAGTCTTCGCAAAAAAAAAAAAAAGGGCTTTTTAGTATGTGACAGACGTCAATCATAAAAACCTGATATGAATCTGTTATCGCTGTAATCGCAACGACCTGAAGAATAAAGTAGTCTAATCACTTATACCACACGAGGAACGGTGTAAAAAAATAAACTTTAGGGTTAGGGTTGTGCTAGGGTTAGGGTTGTATTAGGGTTGGGGTTAGGGTTGTGCTAGGGTTAGGGTTGGGCTAGTGTTAGGGTTGAGCTAGGGTTAGGGTTGGGCTAGGGTTAGGGTTGAGCTAGGGTTAGGGTTGGGCTAGGGTTGGGGTTATGGTTGGGCTAGGGTTGGGGTTGTATTTTGGTTGGGGTTAAATTTTGGATTTTTTCAAAAGTAAAGAAAAAAAAAATGATGTCGATATGGCGACCAGTGTTGAGCGCAAGTGCTCGCTACTTGAGTTTGCATCGGGTGCTCGGGTATGCACTGAGTATCGCAGGTGTTTGAGTGACATGCTCGAGTCTCTGCCCCATATGCTTTGCGGCCAAAAAAAACATTGCTGGGATCCCCTGCCATGCATGAGCGATCCCCGAATTTTTTTTCTTGGGTGTCTAACAACCGTGAAACATGCAGGTACTCGAGCATGTCACTCGAGCACCCGTGATACATGGTGCATACCCGAGTACCCGATGCAAACTCAAGTAGCGAGCACTTACGCTCAAGACTAATGACTTATTCAATATGATGACCTAATGTTATCAAATTCTGTCTTACCTCTGGGTTCAAAATGTACACTATACCCCTTGATAAAATCCTTGACGGGTCTAGTTTCCAAAATGGAGTCAGTTGTGGGGGGGGGGGGGGTTTCCACTATTTAGGCACATCAGAGACTCCTGAAATGCAACATGGCGTCCGCTCTTGATTCCAGCCAATTTTGCGTTCAAAAAGTCACACAGTGCTCCTTTCCCTTTTGAACCCTGATGTGCGCCCAAACAGTGTATTTTCCCCACATATGGAGTATTGGCGTACTCAGGAGAAATTGCACAACAGTTTTTAGGTCCTATTTTCTCCTCTTACCCTTGTGAAAATAAAAAATTTGGGGCTAAAAGATCATTTTTGTGGAAAAAGTTAGATTTTTTTATTTTCACGGCTCCATGTGATAAACTTCTGTGAAGCACCTGGTGGTTAAGGGTGCTCGCCACACATCTAGATAAGTTCCCTGAGGGGTCTAGTTTCCAAAATCGTATGACTTGTGGGGGTTATCCACTGTTTAGGCACATCAGGGGCACATCCGCTAATTATTCAAGCAAATTTTACATTCAAAAAGTTAAATGGCGCTCCTTTCCTTCCGAACCCTGCCGTACGCCAAAGCAGTGGTTTTCCCCCACTTATGGGGTATTGACTTACTCAAGAGAGATTGCACAACAAATTGAATGGTGCCATTTCTCCTGTTACCCTTATGAAAATGCGAAACTGGGAGCTGAAAAACATTTTTGTGGGAAAAATGTGAAAATTTTATTTTCATGGCTCCATGTTATAAACTTCTGTGAAGCACCTGGGGGTTCAATGTGCTCACCACACATCTAGATAAATTCCCTGAGGGGTCTAGTTTCCAAAATGGTGTCACTTATGTGGTGTTTCCACTGTTTAGGCACATCAGGGGCTCTCCAAACGCAACATGACGTCCGCTAATTATTCAGCAAATTTTACTTTCAAAAAGTCAAATGGCGCTCCTTCCCTTCCGAACCCTGCTGTACGCCAAAGCAGTAGTTTTCCCTCACATATGGGGTATCGGCTTACTCAGGAGAGATTGCACAACAAGTTGCATGGTGCAATTTCTCCTGTTACCCTTATGAAAATGCAAAACTGGGGGCTGAAAAACATTTTTGTGGGAAAAATGTGGACATTTTATTTTCACGGCTCCATGTTATAAGCTTCTGTGAAGCACCTGGGGGTTCAAGGTGCTCACCACACATCTAGATAAGTTTCCTCATGGGTCTAGTTTCCAAAATGGTATCACTTATTGGGGTTTTTCACTGTTTAGGCACATCAGGGGCTCTCTAAACGCATCATGGCGTCCGCTAATTATTCAAGCAAATTTTACAGTCAAAAAGTCAAATGGCTCCTTCCCTTCTGAGCCCTGCTGTGCGCCCAAACAGTGTTTTTTCCCCACGTAACGGGTATCTGCGTGCTCAGGGGAATTTTGACAGAAAATTTTGGGGTCCATTTTTTCTGTTACCCCTGCAAAAATAAAAACATTTGGGTCTAAAGTAACATTTTTGTGAAAAAAGTTAAATCTTCATTTTTTTCTTCCACATTCCAAAAATTCCTGTGAAGCACCTGAAGAGTTAATAAACTACTTAAATGTGGTTTTGAGCACCTTCAGAGGTGCAGTTTTTAGAATGGTGTCACTTTTGGGTATTTTCTGTCATAAAGGCCCCTCAAAGTCACTTCAAATGTGATGTGGTCCCTAAAAAAATGGTTTTGCAAACTTTGTTGTAAGAATGAGAAATCGCTGGTCAACTTTTAATACTTATAACTCCCTAACTGCTGATGTAAAGTAGACATGTGGGAAATGTTATTTATCAACTATTTTGTGTGATATATTTCCCTGATTTAAAGCCATAAAAATTCAAATTTTGAAAATTGTGAAATTTTCAAAATTTTCAGCAAATTTCTGATTTTTTCACCAATAAATGCAAGTGATATAAAAGAAATTTTACCACTATCATGAAGTACAGTATGTCACGAAAAAACAGTCTCAGAATCAGCAGGATCCATTGAAGGGTTCCAGAGGTATTGCCTCATAAAGTGACAGTGGTCAGATTTGTAAAAATTGGCCCGGTCATTAACGTGCAAACCACCCTCGGGGGTAAAGGGGTTATTGGCTAACTGAAAAGATGGTAACAAGTTGCAAGCTTTTGAGACTACTCAGTTCTCTTCATCAGGCTAGTATACCCCAAAATATGAAGTCAAATATTTATACACAATAGGACACAGAAATAATGCAGTAGATGAGAAAGGTGATGAAAAGCAGAGCTATTGCTAACAGTTCTGCGTGTAAATATTTTAGCAGTTCATAGATGAGGAGTGTGAAGGTTTTATTGTCCTGTGACTGGGTCTACTGTTGTGATGACCCCACAAGTCTAATGGGCACATTCCTTAGTTGATGTAGAATGACATAAATCCATACAACACATTCATTCCTGCTCTGAAGGTGTCAAAGGTCACCATTAGTTTATATTCCCAGACTCTTCTGTCTCTCTGAGATTTGAAATTACCTTTTAATACCAGTAATTTCATGTCCTTGATGCTGTGATCAGGGAGACAAAAATGCTTGGACACAGGCAGATCTATTCTTTTTTCTTTTATTGTGTGGCGATGATTTATCCTTGTGCTAAGTTTTTGCCCTGTCTCGCCTACATACAGACCCCAGTTGGTACATATAATTAAGTACACTACATTAGATGTGATACAGCTGAAAGTACCTGGGATATTGCAGTTCTGATGTGAATTGGGGATTTTATCTTGTCTATGGTCATTATAAACGGACAGATTTTACATTTTTTATGGTTGCAGGGAAAGGTACCTGTAGCTGGTGGAGATACAGGGAGCTTCTGACAATGATGCTTCTTTGATTTGGGGGCTGCCTGAAACACAAAAGTGGGGGGTCTGGAAATATGGATTGTAATCGGGCATCTTTTTGTAATAAGGGTTGTAGTTTCCATGCATATCTCCTTAGTGCCTCCAGATTGGGATTGTAGGTGACTACTAGAGGAACCTGGTTGCTTTTTTGTTTAGTTTTGTAATGTAGGAGGTGATTCCTTGATATTCTGGTGGCTCTTGTAATCTGGTTCTCAATTTTTTTGGATGGTAGCCCTGATTCAAAAAAGTCTTTGAGGCCACCAAGGTGTTTTGTCTCTATCCATAGGGTTGGAACATACCCGATTGCATCTGATGGCTTGGCTGTAGACATTAGATTTATAATTTTTTTATGTGTTTTGGATGGAAACTGTCCCATTTAAAGTATGTTGGACGGTCCCCTTTAATAAAAATAAAATAATAAACCAACCTCATCTTTACCTTGCCAACCCAGTCCAAATAACGAAGGTCCCACAAAGATTGTATAAACAGAGCAGCCACATAGTATGTGACTGCCCTTATCATTTGCCAGCAATACAATCACTCAGTGTATTCCCTGCAAAACAGGTCACCGCATGCACAGTGAGTATTTTCACACGCATACAATTAATTGAACTGAGTTCACCTCATTGCAAGCGTGGGAGAATACTCATTGCGCGTGCACTGACCTCATTTGCCGGGAATACACTGAGTCAGTGTATTGCCGGCAAATGATCAGGGCAGTCACATACTATGTGGATGCTGTGTTCATGCAATCTTTGTGGGACCTTTGTTATTTGGACTGCGTCAGCAAGGTAAGGATGAGGTTGGTTTATTATTTTATTTTTATTACAGGTATGCAATTACCGCCTATTAGAGCCTGTGTTTCCTGCGCTGTCATGCCTGAACCCGAACAGTAACACAGACTTCCATAGGAAGTCTGTGTTCGGAGTCCGGGACCGAACAGTAGATGTTTGGTACGGACACCGAACTTTACTGTTCGGGGTTGCCCAACACTGTATATGGTAAAATCAATGGTGTTGTTCAAAAGTACAACTCGCCCGGCAAAAAACAAGCCCTTACACATCCATATTGACAGAAAAATAAAAAAAATTATGGCTCTGGAAGAAGGGGAACAAAACAACGGAAGTGCAAAAGCAGAAAATGGCCAGTGGGTGAAGGTTAATTTCCATAAAAAACACTAATCAAAAACGCAATGTGTGAACATAGCTTAATACTGACAGGTATAATGCATTGCAGTGTTGGTGCATTGAAATGCATTGTACCAGTAATCAGAGTAATAAAAGTTAAAGTCCCATAGAAGGACTAAGTAAAAAAGTGGAAAAAAAAGTAAATTGTTAAAATATTAAAAAAAAATTAGAATGATAAAAATAAAAAAAAATACAAATAAATAGGTATATTTATATATAAACAAAAATAAAAGAAGTACACATATTTGTTATCGTCTCATTCGAAATAAACTGATTTATAAAATTGAAGTTAATGCCTTCAGTGAACAACATAAAAAAATAAATTAAAAACTTTGCAAAAATATGGAAAAGTAAAATTCAGTGAGCTGTTCCCTTTTACACAGAAGGCCACAGCAAAGAAACATATACTGTACAGTATAGGTTTTCCTTACAGTGCGCCCCTATAGCGGACAGATGCCTTGACACCCATCCTGACTGTGGCCAATTATTATTTATTTATATAGCACCATTGATTCCATGGTACTGTACATAAGAAGGGGTTACATACCAAATACAAACATCACTTACAGTAACAAACAATGATATACTGGTACAGAGGGAAGAGGACCCTGCCCTTGCGGGCTTACATTCTACAGGAATGGGGAAGGCGACAGTAGTTTTGGGGGGTTGCGGTAGCTCCAATGTTGAGGTGGCAGCAAGCAAGGTCATGGCGGACTGTAAGCTTGTTTGAAGAGGTAGGTTTTCAGGTTCAGTCTCAAGGATCCAAATGTGGAGGCTAATCTGATGTGTTGAGGCACAGAATTCCATAGCATGGGAGATATTCGGGAGAAATCTTGGAGGCGGTTGGGTGAGGAACGAAGAAGTGTGGAGAATAGAAAGAGGTCTTGGGAGGACCGGAGATTACGTAAGGCAATATATTAGAAGATTAGTTCAGAGATGTACGAAGGAGAAAGGATATGGATGGCTTTGTAGGTCAGTGTTAGTACTTTGAACTGGATATGCAGGGCAAATGGGAGCCAGTGAAGGTATTTGCAAAGGTGGGTAAGCAGAGGAGTAGTGAGGCGAGAGGTGAACTAGTCGCGCAGCAGAGTTAAGGATGGACTGGAGGGGTGCGAGAGTCTTAGCAGGTAGGCCACAGAGGAGAGTGTTGCAGTAGTTGAGGCAGGAGATGATGAGGGCATACACAAGCAGTTTAGTAGATTGAGGGTTGATGAAAGGACGGATTCTGGAAATATTTTTGAGCTGTAGGCGACAGAAGGTGGCGAGAGCTTGGATGTGGGGCTTGAAGGACAGGGCAGAGTCAAGGGTTACTCCGAAGCAGCAGATTGCCGGTACAGGGGAAAGTGTGATGTCATTTATTGTGATAGATAGATCAGGTGGGGAAGATATGTGTGATGAGGGAAAGATGATGAATTCACTTTTGTCCACATTGAGCTTGGGAAATTGACATCGTGGACAAGGAGGATGTGACTGATAGACATTCTGGGATTAAGGACCGCAGAGAGGTGACATCTGGGCCAGAGATGTAGATATGGGTGTCATCAGCGTACAGATGGTACTGGAAGCCATGGGATTTTATGAGCTGTCCCAGCCTAAGGGTATAGATTGAAAAGAGTAGGGGTCCTAGGACAGAGCCTTGAGGGACTAAAACTGAGAGGGGGCGGAATGAGGAGGTAGTGTGGGAGAGGGTGACGCTAAGTGCGGTTAGAAAGGTATGAGGATATCCAAGATAGGGCAAGGTCTTTGACCCAAAGAAAGAGAGGATCTGTAGTAGGAGGCAGTGATCAACTGTGTCGAAGGCAGAGGACAGGTCAAGAAGAAGGAGTACAGGGAATTGTCTATTTGCTTTGGCTGTAAGTAAGTCATTAGTAATTTTGGTTAATAATTTTGGTAAGTGCAGATTTGGTGGAATGGTGGGGGCGGAAGCCAGATTGTCAGTTGTCGAAGAGAGAGATGAGAGGTGAGAGGAAAGTTCAGCGTGAACTGAATTGAAAAGGGATGGCCCCCCTCATCCCTCTTCCTGGTATGCATGGCACCCCTCATCCCCTTTCTTGGTATGCATGGCACCCTTCATCCCTCATCCTGGTATGCATGGCCCCCCTCATCCCTCTTCCTGGTTTGTATGTCATCCTTCATCCCTCATCCTGTTATGCATGGCACCCTTCATCCCTCATCCTGGTATGTATGGCACCCCTCATCCTGGTATGAATCTTATCCTTCATCCTGGTATGCATGTCACCCCTCATCCCTCATCCTGGTATGCATGACCCCCCTCATCCTGGTATGCATGGCCCCCCTCATCCTGGTATGCATGGCCCCCCTCATCCCGGTATGTATGCTCTCCCTAATCTTGGTATGCATGGCACCCTTCATCCTGGTATGCATGACACCCTTCATCCCTTCATCCCTCATCCTGGTATGTATGGCCCCCCTCATTCCTCTTTTTCTCCCCTTGTGTGCAAGTATGTCTTCTAATCTAAACCCAAATGAAACACCTATGGGGAATTCTGAAGAGATAAGTTGAGCATCACGCTGCATGCAGCATCCAGGCTCTATAAAGGTCGGTTTATGTCGCCAAGTTGTTTATTCCACTCCTAGATGACTTTCTGTCTTTAGAAACCATGAAAGTCAGGCAAAATACTAGATGTAGTGTTTTTTATGTGGGGTGTATTCATGTTTGCATCAACTAATTTGAGTGCAACTGAAGATTTTTTATAATATTAATCTTACTTGCTTGTTTTGGGTTACAAAAATGTTCTGTGAAACTTAGTCTTGTCAAAATGTTTGAAATTGTTGTGTCCAATGACTTTTCAAATGGTGTCTACTCATTTATGGTGAGCATGGAATATATATGTATATACAGTATGTATATATCATATACATATACATATACAGGTGCATCTCACTAAATTAGAATATCATCAAAAAGTTAATTTATTTCAGTTTTTCAGTACAAAAAGTGAAACTCATATTATATAGAGTCATTACAAACAGCGTGATCTATTTCAAGTGTTTATTTCTGTTAATGTTGTTGATTATGGCTTACAGCCAATGAAAACACAAAAGTCATTATCTCAGTAAATTAGAATACTTTATAACAACAGCTTGAAAAATGTTTGTAAAATCCAAAATGTTGGCCTACTGAAATGTATGTTCAGTAAATGCACTCAATACTTGGTCGGGGCTCTTTTTGCATCAATTACTGCTCAGTGCGGCAATGTGGCATGGAGGCGATCAGCCTGTGGCACTGCTGAGGTGTTATGGAAGCCCAGATTGCTTTAACCGCTTCCCGACCGCCCACTGTAGATAAACGTCCGCGCTGCCTGGGCTCTGTGCAGCGCGGACTTTTAAAAACGGTGGGTGGTCTCGCAGTGCTCAGGGCCCCCTGGGTCCTGCAAGCGCTGTGAGAGCGGTGCAGAGCGTTAGCTCTGACAGGGAACATCATCGGGACCTGATTAGATCAGGTCCCAGTGATGTTAACCCTTTGCTGTCTTCTATATGCTGCGATCTATAGTGATCGCGGCATATAGGAGACAGCAGGAGGAGAGGGGGTCGTCCACTTACCTCTCTGACGACCCCTTGATTGCTTTCAGGACCTGGCGTTGCTATGGCAGCTGGAGGTCACATGACCGCCTCCAGCTCTGCCATATATGGTGTCCTTCCTGTCTGGCTTCAGCCTGTAGCTGATGCCAGACAAGAGACTGTGAAACAGTCAGTGAAGATCTCATATAATGTAATATATGTCTATTACATTACATGAGATCAGGGATCAGAAAAATAAAAATTAATGTCCCATACAGGGACTAAGTAAAAATGTAAAAAAAAGTAAAAAAAAATGTTTTGAAACTGTTAAAAAAAAAATACAAAATAAATAAAAATAAATAAATAAAATATTAAACCGATAAATCCATATAGTTATGCAAAAATAAAAAAAGTACACACATTTGGTATTGCCGTGTCCGAAACAACCCGAGCTATAAAACTGTCACACTAATTAACTCCTTATGTGTACACCGTAATAAAAATAAATAAAAAACGGAGCAAAAAACTATGCTTTTTCCTCATATCGCCAAACAAAAAGTGGAAAAAAATGCGATCAAAAAGCAAAATGGAAATAGAAATGGTACCGCTGAAAACGTCATCTTGTTCCGCAAAAATCAAGCCGCTATACAGCTCCATCAGCCAAAAAATAAAAAAGTTATACCTCTCAGAATAAAGCAATGCAAAAAAAATATTTTTTCTATAAAATTGTTTTATTGTGTAAAAGCGCCAAAACATAAAAAATATACAGTAAGTGAGGTATCGCTGTAAATGTACTGACCCGAAGAATAACGCTGCCAGATCACTTTTACCACACGCAGAACGGCATAAAAAAAAACCTCAAAAAACAATTTCTGAATTGTTGGTTTTTGTTAATTTTACCTCCCAAAAACACGGAATAGAAAGCGATCAAAAAATGTCACGTACCCACAAATGGTACCAATAAAAATGTCAACTCGTCCCGCAAAAAACAAGCCATCACATGACTCTGTCGGCCGAAATATGGAAAAATTATAGCTCTCAAAATATGGCGATGCAAAAACTAGATTTTGCAAAAAAAAAGCGTCTTAGTGTGTGACAGCTGTCAGTCATAAAAACCCGATATAAATCTGGTATCTCTGTAATCGCACCGACCCGAAGAATAAAGTAATCTAATCAGTTATATCACACTAGGAACGGCGTAAAAAAATAAATAAAACCAATTCTTCACCTGCTACTGATTTGTTTATTATGTCTCCCAAAGATCGCAGTATGGCTCGGCACACATTTATCCTGCGCTCTGCGCTGAGCACTTACGCCAGAGTTTCCATGTAAATCTCTGAAATATGTGATTCAGCCGGAACCCATGACGGAAGATTCCCTGTAATGAGGCAGATATAGGCCACTGTGGATGCCGTCTGGCCTGTGATCCCACGGTGTCATTTGTTTTAGGCGTGCATAAAAGTGCGGTTGGCCACAGTTTTGTGCACTTCTGAAAAAAAGGACAACGCTAAACAGAGGCCAGACGGAGTCCAGAGTAACTCTGCTGCCTCATTACAGTGAATGGATCCCGCAGGGGTTTCATCTGAATTACATCACTTGGAAATTTAGATGGAAACCCCAATGTAAGTGCTCAGCCTAGAGCGCCGGATAAATGTTACGTAAAATGTTCCCAATAAAAGCTTCAACTCAGTCCTCAAAAAAAGCTAGTCCCCACTCAGGTCCGTCATCTGTTAAAAATATAAGGGACTTCCAAGTTACTGGTAGCAGAAAGGCTCTGGAAAAGCGAAATGGCCCTTGCCCCCCAAAAGAAATTCAAAAAATTTTGTGCTCCCAAATCCAAATGCCTATTCTACAATAATTTGTTCTCCAATTGTCAAATAGCACTCCGTCCCCCCCAGATCTCGCCATATGGCTGAGCGGTACGATACAGCCACATATGGGGTATTGGCACTTTTAGAAGAAATTGTGTGACACATTTCAGCACCATTTTTACATATTGTCCTGTGTGAAAATGTAAAATCTGAGGGTAAAACATTTTTTTGTGGTAAAAATATAATTATGCTTTTTTCACTGCCCAATGGTATAAATTTAAAAATTAAAAAATACTCACTACTTCCCTAGATGAATTCCTTGAGAGGTGTAGTTTACAAAATGGGGTCACTTGTGGGGGTTTCTGCTGTTTCTGCATGTCAGCGACTCTTCAAATGTGACACGGTGTCTGCTGCCTATCCCAGCCAACATAGCGCTCCTTTCTCTTCCGAACCCTGCCGTACACCAAAGCAGTGGTTTTCCCCCACATATGGGGTATCGGCGTGTTCAGGAGAAATTGTACAACAAATTTCATGGTGCAATTTATCCTGTTACCCTTATGATAGTACAAAATTAGGGAAAGGAAAACATTTTTTGTGGGAAAAATGTGAAAATTTTATTTTTATGGCTCAATATTATAAACTTCTGTGAAGCAGCTGGGGGTGCAAGGTGCTCACCACATATCTAGATAAGTTCCCTAAGGGGTCTAGTTTCCAAAATGGTGTCACTTGTATGGGGTTTCCACTGTTTAGGCACATCAGGGGCTCCCCAAATGCAACATGGCGTCCGCTAATTATTCAAACAAATTTTACATTCAAAAAGTCAAATGGCGCTCCTTCCCTTCCGAGCCCTGCCGTGCGCCCAAACAGTGGTTTGCCTCCACATATGGGGTATCGGCGTGTTCAGGAGAAATTGCACAACAAATTTCATGGTGCATTTTATCCTATTACCCTTATGATAATGCAAAATTAAGGGATGAAAAACGTTTTTGCGGGAAAAATGTGAAAATTTTATTTTTACAGCTGATTATTATAAACTTCTGTGAAGCACCTTGGGGTTCAAGGTGCTCACCACACATCTAGATAAGTTCCCTAAGGGGTCTAGTTTCCAAAATGGTGTCACTTGTGGGGGGTTTCCACTGTTTAGGAACATCAGGGGCTCTCCAAACGCAACATGGCGTCTGCTAATTATTCAGACAAATTTTACATTCAAAAAGTCAAATGGCGCTCCTTCCCTTCCAAACCCTGCCGTGCGCCCAAACAGTGGTTTTCCCCCACATATGGGGTATCGGCGTGTTCAGGAGAAATTGCACAACAAATTTCATGGTGCAATTTATCCTATTACCATTATGATAATGGAAAATTAAGGGATGAAAAACGTTTTTGTGGGAAAAATGTGAAAATTTTATTTTTACAGCTCAATATTATAAACTTCTGTGAAGCACCTTGGGGTTCAAGGTGCTCACCACACATCTAGATATGTTCCCTAAGGGGTCTAGTTTCCAAAATGGTGTCACTTGTGGGGGGTTTCCACTGTTTAGTCACATCAGGAGCTCTCCAAACGCAACATGGTGTCTGCTAATTATTCAGACAAATTTTACATTCAAAAAGTCTAATGGCGCTCCTTCCTTTCCGAGCCCTGCCGTGCGCCCAAACAGTGGTTTTCCCTCACATATGGGGTATCAGCACGCTCAAGAGAAATTGCACAAAAAATTTTGGGGTCCATTTTTTCCTGTTACCCCTGGGAAAATAAAAAAAATTGGGTCTAAAGTAACATTTTTGTGAAAAAAGTTAAATGTTAATTTTTTTCTTCCACATTCCAAAAATTCCTGTGAAACACCTGAAGGGTTAATAAAGTTCTTCAATGTGGTTTTGAGCACCTTGAGGGGTGCAGTTTTTAGAACGGTGTCACTTTTGGGTATTTTCTGTCATAAAGACCCCTCAAAGTGACTTCAAATATGATGTGGTCCCTAAAAAAATGTTTTTGTAAATTTTGTTGGAAAAATGAGAAATCGCTGGTCAAATTTTAACCCTTATAGCTACCTAACAAAAAAAAATTTTGGTTCCAAAATTGTGCTGATGTAAAGTAGACATGTGGGAAATGTTAATTATTAAGTATTTTGTGTGACATATCTCTCTGATTTAAGGGCATGAAAATTCAAAGTTTGAAAATTGCAAAATTTTCAAAATTTTCACCAAATTTCTGATTTTTTCACAAATAAACGCATGTGATATCAAAGAAATTTTACCACTATCATGAAGTACAATATGTCACGAAAAAACAATCTCAGAATCAGGGGGATCCTTTGAAGCGTTCCAGAGTAATTGCTTCATAAAGTGACAGTGGTCAGAATTGAATAAATTGGCCCGGTCACGAAGGCAAAAACAGGCTCTGGTGCGAAGTGGTTAATAGCAGCCTTTAGCTCGTCTGTATTGCTGGGTCTGGAGTCTCTCATCTTCCTCCTGACAATATCTCATAGATTCTCTATGAGGTTAAGGTCAGGTGAGTTTGCTGGCCAATCAAGCACAGTGATACTGTTGTTTTTAAACCAGGTATTGGTACTTTTGGCAGTGTGGACAGGTGCCAAGTCCTGCTGGAGAATGAAATTTCCATCTCCAAAAAGCTTGTCGGCAGAGAGAAGCATGAAGTGCTATAAAATTACCTGGTAGATGGCTGTGCTGACTTTGGTCTTGATAAAATACAGTGGACCTACGCCAGCAAATGACATGGCTCCCCAAACCATCACTGATTGTGGAAACTTCACACTAGACCTCAAACAGCATTGGATTGTGGCCTCTCCACTCTTCCTTCAGACTCTGGGACCTTGATTTCCAAATGAAAATTGAAACTCTGGGACCTTGTGAATTGTGTTAATGACTGCCTTCTGGACATCTGTCAATTCAGCAGTCTTCCCCATGATTGTGGAGCCTACTGAAACAGACTAAGGGACATTTTTAAACGCTTAGGAAGCCTTTGCTGGTGTTTTTTGTTAATTATTTTAATTTACTGAGATAATGACTTTTGTATTTTCCTTGGCTGTAATGCATAATCAACATTAACAGAAATAAACACTTGAAATAGATCACTCTGTTTGTAATGACTCTATATAATATATGAGTTTCACTTTTTGTATTGGAGAACTGAAATAAATTAACTTTTTGATGATATTCTAATTTAGTGAGATGCACCTGTTAACTTTTTGATGATATTCTAATTTAGTGAGATGCACCTGTATATATATATATATATATATATATATATATATATATATATATATATATATTTTATCACCCTGACTAATAAGTGTTTCATTACTTTACAGAGGAAGAGGAAGAGGACCCTTCACCAATTGGTATGTACTGCACATTATCATTCCATGTTTCTTAACCCTGTCTTGTAATCAGCATTAACCTGACAGCCACATTTTTAAGCATGACATGTCATTTTATGTGGTAATAACTTTAAGGCTAAGTTCACACGATGCGTTTTTCATGCGTTTCCGCGGCGTTTTTGCAGTTGCGTTAACGCCGCGGAAACGCATGAAAAACGCACGGTAGAAGGGCAGCAATGTTCCCCAATGGAAATCCGCATGTGCTGTGCCCATGATGCGGATTTTTCCGCAGCGTAAACGCTGCGGTCAAAAATCCGCAGCATGTCAATTAATTTTACGGAAACGCTGCTCTTTTGCCGCCATTGACTTGCATTAGACCGCATGGAATCCGCATCACTGTATATGTTGATGCGCTTTTGATGCGGTCTAATGTGCGGATGGTACCCGGGTGTGGATGAGAGGACTCTCATCCAGACCCAGGTACCATTAAAAAAAAAAGAATAAAATAAAAAATATATATATTCTCACCTTCTGACGGCCCGCGCTGCGTCCTGCTGGCTTCCCGGGCACTTCGCGGTTGAATGAAGGACCTTCGCTGACGTCAGAGTCATGTGACGGGTCACGTGACGCTGACGTCGGAAGGTCCTAAAGTCTTCACTGCCGGCAGCCGGGACCGAGCGAAGCAGGACACCGGGGGCCATCAGAGGGTAAAGTATAGATTTATTTTTTATTTTTTGACATTCACACACTATATAAATCCATGCCGGTTGCATGGATTTATATAGTGTGAAGTTGACAAGCACTTTCCAAGTGATGCTAAAATCTCTTGGGAAGCGCTTGTCAACCCGCATGCGGAAATGCATGTGAAGAACGCTTCATTTCCGCATGTCCCTGGCAGGAAACCGCATGTACAATCCGCATGCGTTTTTTCCTGCCAGAGAGATGCAGAAACGCTCAGGAAAAAATCCTGAGCATTTCTGCATCGTGTGCACATACCCTTAAATGCTTCTTCTTCTGCCAGTGATTCTGAGATTGTAATTTTGTTTTTGTAAAACATTGCACCTGTTCGTACTGGATCAGTTGTTTAGTCGTTATTTATGAAAGTATTCCAAATTTTCTGAAAATTTAGAAAAAATTTGCAATTTTTAAACTTAATTGTATACCCTTAATGAGATGTATATAGCTATAAAATATAAGTGTCTGCTCTATATGGGGTGATCCTGCGTTCAGGAGAAATTGCATAATACATTGTGCAGGCTAAAATTTGAGTCTGAAGTAACATTTTAGCTTAACCGCTTTAGGCTGTGTGCCCACGATGCGTTTTTTAAGCATTTCTGCAGCGGCAAAAACGCTGCAGAAACACTTAAAAAACGCATGGTAGAAGGCCTGCCATGTTCCCCAATGATAATCCGCATGTGCTGTGCACATGCTGCGGAAATTGCCGCTGCGGATTATCATTGCAGAAAAAAACGCAGCACTACCAATTATTTTACGGAAGTGCTGCGTTTTCGCCGCCATGGATTTGCATTAGAACGAATGGATTACGCTTCAATAGATAAGCACATGCGGAATATATGCGTTCAATGTGCGGATGGTACCCGGGTGTGGAGGAGAGGAGACTCTCCTCTGGACCTGGGTACCATAGAAAACTGTAAAAAAAACAATAAAATAAAAAATAAATATGATACTTACCTTCTGGTGGCCCCCGGTGCGCTCGTCCTCTCATGCCGGCAGATCGCGATGGACTGGAGGACCTGCGCTGATGTCATAGTCATGTGACTGGTCACGTGACGCTGACGTCGGCAGGTCCTTCAGTGTACCGCGATCTGCTGGCATGAGAGGACGGAGTGAAGCAAGACTGCGGGGGCCATCGGAAGGTAAGTATAGATTTATTTTTAAACATTCTTTCGGTCACACTATATAAAGTTGACAAGCACTTTCCAAGTGATGATAAAATCGCTTGGAAAGCGCTTGTCAACCCGCATGCAGAAATGCATGTGAAGAACGCTTCACATCCGCATGTACCTGGCAAGAAAAACGCATGTACAATCCGCATGTACAATCTGCATGTACAATCCGCATGCGTTTTTTTCTGCCAGGGAGATGCAGAAACGCTCAGGAAAAATTCGGAGCATTTCTGCATTGTGGGCACATAGCCCTACTCCCCCCCCCCCCCCCCAGGGTGGTTTGCACGTTAATGACCAACCAATTTTTACAATTCTGACCACTGTCACTTTATGAGGTAATTACTCTGAAACGCTTCAACGGATCCCCCTGATTCAGAGATTGTTTTTTCGTGACATATTGTACTTCATGACAGTGGTAAAATTTATTCGATATCACTTGCATTTATTCGTGAAAAAATTGGAAATTTGGTGAAAATGTTGAAAATTTCACAATTTTCAAAATTTAAATTTTTATTTCGTTAAATCAGAGAGATATGTTACACAAAATAGTTAATAAATAACATTTCCCACATGTCTACTTTACATCAGCACAATTTTGGAATCCAACATTTTTTTCATTAGTGCGCTATAAGGGTTAAAAGTTGATCAGCGATTTCTCATTTTTCAAACACAATTTACAAAACCATTTTTTTAGGGACCACATCACATTTGAAGTGACTTTGAGGAGCCTTTATTACAGAAAATACCCCAAATTGACACCATTCTAAAAACTGCACCCCTCAAGGTGCTGAAAACCACAATCAAGAAATTTGTTAACCCTTCAGATGCTTCACAGGAATTTTTGGAATGGGGACGAAAAAAGTGAACATTTAACTTTTTTCACAAAAATTTTACTTTAGACCCCTTTTTTTTTTATTTTTGCAGGGGTAACAGGAAAAAATGGACCCCAAAATTTGTTGTGCAATTACCCCTGAGCACGCAGATACCTCATACGTGATTAAAAAACACTGTTTGGGCGCACAGCAGGGCTCAGAAGGGAAAAGGCGCCATTTGACTTTTTGAATGTAAAATTTGCTTGAATAATTAGCGGATGCCATGTTGCGTTTAGAGAGCCTCTGATGTTCCTAACCAGTGGAAACCCCCCATAAGTGATACCATTTTTGAAACTAGACCCCTCAGGGAACTTATCTAGATGTGTGGTAAGCACCTTGAACCCCCCACAGAAGCTTATAACATGTAGCCGTGAAAATAAAATTTTCACATTTTTCCCACAAAAATGTTTTTCAGCCCCCAGTTTTGCATTTTCATAAGGGTAGCAGGAGAAATTGCACCATGCAACTTGTTGTGCAATCTCTCCTGAGTAAGTCAATACCCCATTTGTGGGGAAAACCACTGCTTGGGCGTACAGCAGGGTTCGGAAGGGAAGGAGCGCCATTTGACTTTTTGAATGTAAAATTTGCTTGAATAATTAGCGGACGCCATGTTGCATTTGGAGAGCCTCTGATGTGTCTAAACAGTGTAAAACCCCCACAAGTGACACCATTTTGGAAACTAGACCCCTGAGGGAACTTATCTTGATGTGTGGTGAGAACCTTTAACCCCAGGTGCTTCACAGAAGTTTAAAACATGAAGCCGTGAAAAAATAAAAATCTAACTTTTTCCACAAAAATGATCTTTTAGCCCCAAATTTTTTACTTTCACAAGGGTAAGAGGAGAAATTGGAACCTAAAAACTGTTTTGCAATTTCTCCTGAGTACGCCAATACCCCATATGTGGGCAAAATACACTGTTTGGGCGCATGTCGGGGTTCAGAAGGGAAGGAGCACTGTGTGACTTTTTGAACGCAAAATTGTCTGGAATCAAGAGCGGATGCCATGTCGCATTTCGGGAGCCCCTGATGTGCCTAAATAGTGGAAACCCCCCACAATTGACTCCATTTTGGAAACTAGACCCCTCAAGGATTTTATCAAGGGGTATAGTGTATATTTTGAACCCAGAGGTATGACAGAATTTGATAACATTAGGTCATCATATTGAATAAATTGTCATTAGTCTTGAGCGCAAGTGCTCGCTACTTGAGTTTGCATTGTGTACTCGGGTATGCACCATATATCACGGGTGCTCGAGTAACATGCTTGAGTCCCTGCCCTGCATGTTTCACGGTTGTTAGACACCCAAAAAAAAACATGCGGGGATCGCTCCTGCATGGCAGGCGATCCCAGCAATGTTTTTTTTGGCTGCGAAGCATATGGTGCAGAGACTCGAGCATGTCACTCGAACACCTGCGATACTCAGTGCATACCCGAGCACCCGATGCAAACTCAAGTAGCGAGCACTTGCGCTCAACACGGGTCGCCATATTGTCATCATTTTTTTTTTCTTTACTTTTGATAAAATCCCAAATCTAACCCCAACCCTAACCCTAGCCCAACCCTAACCCTAGCCCAACCCTAACCCTAACCCTAGCCCCAACCCTAACCCTACCCCAACCCTAACCACAAACCTAACCCTAGCCCAACCCTAACCCTAGCACAACCCTAACCCTAGAGTTTATTTTTTTACACCATTCCTCGTGTGGTATAAGTGATTAGACGACTTTATTCTTCAGGTCGGTTCGATTACAGCAGTTCAAGATTCATATTGGGTTTTTATGATTGATAGCTGTCACACACTAAAAGATGCTTTTTTGCAAAGACTAGTTTTTGCATCTCCATATTTTGAGAGCTATAATTTTTCCATATTTTGGCCAACAGAGTCATGTGATGGCTTGTTTTTTGCAGGACAAGTTGAAGTTTTTATTGCTACCATTTTCGGGCATGTGACTTTTTTTTACCGCTTTCTATTCCGATTTTTGGGAGGCAGAATAAACAAAAACCAGCAATTCAGGAATTTTTTTTTTTTGCCGTTCCACGTTTGGTAAATTTGATAAGACAGCTTTATTCTTCAGGTCAGTACCTTTACAGCGGTACCGTATTTATGTTGTTTTTTATATTTTGGCGCTTTTACACAATAAAAACTTTTCTAGAAAAAATAATTTTTTTGTATCGCTTTATTCTGAGATGGAGCTGAATGGCGGCTTGTTTTTTGTGGGACAAGATGACGTTTTCAGCGGTACCATTTTTATTTACATTCGTCTTTTTGATCGCGTGTTATTCCATTTTTTTGTTTGGCGGTATGATGATAAAGCATTGTTTTTTGCTTAGTTTTTTTTTTTTTTTGATGTGACATCAGCGGATGTCAGAGCAGGCTGCAGCCGGGGGTCACGTGATGTCTAAATGGCTAAATCCCCTGTGGGAGAGAGGAGACCCCCTGGTGTCCGACCTGTCGTCTTTCCTCATGGCATTCCGGAAAGTCTTCGATGAACCAGGACGTAAGACCTCATCAGCCTCCTCTCTGCTACGTCTCCGCCAAGGGAGTCTCACCGTGGGCCAATATGCCATACGGTTCCACACCCTCGCTTCTGAGCTTGCCTGGGATAACGAGGCCCTAGTGTCCATCTTCTGGGAAGGCCTTTCTGGCCGGATTAAAGACGAGCTCGCCGGTCGGGACATTCCTACTACGATGGATGACCTGGTGTCGCTGGCTACCCGGACATCCGGTTTCAAGAGCACACCAAAGAGACCACCTGTGAGAGAAGGTTTCCCCGCCTTGCTCCTACTTTCCAGAGACCTGTCTCCTCATCTGTTACTCCTCGGGCGCACTCACCTGAGCCCATGCAGATCGACCAGACCAAGATGGTCAAATCTCGCCAGGAGTCACGCCGAGCCGAGGGGAGCTGTTTCTATTGCGGCAGTAAGGAGCACCTGATCCGTTCCTGCCCAGAGAGGCCGGGAAACTCCAGTGTCTAGGACCGCTCGGAGAGGTCGCCCTATACAAAAGTAAACCCTCTCCATCCCTGACTATGTCTGTCTCTATCTCCTGGGGAGAGAGCCGTCACTTTGAACTCGCTCACCTGGATTCTGGAGCTGCTGGAAACCTCATTTCCCAGTCCCTGGTTGAGAAATATCATATCCCCACCAAGTCTCTGGCTGAACCATTGTCAGTCGCCTCCGTGGATGGAAGACTCCTTCCGGTGACCATCCTGCTCGTTACGGAACCCATAACCCTGCAGGTGGGAATGCTGCTCTCTGCTTTCCTTCCATGTGCTACCTGGACTCTCTCACTCCCTATTGCTAGGCCTACCTTGGCTCCAGACACATGAACCCGTGTTGAACTGGCAATCCGATGAAGTACTCCGGTGGGGGCCGGACTGCCACAAGACCTTCCTGGTTCCGGTTCATTCGATTCGTCCACCACCTACCCCAGCTAATTTACCCGGTCTTCCGGCTCCTTATTGGTCCTATGCTGACGTCTTCGGTAAAACAGAAGCAGAAACTTTGCCACCTCATAGGCCATATGATTCCCCACTCGACCTGGTACCTGGCGCCACTCCACCCCTTGGCCGTATTTACCCGTTGTCCGCGGCCGAAACCCCGGCCATGTCTGAGTACATTGAAGAGAACCTGTCTAGGGGATTCATCCGGAAGTCTTCCTCCTCGGCCGGCGCCAGATTCTTCTTTGTCAAAAAAAAGGATGGCTCGCTACGCCCCTGTATTAACTATAGAGGACCCAATCAGATCACGGTAAAGAATAAATACCCCCTGCCACTCATCTCCGAGTTGTTTGATCGCCTTAAAGGCGCCAGGATCTTTTCCAAGCTGGATCTACGTGGAGCATATAACCTGGTCCGTATCTGGCAAGGAGACGAGTGGAAGACGGCATTCAATACTCGGGACGGTCACTATGAATACCGTGTGATGCCCTTAGGTCTCTGCAATGCTCCCGTCGTCTTCCAAGAACTGGTCAACGACATCTTCCGTGATCTTCTTTACTCCTGCGTGGTGGTATACATGGACGACATCTTGGTCTTCTCTCTCCGGATCTTCCCACACACCGGAGAGATGTTCGTCAGGTCCTGCTTAGGCTCAGGCAGAACCACCTCTATGCTAAATACGAGAAGTGCCTCTTAGAACAGACCTCTCTTCCATTCCTAGGCTATGTTATCTCCCAGACAGGCTTGCGAATGGATCCCGAGAAACTCTCTGCTGTCCTAAAGTGGCCCCGTCCTAAGGGGTTGAAGGCGATTCCTGGGCTTCGCCAATTACTATCGTCTCTTCATTCCACACTTCTCGTCTCGGACGGCTCCCATATCTGCGCTCACCCGTAAGGGAGCAAATCCCAAGCAATGGTCACCCGAAGCTGAGGAGGCCTTCCTTTCCTTAAAGCAAGCCTTCTCCTCTGCCCCTGTACTGCACCGTCCGGATTGTAATAAACAATTCTACCTGGAGGTTGATGCTTCCTCCTCCGGAGCCGGGTCGGTGCTCACACAAAAATCTTCTTCCGGGAAAATGGTAACCTGCAGCTTCTTCTCCAAAATCTTCTCCTCATCTGAGCGCAACTACTCCATAGGAGACCGAGAATTGCTAGCCGTCAAATTGGCGCTGGAGGAGTGGCGCTATCTGCTTGAAGGGGCTCTATACCCGGTGATCATCTACACAGATCACAAAAATCTGGCATATCTCCAAAATGCCCAGAGACTTAATCCGCGTCAGGCCTAGTGGTCTTTGTTCTTCGCCCGCTTCGACTTCATCCTTCATTTCCGCCCGGCGGACAAGAATGTCAAAACTGATGGCTTGTCCCGATCCTTCCTGTCCTCCGATCAAGAGGAGGAGCCTATGCACATCATCGACCCCTCCAAGGTGATGAATGTGGCCCCCTTGGATTTGACTCGTCTTCCACCCGGTAAGACGTTCGTAGCGGTACCAGACCGTGAGAAGGTTCTTCGCTGGGGTCATTCTTCTAAACTAGCTGGCCATGCTGGCCAAAAGAAGACCTTCCTGCTCATTTCCCGGCATTACTGGTGGCCTACCCTGCGTAAGGATGTGGTAGACTTCGTCTCAGCCTGTTCATCTTGTGCCCGCAACAAAGTTCCCAGACACTTACCAGCCGGTCATCTCCTGCCGCTTCCCGTACCTGTTGCCCCGTGGCAACACATCGCTATGGACTTCATTACCGACCTCCCTGTTTCTGCCGGGTGTACTGTCATTTGGGTGGTCGCGGACCGCTTCTCCAAAATGGCCCACTTCATTCCCCTGCCTGGTCTCCCGTCTGCACCTGAGCTGGCTAAAGACTTTATCCGCCATATCTTCCGTCTCCATGGTCTCCACATCGTGTCGGATCGAGGGGTTCAGTTCACCTCACGCTTCTGGAGAGCGACATGTAAACTCCTGGTTGTCACCTTGGATTTCTCCTCCGCTTACCATCCTCAGTCCAATGGTCAAGTGGAGCGGATCAATCAGATCCTTACCAGCTACCTCCGGCACTTTGTTAATGTCCACCATTCTGATTGGGTGGACCTCCTTCCTTGGGCCGAATTCTCTTATAATAATCACGAGAGTGAATCCTCTTCCAAATCCCTGTTCTTTATAGTCTATGGCCAACTTCCCCGGATTCCGTTTCCCGTCTCCGCCTCTGTGGACAACCCTGCCGCAAAGTCTCTTGTCAGCGAGTTTTCCACCATTTGGGAGAGTACTAGGTCTGCACTTTTTCAGTCCTCTGGGCGGATGAAGAGATATGCTGATAAGAGACGTCTGGATCCGCCTCAATTCCGTCTGGGAGAGAAGGTTTGGCTCTCCTCCAAACATGTGCGGCTCAAGATACCCTCCTACAAGTTAGGTCCTCGCTTCATCGGCCCTTTCGAAATCCTCAAGCAAATTAATCCAGTGGCCTACAAATTAAAACTCCCGGCCACCTTACGGATTCCCAACTCCTTCCACGTATCTCTCCTCAAACCCATTGTCTTTAACTCTTTTTCCAACAATCCAGGTACTCCACCTGCTCTGGTTTCCGCTGAGGACGTCTTTGAGGTAGAGCGTATTCTGGCCACCAAGAGGGTAAGAGGAAAGACCTTTTTCTGGTAGATTGGAAGGGGTTTGGTCCTGAGGAGAGAACTTGGGAACCCAGGGAGAACATGAACGCCCCGCTTCTCCTTGAAAAATTTCTTTCAGGCCAAAAAAAGAGGGGGCCTAAAGGGGGGGTACTGTAACATCGGCGTCTCTGCCCCTTGCTAGGCAGAGACTCCGTCACTCACACCTTCCCGCTCCTGGCTCGGCGTCCTCCAGCGCTTCTCTCCCCGCTGCTGCCGGCGCGCGCTCCTTCCATGGCACTGTGATTAGGGCGCGAGCGCTCCCCCTCTCTTAAAGGGACTGCGCGCGCCGTCCTAAGGAGTCCCCGGCCAATTGCCGGAGGACCTCCCATATATAAGGCACCTCCTCCAAAATGCAAAGTTGTTGCACAGTTTCTGATCTCTGCTTTAGCCCTCAGGTCCCGTTGCTAGCCTGACTCCTCGCCCTGCCTGCCAGCCTGTTATCTGCCCGTTACCTGCCAAGCCTGCCAGCCTGCTCACCTGGAGCGCTCACCTGTTACCTGCCTGTTACCTGCCCTGTCGGTCAGCCCGCTCACCTGGGAGCATCCGCCTGTTACCTGCCCTGTCTGTCAGTCCGCTCACCTGGGAGCATCCGTCTGTTACCTGCTGTGTCCGTCAGCCCGCTCACCTGGGAGCGCCCACCTGTTACCTGCCTGTTACCTGCTTTGTCTGTCTGCCCGCTCACCTGGGGGCACCCGCCTGTTTCCTGCCAGCCTGCCTGGAGACTCTGCCGTCACTTGCTGTGACCACCTGCCTGGTAAACCTAGAGACTACTACTTGCTCTGCTGTCACGAACCGTGATCACCTGTCAGCTACCAGAGACTTCTGCCTGCTTGCCGTGTCCATCCATCTTACTGGTCAGTCCCAGCCATCTGTCCCGTGGGAGCCACCTGCTGTCTTACAAGGTCGTCCCCAGAGTAGCACCTGGTCCCTCTGCCCGGATCCTCCCTGGTCACGGAGTCGTTAGTCGCCGTCCGACCAGGGTCGGTTCGGGTTGATACTTAGTCACACCCCTCTGGGTCCCTCTTTGCACCTCGGCACAGAGGTTCCTCCACCCGGACCCGTAACAATAGTATTTCCTGCAGAGGGTTTTCTGAAGGTTTTTGTGTGGATGGGAGCCTTGTGTTCTCCTATTAATTCCAAATCCAGGAATGTTATTTTAGTTCTGTCTATGGTATGTCTATGGTATGGGTGAACCACAAATTAAACTCATTGTTGTTTAAATAAGTTAAAACTCTGTAATATCATTAGTTTCACCACCCCAGATGATTAATCATCAATAAATCTGGTATAGATGATAATAGAAGAACAAAAAGGATTGTGGACACTATTTATAAAACCTGAAGGTAACTGAAGGTAACTGGATCCTTAGTCACAGTAAACAATGTTCCTGTTTGTTGTCACTCTCTCCTCTGTAGTCCTTCACTTTCTACTAACCCCTATAATCCCTACTCCTAGTAAGGAATTGGTCATCTGTCTCTCCATTCTCCCCATCCATCTCACCTCCTCCTCAGAACTGATCCTCAACATACAATCCTGTGTCTCTAAGCCCAGACAACCACCTTATGCTCTCTCCTGCTCTCACCTGCTAACACTTCCTCTTCTCCTCCTCACTGCTGGTGATATCTCCCCAAATCCTGCCCCCCCCACCCACCACATCCCCACAGTCACATCTACCTCTCATCCTTGATCGATCACACATTTCCGCAACCTTTCTAACCTTATACCCATCCGCCCAGCCCCACTAACAGAAGCTCTATGGAACGCACACTCTGTCTGCAACAAACTTTCCTACATCCATGATCTTTTCATTACTAACAAACTTTCCTTCCTCGGCATCACTGAAATCTGGCTCACCCCCTTCTGACACAACCTCTTCATTTGCACTTTCTTATGGCGGTTTCCACCTCTCCCACACACCCCGCCCCAGCAGCAAGTATGGTGGAGGAGTTGGCTTTCTTCTGTCAGATAACTGCTCCTTCTCACATATCCCATTGCCATCCTGCATTACCCTCCCCTCTTTTGAAGTGCACTCTGTGCACAACTACTCACCCTTCAACCTCCAACTGGCTGTCATTTACCACCCCCCAGGGCCAGCTACCACCTTCTTAGACCACTTCACCACCTGGCTACTCCATTTCCTTTCTGCTGATATCCCCACTATCATCATGGGTAACTTCAACATCCCCATTGACACTTCCCAATCATCTGACTCTAAGCTTCTATCCCTCACTTCCTCCTTCTGCCTCGCTCAATAGTGTTCCGCAGCCACTCACAAAGATGGACACACATTGGACCTCATCTTCACCAGCCTCTGTTCCCTATCTAACTTCTCTAACTCACCTCTCCCTCTTTCTGACCACAACTTACTCATATTCTTTCCCCTCTCCTCTCCAGGTCTGCAATCCCCCATCCAGAAACTTGCACACGCTCGCAGAAATCTCAAACTCCTTGACCAACACTCATTCTCTGAATCCCTTCTCCCTCTTACATAAATTACTTACACGATGCAGATGCTGCTGCTGCTTTATATAACACCACAACAGCTGCAGCTCTCAATTTGGTCGCCCCCCTCACACATACCAAAGCTTGTACCATCAACAGGCTACCCTGGCACACCAGCCTGACTAAAGAACTGAGACGGGTTTCCAGAGTTGCTGAACGAAGATGGAAAAGGTCCCACTCCAACGAGCACTTCATCACATTCAAACAGTCCCTCACTACTTTCAAGTCCACACTAACTGCAGCAAAACAAGCCTACTTCTCATTGCTCATATCCTCCCTGTCTCACAACCCTAAACAGCTATTCAGTACTTTCAATTCTCTCTTCCATCCTCCAGCTCCTCCTCCTCGCTTATTTTAGCTGAAGACTTTGATCATTCTTCAAGCAGAAGATTGACAACGTAAGGCAAAGCTTTGGCCATTAGTCCCCATAGCCTCTTCTCATAACTACTCGACTCTCCGCCTCCAAAATAAGCTTCTTTGCCATTACGTAAGATCAACTTTCCTCTTTACTCTCCAAGTCACATCTTACCACCTGTGAACTTGACCCAATTCCGTCTCACCTCATCCCAAACCTCACCGCAGTCTTCATCCCAACCCTAACCCACCTCTTCAACCTGTCACTAACAACTGTCGTCTTCCCCTCATGCTTCAGACATCCTCAAAAAGCCCTCCCTTGACCAATCCACTCTGTCTAGCTATCGCCCCATCTCACTTCTCCCTTATGCCTCAAAACTACTGGAACAACACGTCCATTTTGAACTCTCCTCCCACCTGTCCTCCTACTCCCTCTTTGACCGCTTACAATCTGGCTTTCAATTGCATCGCTCCACTGAAACTGCCATGACTAAAGTCACCAACGACGTACTGACTGCCAAATCCAAGCGACACTACTCTGTTCTCCTCCTCCTGGACCTGTCCTCTGCTTTTGACACACTGGACCATTCCCTCTTACTACAGACTTGGATCTCCTCATACCTAACAGACCGGACATTCAGCGTCTCCCACTCACACACCACCTCCTCATCTCGCCCCCTATCTGTTGGTGTCCCCTAAGGCTCAGTTCTAGGACCCTTGCTCTTCTCCATCTACACCTTTGGCCTGGGGCCGCTCATAGAGTGTCACGACTTTCAGTATCACCTCTATGCTGATGACACACAGATCTACCTCTCTGGACCTGATATCACCTCCTTACTAACCAGAATCCCGCAATGTCTGTCCGCTATTTCATCTTTCTTCTCTGCTAGATTCCTAAAACTTAATATGTATAAAACTGAATTCATCATCTTTCCACCATCTCACTCAACCCCCCACCTAACCAATCTATAAAAGTCAATGGCTGTCCACTCTCCCCACTCCTGCAAGCTCTCTGCCTCGGGGTAATCCTTAACTGATCTCTCCTTCAAACCTCATATCCATGCCCTTTCCACGTCATGCTGGCTCCAACTCAAAAATATTTCCAAGATCCGTACATTCCTCAACCATGAATCTGCAAAAACACTAGTGCATGCCCTCATCATCTCTCGCCTCGACTAGTGCAACCTCCTGCTCTGTGGCCTCCCTTCTACTGCTCTCGCACCCCTGCAATCTATCTTTAGCTCTGCTGCCCGACTAATCCACCTGTCCCCCACTATTCCCCGACCTCTCCCCTCTGTCAATCCCTTCACTGGCTCCCCATTGCCCAGAGACTCCAGTAGAAAACCCTAACCTTGGCATACAAAGCCTTCCACAAACTGTCTCCTCCATACATCTGTGATCTAGTCTCCTGGTACCTACCTGCAAGCTCCGATCCTCACAGGATCTCCTTCTCTACTCCCCTCTTTTCTCCTCTTCCCACAATCGCATACAAGGTTTCTTCCATGCATCCCCCCTACTCTGGAACTCTCTACCCCAACATTTCAGACTCTCGCCCTAACGTGGAAACCTTCAAAAAGAACCTGCAGACCACCACTTCCGACAAGCCTACAACCTGCAGTAACCCTCGCTGCACGACCAGCTGTTCCCTCACCTACTGTATCCTAACCCCCCATCCTTCTAGATTGTGAGCCCTAGCAGGCAAGGTCCTCTCTCCTCCTGTACCAGTCGGCGACTTGTATTTGTTCGAACTATTGTACTTGTTGTTTGCTATGTATACCCCTTTTTCACATGTAAAGCGCCATGGAATTAATGGCGCTATAATAATAAAACACTCCTCCCACCATGCCATTCCGATGTTCGCTACTGATGGGGAGAATTTAGCCCCCATGGAAACTCCGCTGTTTTGGAGAAAAAATATTTTATTGAACAGATTTAATGAATGACTGTAGATCAGGAGAGTAAGAACTAAATTTGGACAGGTGATGATCAACTGCAGAAATAGCAACGTGGTGCGGGATGCTTGTATATAGTTCCACTCCAGCTCAAAACATCACAGCAATCTTGAATGGAACCTGGGATACGTAGGACAAGTAGTTGGAGAGCTGAATCCAGCCACTGTCCAAGGCGTTCGCTAAAGGAGCCTATGCCTGCAGCAATTGGATGCATCAGTGGTAGTTTTTCTTTTTTGTGTGTTTTGGGTAATGCATGAATAATAAGTATAGTTGGATGATTTACAATAATGAATTCAGATTCTTTTTTTGTTAAAATATCCAATGCTATTCCCTCCTGAACCAAGTGTTTTAGTTTTTCTTGGAAAAATGACCGCCGCCAGGGACCAGGGGGAGACGGACAGGTGAGTATACTTTTTTTGTATTATTTTTACTTTTTTTGTCTTTTTTTTTTACTGTGGGCTGGGCACAGCCGACTACTGCTCTCCCCAGACGTACCGCTCTCAATGTTATTAGTGGGAGCGGCGATCGGATGAGAGAAGTAGTAGTCCTCCTCTCCGGACCTGGGTACCACCCGCAGCGCGTTTCCTGCGCAAATTTGCGTCCATTGGCTTTAATTGAAACAGCAAATCCGCAGGTATAGATATTATACTTGCGGGCTTGCTGCAGTTCAATGCTGTGTTTTTTTCTGCAATTGTAATCCTGAGCGGAAATTTCCACATCATGTGCACAGCACATCAGGATTACCATTGCTATAGCTGGCAGACCTATTAACAAGCGTTTTCCCAGCGGGAAAACCGACGTGAAAAGGCATCAAAAACGCTTCGTGTGCACATAGCCTTAATCATGCGAAGAGCATTGTGGATAATAAAAATAGAGAGGATCTAATCTCCAAAAAAAAATAATTCTGGTTGAAATAAAAATATATAAAAAATGAATACGCAGATTCCAACATTAGTCCTCACCTACAATACCCATTATCCAGCTATTTCGGACATAGTAAAAAGAAATATTGATATCCTGAGAGAGGACAGTACTATGGACTTTTTTTTTTTTTAAAGTATCAGAGTGGTTCCTCGTAGAGCACCCACAATCGGAAATAAACTGTCCCCCAGTCTTTTTAATCCCAGTCCCTCTATAAAAAACACATGGTTATCAGTGAGTGGTTTTCACAAATGTGTCTTGCTTTCATGCAGCACATGTCCATTTGCCTCTAAAAAAATTATTTTTTCTAATAACAACAATTCTAAAATATTTTCAATTAAAAGTTTTGTAAACTGCAATTTAGAGCATGTGGTTTATGTGATTGAGTGCACTGCTTGTAAGCTCAAATACGTTGGTTCCACCACCAGAAAGTTTAAAACAAGACTGAGAGAACATTTGTACAACATTTTATTAACCACTGCTGGCCGCTCCCAGGCATAATGTGACCCCGCCGCTAATGTCATGTCAAGCGAGGCGTGACATCAGTGACACGGTCCCGCGGTGGCTACTGGATTGTGGGCGGGGTTACCCCCGCGTCACACCCTGCATCTACTGCGCGCTTTCCCAATGAATGGTGAGAGGGAGAACGCGCTGTGGATGCTGGGTGTGACGTGCGGGGTAACCCCACCCACAGCCGAGCATCCACCATGCAACGCAGTACTGAGTCACACCCGGCTACAGTCGGAACTAGATGTGACATCAGCGGATGTCAGAGCCCGCTGCAGCCGGGGGCCACGTGATGCCTGTCAGCGGCCAGCGATAGCGCCGCTCACAGGCAGTATCACTCAAGGTATTTACAAAGAAACTTATTTTCATCATAAAAATACATTGGCCTATTTTCAACAGTAGTGGACAACCCCTTTAAAGTCCCATAGAAGGACTAGGTAAAAAAAGGAGGGGAGGGGTACAAAATTGTAAAAATATTTAAAAAAAAATTACAAAGATCAAAAGAATAAAAAAAAACAATACATGCGTAAATTTATGTAAAAACAAGAATAAAAGAAGTAAACGCATTTGTTATCATCTCATCCGAAATAACCTGATTTGTAAAATTGAAGTTAATGCCTTCAGTGAACACCATAAAAAAACTAAATTAAAAACTTAGCAAAAAAAATGGAAAAAGAAATTTCAGTGGGCTGTGCCTTCCTACACAAAAGCCACAGCAAAGAAACGTATACTGTACAGTATAGGTTTTCCTTATAGTGCGCCCCTATAGCGGACAGATGCCTTGACACCCATCCTGACTGTGGCCAATGTCAGACATATATCTCTTGAGGGCATGCATCAGCCAGTGGGCACAAACACTGTGTACCTAGCCTTACAAGTTATCTCTGTTCACATCAGTTTTACTTCTTTAATCTCTTGAGGTCAGAGTCACTTTGTAGGTTCATGACCAGGCCTTATTTTTTAAATCTGACCACTGTCACTTTATGAGGTAACTCTAGAACTCTTCAACGGATCCCACTGATTCTGAGATTAATATTTTGTTACATATTGTACTTTATGATTGTGGTAAAATTTCTTCGATATCATTTGCGTTTATTTGTGAAAAAAATGGAAATTTGGTGAAAATTTTGAAAATGTTGCAATTTTCAAACTTGGAATTGTTATGCCGTTAAATCAGAGAGATATGTCACACAATATAGTTAATAAATAACATTTCTTACATGTCTACTTTACATCAGAACAATTTTGGAAGCAAAATTTTTCTTTGTTAGGAAGTTATAAGGGTTAAAAGTTGACCAGCAATTTCTCATTTTCCCAACAAAATTTACAAAACCATTTCTTTAGGGACCACATCACATTTGAAGTGACTTTGAGGGGTCTTTATGACAGAAAATACCCCAAAGTGACACCATTCTAAAATCTGCACCCCTCAAGGGGCTCAAAACCACATTCAAGAAGTTTATTAACCCTTCAGGTGATTCACAGGAACTGAAGCAATGAAGAAGAAAAAAAATTAACATTTAACTTTTTTTTCACAATTTAATTTAGACCCAATTTTTTATTTTCACAAGGGTAACAGATAAAAATGGACCCCAAAATGTACTGTGCAATTTCTCCTGATCATGCCGATACCCCATATGTGGGGGAAAACCACTGTTTGGGCACACGGCAGGCCTTGGAAGGGAAGGAGCGCAGTTGGACTTTTTGAATTCAAAATTTGCTGGAATAATTAGCTGACGCCATGTATCATTTGGAGACCCTGTAATGTGCTTAAACAGTGCAAACTCCCCACAAGTGACATCACTTATCTAGATGTGTGGTGAGCACTTTGAACCCCCAGGTGCTTCACAAAAGTTTATAACGTAGAGCCATGAAAATAAAAAATCTATTTTTTCCACAAAAATTTTCTTTTAGCTCCAAATTTTTTATTTGCACAAGACCTCTCATTTTGTTGTGCAATTTGTTCTGAGTATGCCAGAACATACCCTACATGTAATTGGTAACTACTTTTGAGGCATAGTGCAAAGGTCAGAAGGGAAGGAGCGCTATATTATGCACATTTTACTGTTATTGTTTGAGGGTGCCATCATCCACTGGGAGATCCCCTGAGGTGCCATAGCAGCCTGAGGACCCCGTTTTACAAACTACACCTCTCAATGAACTCATCTAGGGGTGAAATGATCATATTGACATCATGAGTGTGTCACAGAATTTTATACCATTGGGCAGTGAAGAAAAAATAATTACGTTTTTATCTCAAAAATTTTGTTTTAGCCCCAGATTTTACATTTTTCAATGGGGTTAATGGATAAAACTGGCCCCTAAAATGTGTCCCACAATTTCTGCTGAATGTAGCAATACCTCATATGTGACTGTACAGTACTGCTTAGCCACACGGCGACACTCGGGAAGGACGGAGCGCTATTTCACTGCTGGAGTGCAGGTTTTCCTAGAATAGTTTACGGACTCCATATGCACAGAACCTAAATGCTAAAAAAGAGCAGAATACCCCCTCAAGTGACCCCATTTTGTAAGTTATACCCCTGCCAAACATGTGGATGGTAAATCTGATGTAGGCACACACTGGAGCTCTGGAGGGCGGGGGTGGGGTGGGGGAGGGGGGTAGCATTAAAACTTCGGAGCGCAGAATTTGCTTTATTTCTTTTGGGGGCGAGGAGCCATTTCACTTTTCCAGTGCCCTTGTGCTACCAGTAACGTGGAAGCCCCCTATATTTACATTGACAGATGATGGATCGGAGTGTTCTGTTTTTTTTGTGGATAGATTTGAAGCTTTTATTGGGAACATTTTACATAACATTTTGGATCATATTTATCCGGTGCTCTATGCTGAGCACTTATTTTGGGGTTTCCATCTAAATCTCTGGGTGACGTGATTCAGGTGACACCCCCCAGGGGATCCATTCATTATAATGAGGCAGCAGAGTTACTCTTCTGGGCTCCATCTGACCTCTGTTCAGCTTTGTCCTACTTTTCAGAGGTGCCCAAAACTGCGGCCGATCGCGCATTTATGCACACCTAAAAAGACGGACAACGCTGAATCACAGGCCAGACGGCGTCCAGTGTTGCCATCTGCCTTGTTTTAGGGAATCTTCCTCTGGGACTGTCATGTAAGGGCTTGTTTTTTGCGAAACGATTTGACGTTTTTATTGGTACCATTTTTGGTCACATGACATATTTTGATCGCTTTCTATTCTAATTTTTGGGGAAGGAAAATTACCAAAAACTGGCAATTCAGGAATTGTGTTTTTTTTTTATGCATGTGGTAAAATTGATAAGGCAGAGTTATTCTTCAGGTCTGTACGTTTACAGCGGTACCACATTAACCGTTTC